>NC_077246.1:17588333-18822916 GCF_947179165.1 Solanum dulcamara
CTCCAATTTGTGGCTGCTGTTGTGAGCTCTCTTTCTCTCACGTTTCTCTCTATAATTTGGCTGATTTTTGGACTTCAAATGACTTAAGATTCATTAACATACATATATAGGGTCCCTTAGGAAGTGACATGTGTCATCCCCTAAGGGTGACACGTGTCAAACCCTTATTGGGCCACGGATGCATGCTTTCAAGGAGGGGCTGCCACGTGTCCTTGTGGGACCCACCTCCCAAGTAGGTGGGTCACCTACTTGAACCTAAGTAGGTGGGTCACCTTCTTGCTTGAGGTGCTTCCATGTGTCACTCCTCCATTGGCTTCCACGTGTCGTCTTTTCCCCTTCCTCGTGGGTTCGTAATCTCGTCTTATTTTAGGAGCCTATGTAATCCATGATACGTAAGCTTGGTATGTCCTTAAGCAAATCAAGTATGTAAGATGTCTAAGTTGGTAGCTTACGTAGGTAAATCGATTCCTACGACTCATTTCTCGGCCTCCAACTCCTTTCAAATTTTTATAACCCTATTTCCAATCTTCCTTATTATGAAGCATTTCATTCTCCTTTCCTTGGAGTTATTTGATAGCATTATAAACTATCCGACTCACATAACGATTTTAAAGAAACTTAAGAGCCTTTCCAGAAACTTGAGAAGCGTAAGAAGCATTCTAAGGTACCAAAGTACGGGGTGTAACATACTTGGTCCAAGTATGTGCATCACCTACTTGCTTCCGAGTAGGTGCTACGCCTCCTTCCGCCTCTCCCGTGGGTTCGTAATCTCATCTTACTTTAGGAGCCTATGTAATCCTTGCTATGTAAGCTCAACATGTAGTCCAGTGGCTTAGTTATGTAAGTCGTCCAAGTTGGTAGCTTACGTAAGTAAGTCGAGTCCTACGACTTATTATTTTGGCCTCCAATTCATTTCAAATCCTTATAGACCTATTTCCAACCTTCACTCTGAAGGGGCGTCACGTCCTCCCTTCCTTAGAGTTATTTAATCATGTTATAGATAATCTGGGTCATAGGACAACTTTCAAGAAGCTTAAGAAGACGTTCTGAAGCATAAAGGTACGGGGTATAACATCCTTCCCCCCTTTAGAACATTCATCCTCGAATGTAAACCAAAACCTTCCTCCGGACCTTATACCAATTATATGGAGAGGTCCTCTATCCCGTTGCTATTACATATACTTTCATTGAGCAATCAATATCAGAGTCCCAAAGGTTAGGATTACTTGTAGGCATCGGGAATAGGTGATATTTCTTTTTCATTTCTTTTTTTCCAGTTCTCTTACCACACGTCATATTGCACCCTTTACACGAACATGTGTAGGAGCTTAAAGTAGCTCAGAAGATGCCTTAGCATCGCCATACTAGTCTGCACGTAAACCTGTATCATTCCATACTTTCTTCATCTAATGTTAAGGCTCCACTATAGCTTTTGTCCTTAGTACTGATTGTACCTTAAAGGTTTTGCTTCAAACCATCTTATACCTTTCCTTAATGTATTTGAATATGGCAGTTACATGGCTACTACCGACTTGTTTTATCAAGTAATCACCTGGTTTTACTCTTGGCATACCTCCACTTGTAGGTTGCATCAATTCTTTTGCAAAGCTACATCCCCTATCCCAAAGGGTCTTATCATCTTTCATGGTGGAATCACATATCCACAATACTTCTTTATACCACAATGCCATGCAAGGCCAACGTATATATACATCTATATCATCTTATGTCACAGCCGTATAGGGCTTTCCAGGAGGTTACCCATCCTAGTACCACTCTCGCCCTAGCACGCTTAACTTTGGAGTTCTGATGGGATCCGATGCGTTAGTGCTGGTATGATTATATCTTGCCTTATGGGGTCTCGTTTGAATTTTAAGCGTTCCTATTTATATATGATAGCGTCGGTTGATTTTCTCTTATGCTTGTACTTCTCTTGTCCACTTCCCCCCCTTTTGGGTGTACCTCTGTCATCCTCTATTTATTTTTAACTATTCACATGCGAATGATTCTTACTCCAATATATTTAACGTGCTTCACCATATCTACATCTTCTGTTAAATCATCCTCACATTAGGTTGCCTTTCTAGGAAACCCTAGCATAACCATAGGGTGCTTTAGTATTCGCAATGTATCATATAAAATCTCATCTAACGATTGATACTCGAGTAATATCCGTAATGTAGTAGTGCATTCAAAGCCACATTCCATTCATCCCAATCAGTAATTAGCAAAGGCTCATAATTGGTGAAAATTCCCCACTCGAGTGTACTTATACTTTAATGACTCATGTTTCAAGCTTCATCATTATACTAACTTTATTCCCGTGGATACAGCTTATTCTTCTAATAACCTTGTAATGCAGCAGTTGTTCTGCAAATTGACATACCCTCTCCTTGCAGGATCTCACTAACCATCAAGGTAGAGTCACGTATATTAACTTCATTATGCCTTCTGAACTTTCATCTTTGACATGTGCTTCAGGCTCCCTTCTAATCCTGCTTAAAACCATATTAGCTTCGTTGTAATAGAGGCCTTATCTTATTAATCTTTCATCATACTATACTTTCAATTCGTAACTGTCTATCTCCCTTTTTGTTTGGTACTCATACTTAATTAATCACATCTATCTTGAACGCCTATATTATAACTTCTCTATTATTCCTCCAGCTCATTTCCATTTTTGGTTGGGCGCAAGAAATTCCATATTACTCTTTATTTCCTTGTATTAGCTATCCTATTTGTCATCACACAACCTTTATTCGAAACTTTCCATACAGAACTTGATAAATCTTCCTTATTTGTTCCGTAGCTTGCTTTTCCATTTCACACCTCTATTTACATTCCATGTTACTCCTATACCCTCCAGAAAACATTAGTCTCACATGACCTTCCTTTCTAACTTCATTCTACCATACCAGTATTGACCTCCTAGTTTATATTGCCATTAACTCAGCAATTAACTTATTTCTCGAGGTCGGCCATAATCGTTTAGTCAAATCTTATCATTGTTGAGAGAACAACCTTTCAAGATATACTACAACCCTGTATCTCATTCTTCTCTTATTTCTAGGAAAATTTGGGTAGAGTTTCCTCTATATTTCTTACTATCTCAACACCTGCACGCAGAAAATACCACCAATGCCTCACAAGGCACACATATATATATTCATATTGTATAACATCTCAACCACACAGGGCACACATATATAGTCATATCATCTCATATCGCAGCCACACAAGGCACCCACAATTAGCAGTATGAAAATGGACTTACCTCGTATGTCCACTCGAACTGCACCTATTACACCTTCTTGTATACTTTTCCTTTCCTTTTTTAACTTTATATATCAATCGTATTGCAATGCCTTACCTAACATAGGTCCTTCGTGCCTTTGCTTACCTGCGTGCTTTGTAACTTTCAATATCGTCAGTTACTTTCTTCTATCGGCATTGTCCTCCTGCTAAAATCGTAGGTTAGTATGAGGAATTTCATTTCCTATGGCTCGGCTCTATCGCACGATCTTAGATATGAAAGAAAGTAACATCCTAAATATCCTATAGCCTCCTGTCTATAGATTTGGTGCACAATACACCGATCAATAAGATCTACTAGACACGATCTGTAGACACTATAAGGACGAACTGTTCTGATACCACTACTATCATGACCCAATCCCATAGGCCGTGACTGGGGCCCGACCTGGACCCTCTTATGCGTATTTATCAGCAACACTTAAGTTGAACCGTGTGTGATGTGATACTATACACCAAAACCTTAATAGTTTAAAACTTTTTCATGTACATATAGCCTCTTTCATTTGTATCATATCATGAAAGGAAACGTGCCGATGAGGCTGCTATAACCTAAAAACATTTACAACATACCATATAGGTACAGTCGAAACAAACTTATAACAACCTACATATACATATATCTATAGACCTCTAAGAATATTAACAGCAATATATGGTAGGACAGGGCCCCCGCCGTACCCCTGAATGTACAAATATCTACATTAAGTGACCAGTATCAAAAATTTGGTTCCAGAATAGTAAAGCACTTCCAACATAGCTGAGAGGAACTCCTAAGCTGATGGAGCTCCAGAATGAACATCTGTACCTGCGGGCATGAAATGCAGCCCCCCGAGAAAAGGGGGGTCAGTATGATATATGTACTGAGTATGTAAAGTATAACATATCGTAATTGAGACCATAACTGAAATAGGGATGCAGGGGACAAGTATAATAATTATCAAATTACTGTACCTGCACTTTAGGACACGTAATCCTATACATCATTATATTGCTCGACCCTTTAGTGAGCTCGGTGTCATAATCATTTCTTCATATTCACATATCATCGTATCATCATGCATTTTATTTCATCATATCATCGTATACGGTATCATATCATCGTACACGGTATAATCCTATCATATATGTCATCATATTACACCCAGTTCACTATGGGGCTCGAGATCACAATGTATCACTCTAATTTCATATGCATGCCTACATAAAGTATCCGTCCCTTTAGTGAGGGACTCGGTCAATGGAGTGGTGTATGTCTATAGCGTACCATCATAATATACATACCATACCTGGCCTTCTAAGGAGGGACTCGGTGTTCCTTTCCTTATTTCGCCACATATACTATGATATTACAGCCGGCCTGGGACTCGATGAATAATCGTATCGTCATAACATATAACATATATCACACCTCACGTACGGCATCGTCTCCTCGTACGTGGAATTATACACATCCAGCCCGGGATGCAGTAAAAGAAGTAGTAAAGCTGCACTCGACATAATATCCAGCCCATCGTGGGACGCGAAGAAAGAAAGGTTACAGCATGCAAGAGTAGACTAATGAGAAACTATATGCAACTAAGTCACCATCTGGGACTCAATGAAACACTCAAGTGAACCGTCACCTGAAGACCAGGAAGGTAATTATCCGAAGTACCCCTTTAGATGTCATTAGGGGTTACATCAATTGGGGCCTCAGGAATTACAAACATGCATCAAGACAATGCCACACAACTTATGCAATCAGAAACATGGTTTATGCAATTAGAGACACGGTTATGTAATCAGAGACACAGTTATGTAATCAGAGACACAGTTATGTAATCAGAGACACAGTTATGCAATCAGAGACATTGATCATTTCAGAAACTTTAAAAAGAGGAGTTGGTACCTCCACTTACTACTCATTATATAATAGGCTCGAGAATAGTAGTTTGATTACTTTCAGACTCTTAATGTTCAGAAGTGACTACAAGTCACGGGTTATACTCAGATCTCATAAATGGAATTACCTCTACACCCATATCATATATCATTTTACTTAAAATTAAGCCATTCCAAAGGAAGGAAGAGATAGGCTTTACATGTACTAGTTTTTATCACATAGAAGACTTAAAGGCAATGACTCAGTTATTGCAGGAATTCTAATATCCAGAAGTAAACGAGAGTCTTGACTCATACTCAGGGCTTTACGAATGGATTGAATCCCAAATATCATATACATATCATTTATATCTTACATATAAGACATTCCAAAAGAACAGAAGAATAGCTCTACATACTTATGCCAAAAATGCGCCAAAAGAAAGTTTCACATACCTTATCTGAATTATTCCTTATCCTGCTTACCTCACTGTCCTTTGAACCTATTCAACATGAAAGTAATATGAATATCACCCCCTTTTACTTTCCATCAACCTAGGTTACACCTTAGTATTAATGGAATCTATTTCCTTAGTCGTTTCCCCGACTAGTTCTATTATTTGCTAAGGCATCGACGAAAATTGGGAAGCACCTCCCCTATAATGTATCCTATACAAATTTCCAATTAGGTCCCTAAGACGTACAGCCAACCAAAAACAACAAACTACAGTAATTCACACCAACAATATACAACATGAACTCCAAACGACTTATTTAAAAATACGATATCACAATAGGGAGTCTAGCCTTTATTTTATAATGCCTTTCATTATACGCAACGAGGGATCGTGTGGCTGCAACCAGAAGCATCCAAATACTTTTTAGAATGCATTTAGTCCCTGCAACAATACATTACAGCCCTGCAGCAACAACTCACACGAACAATACTATACTTCGACGATAATTTAACTATAGCGATTCCAATTTAGTTTGTTTTGAACGTCGGGCATTTCTACGACATTCTTAAACTTCCAGCAGCATACAAGGGGTGTAATACATCATATAACAACACCATAAAATTCAAATTGAAAGGAAAGATCTTACCTTTCCCAAAATTGGCCAAAACTCGCCAAAGCTATCAAAACATGAATTCTGGACAGCCTATTATCTTGTATTGTCGCTTAGTTTCGAAGGGGTAATTGAAGGAAAAAGGATTTATGTCCTCAATGAAAGTTATATACATGTGTCTTAGGGTCGTATACAATTTCGAATTAACCCTACAACAATTTTGTAAAAAATGATATGCCAAAAATACCAACAGCAGTCCTTGTAGAATTTCTAAAACCAAAATCTGGGCAGTACCTCCTCTACACTTCATCACCCTTTTTCAAAAATCTAAAAGAAAAAATAGATTTGAATGTCTAAATTAAAGTTATATAACTATGAAATACCTTTCAAAAACATATTGAATCACCCGAAATGAAGCTATACAAAAGAAGTTATACCAATATTACTAACAACTGTCCCCTCCAAAAATGGGTCTGTTCCCTAGCGTTTTCTCTTTAAGTTTCTCTTAGTTTTCCAAGTGTAGAACTGAAAATATGATTCCGTAGGCATCTTAATATACATATATACACCTCCACGTAGTTGAGGAACACCATAGATAATTAATTGATGGAAAACAATTGGAGACTTACCTTCTTCTAGGTGCTGTCGTAGCTCCTCTCTTCTCCCTCTTAACTTTTCTCTCAATCTTTAAGTGTAGCAAAGGATGAAAAATGAAGTTCCTAGTCATCCATACATATATATATGAATTTTTGGAGAGTGACACGTGGCATCCCCTAAGTGTGACACATGTCACACCCTTAGGCAGCCACGTCACCTCATGCAACCAATCACATGCTGCCACGTGGCGATGGGGGGACCCACCTCAAGTAGGTGTTTCACCTACTTAGTCTAAGTAGATGCATCACCTACTTAGTAAAAGTAGGTGCATCACCTACTTAGTCAAAGTAGGTGCATCACCTGTTTGCTTCCGATTAGGTGTTACGCCTCCTTTCGCCTCTCCCATGGGTTCGCAATCTTGTCTTACTTGAGGAGCCTATGTAATCCTTGCTACATAAGCTCAACATGTACTCCAGTGGATTAGTTATGTAAGTCATCCAAGTTGGTAGCTTACGTAAGTAAGTCGAGTCCTACGATGTTATTTTGGCCTCTAATTCATTTCAAATCCTTATAGACCTATTTCCAACCTTCACTCTTAAAGGGCGTCACGTCCTCCCTTCCTTAGAGTTATTTAATCATGTTATAGATAATCTGGGACACGGGACAACTTTCAAGAAGCTTAAGAAGACGTTCCGAAGCATAAAGGTACAGGGTATAACAATTAGGATTCCTCTCTTAGCAAAACATAATCGCCCTCCATAAACTCTACGGCTCGAACCCTCCTATCTTCATAACTCTTCCATCCACTTTGAGTCATTAAACATCTACCATGAATCCTTTGGACCTGGTCCATCACATCTCTAATCAAGTTTGTATCTAGTGAGTCCATCTCAGCTAAATTAAACCAACCAATTAGAGATCTACACCACCTATTAGAAAATGCCTCGAATGGGGCCATTTGGATACTAGAGTGATATTATTGTTGTAATCACACTCTAATAATGGAAAATGATAATCCAAACAAGAACCAAAGTCAATCACATACGCTCAGAATATGTCCTCCAACAACTGAATCATCCGCTCGAACTTCCCGTCTATCTGAGGGTGAAAGGCCGTACTTGTTATACCCTGTAGCTTTGTGCTCCGGAACGTCTTTTTAAGCTTCTTGAAAGTTGTCCCATGACCCAGATTATCTATAACATGATCAAATTACTCTAAAGAAGGGAGGACATGACGCCCCTAAGAATGAAGGTTGCAAATAGGTCTATAAGGATTTGAAACGAGTTGGAGGACAAGTAATGAGTCGTAGAACTCGACTTACTTGCGTAAGCTATCAACTTGGATGTTTTACATACTTAAGCTATTAGAGTACGTGTTGAGATTACGTAGCAAGGAATACATAGGTTCTTAAAGTAGGAAGAGATTACGAACCCACAAAAATAAAGCAAGCAGGTGACAAGTAGGTGACAAGTAGGTGACACACCTACTTGGGCTAAGTAGGTGACCCACCTACTTAGTGTGGACCCCATGCTGCCATGTGGCAGCATATGATTGGTTGTATTGCATGAGGTGACACCCTAGGATCTGCCATGTGTCACCCCTGGGGGATGCCATGTGTCCCCTTTTAAGGACACATATATATACATGTGTATTGCTGATCAACATCATTTTCAGCATCTTTGCCTTAGAAAAAGTTGAGAGAAAAGCTAGAGAGCAAGAATAAGGGAGCTACAGCTAGGGTTCTTCCAAGGTAAGTTCTCCAATTTCTTTCCGTGAATTAATTATTTAAGGTATCCTATAGTGATATGATGGTGTTTAACAACATAAAATTTATTGTTAGGGAAAAGAAGAGGTTTTTGTTCTTGTTAATAGGCCCATTTTTTAATGATACTGTTGTTAGTAAAATGAGTATAACTCTTTGTGTAAGGCTTCGTTTCAAGCGATTCAAGATGTTTTGGAAAGATATTTCATAGGGATATAACTTTTATTTAGCCTATAAAACCCAGTTTTGCTTTTCTCTGCTCTAAAAAGGGTGGTGAAGCATGGGGGAGCTGTTGCCCAGATTTTATTTTAGAAATTTTACAAGGACTACTATTGGTATTTTGGGCATATCGTTTTGTACAAAATTGTTGTAGGGGTGATTCAAAATTGTATGCGGCCCTAAGGTAAATTTCTATAACTTTCATTGAGGACACAAATCTTGTTTCCCTCAATTACCACTTCGAAACTAAGCGACAATACAAGACAGTAGGCTGTCCAGAATTCACGTTTTGATAATTTTGGTGAGTTTGACGAATTTAGGTTAAGGTAAGGATTTTCCTTTAAATTTGGAGTTTATGGTATGGTTATGAAGTTTATTGTACGTTGTGTAAGTGGCTGTAAATAGGTAAATTCCATAAATATGCTTGACATTCGAAACAAACCAAATTGGAGTTGCTATCATTAAATTATAGTCGAAGCAAGGTGCTGTGCTTGTGGTGTATGGCTGCAGGTGTGTGGTGATGTGTTGCAGGGCCTAAAAGTGTTCTAAAATAGGTGGGTAAGCTTCTGGTTGAAGCCACACGACCTTTCTCTTCGTACGGTTAAAGGTTTTACGAACTAGAAACTAAAAACCCTATTTTGATATCGTAGCTTTGAGCGAGTCGCTTGGAGTTTGTATTAAGTAATGTTGAAGTGAATTGCTTGTATATGTGATGAAGTTTGTTGTTTTTGGTTGTCTTTATTGCTTAGGGATGTAATTGGAAATTCGGATAGGGCATGTTATAGGGGAGGTGCTACCCGATTTCCGTTAACTTTCTAGCTAACTAAAGAACTAGTCGAGGAAGCGAGCGAGGAAATGAGTTCAATGAATACTCATGTATAACTTAAGATACTGAAAATTCTAGGGTTGTTGATATTCATATTTCTTTCATGTTAAATAGGTTCAGAGGACGACGAGGCGAATGCGGTAAAGATTAATCCGTAAGAGGTATGTAAAGCCTATCTTTTCTTCTCTTTTGGAATGTCTTAGATGTAAGTATTATGTATGTGAAATTGGGAGTTATTCCATTCGTAAAGCTCCAAGTACAGTTCATAATTCTTATCCACTTTATGATGGTGGAACTCCTGTAATAGTCAAACTATTTCCTTTTAAGGTTTTTTTTATATGATAAAAGGTAATGTAGGTAAAGCCTATTCTTTCTCTTCTTTTTGCATGTTTTCAAGTTAAGTAGTGAATGATATGAACTTGAGGGTAAATCTACTCATAAATGCCAAGAGTAATTCACGACCCTTATTTACTTCTTAATGAAAACACTCTTACAGTAATTAAACTAGGACCTCTCAAGCCTTCCATATGTTAGGAAGTGAGGAGTACGTAAAGTCTATCTTTCTTTTCTGTTGGCATATCTCAGTCCTAAGTGGATTGTTTATGTAATGTGGGAATAATTCCATTCATAGAACCCTGAGTATTGTTCGTCAATCTTATTCACTTCTCGATATTAGAACTCTTGCGATAGTTGAGTTATGGACTTATAAGACTTCTACTTGACAAAAAGTAGTACACGTGAAACCTATCCCTTCCTTCTTTGGAAATAGTAGGATGTAAGTGAATTGATATATGGTATGAGTTAGAGGTGATCCCATTTATAGGTTTCGGGTATAAATCATGACCTGTACTCACTTCTTGAGGTTAGGATTCTTAAAGTGGTGAAACTCCTATTCCTCGACCCTTCTATTGGTTGAGTAATGATTGGATGTGTAAACTCTTATACCTAGAGACTCTTTGACACATCTTATGATAATATTCGGGAGATGGTTGTTACGTTACCAAGTTTTATGTGCATGTATATGCATTATTATATGTATAGGGATCGGGTCGTACGTTCCTTGGTACTAACCTGTTATGTATAGGGATCGAATCGTACATTCCTCGGCACTAACTTATTATATATATGGATTGGACCGAACGCTCCTCGGCACTAACTTGATATATATGGATCGGGATGCATGTTCCACAGCGCTAACAATATGCATATGTCTATTATGATAGATGATGTATTTGTAATACTGAGTCCCTGAGCGGACCGGATACGATACGTGATACTAGTAGAAAGGAATTTATTTTATGAGGTGCAGGTACAGTACCTACTAAATGCTATACTTGTTTCATGCATCCCTGCTTCAGTTGTTATCTCAGTTATGTTATGCTTATATACTCAGTACATATGTCGTACTGATCCCCCTTTCCTCGGGGGGCTACATTTCATGCCCGCAGGTACAGACACAAGTTTTGGGAGTCCGCCAGCTTAGGATTCCACTCATCCAGTTTGGAAGAAACTCCATTGATTTAGAGCCGAGTTGTAGTACCAAACCTCCTATGTATATATTTGTTTATTCAGGGGTACGACGGGGGCCCTGTCCCTCCATATGTTACTATTAATGTTCTTAGAGGTCTGTAGACATATGTGCGGATTATACATGTAAGTTCTGTTCAGTTATGTTTACATGATGTATTATAAATATTAAGATACTATGGCAGCCTTATCGGCTGGCATACCCTTTCATGATAAGATACAAATGAAAGAAGCAACAGGCATGCAAATGCTATGATACACTGGGGTTCTTATGTATAGTTCTTATATTGATCATTACATCTGCTAAATACATATATGGGGGGCCTAGGTCGGACCCCAGTCGTGGACCATGGGGTTAGGTCGTGACAGTACTCATATCTAACCGAGTACCCAAACTGTGTTACTAGGCCCTCTAGAAGTGAGAAGTGAACAATGAACCCTAATTATAGACAATAGAAAAAGGTGCCCCATCTAGATTAACTATCTGAGTAACATAGATTCGTGCTAACTTCTCCGTTGTCTAATTCACTGAGATGACATGGGAAAACTTTCTCAACCTGTCTAAAACCACCCAAATAGAATCATAACGACATACAGTAGTAGGAAAGCCTATGACAAAGTCCAGGGTGATACTTTCCCACTTCTAAGTAGGAATGGGCATCCTCTGTGACATACCTCCAAGGTTGATGATGCTCACACTAACCGATTATCAAGTCAAATTCCTAGACGCAAACTCTAAAATATCCCTCTTCATGCCACACCACTAATAATGCTGATTTAGATCATGATACATCTTGGTTTCTCCGGAATGAATAGAATACCTCAAATAATATGCCTTCTCCAAAATTAATCTAGTCAAATCACCCACCTTAGGCACATAAATTTTGCTGCCAATCCTTAATACACTTTCTAAATAAAGATCTACCTCCTTAGCTTTACCTCTCAACACATTGTCTCAAATGATACACAACTTCTTATCCTCTAACTACCTTTCCCTAATCTGCTCAATCAAGGAAGAATGTTCCTCCACAAAGGAAAGAACACCACCATCCTCTAAAATCTTCAACCGAACAAGGTTATTAGCTAGCCTCTAAACATATCTAGCTAATGGTCTCTCCTCAACTTGAATTGTGGCAAGACTCCCCATACTAGAGGATGTCCAACTCAGGGCATCGGCCACCATATGGGCCTTTCCTAGGAAATATAAGATAGTCATGTTGTAGTCCTTCAATAACTCAAGCCATCTACACTACCTCAAGTTCAGATCCATCTAAATAAAGATGTACTGAAGGCTCCGATGTTCAATGAAGACCTCACAGTGCACCCCATACAAATAGTGATGCCAAAACTTAAGCACAGGTACCACTACAGATAACTACAAGTTATTGGTAGAATAGTTCTTCTAATGTGCCTTCAACTATATAGAAGCATAGGCAATCACTTTCCTCTTTTGCTTTAAAACACCACCTAAAATAAATCCTGAGGTATCACAATATATATATATATATATATATATGAAAGACCACACCCTCTTTGAGTAGCATCAAAATAGGATTTGAAGTCAATAAAGTCTTGAGCATTTGAAATCTTGCCTCACACTCATTAGACAAATGGAAACCTATAATTTCTGAGTCAATCTGGTCAATGAGTCTCTAATAGAAGAGAAACCCTACATGAATATTCTGTAAACTAGCTAATCCCATAAAACTATGAATCTCAGTAGGAGAAGTAGATCTTGTCCAATCTCTAACTTCTTCAATCTTAGCAGAATCCACTCTAATCCCCTCTTTAGACACCACAAGTCCCAAAAGTTCTAGCGAATCAGGCCAAAACTCATGTCTAGAGACTTTGCATACAACTTCTGCTCCCTTAACATCTAAAGTACCAACCTTATATGAACCTTTTTCTCAACAAATTCTATAATTTCTCCTTTAACTATTTCAACTCTGCCGGAGCCATATGATACAGAGAAGTAGAAATAGGCTTAGAGATTCGGAGGTACTCTAAAAGGTTGGTATGGAATACATCCACAAACTCCTGAACCACGGGAATAGACTCCATGGAAGATGGCTCAACAGTATTGTCTTGGATAAAAGCTAAATAAGACAAGCACCTCCTATTAATCATTACCCAAGAATGGATGAAGGAAATTACCTTACTAGGTTAAGAACCACTAGTACCCTTCTACTCAATCTTTGCAACACCCAGCATCGCTAAGTCATGGTCTTAGAATAATAATTAAGAATATCATGATAAGGAGAGAGCAAATTTATACCTAAAATGACATCAAAATCTACCATTCCTAGTATGATCATGTCTACTCTAGTGTCATACCCTGCAAAAGAAATAAGACAAGATTGATACACTCAATCCAACACTAGAGGATCACAAACAGGTGTAGAAACATAAATAGGAACATAAATACGATCACATTGAAAATCATATCTAGAAGTAAAATAGGTGGATATATAAGAGAATGTAGATCCTGAATCAAAAAAACATATATGCATATTGATGGCAAACTAAGACAATACCTGTAATAACCGCATCAGAAGCCTCTGCCTTAGGTCCTCCCAGGAAAGCATAACATTGGGCGCCTCTGCCACCACCAGTGTAAATGACACGTCTACCTCCTCCTTTCTAAATTGCAGTATTTCTACCAAAAGCTCTACAGCCTCTACCTTACTGAACTCTACCTCAGCCTCTATACTGTGGTGTCGGTGGTCTAATCTAGACTAGAGAAATGGGTTAGGGTCCTCCCCAACCACTCTTCAAAGGAAAATATTGTATCATGTGATCGAGATCTCCATTGCTAAAGAAAAAACTCTGATTCAAGGACTATTGTGCTGATCTTCAAGAACTACTATAACTGCCTTACCCTATAGATCACTGTTGTGAACTGTACGAGTATTGACCTACTTTATAAGATCTATGATATGTCAAACCACCCTCGGATATTGGCATAGATGCATGAAAGAATACCTGAAACTAAAAGAAACCACTCCCTCTATATAATCCCCTACCAATAGATGAGGCACCAGAAAATTAACCTAATAGATAGGCCCTCTTAAGGTCCCCAAATTCCTCTCTCTCTATCAAATCTTCCTTTTTAGTGGAAGTCATAATAGACTGGAAGGAAGCCCCTTCTCAAGATTCCCTAAACATAGCCAATCTGATAGAGAAAGTCAGCCCCCTCACAAATATATGGAATATCTCTGTCTTATCAAGAATAATGGATAAAGCATGCCTAGACAAGGGAAAATAGGCCTCATTCTCTATACTGGATAAGCTATCCTATCTTAGACTCTCAAACTTCAAGCGACTCTCCATTCTCTTAATCCAAGGGATAAAACGGTCATGAAAGGAATTGGAAAACATATCCCAAGTCATTGGAAGAGACCCAACTAAAACAACCTGATTAAAATCTCCACCACTCTCTAGCTAGCCCACGGAGCTCTAGTATAGTATACAAATTTCATGTAACTCAATCATGTCAACCGTCTCTAGAAACTCTCAACATGTGGTCAGAAACTCATGAGCGTCCTCACTCTTACAATCATGTATTTGGGGTAGGTCCATCTTTCAGAATCTCTCATACCTGTTCTGCTCATCCTCTTTCAAAATAACAAAAGGTGCACCCTGACCCAATTTATAAGAGCAAGGTCACCCCAATCATGGGACCCACTGGTTGCTGACCCACGTGAATCTGAACAACTTGGACCTATCGTTGCTTGGGGGTATGAGCCCACACTCTAGTTTGAGAGCCATGTGGTATGCCGATCATACCACCACCCTTAGTAAAGATCTTGAGCACACTCAATACCCTAAATAAGGTATTTGGAAGAAAAGGTGTAGTTGTGTGCTATAGTGGAACTTGCTCTTCTCTATCATCAATCTAAGGCTCTAGAGAGATATCTCTAGTATGGCCTCTTGCTGGTGCCGCTCCACCGGCATGACCTCTAGCTCGGCCTCTACCCTTACACCTAATTGGGGCCTCATTCCTAGGGAGCTAACTCCATTTCAAAACCAACAACAGCAGCTCAAGTACTTGCCATCTACTAAAAGAACACATGGAAACTTAGTACTAATGAAGGTAACCATGCATGATGAGAAAGAATAAAATGAAGAAAGTTTCCTAATAATATTCATAGCCTCTCCAAGATAATTATAAATATCTCCGTAAAGATCCTCGAGACTCAATATGATACCTTAAAATATCCTATGTTAGATTAGTCCTAAGACCCGAAGGAAAAGTTAGAATTTTCGATAATAGTGACTTTCATGCACACCACCTAAATCCCATTAAAATTTCCACAGACTGTAGATGGGAACATGAAGTGAAGCCCATGAAACCTATTTACTGACCTAACTTCCATAGACCATTCCACGTCCATATAAATTTCGAAGGATCGTGGAAGGGCCTATGAAATTGAGTCATGAAGATCTACCTAATGTATTTTCACAATTGTTTAATACAATTTGTATAAGTGTCTACAGACCATAGAGGATTCTGTAGACCTAACCCCCAAAAGCCCTTCTTAGTGCATTTCTACGACCATCTCATACATCCCGTATAAGGGTCTACAAACCATAGAAGGTCTAAAGGAAATTTTTTTGGCAATTTCATTTATTGAGAGGTCTTTCTTTCTTTTTTGTTTTTTTTTTAAAAAATGGATTCTTTTCGTAGTACCCTACACCTAAGGGAATTTGAATCCCAGGACCCTTCCCATCTCCATAGGATATGTTCCTGGGAGTACCCTAAAAAAGAAACCTTTCCTCTTCCAAGAGCTTTTGGTTTTTTCGTGTTGTCAAGGAGTTGAACAATGATTTTTTCTTGTTTTAAGACCTATTACTCATGCAATTTGGTATCCTCTTTTTGTTCAACTGGTCGTGGAAGTTTTTTCTTGAGAGGGTGCTCCTGGCCTAGTTAATATCGCTTATTCTGGTATTTATCAGTGGTGGTATACAATCGGTTTAAGGATAAGAGAAAAAAGAACAGAGGTATGACTGACATAATATCTACAATTGGATTAAAAAAATCATAGGCCTCGAGCAATTTACTGCCTTATACCACAAACCCTAGGGGCCTCCAGTACTTCCCACGAACTGCTTGCATGAATCGTGGAAGGTTCCACGACCCATATAAGGTACCCGTGGACTCAATCCCTAAATTTCCAGTGATTCAAATTTTTTGTCACAATTTCAATGAGGGGTCTTCTACGGTCAGCAGGACGACCCATGGATGGCCCAAATCAATTTTAATGAGGAATAGTTTAGTTTTTTCCCACCTTATCCAAATAAAAACCTTAACATTTTGGGACTAAATTAAGTCCCTTAAAATTATCCTATATTCCTTTTTCCCCCATCAACACATCAAACACTTAGATCGAGGACTAGAGAGGAGAAAAAAGCTTGGGTTCAAGCCTAGACTTGCATTCTTTGAGTTTCTCCACGAACATCATTCTTCTAGGTATGTAAGGCTAATCATAGCATTGTACTAAGTTCATCCTCATACACTACATCTCAATTCAATTAGTATGAGTTTAAGTAAGAGTTTTAATCCTACTATATTAAGTTTTCAAGTGAGTTATGATATCTTTTGTCGAGTTCTCGGTATATGTATTTCTATTGCAATTATTCTCATAATTTGAATTCTTGCAATTTTATTCATTATTACATTCCCATTAACCCTAGTTGAGTAATTACAATTGTTTCTCTCCATGTATTTTTTTGAGTTGAAGAATGATATATTTTCATGTCTTTATTGAAAAGAGAATTTATAGTGCATTATGTTACTTGAGTTATGGAACCTTGAATTAGTAATTTTATGTATGATTTTACCAAGTCTAAATGAGTTAGAACATTAAGCATAAATGATATTTTGAGATAGAGTTGAAGGGACATGAGTTGTGCTAAATGCATGTCGAATTTTAAAAGAGAAATCATAAAGAGTTGAGAAGACTTCGAGTTTATTAAAGTTAAGTCCAATGAGACTAAATAAGATATATTTTGAGTTTCTTCACTCACCTAAATATATGAGAATTCATGCATATTTTTGAGAGTAGTAGTCAGCATCTATGTGGGTTAAAATTTAGATACTCAAATCTCATAAACTACATGATAGCGTAGGATAGGATCTTACCGCTGGTTTGGACGACTCCTCACTTTAATTCCTTATATGGACTTATATATGAACCCAAGAGTTGAGTTTCTATCCCTTATCCTTGAAAGGTTGAAAGTATATGGCAACGTTAGCAGTAAGTTGTATCATCACGAGGCTCATAGTGATGGTTATCGCTTAGAGAAACTCCCCAAACAGGAAACATTATTTTTACTTGAGTTACATTTGTTGGTACTTATTTTGTCAAGTTTTGATATTTATCATACTTGCATGCTTTATTTAAGAGGAGTTACTTTCATTATTTATTTATGAGAATTATGTCCAATTTAATTCCTTTCCAGCTATTTTACATAGTGTATTTTCCTTGTACTGATGTCTTTTGATATTGCATTATTTTATTATGCAAATACAAGTGCTAGAGATCCTCAATAGATGCATCATGAAGATCATATTTCCTTTGGCTTTTGGTGAGACCTCCTTGCTTTCAGAGGAACTCTTTTTTATTTTCTTATTTTAGTATTATTAGTTTCTTTGAGGTAGCCGCGGGCCTATCCCAGTACCTATCTTTAGTACTTAGAGGATTTATAGATAGAATAGAGGTTTAATTTAGTATTTTAGATATTATGTTTTAATTATTATTTTTACTTATATTAAGAGTATTCAGGCATGTCATGATATTTTCTTTTAAATATTTACAGTGCTCACTGCTTCAACACTTTCTTTATTAAGTAAGTTTTTCTCTTAGTAGTCAGCAGGTCAAGTTTTCACTTAGGTACTAAAAATTGCTTTTGAGTGTCAGCTATACCTAGAATGTAGACTCGGGGTGTGAAAAAATATGTATCATAGCACAGAATTCAAAAGTCCTAGGATGTCTATAAAACTAAGTCTAGTAGAGTCCTCCTTATCAATGTGAAGCACACCACATGTATAACATTTCACACTTCACATCTATAACAAGGAGACTACAAGACTTTAGGAACTGTAATATTTCTTTCGTATTCTAAATTAATGCGATAGAGTTTAACCTACAAAAGTTTTTTCTAACTCATGCATTTACATATTTTTAGATCATACCTCTAAAAGGTACTCTAAGTCAGAGAAATGTTGCTAACACCGAGATCCTACAGACTACTATACCTCTACCAACTAGAATGTAGAAAAAGAACAAAGCCCAAGTAGTTGAACAAGAGAATGACAGTGGAACTCAACAGGTTTCATCGATACGTATTGCATAACCTACCCTTTATTCTGAGGAGGATTTTAGAGGAGCTATCACTATGCTCACACAGTTTATGGTTACCCAGTCAAGCTGTGAAGAGACCCATTAGTCTTCACCGGGTCCAAGGTTGATGAGAATCCCCAAAACTTTATTGATGAGATGTGAAAGATCCTTAAGGTTATACATAGAATGAGATTGAGGGAGTTGGGCTTGTTTTCTATCATCTCAATAATGTGGCTAATATTTGGTACCATCAATGGAAGGAGAGTCATAGTGAGAATGTTGAGTCTTCTATTTGGAATAAGTTCGAGAGTGCATTCTTAGACTACTTCCTTCATTGAGAGCTGAGGGAACCAAAGGTTCAAGAGTTCATGAATCTGAAACAAGAGGGTTGATAGTGAAAGAGTACAACCTTAATTTTATCCAGCTATCTAGGTATGCTCTAGAGATGGTTCCTAAAGTAAGATCAAAGATGAGGAAGTTTGTTTCTATATTGGAAAAATATGGATAGGAGTGCAAGGACATGTTATTGATTTCTAACATGGACACCTCTGAAATCATGGTGTACACACAAAAGATTGAGGAGAATAATAAGAAATATAGGGAGGAATACCAACATAAGAAAGCAAGGTTTGCAGGTAATGAGACTAACTACCAAAAGGGTGGTAATGGAAACCCCTTATTCTTTTAGAGGAGGTCTTCTAGCTATGCACCTTTATCACTAAGTGCAATGTAATCAAACAATAGGAATGACCAGAGATATCAGAGTAACAAGAACTTTAGAGCTCAAGGTTCTCAGTCTCAGTAAAGTGTGGCCAAAGGTTCTTCACGTAGGTTGTCTTATGATAAGTGTGGTTGACTCTATTTAGGAGAGTGTTGTAATGGCACTGGTGGATACTATAAGTATTGTTAGATGGGTCACTACATAAGAGAATGTCCATCGTACAAACAAGGCAATGGAGGCAACCCAGTCTTCTACAACAACACCATCCATTAGAGTTGTCCAGTAAGGTACTACTTCGAGGGCAGGTGGAGGTTCAAACCATTTATATGCTATGGCTAGTTACCAATATCAGTAGAACTCTAATATGGGTTCTTAAAGTTCTTTCTTATGATGTTCATGCTCTACTTGATTCGGGTACAACTTTGTCCTTTGTGACTCTTTTTATAGCTGTAAAGTTTGGAATCCGTTTGAATGTCTTTTAGAGCCCTTTAGTATCTCCACTCATGTTGATGAGTCCATAGATATTCTATAGTTTCCATCTATCATAAAGACACCACAGTCAACTTAGTTGAGTTAGATATGGTAGATTTTGATGTCATTCTAGGTATGGACTAGCATTATGCTTTTTATGCCTCAGTTGATTGTAAAACTTGAGTTGTCAACTTTTTATTTCCAAATGAGCCAGTTATTAAGTAGAATGGTAGTCCAATGGTGCCTAAGGGTTGATTTATTTCATACCTTTAAGGCTCGAAAGTTAGTTTCTAAGGGGTGTATCTACCACATTTTTCTAGTTAGAGATAATAGTGTAGAGACACCATCCCTTTTGTCAATTCCAATCATAAGTAAGTTTCCTAAAGTCATTTCTGAAGATTTACCTGGAGTCCCTCCCGATATGGAGATAGACTTTGGAATAGATACTCTTCCCAGTATTCAGCCTATCTATATTGTGTCATATAAAATGGATTCAATCGAGTTAAAAGAACAGTTAAAAGATTGTGTTGATAAGGGTTTTACAAGGCTGGGTGCTTCACCTTGGGTATCTCCTTTCCTATTCATGTGAAAGAAGGATGGTCTCATTAGAATATGAATTGATTACGATTAGTTGAACAAAGTTATCATACACAATAAGAACCATTTTCCTAAGATGAATGACTAGTTTGACTACTTCAGGATGCCACTTGTTTCTCTATGATAGATCTTAGATCAAGATATTATTAGTTAAAAGGGATAGAAAATTACATTTTAAAGAAATCCTTCAAAACCTGATATGGTCATTATGAGTTCCTTGTTTTGTCCTTCGGTTTGACTAACATTCCTGCATCATTCATGGATCTCATGAACAAAGTGTTTAAGTAGTATTTAGACATGTTTTTATCATGTTTATTTATGATATCGTGATCTATTCTTGAAACGAGAAAGATCATGTCGACCATCTAAGAATTGTACTCCAAACTCTCAAGGATATAGAGTTGTATGCAAAAATTTCTACGTGTGAGTTTTGTCTTGCATATGTAGAATTCCTAGGCCATATTATTTCTAGAAAAGTTATTGGAGTGGATTCGCAAAAGATTGAGAAAGTAAAGAATTGCCTCAGACCCACATCCCCGACTTACATAAGAAGTTTCTTGGGTTTGGCTACTTAGTACAAAATATTTTTAGAGGTATTCTCATCCATTCATCCCTATTCACTAAATTCACTTAAAAGAAGAATAAGTTTCAATGGTCTGATTCTTGTGAGAAAAGTTTTTAGTAGTTGAAAACCAGATTGACTATTTCTCTAGTATTGTCCCTACCTGAGGGAATAGAGGTTTTGTTATTTATTATGATATGTCTAGAGTTGGAATGGATTCTGTACTGATGCAAAGAGGTAAATATATAGCGTATACTTCCAGATAGCTTAATATCCATGAGAGGAACTATCCGACTCATGATCTCAAGTTGGCAGCAGTGGTATGTGCTCTTAAGATATGGCATCACTATCTCTATGGCATGCATATGGATGTGTTTACTGACCACAAAAGTCTTCAATATGTTTTTCAATCAAAAGGAGTTGAACCTGAGGTAGAGAAGATGACTTGAGTTTCTTAATGACTATAATATTAGAATTCTCTACCACCCAGGTAAACCTAATGTTGTTGTTGATGCTCTTATTAGGTTGTCTATGGGGAGTACTGCTCATGTGGACGAGGAAAAAGTGCATATACTTGCATGATTGGGAGTTAATCTTGTGGACTCAGATGAATATAGGGTCATTATGCAGAACAGGGTTGAGTCTTTATTATTCGTGGAAGTAAAGGAAAAGTAAGACCAAGACCCCATCCTATTTCAGTTAAAGGTATATATTCATAAGAAAAAAATGATGGATTTTTCTCAAGGGGTAAATGGTGTATTGAGATATCAAAGTGGGATTTATGTTTTGAATGTTGATGGCCTCCAAGATAGAATCATGCAAGAGGCCCATAGCTCCAGAAATTTGATTCATCCAGGTTCGAACAATATGTACCATGATTTCAGAGAATTTAATTGGTGGAGTGGTATAAAGAGAGATATTGAATACCTTCTTTCTAAATGCCGAAATTGTTAACAAGTCAAAGTTGAACATCAAAGTCCTTACGGTGCTTCTCAAAATATAGATATTCTAGAGTAGAAATAGGAGATGATCAACATGGATTTTATTGCAAGCTTACCGCGATCTCATTGACAACATGATTCAATTTGGCTAATTATAGATAGGATGACTAAATCAGTCCGCTTCATACCAGTTAAGACTACAGATTCAATAGAGGACTATGCCAAATTGTACCTTCATGAGATAGTTAGACTTCACGGAGCTCCATTGTCTATCATCTCAGATAGAGGTGCTCAATTTACTACTCAGTTTTGGAAGTCTTTTCAGAAATGTTTAGGTTCAAAGGTAAATTTTAGTACCACTTTCCATCCTCAATCAGGTGGTCAAGCAAAGTGTACGATCATGACTCTTGAGGACATGGTGAGAGCTTGTTCATCAACTTTAAAGGTAATTGGGACAATCATCATCTCAGACAGAGGTGCTCAATTCACTACTTAGTTTTAAAAGTCATTTTAGAAAGGTTTAGGTTCAAAGGTAAATTTTAGTACCGCTTTCCATCCTCAGACATATGGTCTAGTAGAGCGCACGATCATGATTGTTAAGGAAATATTGAGAGAAGATGTCATCAACTTTAAAGGTTATTGGGATAATCACTTGCCTCTTATAGAGTTTGCATACATCAATAGCTATCACTCAAGTATTGAGATGGCTCTTTGTGACGCTCTATATAGGAGGATATGTAAATCACCAACTAGTTGGTTCAAAGTTTTTAAAGTTTAGTTGATAGGGCCAGACATTTTTCACCAAGCTATGGAAAAGGTGAAAATCATTCAAGAGAGGTTTAAAAGAGTGCAAAGTTATAAAAGTCGTACATTGACATTAGGATAAGAGACTTGGAATTTGAGGTGAAAGATTGGGTATATTTTAAAGTTTCACCCAAGAAGGATGTTATGAGGCTTTGGATCAAAGAGAAACTTAGTCCCCATGGTATTGGTCCCTTTTAGATTATTCAGATAGTTGGTAATGTAGCTTATAAGTTAGAGATACCATCAGAGTTAGCAATCCCTCATCATGTGGTCCACATTTCAATGCTTAAGAAGTGCTTGAGAGATCATTCACTCATTATTCCTGTAGAAAACATTGGTGTTAAAGATAGCTTGTCTTATGAGGATATTCCAGTTCATATTCTTGATCATCAGGTTTACAAGTTCAGGACTAGAGAAGTCACTTCAGTCAAAGTTTTATAAAGGAATCAGTTTGTTGAAGAGGGTACATAGGAAGTCGAAGAGGATATAAAAGCTAGAAACCCGTACCTATTTATTCCTCCTAGTGATGATATTGAAGGTAATACTCATATTCTGATGTTATATTTAGTGCCTTTTCAAGTGTTTAAGTATTTTAATTCTTGTATTCTACTCGTGCCTTGTGTAAATCCTTACCTTGGTCATTATTTGAGGACAGATGATCCTAAGGTAAAGATATTGTGACCCGCCAGAGTATCCTAACTTAGATTAGTCCTAAGATTCCAAAGGAAAAGTTGGAATTTCATCTAATAGTGACTTTCACAGACATCACCTACGGCCCGTTAAAGTTTCCATGGACCGTATATGGGCTTGTGAAGTGAAGCCACCTGAAAACTATTTACTAACCTAACTTCCATGGACCATTCCACGGTCCGTATAAGTGTTATGGATCATGGAAGGTTCAGTAGAAGAGAGTCATAAAGATCCACCCAGTGTATTTTCACAATTATTTTATATAATTTGTATAAGGGTCTATGGACCATAGAGGGTTTTGAGACCCAACTCCCCAGAATCCCTTCCTAATGCATTTCTACGACTACCTTATATGACCCATATAAGGTTCTACGGATCATAGAAGGTACCAGATACCCTAAACCCTAGAGGTCTCCAATACTTTCCATGAACATCTTCCACAAACCTTGGAAGAGTCCATGACCTATAGAGGGGACCCGTGGACCCAATCCCTACAATTCTAGTGAGTTTGATTTTGTGACACAATTTTTGCATGGGGTCTTCTATGGACCGTAGAAATTTCTAAGGTTCATAAGATGACCCATAGACGTCCAAATAAGTTTTTAATGAGAGATAGTTTTATCTTTTCTCACCCTTTCTGTAACACCCAGTATTATTCTAGCCTAGACTAAGATCGGGAACCATGAGAAAGATTGATGAATTGGACTGAACAATGGACTATGAGGTAGGTATAAATTTCATAGGCTATTCTACAAGTCATAGGAATGGTTCGTATACCTCCCCAATACTTAGTGAAATTTTGATTGGGAGAAGCCTTTCTACGAGCTACTGTTACGAGCCATAATCACTCCTACGAGTCGTAGGAATGAGTCGTAGAGCCTTTGCCTAAATTTTGAAAATAAAGGACTCAGTACCTTGACTACAAGATGATGGAATGATCCATTGAAAGGATCACGAGTCATAGAAATGACTTGTAGAGACCGCTGACACTCAGCCAAATTCCATAACCTGAATGTCACTTGGACGAGTCAAATTGATGACCCGTCAAGGAGACTACAAGGTGAAATAATAGATCATATGAAAATTTGAGAGACTTAGTGTAATGATCCTCAAGGTTATTTTTAAATTTTTTGTTAAGTAACCATTTTACCCCTCCCTTTAGATGCCACAAGTCGTTTCTGATTGGTACCGGGTGTTAATTTTAAGAAAATCCTATGAAAAGTTAAGTCTTTGGAAATTTTGAGTTTTTATAAGTCTTAAGTATTAAAAATTGTATTTGGGGTTAATCAGATCTATAGGACTCGAAACAAAATTCTGTCAATTCCAGTAGCTCCGAAATGTCGAAATTGGCGTAGGAGACTTTACGAAATTAGTTTTGGAGTGGTGACGAAGCTTTGAGGCTTTGAGTTGAGAAATTGAGGAATTTTAAGCGAAGGTTTGACTTTGATGAACTTTTGGAGTTTCGATACTCGGAATAGAATTCCGACAACTAAGTTGGATTCGGGAGATGGTTTTTGGTCTAAAAGAAGTGTTGGTTAAATTTTTAGAGGTCCCGAGTCCGTTTTGGTATTTTGAATGCCTAAGTTGGTTTAGTTGCGACTTTTTGAGTTTTGGGTCAATGAGATCTCAAATTCAAATTATGATGGTTCTATTAATTTCATAATTACCAAATTAGGCTAGTAGCACTGTTGGAATGACTATCGAGGCAAACGATACGAGTTTGGGGCTATTTGGTGCTTTTGACTTTGAAAGTTAGCCTATGGATTACTTTGGTCAATATTCTTGGAAAATGCACTCGAATGAAAATTATGGCAGCACGTTTAGTTCGTGTCAATTTTGGTCTAGAATGGCCCTTCGTTCGCTTTTCGAGGCTTTTAGACTAATATCGAGGCCATTATAGAATGTGGCTTAAAATGGCTCTTTGGTGTGGGACGTACTTTTTATTAAACTGATCTCGTATGGAATTCTGAATGCGCCATTGATTCTGGAACAACGAATTTAGTGGGGTAGCATATCTGGTTTATTTTTATCGGATTCTAAACGAATCCTGAGCACCCCATCGAAGATTTTGAATTTTCCAAAATCTAATTTTGGCAGCAGCTGATGCAACCCATTTTTGGGTTTTTCTCCAACTTTAAAACCATTTATCTTGAGATATATAGCTCCAAATTGGGTGATTCAAAAGGCAAACTTGTGAGATTTTTTGTGGAGAACGCATTGGAGAGCTTGAAAATGGATTTGGAGCATTCAATTTAGGTAAAACTCGTGATCTTATTTGGAGCAATGTCCATTTTCAGAATGATTTTTTTTAGAAATTTGAGAAGGTATTTCTTGACCTATATAAATCCGATTTTTTTGATTCAAGGGTCTAAATTCAAGAGAATTTTGAGGGAAATCTCGTGTTGATCTCAAAAATGTGAGGAGAAGTTTCGTTTGAGGCTAAATTGTGGGGTTTTTCACAAGGATCATCATAGTATAATTTTTGTGGGTTGGAAGAGTCTCTTTTCTTTAGAATTAGCTAATTTTGATGTTGTCATTTTTGGTCCTTTAGTCGAAATTTATGAGTTTGGGTTGCATGCTCGTCCCTCATAGTTTTCCACCCCGAATTATGTTATAAATCTTATTTCTGAGCTTGGGGTGACGTTTGGAACCTATTTTGGAGTCAAATCCGAAATTTCGTATGTGGGTCCCACTATTCCTATTTTAGACCCCAAAATTAGTTCATCTCCAAAAGTTATGAAATTAGGGTCTAAACGACCGTATTGACTTCGTGGTTCTATTTTTGAAAGCGTGGAAGCATCCTGAGGCAGTACGGAAGGAAAAAGCTCCGGCATAGTAATTTGAAGCCCGCGTGTTTAGCCTACAGGTAGGTTACGATTTTACCTTTCTTTATATTGAGATGAAATGTGTGAAATCATGTTGAAATAGTAGAAATTTTGGTTCAGTAGTTTCATTGTATGTTTTAGCTATTAGAAATCATGTTTTAGGCTTGTTCTCGATTTTTTCGGATATTTAAAAGCATGTGTATCTTGTCTTTATTTGTCAATATTATAAGCAAAGTTGTATGAGCATGTTGTTGATACTGTGGAGTATGTTGGCCTTAGAATTGGATATAAACTTTCTTTAGATGCCCCGGCATCACTCCGGTTGATTTAGTTCCTTGTAGAATGGTGTAGCGGGCTAGTGCCTGGTAGTTTGGCCTTAGTTAGGCGTTACCATTTCTCCTTATCCATAAATCAGTATAATTGTGACTTTCATGATGTATCTGAAACACTAGATTTCGTGATCATTGACTTTGGCTCCGGTTCGAGTTTTGGCGGCATATCGGTTGACTTATTTGGGAAAAGATTTTTGGTAATATTTTATTCTAGTTGGGCAGCAGAATGTTTGGCATCATTGGATAAATTATATGTGACCATCCGGGTAACATGTCCCAGCCTCCGTTCTGAATTATCGGGGAGCATCCAAGTACTTAGCCCCAACCTCTACCGGCTTGCTAGTATGACGAGCATCCGGGTACCCAATCTCGGCCTCGATCATACCGATGTATTACGATGAGCATCGGGGTACCCAGTCCCAGCCTCGACCGCACTTATATATTATGGCAAGCATCTGCGTACCTAGTCCCAACCTTGGCCACTTTAAGCATTCGGGTGAGCATTTAGGTCCCAGTACCGACCTCGACCCCTAAGTCACCCCTAGATCGATTGACTTTTGGATATTCTAGGTTTGGAAAGGATACAGTACTTTAGTTCCTAACATCGCAGATTCTTGATTCTTAGTCTTGGTAGTTATAGCTATTCTGTGTACTCAGCGAGCTTATGGGTGTCACAATCCAACTCCGTAAGCCATGATTGGTGCCCGAGTTGGGCACTCATACGTACCCTTAGCCCTACTTAGCGTGTTAGCAAAATAGATAAAAGTAGAAATTAAAAAGGGGTCGCTAGAAAGCACACGAAAATAGATGTAGCACACGAACGTCATTAAGGTCGTCACTGAACGCAAGCCCAAAACACATATACAAAACCCACAACATAAGTTTACAGACCTCTACAGAATGATAGCCTAGTCATATGATAGGACAGGGCCCCGTCGTACCCTTAACCAACATGTACAAATGTATAACAAAAAGGTTAGTACCAAAATAAGGCTTCGGACAAAGAAGCACTACCAACCAACAAGATGGATGTCCTAAGCGAGCAGATCAGCAAACTGAGCATCTATACCTGTAGACATATAATGCAACCCCTGAAGAATGGGGGTTAGTACAGAAAATGTAATGAATATGTAAAGCAAAGGATGTAATAAATAAAGTCATCACCAGAATAGAACATGCAAAACAAAGGGGAAATATCCACAAATATCAAAATGCTTTTTACAACCCCTAATACTGCAAGGGGAAACATATATGCCATATCCGGCCCTATTACGAGACTCGATGAACAAAACGTGGTTGCCACCCCATCACTGGTGACATAACACAGCATACATCCAGAGTAGGGAATATCTTCGTAACAAATCATATCATATTAGATGGTCATATCATATCATATCATCAGCATATGTGTACATGGCACAACATAACTCCACAAACCCATATAAAGGGTGTACCTTCCCCCTCATGTCGGGGTACGGCAAATAATGTAGAAAGGTATGCACGATAACAAACCTGGCCCGGGCTCAATGAAAGAATCATTGAGGCATCCACGAGTGGAATAGTGAGAAACTAGATGCAATTTAAATCATATTTGAGACTCGATGGGGTACTTAAAATGAACTATTATTCAAAAATCAAGACAAGAGTCATATCAAGTACCTTTTAAAAGTTACTATGGGTTGTATCAAAATAGAACTTTTGGGAATCATATAGACATATCAAGGCATAACAAAATATCTTTTGGAAGTCGAGAAATTAGCAATCCTAGTAGCTTTAAGAATAGAAACTTCCTTGGAATCATATGTACTTCGTCTATTTGTTTCATAAAGATCATGCCCAAAAGAAAGGAATATTAGCTTTACCTACTTGGGCCCAAAACATGCCAAGAGATAGAATAATCTTAACACACTTATGCCGAAGACATGCCAAAAGAAAGTATAAGCCTTACATACCTCTTACGGATTACTCTTAACACGTTTGCCTCATCGCGTATTGAACCTATTTAACATGAAAGTAATACAAAGGTTAATGAACTTTCACTTTCCAATTCCAACTCCACAACCAAGTACCCATAGGAATCATTTCCTTATCCAATACCCTCGACTAGTTTGTTACTAGTTCCGAAGTTACCAAAAATCGGGCAGCATCTCCCCTATAACTTCAACTCAGACACAATGTCAACTACCATACCAAAAAAAACAAAAAGCAAAATATATACAATTTAACCACCTCAACATTACACAATACAACTCTAAACAACTAGCTCAAAATTTATGATACCAAAATAGAGTTTTTAACCTTTATTTGGAAAAGTCTTTCACCATACTAAATGGAGGGTCGTGTGGCTGCAACCATCAGAAACCATAATATATTTTAAAAAATTTAAAGACCTGCAACACGCAACCCAACCAGCTGAACCTGCAGCACCACAACGACAACCCACTACTAGACTTCGATTTAGTTTTAACGACTTCAATTTAGTTTATTTCTAACGTCAAGCGTCCTTATGAAATTTTTCCACTTCTAACCTCATTCAAGAAATTTAATATACCTCATAACATCATCATAAACTCCAGTTTGAAAGAGAAAATATTACCTTACCCAAAACTTGGCAAAACTTGCCGGAACTCGCCTCGAAATTTCCTTTAGCGCAGCCGAAACTTTGGGGCTGTTTGTTAATGTTTTGGGGCTTCTCCAAACTATAAAATTATATTAATAAAACCTTAATAACATTTTGGTATACCCTATATAATTGATTCGCGGAATGAAATCGGAGACTTACCCTCTTTTCCTCTCCAAATCTATGGCCTTCTCTCTCTACCTCTCTAGTTTCTTCTTTTCTTTCTTTCTCTAGAACTTTGTAGAAAGAATGGTTGTTTGGATAACAATGATCATAAAACATATATATATATATAGGCCAACTTAGGGGTGACATGTACCAAGCCCTAAGTGGTGACACGTGTCAAGCCCCTATTGGGCCAACACACCACCTCCTCCACCTATGGGCTGCCACATAGCATGTGGGGCCCACCCCCTCTTGCTCCAGCTGCTTCCACATGGCACAACCAGCTTCTACCACGTGGCTCTCTCCCATGCTTCCACATGTCACTTTCTTTTCCCCCTCGTGGGTTCATAATCTCATCTTCTTTTACAAACCTACGTAACCCTTTCTACGTAAGCTTGATATGTACTCAAGTAGCTTAATTATGTAAGTTTTCCAAGTTGGTAGCTTACGTAAGTAAGTCGAGTCCTACGACTCATTAATTGGCCTCCAACTCCTCTTTTCTTTCCTTTGTTCTTCTCCTTTCTCAATTTCTCTTGAAGGTTCTAGAGGTTTATGACTAAGTGCCCCTTTTTTATTCATTCATCACATGGATGAATGACTTTGTCTTGGGTATTTTGTTTGGGCCTCTTTTGTTTTCTTTTTTTTGATTCTTCCAAGCCCAATCACTTAGTCCATAGGTTTTCATGAAACTAAGTTTTTTTTAAATTCCAATTTTGCCCTTAATCTTTTCTAGTATTTCCACATCCAAAATTTTCATTACCAACTTATGTATCATACAAGATCAAAATATAGCATTATCCTTAACTTATTACAATTATCCCAAATTTTCCAAATGTGTAAAATACAGGTTATATCAATGGGGGTTCGTCCGGGTTTTTATTTAACTTGTACACGAGTGTCCCGGCTGGGCTTATGGGGGCCCAATTGAGTATAGTTAGCTGCAGTTGTCATAGGTAGTACTATTTTCCCTTTTTAATGCTTATGTTGACTCCTATTTAGGCTATTCCTATTTTTCATATTATTTTTAACTTTTCTGCTCATTCGACCTATGATGCCTACTGGGTACCTGATGTCTTGGTACTCATACTACACTCTACATCTACTTTCATGATGCAGGACCGAGTACCAGCTATCATCGTGGATAGATCGAGCCTGTTACAGTCAGCTTCGGAGACTAGGGTGAGCACTTGGCATTTTTGGATCATTCCTGTCTCCTTCAGTATGGATGACCCGTCTTTTACCTTTTGAGACTAGCCAGTTGTTGTATATATTTTCGGTCCACCTTCAGAACTTGTACTCATTTTTTATTTTTTAACAGCTCTATACTTGTGACTTTCAAGTTTTGGGAGGGATCTTTAGTTGTTTATATCATGTTTTGGTTTACTTCCGCTTATTGTTTTTGCCTATCTTTATAAATCGCCACTCTTTTTTAGTTTCTTCCCTCAAACCCATTACTTGAAGTTCTGGGTTGACAGGTTGGCTTACCTACTGGTGGGTTATAGTGGGTGTCATCACGACCTAAGAAACTGGGTCATGACAAATTGGTATTAGAGTCCCAGGTTCATTGGTCTTACTTGTACAGAGCTAACGTTTAGTAGAGTCTCACGGATGGGTGCAGAGACGCCCGTAAATTTATCTTTGGGAGGCTACAGGATGTCATTAGGAACATTCTCTATGATGTATCATTTCATGCAGTGTTGTGTATTATTGACTTAGTGAAATCTTATTTGTTCTACTCTTTCACAGGATTGGTTTGTATGCATGGTACCACCGGTCTTGAGAATGCACCAAGGCCTGGCATGCCTAGAGGTGGTCTTCGTGGGATAGGTAGGGTAGCATCACCAGCTCCCGACCCAGAGATAGAACTAGGTAGAAGAGTATCAGGACGCTCCTATTCCTACTCAGCCAAAGGAACCACCACCACTAGTACAGCCCCCAACTACACCAATTATGACCCCAGCACTACAGGCTGTGATTGTGCATCTCCTCATGACTATTGGGGTTGTTCCACAGGCCCTAACCCCAATAGCGGGCATACCAGTACCACAAGATCCACCCATCCAGCTAGTAGCTGAGGTTCAACTACCTCCACCAGTTATTGGACCCCCGCAAACAGTTCCAAAAGGTGTGATGTCATTACAGGATCAGAAGATGTTAGAGATATTTCATAGGTTGTCACCCCTGACATTTTCTAGAGCCATTGGCGAGGATGCCATTGCGTTCTTGACTACTCATTAGGAGAAGCTCCATTCCTTAGGTCTTGTAGAGTCTAGAGATGCCGACTTCACTTCTCACCAGTTCAGAGAGGCAGCCAGACAATGGTGGTGCTCTTATTTGCAGTCCAGGCCAGATGGATCACCACCATTAACATGGGCCCAGTTCTTAGAGGCTTACCTGACTCGATACATCCCTAGGAGTGTTAGAGACCGACTTTGAGATCAGTTTACTCAGTTGGAGAAGGGCCACATGATGATTGTAGAGTACGAGGCCAGATTTCATCAACTTTCCCGACATGCCACTATGATTCTACCCACTAAGGAGGAGAGCGTACGATGTTTTATGCACAGATTGAGCCCTACCTAAGGTTGGGGATTGAGCACTTGGTTTTTGCGGGATGCTCTTGTCTAGATGTAGTGGATCATGCCCACACGCTCGATATTATTCATCGTCAAGCCAAATGGGGAAGTGATAAGATACCCAGGAATCAGGGTAGCAACAGTGGATCCCATTCTAGAGTCCATGATAGTTATGACGGTGTCACAACCCAACCTTGTAGGCCATGACTAGTGCCCAAATTAGACACTCATATATACGTCTGTTATCTATAATCGATCAACACTCACATGATATGCAATTTATGCAGATGGAGCTTTGTATTAAAATGGTTATATATATATATATATATATATATATATATATATATATATATATCAAAATTACCTGTCTTCTGCGGAGTCAAAATTTTCAAAATAGGATAGCATATTAGTAAGACGACAAGGCTGTCACTACATGTTGGAATGTCCCACTATATATATACATAAACGCAAACCGATGAAGCTGCCACAACACAACATATTCAAACATAAATATTTACATACGCAAGCCGACGAGGCTGCCACTATGAATGAAAATATCCCAAAACATAAGCCATACTGGTGCAACCGGATAACATCTATATACTACTTACACATGTGTCTACAGACCTCTAAGAGAATTAGCAATAGCATATGATAGGACAGGGCCCTGTCATACCCCTAAATACACAAATATATATATATATATATATATATATATATATATATATATATATATATATATATATATATATATATATTATAATGATTGGTACCAAAAGTCCAGGCTCTAAGACAATGGAGCGCTTCAAAAATACTGAGTGGAAATCCTAAGCTGGCGGATCCCCAAAATGAGTATCTGTACCTGCGGGCATGAAACATAGCCCCTTTGAAGAAAGAGGGTCAGTATGACATATGTACTGAGTATATAAGTATAAAATACAGTAAGAAAAATCATAACTAAAGTAGAGGTTTCAAGAGACAAGTGTGATACTCAATAAGTCACTATACCTTTGTCTTATGAAATAAAGTCATGCATGCTTATATCATATATCATATCCGGCCCTTTATGGATTCGGTGAATCTGTCATATACATATACATCATATTCAGCCCATCATGTGCTCGGCACCATAATCACATCATCATGTCATCAAATCAGATCATCATATATATATATATATATATATATATATATATATCGTACTCGTCCCTCTAGTGAGGAACTCAGTGAACAATGCAGTGAAACTATGCACGAATACATACCTGGCCCGGGACTTAGTAAAATATATATTAAGGCATGCACGAGTAGATTAGTGAGTAACCATATGTATTTAAATGATCATTTGAGACTCAATATAATAATTAAAATGAACCATCATTTAAAAATCAAGAATATTAGCCTTCCTAGTAAATCTATGAATAAGAGCTTCTTTGGAATTTATACATTCGTCATCTGTTTGTTTAGTAAGGCCATGCCAAAAGAAAGAAATGTTAGCTTTACATACCTTTAGTGTTTACTCGCACTCAATACATATATGTTGCTCAATATTGTCTCAACCTATATTAAAAGGTTAAGCACTATGGTTAAGCTATGGAATGGCATAAAACGTTCTTTATCGTTAGTAGGTTAATTTAAAAAATTTGGACAGCACCTCCCCTATTCCGTTCACTTCCCCATTTCCAAATCATCCATACAATCACCAAGTAACATCAGCAATTACACATTCAAATGTCATGTCAAGACAAGCCAAGACGATATTAAAAAATACTTCAAACAACCCACATAACATTTGACTTCCATTGATTATCAACATGACGACTACGATACTATCAAATTACTTCTAATAGGTTGTAGTCATCATACCTTATTGAAATAATTTATAATAAACCCAATAATTAACCATACAATGCTTAATCATAACTACACTTAATCCCTTCACTTTTAACACATAATCCATGATAATAATAGCAACAACGACAATCAACCCATTCTAGTTCAAGCAACTCCAAATCTGTCCATTTCAATACCAACACTAATCATGGAGTTTTTTTTCTTCCAATTCCATTTAATAGTAGTTAATCTCTTCATTATCACATTATTTGTAAGTAAGGTAGCCCACATTCATAACATTCAACAGCAATGCAAATCCACATACAACTACTACATCTTCATGTTATCTTTAATGATCCACAGTCTTAATATTTTATCAAAATATTACTACAACAACCCAACCAACATATAATATTAACTATCATTAATCTTCCAAACTCAACAAGAATAACAACATCATACCAAAATAGCCCCTAATTAACCACATAAAGATGCTAAAAAACTTTATGAACACCTACAATACGCCAAGAAAACCACCTCCAATTTTTATACGTTATTACATACAATCTTTTTATCTATTTTAATAGCATATAGAAGAAGCCCCATGACAGTAACATCACCCATTTAAATTCAATAAAACAATGTTAATATTACACAAAGTTCTACCACAGCCCATAAATATCATACCAAAGGTCTCTAACATATATATATAATATCTTCATACACTTTAGTCTTCCAAATTCAAGAATAAAAAATCCTCAACAACACCAAAACAATATAAACTATTATTATACATAATCAATCAGCTAATTCCATCAATTTAATCCACTTAAAATAGCTCCTTAATCCATAAATCTCAACAAATCAATAAACGAGTTTATAGAGCTATTTCTCTATTTTAATCCATTAAAACTCTAAATAAACTTGTTAACAATGAAAAAGGGACTTTAATATTATCTCAAGTATGCAGAAAACACATTAACACTTCTTTTTATTATCTGATTTTTAGCTCAAATTGAAGGCAACGCGACGTACAACACTTTTCTCTTAATGAGCTTCAAGATTTAGGGCTTAAATTATGGTCAATTTTGGTGTTTCTCTCTAGGGTTCTCCTCTCTCACTCTCTCTGGAAATTTCTGGACATTTTTTAATCTAAATTATGAAGGAAAAGATGAAAATTTTGATTTAATGGCGTGGGTATTGGGCTTGACCCGAGTTGGAATCGGGTTGGGCCGAATCCACTATTCATTTTGGCTTGTCAAATTTGAAAGTCCATATATTTTTATCCCTATATCAACCCAAAATCTATGGTTGGAAAGCTATTTAAATTATCTACAACTTTCATTTTAAGAGTTTTCCTAAATTCTCAAATTCCGACGGGGTTATGACCTCCTGAAGTCAGATCACCCGAAAATGTGACTTAAAAAAAATCTTTTTGATGGCTTCCACTTTGAATTGGCTCAAGGGTCCTTCGTGAGTTGTGTTTAACTTCACATATCTTATCCATATAACTTGTCGTTTCCAAACAATTTATGCCATATTAAAATTCAAAATTAAAAGTACTTAAATTTATATCCATTAGCTCACGAATACTCCAAGATGCAAAAATACGGAATATAACATTCTCCCCCCTTTTAGAACATTCATCCTCAAATGTTAAGCTCGCCTCATAAAGTCTTATAAGGAATTTTGGGGAATCTCTTTTATTGCTACAACATATAGTTTTATCTATCAATCAATATAATCAAGTGAGGAGTTTAAATTACCTGTAGGTGTAGGGAACAAGTAAGGGTATTTGTTCTTCATGTCCTATTTGGCTTCCCAGGTCATATTTTCTTGATTATTATTTTGCCATAATACATTGATGGAAGCCACATCCTTAGTTTGTAACCTTCTAATCTGTCGATCCAGGATGGCGATAGGTTGCTCCTCATAAGATAACTCCTCGGTTACCTGGACATCATCTACGGGAAATATTCTGGAAGGGCCACCTATACATTTGCGAAACATTGACACGTGAAAAATTGGATGTACTTCTTCCAAATCAGATAGTAGGTCCAACTTATAGGCAACCTTACCTATTCTACAAATAATCTAATAAGGGCCAATGTATCTCGGGCTAAGCTTCCCTTTTTTGCTGAATCTCATTACCCCCTTCATGGGTGACACCTTCAAAAATACCCAATCATTAACATGAAACTCTAAAGGTGGACATCGATTATCTGCATCTGTTTTTTGTTGACTCTAGGATGCTAATAATCTTTCCTGAATGAGCCTCACTTTATCCACCGCTTATTGAATTATATTTGGGCCTATTAGTTTAGTCTCACCAACATCAAACCAACCAATAGGTGACCTATACTTCCGTCCATACAAAGCCTCGTACGGTGCCATCTGAATACTAAAATGGTAGCTATTATTGTAAGCAAACTCAATTAGTGGAAAATGATCTTTCCAACTACCTTTGAAGTCAATAATATAGGCCCGTAACATATCTTCTAGCATCTGAATAGTACATTCAGCCTGTCCAACAGTCTGAGGGTGAAATGTTGTATTAAGATTTATTGTGTTCCCAACCCCTTCTGGAATGATTTCCAGCATCTAGCTGTAACTTGAGCCCCTCTGTCTGAGATATTAGATGCGGGAATTCCATAAAGTCTTACTATCTCTTTGATGTATAACCTTGCATAATCCTCAGGTGATATGTGCTTCTAACTGGAAGAAAATAGCCTGATTTTGTCAACCTATCTACAATAACCGATATAGAATCATACTTTCATGGAGTGCGAGGTAAGCCTATAATAAAATCCATATTAATTGCTTCCCATTTCCAAGTCGGGATTTCTATCTCCTATAATAGTCCGCTACGTTTCCAATGCTCAATCTTAACCTGTTGGCAATTTGGGCACTGGGCTACGAACTCTGCTATATCCTTCTTCATTCCACTCCACCAATATAAACATCTAAGGTCATGATACATATTTGTTGACCCTGGATGAACAGTATATTGGGCATAGTATGGCTCTCCCATAACCTACTGTTATAGCCCTGCAATCTCAAGTACACACAATCTTCCCCTATATCTTAGCACTCTGTCAGGTGGTCCGTACAATATATGTAGTGAGTATATAAGCATAATATACAGTAAGAAAAATCATAACTAAAGTAGAAGTTTCAAGAGACAAGTATGATACTCAAGAAGTCACTATACCATTGTCTTATGAAATAAAATCATGCATGCTTATATCATATATCATATCCGGCCCTTTATGGACTCGCCGCCATAATCACATCATTATGTCATCATATCATATCATCATATATATAGATATACTGTACTCGGCCCTTCAGTGAGGAACTCGGTGAACAATGCAGTAAAATTGTGCATGAATACATATCCGGCCCAAAACTCGATAAAAGATATATTAAGGCATGCACGAGTAGAGTAGTGAGTAACCATATATATTTAAATCATTATTTGAGACTCAATAGAATAATTAAAATGAACTATCATTTAAAAATCAAGAATATTAGCCTTCCTACTATATCTATGAATAAGAGCTTCTTTGAAATTTATACATTCGTCGTCCATTTGTTTCATAAGGCCATGCCAAAAGAAAGAAATGTTAGCTTTACATACCTTTAGTTTTTACTCTCACTCAATATGTATATGTTGTCCAATATTGTCTAAACCTATATTAAAACATTAAGAACTACGGTTAAGCTATGGAACGACATAAAATATTCTTTATTGTTAGTAGGTTATTTCTAAAAATTTGGACAGTCCTCCCCTATTGCGTTCACTTTCCCCACTTCCAAATCAGCCATACAATCACTAAGTAACATCAACAATCACATATTCAAATGCCATTTCAAGACAAGCCAAGACGATAATCAAAAATACTTCAAACAACCCACATAACATTTGACTTCCGTTGATTATCAACATGACGACTACGATGCTATCAAATTACTTCTAATAGGTTGTAGCCATCATATCTTATTGAAATGATTTACAACAGCCCAAAAATTAACCATACAATGCCTAATCATAAATACACTTAATCCCTTCACTTTTAACACATAATCCATGAAAATAATAGCAACAACGACAATCAACCCAATCTAGTTCAAGCAACTTCAAATCTTTCCATTTCAAAACCAACACTAACCATGGAGTTTTCTTGCTTCCTATTCCACTTAATACAAGTTAATCTCTTCATTATCACATTATTTGTAAGTAAGGTAGCCCACAATGATAATATTGAACAATAATTCAAATCCACATATAACTACTACATCTTCATGATATCTTTAATGATCCACAGTCTTAACATTTTATCGAAATATTATGACAATAACCCAACCAACATATAATATTAACTATCATTAATCTTCCAAGCTCAACAAGAATAATAGCATCACCAAAACATCCCCTTATCAATGTTACACCCTGTACTCTAGTACCTCAGAATGCTTCTTAAGCTTCGTAAGTTTCTGGGAAGGCTCTTAAGGTTTTTTAGAAGTCGTCATGTGAGTCGGATAATCTATAATGTTATCAAATAATCCTAAGGAAAGGAGAATGAGATACTCCATAATAGAAAAGATTGGAAATAGGGTTAGACGAAGTTGGAAGGAGTTGGAAGCCAAGTAATAAGTCATAGAACTCGACCTACTTGCATAAGCTACCGATTTGTATGTCTTGCATAATTAAGCTCCTGAAGCACACGTCCAGCTTAAGTAGCAAGGAATACGTAGGCTCTTGAAGTGAGACAAGATTACAAACCTATGAAAATAAAGCAAGCAGGTGACAAGTAGGTGACCCACCTACTTGGGGTGGACCTCTACGCTACCACGTGGCAGCGTATGATTGGCTACATGTTGTGAGGTAGCACCCTAGGGGGATGCCATATGTCACCCCTAGGGAATGCCATGTGTCACCTCCGAAAGTGGTGTATATATTCCTAGTTGATGACTAAGGAATTCATTTTCAGCATCTCTTAACTTAAGAAAAGTGAAGAAACCTAGGAGAATAGAGAGAGAGCTACGGAAGCAACACAATAAGGTAAGGCCTCCATTTTCAATCTGTGAATTAATTATTTAAGGTATCCTTCTGTGATATAGTGGTGTTTAACAACATAAAATTTATCGTTGGGGTTTCGAGGAGGTTCTCATTTTTGTCAACAAACCCATTTTTAGAATAGGACTGTTGTTAATAATACTAGTATAATTCCTTGTGTAAAGCTTCGTTTTGAGTGATTCAAGATGTTTTATAAATCTATTCCATAGAGCTGTAACTTTTATTTAGCCTCTAAAACCTATTTTTGCATTTATCTACTCGAAAAAGGGTGATGAAGTATAGGTGAGGTGCTTCCCAGATTTCATTTTAGAAATCCTACACAGGCTGCTATTGGTATTTTGGGTATATCCTTTTGTACAAAATTATTGTAGGGGTGATTCGAAATTTAATGTGACCCAAAGAAACATGACTATAACTTTAATTGAGGACACAAAGCTTGTTTCCCCCAATTACCCCTTCAAAACTAAGCGACAAAAATTCACGTTATGATAGTTTTGAGCAAGTTGTTTGAGGGTTTGTATTGTGTGTAATGTTGAAGTAAATTACTTGTATATATTCTGCTAGTTGTTTTTATTGGTTGGCTGTAGTAATTAGGCAAGTGATTAGAAATTCGGATAGGGCATGTTATAGGGGAGGTGTTGCCCGATTTCCGTTAACTCCTTGACTAACTAAGGAACTAGTAGAGAAGGAGAGCGAGGAAATGAGATCTATGGATACTCGTGTGTAACTTAAGATGCTGAAAAGTCAAGGGTTGTTGATACTTGTATTTCTTTTATATTAAATAGGTTCAGCAGATGACGAGGCGAACATGGTAAAGAGTAATCCGTAAGAGGTTTGTAAAGCCTGTCTCTCTTTTCTTTTGGGCATGTATTAGATTTAAGTGACAAATGATATGTGTATGAAACCTGGGGTAATTCTATTCATGAGCTTTGAACATGATTCATGATTCATAATTCGTACTCACTTCTGAATATTAAGACTCATAAAGTAGTTAAGCTCCCATCCCTCAAGTCTTCTATGTACTGAAAAGTAGTATATGTAAAGCTAATGTTTCTTTCTTTTGGCATGTCTTAAAGTTAAATAGTGAATGATATGAACTTGAGGGTAAAGTTAATCATAAATACCAAGTGTAATTCACAGTTCTTATATACTCCTTGATGGAAGCATTCTTACAGTAATTGAACTAGGGCTTCTCAAGCCTTCCATATGTTAGAAAGGGATGAGTATGTGAAGCTACCCTTTCTTCTCTTTTGACATGACTTAGATGTAAGTATTATGTATAGGAATTTGGGAGTTATTCCACTCTTAAAACTCTGAGTGTGAGTTAAGGCTCTTGTTCACTTCCTACTGATTAGAACTCCTATAACAAGTTGAGTCATTACTTTTCAAGTATTCCATGTGATAGAAACTGATACATTTAAATCTTGTCTTTTCCTACTTCTAGGAAGACTGGACAATTGGTACTATAGAACATGGATTTGAAGATAACTCCATTTATAGATTCTGGATGTAGCTCATGCCTTGTACCTACTTTTTAATGATAAGGGCCTTAAAGTAGTTGAACTACGACACTTGAGCCTACTATAGGTTGAATATTATTGGGATGTGTAAGCTCTTATACCTAGGGGCTATTGAACATGCATTGATATGGATCAAGCCAAATGTACCTCGGCATATTTTGCTATGTAAGGATCGGGCCGTACGTTCAAAAGCATGTTATGCTATTTAGGAATCGGGCCGTCGTACCTTTGCATTGTTACATAATATATGGATTGGGTCATTGTACCTCAGCATTGCTATATGATATACGGATTGGGACGTCGTTCTTCGGCATTTTTATAAGATATATGGATCGGGCCATCGTTCTTTGGCATATACTTTGTATATACATGAATCGGGATGTGCGTTCTATAATGCTAATGGTATATATATTCTTACGATGATAAAATAATGTAGTTATTACACCGAGTCCCCAAACGGGCCAGATATAATATGTGATGATAGCTGTATGCCTTTATTTTATAAAATGTAGGTACGGTAGATGGCTAAATATTATACTTTCCCCCTGCATCCCTATTTTAGTTGTTGTCTCGGTTATGATATTTTATGCTTTATATACTCAGTACATATATCGTACTGACCCTCTTTTCCTCGGGAGGCTGCGTTTCATGCCCATAGATACTGATGTTCATTTTAGGGATCCGCCAGCTTAGGATTTCCACTCAGCTATGTCGGAAGTGCTCCACTATTCTGGAGTCCATCTTTTGGTGCTGACCTTCTAATGTATATATTTATTTAATCAGGGGTACGGCGGGGGCCCTGTCCCGCCATATGTTACTATTAATATTCTTAGAGGTCTGTAGACATGTGTGTGGGTTATACATGTAAGTTCTGTTCAGTTATGTCTACGTGATGTATCATAAATATCAAGATACTATGGCAGCCTTGTCGGCTTGCACACCCTTTCATGACAAGATACAAATGAAAGAGGCTACAAGCATATGAAAATGCTATGACCCACTGGGGTTCTTATGTATAGCTCTTATATTGATTGTTACATCTGATAATTAAGTATACGGGGGTCCAGGTCAGACCCCAGTCACGGCCTACGGAGTTGGGTTGTAACAATTAACCTTATAAAGATGCTCAAAAACCTTATGAACACCTATAATGTGCTAAGCAAACCACCTCCAATTTTTATACGTTATTACATACAAATTTTTCATCTATTTGAATAGCATATAGCATCAACCCCATGACAATAACATCACACATTTAAATGCAATAAAACCTTGTTAATGTTACACCAAGTTCTACCACAGCCCATAAATATCATACTAAAGGACTCTAACATATATATACAATATTTCATACACTTTAGTTTTCCAAATTCAACAACAACGACTCCTCAAAAACACCAAAATAATATCAACTATTATTTTACATAATGACTCAGCTAATTCCATCAATTTAATCCACTTAAAACAGCCTCTTAATCAATAAATCTCAACAAATTAACAAATGAGTTTATAACGCTATTTTCTCTGTTCTAGTCCGTTAAAACTCTAAATAAACTTGTTAACAATGAAAAAGGGACTTTAATATTACCTCAAGTGTGCAATAAACACATTAATACTTCTCCTTCTTGGCTGATTTTTAGCTTAAATTGAAGGCAATGCAACGTACAACACTTTTCTCTTCATGAGCTTCGAGATTCGGGGATTAAATTATGGTCAATTTTGATGTTTCTCTCTAGGGTTCTCCTCTCTCACTCTCTCTAGAAATTTCTGGACATTTTTGGTCTAAAAGCTAAATGAAAAGATGAAAATTTTGATTTAATGGCGTGCGTATTGGGCCTGGCCCGAGTTGGAATCAGGTTAGGCCGAATCCGCTATTCATTTTAGCCTATCATACTTAAAAAGTCCATATATTCTTATCTTGATATCACATTCCAACCCAAGACCTATGGTTGGAAAGAAATTTAAATTATTTACAACTTTTATTTTGATAGTTTTCCAAAATTCCTAAATTCCGAAGGGGTTATGGCCTCCTGAAGTCAGATCACCCAAAAATGTGACTTAAAAAACCTTTTTGATGGCTTCCACTTTGAATTGGCTCAAGGGTCCTTCGTGAGTTATGTTTAACCTTCATATATATTATACATATAACTTGTCGTTCACAAATAATTCATGCCATGTTAAAATTCAAAATTAAAAGTACTTAAATTTATGTCCATTAGCTCACGAATAGTCCAAGATACAAAAAAATAGAATATAATAGACAGGCTGTGCTAGCGGTTCTAGCAAGGTCAGTCCCATCCGGCCGGTTCAAGCCGCCCGTTTAGCAGTTGAGGGTAGTCATCCCCATTCAGGGGGTTCCACCGCAGGTTAAAGCTCAAGGGGATCAGGCCCGCTTCCTTTCTACTGCGAATGAGTTATCACGGGTTGCTCAACTTCAGGATGCTTCAGTTGTGGCATATTGGAGCCCTGGGTTAGGGAGCGTCTTGGCCGAGCTAGACCATTGGTAGTAGAACCACCTCCACTAGGAGTTATTGATCGGGGTCACAGCTGCGGCGATGGTCAGTAGGGTACTCGAGAAGGTTCTTGGGGAGGCAGGTTAGGTAGTAGGGTGAATGTTCATGGGGGAGGCTAATAGGGATACTTCTATGCTGCTCCGGAGAGGGTAGAGGCTGAGGCATCAGATGATGTTATCATAGGTACTACCTTTATTTGTCAGTAAACTACTTCAGCTTTATTTGATCCAGGTTCTACATATTTCTATGTGTCTATATAGTTTGCTCCATGTTTGGGTATTGCTTATGAGTCAGTTGAGGTCTCGTCGCATGTTTTGACCCCGGTAAGGAATACTTTAGTAGTGGATCAAGTTTGTAGATATTGTACAGTGAATATTTAGGGGCATAAGACTCGGGTAGATCTTATTTTAGTTGATATGCTAGACTTTGATGTTATTCTGGGCATGGATTGGCTATGCCCTCATCATGTAGTTTTGGACTGTTATGCCAAGACCATTACATTAGCCATGTCTGGTATTCCCCCGATCTTATGGCAGGGCATTTATAGTCGCTCACCGACTGGGATCATATCCTTTATGCAGGCCCGATGGCTAGTTGGGTCCAGGTTCTTGGCGTACTTAGCATATGTCCATGATGTGTCCAACTAGGCCCCTACTATTGATTCAATCCCTGTGGTTAGGGAGTATATTGATGTCTTCTCTACTGACCTACCTGGTGTACCCCAAAGAGAGATATTGACTTTGTCATAGATTTAGAGCCAGGAACTAAGCCTATTTCTATGCCACCTTACCGTATTACCCTCACAGAAATCAAGGAGTTCAGTATCCAGCTTAAGGATCTTCTAGGTAAGTGATTTATTCGCCCGAGTATGTCACCGTGGGGTGCACCTATCATGTTTGTTAATAAGAAGGATGTGAGTATAATGGATGTGTGTTGATTATAGACACCTGAATAAGGTGACGATGAAAAACCGTTATCCAATGCCTCATATCGATTATCTATTCAATCAGCTTTAGGGTGCGACTATGTTTTCTAAGATTGACTTGAGGTCTGTCTCCCACCAATTGCAGATTAGGGCAGTCGACATTCCTAAGACTGCTTTTTAGACTCACTATGGCCACTATGAGCTCCTTGTGATGTCTTTTGGGCTTACCAATCCCCCTCAGAATTTTTGGACCTTATGAATCGAGTATTCAGGACTTATCTTGACTCCTTCGTGATTGTATTCATTGATGACATACTGGTATACTCGTAGAGTAGGGAGAAGCATGCGCAGCACTTGAGGGTTGTGCTCCAGACTTTGAAAGATCAGCAGCTTTATGCTAAATTCTCAAAATGTGAGTTTTGGTTAAAGTCTGTGGCATTTCTGGGACACGTGGTGTCCAGAGAGGTTATCAGAGTGGATCTGTAGAAGATTGAGGCTATTTATGGTTGGTCTAGGTCCATATTTGTTATGGAGATTGGGTGTTTCGTTGGATTGGCTAGGTATTATAGATGATTCATTGAGGGTTTTTCTATCATTGTAGTCCTATTGACCCATTTGAACCACTAGGATGTTCCCTTTGTGTGGTCCGAGGAGTGTGAGTCGAGCTTTCGGAATCTTAAAGAGTTGCTTACCACCGCTCTTATTCTGATTCTGCCAGTTGAGAGAAATATCCTTTCGTTATATTATGATGCTTCTAGTGTAGGTCTTGGGTGTGTACTGATGCAGCGAGGCCGAGTTATTATTTATGGTTCCAGACAGATGAGAGTACACAAGCGTAACTACACCACTCATGATCTAGAATTGGCGGCAGTAGTTTTTGCACTCAAGATTTGGAGGCACTACATATATGGAGTTCATTGCGAGATATATACAGATCACCACAGCTTACAGTACATTATGAGTTAGAAGGATCTTAATTCTAGATAGCGGCCGATTATGACATCTTTATCCTCTACAACCCTAGCAAGGCGAATGTAGTAGCGGATGTCTTGAGCCGGAAGATGGGGAGTATGGGTAGTTTAGCTTAATTGTTTGCTGCGGAGAGCCCCTAGCCTTAGACATCCAGTATTTGGCTAATCGGATGGTCAGGTTGGAAATCTCAAATTTCAGACCAATTTTGGCTTTTGTGGGAGCTCGATCATCTCTACTACACCAGATTCATGGCCGGCAGTTTGAGGATGGAGCATTGATAGAGCTTCAAGAGTTAGTATTGCGAGGCGAAGGCGGCCAGGCTTCTATAGATTTGGATGGAATACTAGGTTTTATGGTCGCCTTTGTGTTCCTAGAGTTGGAGACTTAATTAAATTGATCCTTTATGAGGCCCATGATTCCAGATATACTATCCATCTAAGCTCCATGAAGATGTATCAGGATTTGAGACAGCATTACTAGTGGTTTGGTATGAAGAGAGATATAGATGAGTATGTATCCCATTATTTAAGTTGCCAGCAGGTTAAGGCCGAGCATGAGCGGCCTGGTGGAGTCTTTCAAAGATTACCCATTCCCAAGTGGAAATGGGAATGGATTACCATGGACTTCATGATAAGATTACCTCAAACATCCAGAGTTAATAATGGTATTTGGGTCATCATTGATTGATTGACCAAGTCAGCGTATTTCTTGCCAGTACAGTCTATTTCAACTGATAATAGCCTGATCTGAAGTCTATATTGGAGAAACAAGTGGCACCCTGAAGTTGGTCGAAAAGATCGTAGATTCTCGAAAAAGGGCACTTATTCTTTATAGTTTCCTTATTCAACTGATGGTAGTCAATATACATTCTTAAGGAACCATCCTTCTTTCACAAAAATAGGATAGGAGCACCCCAAGGTGAGACACTCAACCTAATGAATCCCTTATCTTGAAGGTCCTTCGCCTGCTCTTTCAATTCTTTTAACTCTACGGGAGCCATTCTATTTGGTAGAATAAAAATTAGTTGAGTATTAGGGAGAACATCTATTTCGAAGTCTATCTCTCTATCGAAAGGGACTCCAAGCAAATCCTGAGGAAAGACTTCTGGAAACTCATTTATGATAGGAACTGACTGGAGGTATGGTGTCTCCACACTATCATCTCTAACTCAAAAAATATGGTAGATACACCTTTTGGAAACTAATTTCCTAGACTTAAGGTATGAAATGAATCAACTCTTAGGCAAGGCAGGACTACCCTTCCACTATATTAGTGGCTCATTAGAAAACTGGAACTTAACATTCAAGTTCTACAATCAACTAAGGCATAGCAGGCTTAAAGCCAGTCCATGCTAAGAATAACATTTAAGACGACCATATCTAACTCAACCAAGTCATCAAAAATGTCTTTATGATAGACACGGACTATAAAATAAGGATAAACTCTCTTAAGCTAGAATGGACTCACCAACGCCATTGTTGTGTTTTCAGTCTCGTTGAATAAAATACGCAATCCGCAATTATGAACTCGGCTCTACACTAAAGGAAATAGAAATATTGAAAGGTTCTAAGAGTCATTCAGGAAGAATTTTGAACTTAACGGCTACATAAGGAGTCACAAAAGACAAAGTAGCACCTGGATCTAGTAAACCATAAACATCGTGGGAAAAGACTCGAAGCATACTGGTGACAACATTTGGCGAGCTCTCTTAGTCGTAGCGGTTTGCCATAGAGTACAGATGATTTGAACCTCCACTCATTCTTTAGTTAGCACCTCTATTATTACATCTGTTTGGCGGTGCTGCCGAAGAAGATTGGGCTCTGTTGATCTCATTACTCTGCCTCCCCATTGACATTTTTTTTAAGAAAGTAGCCCGTCTTTCCACACTTGTAACAATCATCATTTCCTATATGACACTCTCCCAGATGGATCTTTCCACACTTACCACAAGGCAATGTTTATTTAGGACCTTGGGACTAAGACCCTGTACTCTAAAATTTTGTGACCTCTGATTATTCCTTGTGTTGGGCAAAAGTGCACAGATGGTGCATAACTAGAAGACCTCTTATGAAAGCAAGAGCAATTTTCATTTCCACCCTTCTGTTGGTTTGACTCATTGCTTGCTGATTTGGCCTTCTAACTCTGATGTTCCTCTCAATCCCTATTTTTATCGTCCTCAATGTGTTGAGCATAAACCATAAGTCTGGAGGTGTCCATATCTCAAATCAACAAGGTTGCCTCATACTCCTTCTTCACATGCCTGCCCAAACTTGAAACAAGCTTCCTCATCTTGACTCTCACATCAGAAACTATTTCGGGAACATACCTGGACAGTTGAATAAACTTGAGGCTATATTCTTCGACTGCCATCCCCTCTTGCTTCAAGTTCACAAACTCTTCTACCTTTGCCTTCCTCAGCTCTCGCGAAAACAAGTGGTCTAAGAATGTACTCTCAAACTAATCACAGTCTGCAGGCTCAACATCCACACCTCTACTTTCTTCCCACTGGTTCAGACATTGGCAACACCCTTCAGCCAATAGGATATGAGCTCAACTCCCTTTATTTCTATGGTATGCATAGCTTTCAAGAACTTCCATATATCATTAATGGAATTTTGAGGGTCTTCCTCAACCTTGGACCAATGAAGACTGGCGGGTTTATCCTCAAAAAATCACAAATCCTATTAGCAGCAGACGGTTCTTGAGAATTGGAGCTCGGGACTAGGTATTTTGATGATCAGTCTGTGCAGCCATCAACTAGTGAGCATAGAGATAGCTCCCAAAACTCAACCTCAGAAGTCATCATGGGCTATGTAGTCTGTGGAACTTACTGAGTCCCATTCTCAACCTCATTCTCATTTTCAGCAGCTCAGGCTCAGTTTTGGGTCTGTATTCTAGACGGTTGCAGAATCTCATCCTCAGCAACATTCCTCTAGATCAAGGTTCTTTTTGAAGGCATGATCTAAAAATCGTGAACATATGAATTAGAAGGAGTTTCATAGAGTTAAACTCTATAGCACAAAATAGAGTATGAAAGAAGAGAAATAATTTCGAAAGTCATGTAGCCTCCCTATTATAGATGTGACGCGCTTTACACTTATAAGGAGGAATCTACTAGACTCGGCTTTATAGACACCATAGGACTCTTAAACCTAACTCGGATATCAAGTTTGTCATGCCCCGAGCCTACACCCTAAATGTGGCCGGCACTCAAAAATTATTGTTTGTCCCAGTGAATCACTTGGCCTGGGTAACCAAGTCAGTGGAAGACTTAGACTCAATAGAAGAGTAACATCAAGTGGCATTTCAATCAATCTCATCAAAATCTTTAAATAATAACTTAAAGTACTCATATGAAAGTGTAAGTAAATATCATAACTCAATAATGAAAATCATAACGTTAAAACATACTTTGGATGACTCAACATATATCCACTTTACTCACCCTATGAAGCCTCTACTAACTACTAAAAAGGTGCTGAGATAATCTCATGACTACCTCAAAGAACTAACATAATGAAAGAAACTAAAATGTTAAGGAACTCCTTTGAATGCAAAGAGGTCTTACCAAAAGCTCAAGAAATAGATCCTTAATGGTGCGTCTGTTGACGATCTCCAACACCTGTATCTGTATCATAAAATGATATAGGTCGAATGACGTCAGTACATGAAATGTACAAGTATGTAAAATGGCAAAAGGAAACTTACATTAAGATATTCATCTCAAGGAACTCATCTCTAAAAATGACTCAACTAAATAAAACATGCAATGTAATAAAACAGTGCTTTATAAGATATGCAATAATAGATGTGACTCAATATAGTAATATAGTATTTTTACTTCATTATGGGAGTTTCCATCACGACCCGATCTAGGGCCAAGCCGTGATAGGGCGATTGGAATGTGAGGGACCCCAACCATAAGCCATCTTAGCATACATCGCATACATAAGGTAAAGAAACGTGACAATATAAGTGGAAGTAATCAACATATGGGAATGGGTATAAGGGATAACAACTCAAAAGATGTCCAATTCGGACTATATCATAAACCGTCTAAACATGCCTCTAGTCTAGTCTTTGATGGGGGGCGGGGGGCTTAGGACAAGATCCTAGCTCATCCTAACAAAATAAGAAAGACGAAACAATAGAAATATGAATAAAATTCATATCCTCAATAGAATGAGGACTCACCAACTCTTTGAGAATCTAGGGCAATCTCTAGTCATGAATAGGATGGTCGTGAGAGTCGTCCATCCCTACATTATGAGACAATGTAGGAAAAATATGCATTAGTACATTTGAATGTACTAAGTATGTGAGGTATGCATGAATAAATAAAAGAACGCAATCAATATGCCATAAGATGCATGAACAATCATAATAAAGATGAGTAAAGCTTAAAAGCATTTTAAAACATATGAAACTCATGGTCAATGCATATCATACAACTTCAACTTTCAACTCATACTTAACTTCAACTTGTGTGGGATAAGACCTTTAACCGACATCTAAGACCATGCGAGCTATTACATGGAATCCGATAACAATTACTTTAAAACAAGGGAGGCTGCCTTGCCAGGGCATGCTCCATAGGTAACTCATCTCAACTCAAGTCAAGTCAAATGTACTATATGTGGATCCTCTAGCTAGGTCATGAAGGCAACATATGCTGGCAACGTAGTTTGGGACTTTAGGTTGCTATTAGGATTCCCTTGGGTAACTAACTGTGTTACCAAACCGACCCCACCTACAAGTCCTCTTAGTGCTTAGTCAATATCCCAATGGAAAACTAATAAAACATGATCATAACATAATAGGGAAAAATAGTAACTTCCTATCAATCCATCTTTAAAACATTTAGGAATAACTCATCTAACTTAGTGATTCTTAAGAATCTATAGCTTCGATGAAAATTGTTTTTATCACCATCTTTAAAACATCTTTGATCTTAACTTTGATCATTATCATATCTTCAACTTTAAAATCATAATCTCAACTTTAGCTTATAGAAACTTTCATTGAAAATCATTCAACTCATGATCAACTCATAAAATCATCTTTTAACTCATGATCTTAGCTTGAAAACAACTTTATGCATGTGCATCTATAATTTAACTTAAAATCATGCAATTCATATGAGAACATGCATATAATGATCATTGATAACATCTAAAAATGAAATCAAATTAGCCCAACGCAATTCATCAAAACTAGGGTTCATAATCAATTGTAAATTGAATGAAAACTTGAGGAATCTTTAGGACTTTATGGGTGAAAAGAGCCCATGAATCAATCCCCACATATCTTACTAGAATCCACTAAGAATTGAAGAAGAACCTTGAAGAAATCTGGAAACCCTAGCTTTAGATTGAAGAAGAAATCTTGAGAGACTTTATTCTTGCCTTAGAAAATTTTGGGAGAATGAATTGAATAGGAGGGGAATTTGAAGAGTGAAATATTTATAGACTCTGAACTTGGCCATATCAGTGTCTAGACTCATTGAACTGAACTTTGGAAAAGACACAATTGCCCTTCATTAAACTTTGGATTTTAAGCCTACGAAACTATTTCTACGAGTTATCGAAGGGATGACCATTCATCTAAATGACTCATTCTATAGGTATGAGAAAAGAGCATAAAATCGAGTCTCTGAAGTTTTGGAAAGGATAAGGTTTACGGCCTGTCAACTTGTCTACGGATTGTTCATAAGGCTCATCCTGTAGGTCCCAAAAACTTATAAATTCGAGGGTCTCTGAAGTTTTATGATAGGTGGTTCTTACGACTCGTCATTATTTTTACGACCCATCTTGGCAAGTCATAGACTTTGCCCTGAGGGATCTTTGAATCAAGGCCTCTAAACTTGGGTTACAAGGGGTTTCTACGACCCATCAACAGGACGACGACTCATCCGGTTGAGTCATAGAACCTCTCTTGAGGCAACATCCCATTTGTTCGAACAGGTCACTCTACGACTCAACTTTATAAGCCATAGAAAGATCTACGAGATGTAGAGTGACTCGTTCACATGGGTCAGTTCAAAATTTCGAGAATTTTCTCCTTGGTTCCAACTTTTCGACTTATGAGGTCTTACAGTTTCTCTAACCGACAAACATCACTATGAGCTAGTGACGATACAACAGCGCGATGCCATAGCCATATCCTTCCAATACTTTGCCAAGGTAAAGGATATCATATCATCTCTTCTATATAAAAAGTACTCTTTTGGGACTGTGAGGAGTTGTCTGAACGAATGACATGATCCTATCCTACGTTGGTTGCATAGTTTATAGGGATTTAGTTGTTTATACTCTTGCCCAAGTTGGTGCTCAATACTATTCTCAAAACTTCATTATGCTCGTATACATCAAGTGAGTGAAATACTCAAAATACATCTTATGTAGTCTCATTGAATTTTTACATCAGTTTTCATCAATCTTCTTAACTAATCATCTCTTTTCTTAAGATAGGTACATCTCATCTCAATCGTGCATTTGGAAACATACATCAATTTCTCAAATGACATTTAAAATATGAAAAAATTCATTTTAGAAAATAGACATCAATAAACTCCTTCAAACTCAACATCATGCTCAACTCATCATTTATTTAGTATGGAAAATCATCATTCTTTCAACATCAATAATGCATAAAATACTTTAATGCAAAACTCAACTAAGGCTCATGTGAATGGAATCAAGAACGCATAACCTCAAACATCGAGTCATCAAGTATGATAATGTATATGTACTAAAACTCAACAAAAGGAACAAGTAGTTTCATCAAGAATTCACTTTTTATGGAATTGGAAACTTGAACTCGTAACTCAATTAACTTTATGAACATGTAGGGCACGAGGAAGAACATAGTCCAACATTATGATAGCTTTACATACCTGAAACGAAGATAATCTACATGCAAATTGAAGACCTCGCTTGAAAATCTTGAACCTTAGCTCTTCTTCCTCTCCCCAATCCTTTCTCTTAAAAGTTCTAAATGTTAATGAGAGAAAAACTCTTTTGGGTACTGATAAGGGACTGAATTTAGTCCCAAAATGGGTTGGGTTAAGTTTGGGAAAGGTAGAAAAAGACCAAACTAACCCTCATTAAAATTGAATTTGGGCCATCTACAGACAACAGACACTTCCACGGACTGTAGGAGGCCGGTCATTGAAGCCATGGTCCAAAATTGGATTTCATTAGAATTTGCATAAGGGGTCTACGACCAAGATTCTACGGTTCATAGGTCCATCTATGGATTGTCAATTGGGCTCGTAGGAGAGGGTTCTCAGAACCCAATAGTTTCTAAGTGTGGGTGGACTCTACTAGTCCCACCTATAGCTCGTAGAGACTTCTACGGGTCGTAGGTTCTCACTCGTAGACCACTTGCAGATTCTTTTTCTCATCTCTTTCTCTTGGTTCTCAAACACAATCTAAGCTAGAACAGTACAGGGTGTTACAAGTATATCTTCTCATGTATTTGTAGTTGAACATCTTTTTGAATTTTCTCAAATGGTTACCACAATAAGATAGATAAAAAATATATGAAGGGTTGGCCTATTTGGAAGTGATACAAATGAGGTTTTATAAGGCTTACACAACCAAATACACTTAAATATTGTTAAAGTCATAACTATTCCGTAAAGCAGCAAAAACGAGAACCAAACTAAAGATGTATTTTAGAACAACTATGACAATTGCGGTTGCACACAACTACATCTTTCATCCTTCATATTCTTGGTAATGCTTAAAAATAGAAAAAACACCACGGCAATCATAACGATTAACTTCTAGTTACAATATTTGCTCTTCTTATTCTCCTTCGTCACCCATTCGTTACTTTCAGCACGACTTTCATAAAATACCAATGCTTCTTCCAACTCCTTAATTTCCTCTGTCAATCTCGAAATACCATAATTGGATCGTATATCAACATCTTTATGATAGCGTGGACATGACCATAATCTTTGAGCTGGATTGTCTTCCGACTACGAAGTTTGCATTGAAAGTAAGTCTTCATGTTTGCATCGCATTTTCACACATAACATCGAATCATTCTCATCATTACAAATATGACTCAAGATTGCATTTGACATTACAGGAGTATTATCTCTCAAAACCTAATCACAAAAGATGTCTTGATTTCTCAAATTTTAAAGAAAGTAAGAAAAAATTAAATCTTGAGCGACTGGAAATTAACCTTTTGAAGTAATAATTAAATTAAATTCTTATCTTTTTGGGCTGATTTCATTCAAGAGAGACACCCATTTTTTTAAAACCTTAAACCAACGCGGCTCTCTTAAAATGTTTGAGAAAGATGATATATTTAAAGATGAAGTAATTAATTAATTGTTAAAAAACTGACACATGACATTTTTAATTGGTGTTTGAAAGCAAAAACATACATTTACGCACGTCATTTGTGTGAAAGAAAACATAGCGAGAAAACTGGTCAAAATGATCTATTTACGAAGATATTTAATACTTTTGCATAATTAATGTGCCTTTTTAAAAATTCAGGACAATTTTAGATGTTACTTTATGTTTTTTTTATCTTATATGTATAAACAAAATTTCAACTTATCTCATATAATTTTTTATTATAATTTCATTTCACGTGGCCAATGAGACCCTAATTTTTTTGCTCTTTATATTTATAGTTAGGCTAAACCCATCGGTGGTTACCTAAAGTTGGCACCACTTTCACTTAGATACCTCAACTAGGCTTTGTTCATTTTAGATACACTCAAGTAAGACTCTGATGTGTCATTTTGACACTTTAATTGAGTAGGTAGGCGGCTAGTCACTTCTTACTCGTGTAGTGTGCTGACTTGGCACATTGCGTGTGTTGCATCCATTTTAAGCGCGTGAAAAACATTTTTTTCTTTAAAAATATTTTTTTTTTGTTGTTCTTCTTCTTCTTCATTTCTGCCATCATTTCTTCTTCTTTTCCTTCTTCATTTCTTTTTCTTTTTCTTCATTGCGTGTTCTTCTTTTACAAATCTCTTTTACAAAACACAATCTTTCTCCATTTTCTTCAACACCCATTTGCCCAAAACTCATTTAATATTGACAAGTTGAATTCTCCCCCAATTCGTGACAGCAGCTTGTACTGTCCGACTGAAGCAACTCAACTTGAAAATTGATGTACCAACTTCCGGATAGGGTGTGTCTAAGTGACGAGGCACTGTTTACTTGAAACACTAAATTCTACTTTGTGGTCAGAAATTCCAAGAATATCAAACTTGAAATTCAAATGTATAAGAAAAAATAAGCGAGAGTTCATCAAGTTTGTGGATTCTTTAAGTTTTGAATTCTTTAACAATTTCAAAGAAAATAATTTTAGATTTGTATTAATCTTGTCTGAAAAAATGAAGGTTCGTCGGATTTTTTGACCCAATTTGATTTATATTTTTGTTTGTTATTATAACTCAATTTTTCCTTTTTAGATTATATGGATAGCGTTGAGTGAGTGTTGAAGGAGAAGAAGATCTGATGAGGTTGGGGTTGGAATGGGTGGGGTTGGAGAAGATGACAGTGGGTGGGGGAGAGGTTGGGGTTGGGGTGGGTAGGGTTGGAGAGGATGACGGTGGGGTGGGTGGGGTTAATAGTTATTAATTTTTATTTTTCTTAAAAATTATTATTTGGATAAAAAAAATGCCACGTGTCATCAAATTATTTATCATTTTTTAAATTTAAAAGTCATTATTTGATAATTATTTTTGATATATATTTTTGATATATATATATATATATATATGCCACGTATCTTTATTTAATTTGCTGTTTTTGATACGTCAGACGAGTGCATTACACACACTTAATATATTTTGGTGATTGTCAAAAAAGTGTCAAAATGACACATCACAGCATTACTTAAGGTGTCTGGAACAAAACCTAATTAAGATATCTAAGTGAAAGTTAGTGTCAAAGTAGCCACCGATGAATTTCGCCTTACAATTAAACCGTCCCCTATATATATCTTTTAATTAGAATTAGAAAGCTTAGACTTCCCTCCCCCTCTCTCTCTCTGTAAAACCCTAAAATCACACCCAATCAATCGATTCTTCCCTCCTCTCTCTAAAGTTTTTCCTTTCTCTCTTAACAACAAACAAATTGAATCTTCTCCTTGACTCATTGATTTCTCTGTAATTCTTCATAGTTTCCCCTCATTCTTCAAAGATCTCTCCGATTTTTCCGTTCAGAATTGAGTTTCTTATCCAAATTTTCTTGTGCTTTACATAGAAAAGATATTTTCTGTTGGTGATATTGAGGGCAAAGAAGGCTGGCTATTGGTGCAGAAGTCAGGTGAATGGCGGATACGCCGAATCTTCGCCCACTACAATTTATCTTGGATTGTTCTCACTTAAAAGTAGTTGCAGTAGTGTTGAGAAAAAGAAAAGAGTGCGTTAACTTCAATATTTGTCAAGAAGGAGAACAATGCTGAGTGTGGTGCGGGTGCATCTCCCGTCCGACATTCCCATAGTAGGCTGTGAACTTACGCCCTATGTTTTGTTGCGTCGTCCTGATTCGTCACTCATTTCTGATGATATCCCTGAATCCGCCCCTATTCAAGGCTGTTTCTTGAGATATAAATGGTCAGTTTCTTGTTCTACTTTCTTTGCCTTTATTTACTATTTTATATTTATTTTCAGTGTGTCTGTGTTTTATTGTTGACTTGGGATTGGATATTTGATTATTTTTCAAAATGGGGTTTGCGGGAATATTGTGCTTTTTGCAGTTCAATGAGAGGAATGAGTATCTATGGATTGATCTTAAATCATTTTCTTTTCTTGCAATTAGCTCTATCTCTTCGTATATTTTTACAATCATTTACGTGAGTTTTGTGTTCTAATATAAAACAGTCCTTTAAGTGATTTTCTTGTAGAATGCTTGGTGACTTCCTCACTTTCTTTTGGTTTATATATGATTCAGTGTGTAAGGATCATCATGAAAAATGGAGAGGCAAACCTTCTGTTTTTGGATAAAGATCTTTAGGGTCTTGAGCTTTTGTTTTGGCTCATGAATGACATTATATTCAGTTGATCGCTGTATTTTTCCAGGAGATGATGTTTCCATTTAATTCCTGTCAAATAGGCTATTTTCAAGCATACTTTTTTATTGTTGGAAGTATAAATTAGATTAGGATATATTTAACATGGCACTGATAGTTTACGGTTGTGACTGTGAGTCTACTTGCAAGAGTGGCGTTAGTATGACTGGCTTGTCAGTTTGAACTAGTAGAATGAATGCTATATACTCTGGAAAAAAGCAATATCTCTGTAGATATTTTTTAAATTGCTCCTTTTCTTTCATTCATGAAATATGATTACAACCAAATATGTATTGAGAGCTCCATTAGATCCCAATAGAGACAAAAAAAACACTAGGTGATTTCTTCCTATTTGCCTAATTTTTTGCGGGCAAAGTTACCCAATACTTTTGCTAGTGGGAGATAGCAAGTACGTGCAAAATACTCGTGCATGCAAGATTTCCAAACATGACCATTATAAAAAGTGTATTGTAGAATCTTCCCTCCCTTCCTCCAAACCCCCAACCCAATCCTTAAAATAACCATTTGAAATGTTTGACCAGGTTATAATTGGAAATGTGTTGAGGCTTGATTTCCCTTGTAAGCTGTCACAAATTACCTTTTTATGATGTTATCGTGGAGTCTGGGATTTTGTCCGAGAGTGTTAGGTACATCTACTTTCACAATCTATGGTAGGATCATTTCCTCCTTTTTTTTTTTGAAGAAAATATAGCTCTGATGGGCCTGATTCACGTCAGCTGGTAAAATAAGAAGTTGTATTTTGCCATAGGAGCATTTGATGTGTATTGATCCAATGAAGGAAATACTACTTCAAGTTGTTTGATTTGCTATTGCCCAGAGTCCCCTTTGGCAGAAAGACATTTGTGGCAGCACTTAACTTCATTCTTATCTTAGCTTCAGGAAGTAATTTTGGTTTATGACTCATAGTTATGTAAAATATAGAGGTAAATATATGGTGCAACATGCCACATCTTGTATATTTTAGGAAAGTATCTGACTCTGCTATAATACTAGTTAGGATCTCTTGGTACTTGAAGGGAACTAGCATAATCTGAGGTCAAACTTTGCTTTTCTTCAGAGCAGGAAGCTTGAAATTATGAATATCTTATGTGTATCATCTCACTGAAGAAATATCTGAATGTCTATATGTCCTGTCAATAAACTGATTACGTATGTATCTATGAATGGCATCCAGGGGATGAAGTTAAAAAAAAATGATGGCTCATAGACACTGGTAACATTTGTATTTATGTCAATACTTAGGTAGTACTGAAAAACCTTATTTACAAATAAGAAGAAAGGGAGGTATAATCTTCCCTAAAGCTGAACCAAAATCTAGATGGGGCCCTAAAGCATCTATGATTGACTCTGTCTCATTGGAGTAGACATTTGTACACCAAAAACAGAACAACAAAATACATTTAAGCTTGACTTCCTGCAGGTTGTTGTTCCCATTCTCAAAACATCAATCATTTCTCTTCTCCCAACATATAGTCCACCATATGCAAGCAGGGATCATCCTCCATCTTTCTTTGTTTGTAGCCCCAAGTCCAGCCTCCTCCCAACTGAATAGAGTCTCATCAATCTTGCTAGGCATACTCCAGGAAATACCTCTGAGATTAAGGAAAATCTGCCACAGCTGGTCAGTGAAACTGCAGGGTAGGAAGTGGTGTCTTATGTCTCCTTATCCTTACATAAGGAGCATCTGTTGCATAGAGAGGTACCTCTGTTAGCCATATTGTCCCATGTCAAAACTGCTTCATTGGCTAGCAGCCAGGTAAAGTGTGCGACTTTGTGTGGCACTTTGATTCTCCAGATATGCTTCCAAGGCCATTTGAAGTCTTGATTATCACGAAGACTTGTCTGTTTATGTCCTTCCTTCACCTTGTATCTACCTTTGCTGTGCCCATGCCACTATAAATAATCCTCACCTATTTGTGTTCCTTGAAATCTCTCCTGTAACTTACAAAGTTCAATCATTCTTGAAATTTCCTAGTCATTCAAATTTCTTCGAAGGGCCAAATCCCATCCTTGTTGTCACCACATTTCAGCAACAGTTCTCATGTTGATGTTGAGCCAAAACAAAGATGTCGGGAAAATGATCTTTGAGGCTCTCTGCATCCATCCATTTATCAGCCCAAAAATTGTTTTTCTGCCAGTTTGAACCTTGACAGTTGACTGACTACTGAGGAAAGGCCAGAAGATGGATAGATTTCCACAGTCTAACACCATAGCAACTATTAACTTCTTTAGTTACCCATTTGTTGAATTCCTCATACTTGCTCTTAATCACCCTGTGCCAGAGGGCTTTGGTACCTCCATAGCCACTTCACCTTAAGAGCTTTGCTTTGGTTTTTGAGGTTCTTGATACCCTAATCCACCATGTGTCTTGCTTCTGATGATATTCTTCCATTTGACCAAATGAAATCCCTTTCTTTCCTAATTGACTTGCCACAGGAAGTTCCTTCTTATTTTGTTCAACCTATGGACTACTCAGTGGGGTATATGGAAGATAGATAACATATATGTTGGAAGAACATCTAGAACTGAGTTTATCAGAGTTAGTCTACCTCCCAAGACAGGACTTAAGGAGCTAACAAAATCCAAAAACTGATTTCCATTGTTCAAGGGCATAATCCTTTTCTTGAAGAATCTTGACTTTATTTGTACGATGTGATCCTTTTTGTTGATGAAATACGATGGATGACGTAACTGGATTTTCCCTTTTTTGGTATTGTGCATGTACTAAATCGGATTGAAAGAATCTCATGCATTTCACTTATCAAAAGTTTGCATGCATTGGATGGTGTGGAGGACATAATATAACAACCTTTAGAGGAACTGTGGATTTTTATTCTTCTCTAACGACTTTTTGTCTTGTGGAACTTTTCTATATGTTGTAGTACATTCCTGCACAATTCCCAAATTTAAAATTTAACAACTGAACAAATGATCCAATTTCGCAATTTAATCAGCAAAATGGCCTATTTTATGTGTACTTTCATAGATTAGGTTGTATACTTAAATATCATATTTTCCATTTATTACAATAATCTATCTAGCCATATGAGTAGATCTGCCAGACAAGATGAAATCCTGACTACATCCTCTTTTTGGACAGCAAAGGTTAAATACAAATTGGATTGAACTAGATCTGAAATAAAACCTAGAGAAGTACCATTGATTAGTGTGTGTATATATATATATATAATATGAATATATATGATGTGCCTTTCTATATTGAAGTGCATTTCTAATTGCGGTTTGTGCTTAAAGCCCTAGTAGACCTTGGCACCTTTGACACAACACTTAAGAAAAGAAAGATAAAAGAAAAATAAGGAAAAATGAGAAATGGCTCACAGTGGAAAAAATTTAATGAAAACTTCAGTTGTCTCTTACAGATGTGTATGTTATAGAATGTGTACTTTTCAGTGCTGGCTTCTTAGTGTATCAGGCCTGTATGTCTATGTTAAGACGTTTATTCCTCGAGATTTTATATACGTAATCTATATTTAATATGGAAATATGTATGCTCTCAAAGTCCTTGTCTTTTAAAAAATGAATTTCTTTTTGCCCCCAGGGGTTAGTTCATTTTGCAATAGGTGAGGTACTTGTATCTTAGTTGCAAGTCCGAGCCCTGCACCAAGCAAACTTGGTCCAGTATTTAGGTGTAGAAGGGTAGAGGGTGGACCCATCCCCGAGCTTCAAAGGCTACGGTTGGTCCAAAGGTCTCTCCAGACCGATTTTTCAGTCATAAAAACAAATTCAGAAAATCCCAGAAACAGTCAACCACATGTTGGCACTGAGAAAACAGCTTAGAAATCAACCACATGTGGGTACTGGATTGCTACCTGGGGTTGCCAAATTTTATAGTTGATATCATGGAAATTATTGCTGACTAATGGTGTCTGTTTGACTCTGACACTGGCAATTTGGCTCATTAACTTTAATTAATACTTTTCTCCACTAAAAAGATGTGATTTGAACTGTCATTTCTCCTTGCTGCCAAGAAAAGCAATATCTATTTAATTCCTTTTTCATTACTTGTTTGATATATTACTTTTTCTTGCAGGTACCGAATACAAAGTGATAAACAAGTTGCCATCTGCAGCGTCCATCCATCTGAGCAAGCTACGTTGCAGTGCCTTGGATGTGTGAAGGCCAAAATCCCTGTTGCCAAGAGTTACCATTGCTCCTCAAAATGTTTCTCAGATGCATGGCAGCATCATCGTGTTCTGCATGAACGTGCTGCTAGTGCTGTGAATGAAAATGGAAATGTGGAGGAAGATACAGGATCTGGTGTTAATACAAGCTTGACTTCTTCGCAATCAAGCAGTAGCTTGCCAACTGGAACCACACCTTTATATCCTGTGGTAGTAACTCAAAGAAATGGTGGTGAAACCTGGTTTGAAGTTGGACGCTCTAAAACTTACACCCCATCTGCAGATGATATTGGTCACATCCTTAAATTTGAATGTGCTGTCATCAATGCAGAAACAAAATTATCTGTTGGAAATGCTAGTACCGTGACGTCTCGAGTGATTCCAGCTCCATCTCCCACTCCACGTCGCTTGATTTCAGTTAGTGGAGTTGATATACCAGTGCATCTGGACTTAGATAGTCGTTTATCATCTTCAGGAACTTTTACTGTGCTCTCATACAACATTCTGTCTGATGCATATGCTACAAATGAATTGTACTGTTATTGCCCCTCTTGGGCCCTTTCTTGGACTTACCGGAGACAAAATCTATTGCGTGAAATAGTTGGCTACCGTGCAGACATTGTTTGCCTTCAAGAGGTACCCCCTATGACATCAGCTAAAATTATAATATGTAATTATTTGGGTGATTTTGTTGGATCTTTAGAATTCAAGTACCAGTAGGTATGAAAATCTTTTCATGCTACTCAGGAGAGTCCGTTTTTGCCTCTATATTGCAATTTAGAGGAGATAGGCCTTTTTAAGAGTGTATTTTAACTTCTTTGCAATTCTTGAAAGGGTTACAGTGGCTCCAGTGCTTGATTAAAACCATAATACTGAATTTTCTTTTCGTGAAATAAGCTCTTATTTCTTAAATTTCTTGGGTCAACTATATACGTCTGCTTCCTGAATTTGTGAATTTGATGCCTGCATAATCAGCTCCTTTAGCTTAAAGGATTTCTTTTCACGTGTAGATGTGTATACTTACCAGTATGATTGTCATGTTAAATGATCTTGTGAAATGCCTATGGAATAACAAAATACCCGTATCTAAGGGCTGTATGCTTCCATTATCAGGTTCAGAGTGATCACTTTGAGGAATTCTTTGCTCCTGAGCTGGACAAACATGGTTATCAAGCTCTGTTCAAAAGAAAAACAACTGAGGTTTGTGGTGTGTAGTGTGTTTTCATCTGAAAGTTTTTGATTTCTAATGACACTTTTTCTGTATGCAGGTGTTCAGTGGGAATATCAATACCGTTGATGGTTGTGCCACATTTTTCCGCCGAGATAGATTCGCACATGTTAAAAAATATGAGGTATGGAAGCACAGTGTGTTCCTGAGAGGGGCTTTACTTATTACACAATTTTGTGCAACGATATTGTAACAAGAATCTTCGAATGCGCTTGTTGCAGGTTGAGTTCAACAAAGCTGCTCAATCTTTGACTGAAGCCGTAGTTCCCAGTGCCCAAAAGAAGACCGCACTAAATCGTTTGGTTAAGGTATCTTGCCGAATTTGTCAAGTTGTTCCTTGTTGGCTTATGAAGAATTTCATTCAGGACTGGGCTTATATTTCCTAGTGTGTGCTTGACAGGATAATATTGCGCTTATTGTGGTTCTGGAAGCAAAGTTCAATAATGAGGGGGTTGACAACCCTGGGAAGCGTCAACTTGTTTGTGTGGTAAGGAACCTGGTGCTCCTTTCACTTTTCCGTTTAGAGTTAACTTCTGTGTTCTGTTCTGTACATCTATGGAATAAACTCAGCCTCTTACAGTGTCGTGCAGCAACCATTTAACTATTATTTCTAGTTGCCTGTGCTTTTGACATTCCATTTTCTGTATGATTTTCATTGAACTGTTTCATTTTTTGTTACTGTCAAGAGCATCTTTCTGTGTCATCTATATTAAGATTAAAGAAACTGGATTGATCAATCTAGCTAGACACAAGACTTGAAATTTCCCGAAACAACAAATGAAATTGTCAAAACAGATATTAATAGTGGAGAGTTTTGCATCTGACCTGGAAATATTATCCATAGGGTCTATAAATGGGTACAAATCATTTAAATGAAGCTCAGATTTTTGCATCTGACCTGGAAATATTATCTGTAGGGCCTAGTGCTTATATTTGCTTCGGTGTAGGTTTTTTAGGTTAAGAATGTTCATGATTTGCAGAAGGTTTCATGTTTTAATGTTTATGATCTGCAGAAGACTTCATGTTTTGATGTTTATGATCTGCAGAAGATTTCACGTTTTAATGTTTATGATCAGCTGTAGGTCTCATGTTTTCCTTTCGAGTGAAGCACTAGTTTGCAATATGGCATGTCCTTTTGCTGCCTGTATCTTTATTTCATGTTTCGACTGATAGGCATCTTCATCATAGGTTCTGGTTGGCAGAGTTGAAGGCCCTTGAACTAGTGTAGATTTGTGTCCTTTGGAGACTTGCTCGTCATGCTCTTAGGTCTCCAAAGTGATATCAGTTTGACATATTTGAAAGAATCCTGATCTCTAGAATTGAAGAAGAATCTCCATCTTCTTAAAATAAAGGATAGTTGAAACAAAAAATATCTGGACTAATAGTTGAGGGGGTAGTAAGACAGCTCTGGACTCAATTGTGAGGCCTGGAACATTTTCTTTTCATATTGGTAGTATAATCACTCTAGCTAGTAAATAGGACTATTTAAAAGGAACTAATGTTGAATCGGTGTTTATTTCCCAACAAATATTCTTTTTGATCAAGTTCCCAACAAATATTGTTTCCTCATTAACTCTTTAACAAAATTTAAATAAATGGTGTTGACCCTGATTGTTAGTTTATTCTTAATTTGTTTTTCTCCATAACCCCCAGGAGTGAAATACAACAGTTTTGGAAATATGCAAGTTAAGAAAGAATGATCATCAACCAATTAATTCTATTGGGAAAAGAAAGAACCATCTTTAGCAGGAACTGCTAATTTTGGAGCAACCCCAGAAAGAATGCCACCTCCTGCATATCTTGCTTAATAATTTACTCCTCCCTTTGGTTTCAGATCATGTATTGAAATTATGATCCCTCTCACACACACACTCACATTTGTCCTTTTCTTTTTCCGTTTTCTTTGCATCTGGGTCATTGGTGAGAGTGATATGAGATCTGAATTTAGTAACTGACAAGAAGATTCTTTAAAATGTCAAATCTCTTCCCTGCCAATAGGCAATTTTGAGCTTATCCCAAATATGTCTGTTCCTATTTCATGAAACAGTCCTGGTTTACGTGCCGTGGACCACATGTTGCGATAAGCTGACACAAACAAAGCCATATCACACTCTAGCTCCCCTCCTCTACCTTAAAATGCGTTATGGTGTACCATTTACCTTTTTTACTTGTGTTCCCATTTTTTCCCTATCCATGACGTATTGTTAACTGTGATTGTGGTATCATTGATGAAGTACCATGGGAAATGACTGTTATTTCAGCTGCCATATTGGTAATTTAACTTAGATGCCTGGAGAACATAATACGGCTTTGAATCTTTGTTCTTCTAAGGAGGTCAATCTTAGCTCTAGTTCCTTGTAGTCAGAAGTTTACCATGCTGTCGTTAGCATGAACACAATTGATCTAGCGAAAACTTTTCTTCATCACAAGTTCTTGCATTGTGCCTAGGCAGCAGTCTCTGGCATGCTATTGTGAAAGTTGGAACAACCAAAAGTTTTTCTAATGAATTGTCCTCTTATGAACCCACTCAAGTATTGGTGAAAATATTCTTCTGCTAGTGCACCTACTGAATATCTTCATTTCTGAATGCAGGCTAACACACATGTAAATGTTCATCAAGAGTTAAAGGATGTTAAACTTTGGCAGGTTACTATTGGATAACAAATTAAATTGTTCATTTTATCTCAGTCTCGAAACTTGATTGGCAATTTGTTCGCATTTAGGTTCACACACTTTTAAAAGGACTAGAGAAAATTGCTGCTAGTGCTGACATTCCAATGCTGGTCTGTGGTGATTTTAATTCAGTTCCTGGAAGGTCCGTGTTTTTCTTGATTTATAATTGCATGTTCTCTCATTGGCAGTGTTAAGAGTTGTACCTCTATTACTTCCTCATTTTATGCAAAAATCAGGCTGGAACAGTAACATTACTGATAAAAGCTCTTGGCAATGCAGTGCTCCTCATGCACTTCTTGCACTGGGGAAAGTTGATCCCATGCATCCAGATTTAGCAGTGGACCCTCTTGGTATTTTGCGTCCAGCCACAAAGTTAATGCATCAACTGCCATTGGTATCACTTCAGTGACTTTAGAAAGTTCCTGTTCCCCATTGTCTTTCATAGTAGATACGTTTGCTTCCCCATGTCCCTACCTTTCCTGAGCCCATATATATTTTTGTATTAGACTCCATCATTGAGAAGACTAAATAAGCTCCATGACTGACTATACAACCCACATTTTGTTTATATTGGTATATTTCTGTATAGGTAAGTGCTTACACATCCTTTGCCCGAATGCCTGTGGCCCTTGGATTAGAGAAGCAACGGAGGAGGCTGGATCCTAGTACGAATGAACCTTTGTTTACAAACTGCACCAGAGATTTTATTGGGACTCTTGATTATGTATTCTATTCTGGTATGGTAGCATGGTTCTGTCTTAAGATATTTTACATTTATGACTTCTATTCTATTTTTACATGTCTGCATGTGGTCATAACTATATCTAACACAATAAATTTATGTACCATTCTATAGAATTGTGTTTAGACTGATTTACATGATGGTTTGAATATGTGCTTTCAGCCGACTCTGTAACTGTTGAATCGTTGTTAGAGCTCTTGGATGAGGAAAGCTTGAGAAAAGACACAGCACTTCCTTCTCCAGAGTGGTCCTCTGATCATATAGCACTCTTAGCTGAGTTTCGCTGCAAGCCTAGAACTAGGCGCTGACAATAGGTATGCCATTTGTTTCTGTTAATTTTAGTTTAAATACATATTTGCTTGTTCAAGCTCGCCTTCGCCATTGTTGGTTGAGCATTCAGCCATTTGGGGTTATTTTGTTACAATTGTTCATTTGGCGCAGGTCTTGCTTGAGGGATGAACTTGAAAATAGAAACACAAAACAATCCAAAGGACAAATATAAGTCATTGTAAGAATAGTAGCTGATGATATGGCCCCCTGCCTTCTTTTTTCGGTGTCCATGGTGGGATAGCTGTTGATCCTTGTATTATACTACCGTTATCATCACATAGAAAATTATGATAGTTCTACATTTTGAATAGTCACTGGCAATTTGCGTCGATGTATGTTCTTTAGAATAAAAGCACAGTTAGAATAGAGTTACAGACTTGAGTAGACAGAAGTTTAGGGGCAGAGGAAGAAAATTGGTTCAGTGTTGTGGATTTAACTTCCCCATGACTTTTGCTCATGTGGTCGATAGTTGATTTTTACCATGAAGGTCGATTGGAAATTCTGGTCCCAGACTCTTTTTATTTGCATTACTGGGCTGAAAATCCTGAGTTGTGTCAGAAAATATACTTCACAAAGAGGGTCAGTTTTATGAAATGGGCATAAATAAATATTGATCTGATCAGCCAGGTAAAATGGCTGATTTACGTCTGGTATTATTTTTTGCTGTATATGATTGATATAATCGACGTTGTTAACTAATCTTTAGTTTGACCTTATACAATGAAAGGACCAGGTTGTATTAAAAATGGAAACACGTTATTTGAGAAATCCAAAAATGTCGAAGAGAATTAAATCGTAGTGCAGAACGCACGCTGTACGTTTATATAGAGCGACTTGCTTATGTATTCTGCTCAGTTCGAATTCACTTCTCACCATAAGCTTGGATGTTTCTTGTTTGTATTTGTCGGTGACTACGATTTTGCATAATCACATCAGATTATTGAAATGTGTTTTTGAGGAACAAAAGATATATTAATTAAGTAAAAGTTTGTTGTGTTATAAAGTAAATTAACTTAGCAAAATAAGATGAGAATAAGAGAAAGAGAGAGGAGTAGAAGAATTGAGAAAGCTGTGTATGTGTGTTTCTCTTTTTTTATTTCATTGCAAAATGACCAATTTATATTCATAAGATAAGAAAACAAATGGGCAACTTGTAGTGGGCCCAACATAAAGAAAAAAAACAATTTAAGTGGACAACCACTTGCATCACCTGTTCTTTAACACTGTCTTTTGGATGTCTACGTGAAATGTATCTTATTAAAAACTTTACAATAAATAATATACATAATTATCGTGAACACCTATAGATATTGTGCCTCGTTAAAATTTTACTAGGAAAAATTCAGTGGAAAAAGCCTAATGAAGAAAAAAGAGTACACAACTTCTGGTAATACGCTTTGAGTGCTGCCACATTAAAAACCTTACTAGAAAAAATCCGGTGGGACAAAACCTTGGTTAAGGAAAAAAGAATACAGCGCGTATTTTACTCCTCCTGATGAAAACTTCATTTGATATTTTGGAGACGATGCATTCTAATTTTGTATCTCATTTTCTCAAAGGTTGAAGTCGGCAATGCCTTGGTAAACATATCTGCTAAATTGTCACTTGAACGAACTTGTTGGACATCTATTTCACCTTTCTTTTGAAGGTCATGACTAAAAAAGAATTTTGGTGAAATATATTTTGTTCTGTCTCCTTTGATGTATCCTCCCTTCAGCTGAGTTATACATGCAACATTGTCTTCATACAATATTGTTGGAACATCTCTTTTCAAAGAAAGGTCACATGTTTCTTGAATGTGTTGAGTTATTGATCTTAACCAAATGCATTCTCGACTTGCTTCATGGATGACTATTATTTCTCCATGATTTGAGGAAGTGGCAACCATAATTTTCTTTGTTGAACGCCATGATATAGTTGTACCACCACATGTAAATAAATAGCCTATCTACGATCGACCTTTATGGAGATTAGACAAATACCCCGCATTTGCGTAACCAATCAATTGTGACGTGGATACATTTGAGTAAAACAATCTCATATCAATGGTCCCTTGGAGGTATCTGAATATATGCTTAATTCCATTCCAGTGTCTTCGTGTTGGAGAAGAACTAAATCTTGATAACAAGCTTACAGAGAAAGCTATATCTGGTCTAGAATTATTGGCAAGATACATTAATCCACCAATTTTACTAAGATATGGTATTTTGGCACCAATAAGTTCTTCATCATTTTCATGAGGTCGAAACAGATCTGTATTAATATCAAGAGATCTCACAACCATTGGGGTACTCAATGGATGTGCTTTATCCATATAAAATCTCTTTAAAATATTTTTAGTATGTCTTGACTGATGTACAAATATCTCATTTGTAAAATGTTCAATTTGTAGACCAAAACAAAATTTTATCTTTTCGAGGTCTTTCATTTCAAACTACTTTTTCAGACATTTTAATGCCTTTGGAATCTCTTCTGGAGTTCCAATAATATTCAAATCATCAACATATACTGCTATTATGACAAATTCAGATCCAGACCTTTTCATAAAGACACAAGGGCAAATTGGATCATTTTTATATCCTTCTTTTAGCAAATATTCGCTAAGACGATTATACCACATGCGCCCTGATTGTTTCAATCCGTATAAGAATTTCTGAAGCTTTATTGAGCAAGTTTCTCGAGAATCCTTGTATGCTTCAGGCAATTTGAATCCTTCGGGAATTTTTATAAAAATGTCGTGGTCCAATGAGCCATATAAATAGGCAGTGACCACGTCCATTAGGTGCATTTCAAGCTTTTCATGAACTGCCAAATTGATTAGATACCTGAATGTAATTGTATCCACCACAGGGGAATATGTTTCCATACAGTCAATGTCAGGCCTTTGCGAAAAATCTTGGGCTATAAGTTGTGCTTTATATCTTACGACTTCACTTTTTTCATTTTGTTTACGCACAAAAACTCATTTGTACCCTACTAGCTTGACACCTTCAGGTGTTTGGATTATTGATCCGAAAACTTTACGTTTTTCAAGTGAAGTTAACTCTGCTTGAATTATATACTTCCATTTTGGTCAATCATTTCTCTATCTACATTCATCGATAGATTTTGGTTCAAGATCCTTACCTTGTTGCATTATTTCAATGGCAACATTATAAGCAAAAATATTATTGACCATAATATCATTTCGGTTCCACCATTTTCCTGTCGAGACATAACTTATTGAGATCTCTTCATTTTCATTCTTTTCAGCTACTTGGACCTCCTCGGTGGTATCACCATTTTTTGTGTATCTGGGCTCTTCTTGAGCAATTGCCCCCAAATTATGATTATCTTGATCATTTAGTCCTTTCCTCTTTCGAGGATTTTTATCTTTAGAACCAATTGGTCTTTCACGTTTTAAGCGTGGCCTAAACTCATTTGCCTGAACAAGTTGTCCTACCGGGACATCAACTTGAACTTGAGCATTAGCAGCTAGGATATATGATTTAGTAACCCGTGGAAGGTTAGTAAATGCATTCGGTAGTTGATTTGCAATATTCTGCAAATAAATCATCTTTTGAACTTCTTACTCACATTGATTTGTTCGAGGATCTAAAGGAGATAGTGATAATGAATTCCAATCTATCTCATTTTTCAATTGCTTATGTTCTCCCCCTAATATTGGGTATACTGATTTATCAAAATGACAATCAGCGAATCTTGCCGTAAATAAATCTCTAGTCATAGGTTCCAAATATTTTATAATAGAAGGAGATTCATACCCAACATATATTCTCAATTTTCTTTGGGGACCCATCTTTGTGCGGTGCGGTGGAGCAATTGGGACATATACCGCACACCCAAATATTCTAAGATGGGATATATTTGGCTCCCTTTCAAAAGACAACTGTAATGGAGAAAATTCATAAAATTTTGTTGGCCTTATGCGCACAAGTGTTGCTGCAAGCAAAAAAGCATGCCCCCATACCGAAAGAGGAAGTTTTGTCCTCATTAGCAATGGTCTAGCTATCAATTGGAGGCGTTTAATTAATGATTCTGCTAGACCATTTTGAGTATGAACATGAGCGACCAGATGCTCAACTTTTATTCCAACCGACATACAATAATCATTAAAGGATTGAGATGTAAATTCACCAGCATTATCAAGACGAATTATCTTTATTGCATAATCTGGAAATTGTGCTCTTAACCTTATAATTTGAACTAACAATCTCGCAAAAACTTTGTTGCGAGTTGATAATAAGCACACATGTGACCATCTTGTAGATGCATCTATCAAGACCATATAATATTTAAATGGTCCACATGAAGGGTGAATTGACCCACATATATCACCCGTTATACATTTCAGAAACGCAAAGGAGTCAATTCCAACCTTAGTTACTGATGGTTTAATAATCAGTTTTCCTTGGGAACAAGCAACACAAGAGAATTCCTTAGATTGAAGAATTTTCTAATTATTCAAAGTGTGTCCATGTGAATTCTCAATAATTCTGCGCATCATATTATAACCGATATGGCCTAACCGATCATGCCAAATAATAAAATCATTAGAATTAGTAAATCTTTTGTTTACTATAGCATGTGATTCAACAGTAACAGTATTTGTATGGTACAATCCAGAAGAAAGTACAGGTAATATTTCATGCACAATTTTCTTCTCCATATTCATTGTAGTAATATAAAGGTATTCAACCTTCCTTCATTCGCAGTCTCAATATGATAACCATTTTGGCGAATAACCTTGAAACTTAACAAGTTTCTTTGAGACTTACTACAATACAATAAATTATCAATTACCAATATCGTTCTTCCAGATATTAATAAGGCTGCTCTTTTAGAGTCTTCAATCAATTTTGTACTACCGGATATTGTATTGACATAGGCATTTTTATAATCAAATGACAGAAATATTTTTTTCTTTTAATATCATATGAGTTGTGGCACTATCCAAAAGACACATATCTCTATTACTCATCTTGGATCCAATTAAAGAATGAGAAATTTATTTATCTTCATAAAATAAAAATATATTATAAGAGATAAAATAAGTAACAATATTGCTAGAAAAACATAAGTTTTTTTTTCTTATTTTCTTTTAAATAGATAAACGTCAAAACATGATAATCAAAAGTACATAAAAACGACAACATATTGTAAATCATATAATGAAATTAAACATCAATTATAATCTCTAAAAAAATCTTCATCCTCCAAATGAGTAATATCATTGAGGTCATTAAAATCGTCATCCTTTAAAGCCAAATTTGCTTTAATATTATTATTATGCGAAGTTCTTGCCTCAATATTATTTTCAAATGCCAAGTGTGATTCTATTCAAGCATTAGAAGAAGAGGCACCACCTCTATTTGCCTTTCTTTTGAAGAAATTTTGATAAAGCCTTACAAAATGTTCAGGCGTCCGACATTCAATTTTCTAGTGTCCTTTCATGCCACAACGATGATAGTTACTTCTTGAAGGGCTACTTTGAGAACTAATATTATTCTCTCTTTTATGTTGACCACTACTACGACGATTATTATATCGTCTTCTTCCATTGCCACGTCCATGCACATTATACTGGCCTTGATTTTTATTTTATCTTCTTTCACACTGATCATGTGCTTCTACCACATTTACTTCTGGTAACGGAACAGTTCTAATGGGACGAGCTTCATGATTTTTTATTAAAAAAGTGTTATGTTGCTCAGCCACCAGAAGGCATGAGATCAATTCAGAGTATTTTTAAAAACTTTTTTCACGGTATTGCTGCTGTAATATCACATTAGAGGCATGAAAAGTAGTTAGTGTGTTTTTCAACATGTCCTTATCATTTATAGTTCCCCCACATAATTTTAATTGGAAAGTTATTCTAAATACAACAGAATTATACTCAATTACAGTTTTAAAATCTTGAAACTGTAAGTGCATCTGTAAACAACAAATTTTCGAGCCGAGAAAAATAAATAATCAAGATCGGAAAATTGGAGTAACACAGTATAATATTTGATTTCAAAATGTAGTGCGTGTTACAATATCTATGATAATCCCCTGATTCTTCAAATAATATGAAATATGTTGAACTTGATTTTGATTTAGAGTCAAGGTCTTGAATAACTTGATCTTGAATCTTCGTCTTCAAATTTGGATTTGAATTATTCGTCACAAACACTTGTAAGGTTATGATGAATAATAAATATGAACCAGTAACTTGATCTCGAACTTTTTGATATTTTGCCTTCATTCTTGATTTTGAACTTGAACTTGAATTTGATTACTTAAACTTTGTAGCTTTGTAGAGAATTTGCGGCCTTTGATCCACGAGATATTTTCTTGCTTCTTGTTCTTCCAAAAACCCTCCCTCTGGAAATAATGAGGACCTCTATTTATAGTTGTAGGGAGTAGTATGCTGGTGTAATTTGATTGGTCGGTTTAAACTGACCAATCAGATTCTTTTGGTGAAGAACTTTAATTTGATTAGTCAAAACATATCACATATACACATGACATTATTCTAGTGTGTCATTTAATTTGACTTGGATTGCCACATCATTTGGATTATTTTCTTGAATTTAATATAGTCCAATTTAATTTATGAATTTAAATCCAATAAAATTTTAATGCTTACAAATGCCCCTTACTTCAAGTCTTGTCAAAATATTTTATACAAAGACTAGCCTTGAAGTATTAACTAAACAATAATTGTATGTCGTGCAATTTAATATGCACTACGAACATATTAAATAAATACCTTCCTCCAATTAGAGTGACATAATTGGAGTAAATAATGAGACTCCAATTGGAACTTGATCACGTGGCTAATGTAATTTTTTTACTAGATTTGAACAATTAGAATAGGATAGAGATCAACAAAATAAAGGGTAGACATTTGCTAACCAATAATAATAATAATAATCATCCAATTAGAATTCAGAAAGGACACACTCCTTTTAGAATACAGATAACCCAAATTTTTACAATTCCACAACCAATTAGGATTTGGAGAGAATATATTTGTACCATTCCACTAGAGTCCTAACCAAAAAAGTAATCATAGTTACTTTGGGAGAAAGACTCTCTCACCGTCACTATTTGTCTATAAATAGACTCTCTCCTTTTATTTATTTTTATCATTGAGATTGATAATTTTGATGTTTCTTTTTGCATACACTCTTAAGTTCATCGTGCAAAATCAAGATACGAGGGAAGTTTTTTTTTCATTTCCTCTTTTTTTTGCTTTATTCTTTTGTGTGTTTTTTTATCAATAGAAGCAATAGTTGTATCTTATGGAGCCAATAATTTTACATCATCCTTGGCGAATACTTTACACCATTTGACTTGAAGGTGCCTCATTGTTCAAGCCAAAGACTTTACACTATCTAAGATAAAGATTTTACATAATTTGTGGCAAAGACTTTACACTGTCTGAGTCAAAAGACACCACATAGTCTAAGACAAAGACTTTACACTATCTAAGGCAAAGACTTTACATGATTTGTCACAAAAACTTTACATCGTTTGAGTCAGCGATATCACATAGTCCAAGCCAAAGAATTTACACCATCTAAGGCAAAGACTTTACATGATTTGAATTGAAGGTATCACGTTGTCCGAGCCAAAGAATTTACACCGTCTAAGGCAAAGACTTTACATAATTTGAATTGAAGGTATCACGTCATCCGAGCCAAAGACTTTACACCATCTAAGGCAAAGACTTTACATGATTTGTGGCAAAGAATTTACACCGTCTGAGTCAAAGACATCCCATGGTCTAAGCCAAAGACTTTACACCATCTAAGATAAATACTTTATATGATTTGTGGCAAGAACTTTACACCGTCTGAGTCAAAGACATCCCATAGTCCAAGCTCAAAGACTTTATACCGTCTAAGGCAAAGACTTTACGTGATTTGTAAAGACTTTCCACCATCTAGATTAGGCATAGTTATTGCTCAAAGAATATAATAATTCATTATTGAGATTCATGACCATGATTATTGAATTACTAATTTAAGAGCTAATAAAATATATTTTTTTAGCATTTTGATTGATTAGTTGTCACTCTTTTATAAATCCTTTTGATTGCATTATATTGCACATTTCTTTAAGTATTTCTTTTATGTTTCAGCTTCAAGAGTTATTTACTCATATTGATGCATTGGCATAATCGCATTAGGCTTGGATTTTCCCCTAAACATCGTTGTTTATCACCTTGTGTGTTTCGATAGTACGAGATATATATCATTGTATGAGAGCAAAAAAGACAGAAGAGACTTAATTTATCAGAAACCAAACTTCTTAATATAAAGCATATCAAAAATTTATAGCCCAAGTCCCTCAGGATCATTCTAAACAAACTTCAAAAATGAATTTCACATGCAGAAAAACTGACAGATTCATATTCGCATGATCTTATTAAAATACCCATATCTCAGCGTAGAGAAAATGAAAAGAATATTCATAGAACTAGAATATGTACAATAATCACAACTAATAGCTTTACAGATTTGTACGAATATTTCTTTGAAGTCAATTCAAATTCTGTCCTGATTGACCTTCTCTAATTCACATCTTATATATGACAATCTACAAGAACATTTTGATGCTTAAATAATAGTGTGCCCTATTTTTTTTGAACTTATGAGACTAAACTTAGAATGTAACTCTAAGCACCACAGACCTCGGCAAAGAGGGTCAAGTGAGACTATGTGTTTTTTGGATACTCATGCGACTGAACTCAAAATGTAATTCTAAGCGTCTATGTACCCCAGTGAAGATGATCAAGTCATAACGTAGTTCTAAAAGAGTTATTTTTTAAAAATTTTTTTATGTCCTAAATTTTACCTAGGCCGCCTCTTTTGAGATTTTCAACCTAGCAGACATTATGTTTTTTTGATGTTATGCACAGTTTTTACTCTTACGGGCCATGAGTAACATGTAGTTTATGCTCGTATCTTAAGGAGCATGTTTCTTTTCTTCAAGGATAGTATCTCTTTATGAACTATGCATTAATAAGGCCAATGCACAATCTTTCTGAGTCAACCAGTTTGTAAGAGCCACTTGAGTATACTTCTTGTACCACTTATGGTCTATCTCATTTAGCAGAGAACTTACTTCCAGACCAGCGAGAAGTAATAATACGCCTTCCTACAAAAAGAACTTGATCACCCACTTGGAAGCATCTAAGATGAACCTTCTTATTAAAAGATCGAGCTTGACGAGCTTGATAACATTCCAGACTTTGTTGGGCCTCTAGTCTTTTTTCATCAAGAGCCTCTAATTCTTCAAGGCGCAACTGAGCATTTTCTTCATTAGTGAGTCCTTCTTGAATGGCAAGGTGAAATGATGGGATTTGATGCTCAAGTGGAAGGACTGCTTCAACTCCATAAACAAGAGAATAGGGAGTCTCTTGTGTTGGTGTGCGATACGTAGTCCTATATGTCCAAAGAGCCTCTTCCATTATTTCATGCCAATATCTCTTAGACTTGGAAATAACTTTCTTCAACAAGTTGCAGAGTATCTTGTTAAATGCTTCAGTAAGACCATTAGAAGCCGCATAATACATAGAGGAATTGTGTTGCTTGAAGCCAAAAAGATCACATATCTTCATTATTAATCTGTTATCAGATGGCTTGCCATTTTCTGTCAATATGTATTGAAAATTACCAAAATGGTAGATAATATTGACTCGAATGAAGTTAGAGACATTCTCTTTCTTCACTTCTCTAAGAGAAACAACTTCTGCCCATTTTGAGAAGTAGTCAGCTGTAGCCAGGATGTACAAATGTCCACTAGAGGACTTAGGCAATGGTCCAACAACATCCAAACCCTAAGCTTCAAATGGCCATGAGGCAATAGGTTGGTGCAATACTTCTGGGGGTTGATGTATAAAATTCTCATGGAATTGGCAAGCTTTACATCTTCAGACGTAATCCAGACAATCTTTCACCATGGTTTGCCAGAATATCCCATCCTTTTTATGTGAAAATGAAGTTTTGGCCCAGATTGATGTGCTCTACATACTCTAGAATGTGCTTCTTGTAGCGCTTGAGTGGATTCATATTCCCCCAAACATAGTAAGAGAACTCCATCGAACGACCACCTGTAAAGTGTATTTTTATAATAAAGAAAATGAGGGGATCATCGTCAGATTTTTGTCCTTTTTTAAAGATTTGCTGGCAATATTCCATAACACAAGTAATCTATTATTGGTTGTCGCCAATCTTTAATTTCAGCCTCTGAAGTGGCGATAACTTGTCAAAATTCTTCTTCATGCTCATCTGGAGGTGGAGTTATCCATCTTTGGCAAACCACAACTTGCATTTCATCAGGCGATACTAATGCAAAAGCTAAAGCTGCCAATGGATCAACCTTTTTATTTTCCTTTATAGGGACATGTTGAATAGTTACCTCTCAAAGCCATCCTATCATCTTTTGAGCATAATTACAGTATGGGAGCAACTCAGGCTTCTATAGTTCATAATTACCCAAGACTTGATTAATCACCGACTTGGAATCCCCAAAAACTTATAGTTGCAATTGTTTCATATCAATGACCATTTTAAGCCCAAGTAAGAGTTCTTGATATTCAACAACATTATTGGAGCAGTGTGCTGTTAGAGTGAAGGAGTACAACAAAACTTCTCCATGGGAAGTAAAAATACCACTCAAGCACCGGCTCCTTTATGATGTGCAACACCATAAAAATACATCTTCCAAGGTGGATGAATTTCCACTAGCATTGCGTCTTCATCAGATAATTCATGAGATAACTCCCAATAATTCAGAATTAGATGATTGGCCAAGAAATCTGCTAGCACTTGTCCTTTTACTGCCTTCTGATATATATACACAATTTTAAATTGTTGAAATTAGAGGTACCACCTTGCTAGTCGATCACTTAAGATAGGCTTGGACATGACAAACTTGATAGGATTCGCTTTAGAGACAAGTTGTACAATATGAGCTTGGAAGTAATGCTTTATCTTCTGAATCGAGAATACGAGTTCCAGACACAACTTCTCAACAGGTGAATATTTGATCTCATTTTATATCATCATCCTACTCAAGTAATATAGGGCATTTTCTTTCCCTTTATTATTTTCTTGTGCGAGAAGTGCTCCTACTAACCTTTCTTGTGATGCAATGTATAAAATCAATGATTTTCCAGGTATAGGAGCTACAAGTACTGGATTCTTCATCAGATAAGACTTTATGTTCTCGAAAGTATTGGTACAAGCTTGGTCCTATTCAAAAGGAACATCTTTCTTCATAAGGCGACTGAATGGTTGACATTTCCCAGCCAGATTTGATATAAACCTCCTAAGGTATGCTAATTTTTCCTGTAAGCTTTTTAACTCATGAATATTTTTTGGCTCAGGCATCTTCAAAATAATATCTATCTTATCTTGGTCAATCTCGATTCGTTGATGTTGAACAATAAAATTGAAAAATTTTCCCGAAGTAACTCCAAAGGCACATTTTAAAGGGTTCATTTTGAGTTGGTATTTTCGAAGTCGTTTGAACACCATTCTCAAATTTTGCAAGTGGTTATCACTCTTCCTTAATTTCACCACTAAGTCATCAACATAACACTCAACATTTTTATGACATGCCATTAAAAATATTCTGCATGGTTCGTTGATAAGTAGCCCCAATATTTTTTAAACCAAAAGGCATTACTTTGTAGCAATATATACCTTTAGAAGTGCGAAATGCAGTAAGTTCTTCATCCCTTGGTGCCATGTGAATTTGATTGTATCTAGATGAACCATTCATGAAAGATATTATGTCGTATCCAGTCGTGGCATCAATCATAAGCTCAGGGATTGGAAGAGGAAATTCATCCTTAGGGCATGCATTATTAAGATCTCTAAAGTCAACACAAACTCGGATTTGGCCATTTTTCTTTCTTACAGGTATAATGCTTGAAATCCATGTAGGATATTTGACTTTACGAATGAAACCTGCTTCAATAAGCTTGTTAACTTCAGTTTTGATCAAAGGAACCAGTTTAGGTCTAAAGTAACATTGAGCTTGTTTAACAAAATAAGTGCCTCATTTCACAACAAGATGATGAACTGCAACTTTAGGGTCTAATCCTAGCATTTCTTTGTAACTCCAAGCAAATACATCCCTAAATTCCATAAGCAGCTCAATATATTTCTTCTCTTGTGAAACACTTACATATGTAAGCCTTATATCATCATCAACCCCAAGATTTACTTTCTTCAATGCATCAATAGTATTCTTTACCCTTTCCTCGAGTTTAGGTGGTGTATCTTCAACATCCTCATATTCTTGAGGATCACCATCATTAAAAGATATGTGATGGCATGCATGAATATCAACAAACCCATCCTCAATTTTTGCATTTAGTGAAGTACTTTCCTCACCACAAATTGTGATGTGATTTGATGATCCCACACTTTCTTCATTCATATCACTCCCTAGTGTGAACTATGGTATGAGTTCTTGCTCTCAGGATATTTCCACATGAAACTACAAGTTTTGTTTCTTGCTTTATTCTAGAAGGATTCAAATTGGGGCAATTCTTGGGTGAATTATGCTCTCGAGCATGTACCCATTCTTCCATTGTTCTATGATTTCCTTGGAGCTTGTATTTCTTCTTCATTGGTCCCAACCGATCAAACACTAAAGTTTTTGAAGTTGATTCGATAAGCCAATCAAATGCAGAAATATTAGGAGTCATGACATTAAGTTGATCAAACACAGAAGGCTTCTTGTTGAACATCATAGATTCTTCCACATGGGTAATGTAGTTGATGCTCATCCTTTTGTAGATATTCGAAATGGCGACGGTTGTTTGTAACCCAAGCCTTCGCGCGATTGCTTGACAACATACCATCTCTCTATCATCATCCTTTGAGTTGGATTTAGGCCATGATTTGGTTTTTCAATAACTTTATTTGGAAGCTTCCCTACTTTAAAAGCTTCATTGGGATTGAATCCTACTTTCACCAACAACTTATATGCATTTGGGTCAAAACCCTCATTTGTACGCTTTTTAGGAAGTGATTCATATGAATCATGATTTCATGGTCTGACAAATCCTTCTATCATTTTTGAAGGTGTTTTGATTGCATCAATTTTCTTGATAGGAAATGTCAACTTGCTACTCTGCAACTCAGAGGTTGGGATCTTGACCTTGTTTGTCTTTGGGACATAGTGAGAAATAGAAATCATTCTATTACTTGAAGATGCCTCACTTGTCTTTGGTACTTTACTCATATCTGAAAGCATTTTATTCTTTTCAGTCATGACCCTCGCATTATCAGGTGCTACATCAACCTTTTTTGTTATATCAGTCTTTCTGATTGGTATTCGTTATCAACTTTGACTTCTTTTGAGACATGATTCTTTTAGTAGAATTTTCCATCAGCAAAGTGCACTTCTATCTCGGTGAAAGGTTCATTATCAGCAACTACCTTCTTTTGAACTCCATCTTCAAAGTATTTGAAACATTGATGGTAGGTGGATGGTACCACTTTGTTCTCATGTATCCATGGCCTTCTTAACAAGATATCATATGAGGTCTTTGAGTCAATAATATGTTGTACTCGAACGCATATATCCCATCGTTATATCTAATTTGACAGCATCAATGGCTCTCTTCCCCTTGGTTAAATCCCTGAATCATTAGAAGACTTTCAGATAGTTCATTTATTGGGATTCCAAGTTCCTTCACAGTTAGAATAAGAAGAATATTGACCCCAGATCCATCATCCATCATCCATCATGATCCTATTTACTTTATGTCCACATACAAAACCTACCATATATAAAGGACTGTAGATAATTTTTACAAAAATTTCCATGCACCTTTTCCCACCAAGATTTGTAATTGAGCGAAAAAATTTTCTTCAAGTTCGACCTACTAGGAGGAAATGTTGCTCTTGTCCTAGATTTTTTCAGCACACAAATTCGTGCAAGCCTTAAACCGTCAGCTAATGAAGCTTCACTAAAATCTCGATCTAATCGATTAGGAGCATCTTGAAAAAATCCAAATTGACGACTGAATCTATGAGGACTATAAGGCTCCACAATAAAGATATTTTTGTCTCTTAAAGTGAGATAGTTTGAGTGAGGGCTCATAAAGAAATTCGATTGAAATTCCTCTTTAGTGCCGTCGTCACGGTAGTGGTAAGCATTTGGCCTTTTGATCAATGTTGCATCCCAAGCAATAGTTTCCCCTCCATGTATATGCTTCCTTGCATCCTCTTTTTCAATATCCCTAACAGCACCTTCGCCAGAAAAGGAAGCCATAAGAGGATCAGCCGGTCCACCTGCTAATGTGTAATGAGTTTTGAAGTAATAGGCCAACCAACCATACACGTAATGAATTAGAAAACAAGTTTGGATGAGATCAAGTCATGAGCATCTTGAAATTATGTTTAGACCTCTATAAATGCTGGATAAGACTGGAATTGCAAGGATAACTATTCGTCCACATGCTAAATGACAGGTGATTTTGAATACCTCCGGATGAATAAAGCCATCCTCCTTCGTAGGAAGCACAAATACGCACAACCAACAAGATAAAAAGGCTATGAAGTATGTCTCATTTGTCTTGTGACTCTTAACTTCTAACTTGTGAAACAAAGCTTCTTCAGTAGAAGACCAATTAACAGACTCACCAATTACGCCGGTTGGGTTATGCGATGACTTGAGACAGATGAACTTTTTTTCTCTTCTTGGTGGGGGTTGTCCATATTTTATATCTTTCTTACACCAAAACTCTACCCATTTTTCTATAGAAACATTCAGGTCATGATTATTCTCTACTCGGATCCGATGAAAAGCATCAAATAAATGCTCACAAGAGTTAGGAAGAAACCTTTTTTCCTTATCAAATGTACCTAAAAGTTCCGCAACATTTGGCACGACTTCCTCGTAAAGACTTTCAGTTATGGGTAGACCACCAATCACGTGTAAATCCCAAAATGATATAGATAGTTCTCCAACTGAGGTAAGCGGAGTATTTATAACAGGATACCAAGCTTCACAGAAGGCTTGCAAGATGTTACTGTTATGAGCATAAGTAAAAAGCGAACCATACACAATATCATATATTTTTGCATCCTTCAAAGTCTGGCGATTCCTACTAAGGATATCTTTAGCCCACTCCCAATAGCCTGGAATGTAGTGAAACTCTCCATCAAGTGTGAAAGTGTCATCCCATCGAATCTCTCCATTTATGATTCATCGCCCCAAATAGGGTAAAGAAGTTGCAATATTTTTGGTACGATGATTAGGAGTGCAAAGTACCCATGTCTTGGGAGGACGACTGTTATATTCAAGAGTTCAATCATCTAAACCAGGAAGTTCCCCCAAAGATGACATGGAGCACCATATTGTCCAGCTAATGGTGTACCTATAAGTAATTTGGTCTCCACCTCACTGTCCTTATGGTCTGATATCACAAGGTGTCGCAACTCTAAAGAAGAGAAAGTCCAATCTCTAAAGTAAACCATGATTCAATCTGTAAAAAAACAAAAGAAAAAAAATGTTTTATTAGCGCTTAAATTAGTAATTCAATAATCATGGTCATGAATCTCAATAATGAACAATTATATTCTTTGAGCGTAAACTATACTTAATCTAAATGGTGTAAAGTCTTCATCGATCATGTAAAGTTTTTGTTTTAGACGGTGTAAAGTTCTTGGCTCGGACGATGTGATACCTTTAAATCAAAGCATGTAAAGTATTTTCCTTAGACGGTATAAAATCTTTGGCTTGGACTATGAGATTCCTTTGACTCAGACGGTGTAAAGTCTTTGCCATAAATCATATAAAGTCTTTGCCTCAAATGGTGTAAAGTCTTTGGCTTGAACTATGTGATGTCTTTGACTCAGATGGTATAAAGTCTTTGCCACAAATCATATAAAGTCTTTGCCTCAGATGGTGTAAAGTCTTTGACTTAGACTATGTGATGTCTTTGACTCAGATGATGTAAAGTCTATCATGTAAAATCTTTGCCTCAGACGGTGTAAAGTCTTTGGCTTGGACTATGTGATGCCTTTGACTCAGATGGTGTGAAATCTTTGCCATAAATCGTGTAAAATCTTTGCCTCAAACGGTGTAAAGTCTTTGGCTTAGACCTATGTGATGCATTTGATTCAATCGGTGTAAAATCTTCGTCAAATATAATGTAAAATTATTGGCTCAAACAATGCAACACCTTTGACTCCTATAGAATAAAAGTTCATTAATATTTTTACTTGCAAAAAAAATGGCCTAAACAAAACAAACGTACTTCGTATCTTGATGAACTCAAGAGTGTATGCAAAAAGGAGAATTAAAATTGCCAATGCCAATGATAAAAATAAATAAAAGGAGAGTCTATTTATAGAAAACTAATGATGGTGAGTGTCCTAAAGTAACTATAATTACTTTTTGGGTTAGGACTCTAGTGGAATGGTACAAATTTATTCTTTTCAAATCCTAATTGGTTGTGGAAATGTAAAAATTTGGGCTATCCGTATTCTAAAAGGAGTGTGTCCTTTCTGAATTCTAATTGGATTATTATTATTATTATTATTATTATTATTATTATTATTATTATTATTATTATTATTTTATTTTTTTGGTTAGCAAATGCCTACCCTTTATTTTGTTGATCTCTATCCTTTTCTAATTATTCGAATCTAGTAATAATAATAATAATAATAATAATAATAATAATAATAATAATAAATAAATAAATAAATAAATAAAAATAAAAATTGGCCACGTGATCAAGTTCCAATTGGAGTCTCATTAGTTATTCCAACTATGTCACTCTAATTGGAGGAACGTATTAATTTAATATGTTCATGGTGCATATTCAATTGCAAGACATACTATTATCATTTAGTTAATACTTCAAGCCTAGTCTTTGTATAAAATACTTCGACAAGACTTGAAGTAGGGGACATTTGTAAACATTAGAGTTATATTGGATTTAAATCCGTAAATTAATTTAGACTATATTAAATTCAAGAAAATAGTCTAAATGATGTAGCAATCCAAGTCAATAAATGATCCACTAAAAGCACACCATGTGTCAAAATTATGTGGCAATTCAAGTCAAATTAAATGAGCCACTAAAATCACACAACGTGTCAAAGTTATATGACAATCCAAGTCAAATTAAATATGCCATTAGAATCATGCCATGTGCCAAAATTATGTGGCAATCCAAATCAAATTAAATAAGCCGCTAAAATCATGCCACGTGTCGAAGTTATGTGACAATCTAAGTCAAATTAAATGGGCCACTAGAATAATGTCACGTGTATATGTGACATGTTCTGATCAATCAAATTAAAGCTTTTCACCAAAGAAATCTGATTGGTCAGTTCAAACCAATCAATCAAATCACACCCTCATACCACTCCCTATAACCATAAATAGGGGTCCTCATTATTCTCAGAGGAAAAAAAAGAACAAGAAGCAAGAAGAGAGCTCGTGGATCAAAGGCCACAAATTTTTTACAAAGCCACAAAGTTCAAGTAATCAAATTCAAGCTTAAGTTCAAGATCAAATTACTTGTTCATATTTATTATTCGTCATAACCATACAAGTGTTCGTGACGAATAATTCAAATTCAAATTTGAAGACGAAGATTAAATATCAAGCTATTCAAGCCCTTGACTCTAAATCAAATTCAAGTTCAACATATTCCATATTATTTGAAGAATCGGATCATTATAGAGATTGTAACATGCACTACATTTTGAAATCAAATATTACTCTTTGTTACTCTAATTTTTCGGTCTTGATTATTTATTTTTCTCGGCTCAAAAATTTGTTGTTTACACCTCCCTTTTAAATATTTCCACCATTTAAGTGGATATTTCACTGTCAGGTATTCAACCTTAAGGCTTTCATCTAGATGATGATGAAGGAAACTCATAGCCTTCGCTTTATCCTGATTTGATGTTTTATTTTCTTCGATTATAGCATCACCAAGACCCTTAGCGGTAAGGTGAATTTCAGCATCAAGTATCCATGATAAATAATTTTTACTAGAAATATCAAGTGCCACAAACTTTAATTTTGGACAAGTTTGATATGATAAAAATTAATTTAAAAATAACAAAGACAACCAAAATTAAATTTACTTCAGTAGATATACCTGATATAGAAGTTAATTTTCTGAAAAAAAGTTAGGACTTCGTATTGATAATGTGTTATAAAGTAAATTAACTTAGCAAAATAAGGTGGGAATAAGAGAAAGAGAGAGGAGCAGAAGAATTGAGAAAGTCGTGTATGTGTGTTTCTCTATTTTTTATTTCATTACAAAATGATCAATTTATAGCCATAAGATAAGAGAACAAATGGACAACTTACAGTGGACCCCACATGAAAAAAATAACTATTCAAGTGGACAACCACTTGCACCACTTGTTCTTTAACATGTTGAATGTAATACTTTGTTAGTGAGTTGACAATTGAGCTAACAAAACGCCAATATAATATTCGACAAAGAAAATAAAGTATTTTAATACTTATGCTTGTGACCCCATATCATATACAATACAAAAGTAAAAAAAGAAAGCAAAAAAAATCAATTGGGAGTGGAAATTGAATAAAAGTAATAGACATTCTAGATTAAAGACCATAATTAGATATCTATACAAGTACCAAAATGAAATGTTGCGTTACATCCAAACTGAAGCATTGCACATAGCAAAAGAATGGTGAAAAGTAGAGGAAGCAACAAGTTATATCCCTCCTTTTAAAAGCCTATTGAAGCTTCTTTTAAAAGCATCTTGATTCAAAAGGAAAACCGTACGAAGAATGAAAATAATTTTAAAAGAGATTTAAAAGTAATCATGAAATTAACATGGATATATTAAAGTGAAATACAGTTATAGTGCAACATAGCATTGGAGACTCTATGCTTTATCTATTTATCATTGAAAATTCTTTTTGAATAAATCGTTTTGTATATAGACCTAAAAAGTCATTGGCGTTGCCGCAATCAAAACCTGGCACTTAGGCCGTGACAGGACATCAAACAAGCTACTATCTTGCAAAATGAACCCCTTACTCTTAGTTTGTGGCCCTAAATTCTCAAATATTTTTAGCAAGTTATTTTTGGGTGAAATTTTACTATGTGTTTGATCATAAATTTTTTCAAAAATATTTAATTATTTCAAAAAATATGATTTATACCCGTAAGTTCTAGAAATTATTAAAAATACTTATAAGTTTGTATTATTATTTTATAATGAACATGTTTCATTAAAAAATAGCATTATAACATAATTGATAACAATCAACAACAATAAAATAACAATATGGGTAAGAGCAATACATTAATCGCATACTCAAACTTGTCAATGATTCAGTTGGAATTATAATTAATTAAAAATAAGTTTTTCTCAATCTTGTCACTCAAATTATAACTCAAACTTTTTTTTGGAGAAACTAGGTAAATATTAGTTGGAATAAATAAACGATGAGTGTTTTTTATAAAATATAAAAGTTTGGGTTATTTTTAAATAATTGAAACTCTCTAAATACTAGAAGTTGGCCCAAATACTAGTTTTTCTAGTATTTGGGAACTTGGGATGTTGCCAAATATATTTGTCAAGTTATATGACTAAACACCACTTCTCAAGTTTTTCTCACGGTCGTCTCAACAAGTTCGGGGGCCTAAAGCCAAACTATATAGAGAAACCCTTTTCTCTTAGTTGTCATATGTAAATTGAATAACTATAACATACTCAATGTAATCCTACAAGTGAAGTTTCGAAAAGGTAGGATGTACGTAGACCTTATTAAATAAGAATGTTAGCAATAAAAATATCCAATGAAGAAATATAATATAAAGTTAGAATAATAGAATTTGACTCAAAATTTTAAAAGTTTATTTAATAATACTATTATGAATTTGTTGCAGTGCTTAAAATATAAAGAATACATCAAAAAATAAATTTGATCTTTTATAAACACAAAACAATAGATTTTGTATAATGCAAAAGGTTTGACCATTTTGTAGACATTCGAATATTCAATATTGAGATAATAAAAATTGATTGGGGAATAAAAAAGGTAAATGTAAGAATTTTGTGGGTTCATGATAATCACCAAAATATAAATAAGTTAACAAAATAGGTAGCCACATAGAAAAAAATTCTACAATTAATTAAATACTATTCAATTTCTCAATTATTACAACGACATCCACATTAAATAAAGTAAACAAATACTATGTGATATTCTTTTATTTCTAAATGTGGAAGGAAAATAGAAATATAAGTTCAACATAGCCCATAATACAAAAAGACATGAAGCTATTCTAAGAGATTTGCTAATACATTAGTCTTGACATATGAAAGATCACAGGCGGATCCAGGATTTTGAATCTTTGGGTGACACGCTGCTTTGAACAGTAACCTATGTACATCAGCATAGAGTAAGATAATACTTAATATTTATTAGCAAATATGTATACAAAATTTAGACTTGTTCTGTTGGTTTAGTTAAAATTTTACTTACAAGAGGTCTAAAATTCTACTTATTTACAATTCTTTTTACAATAAATTATCTAATGATGTCTTGCATGATAATTTTTTTAAAAGAAAATATACCCCACAACAGGGCTCGAACTTGCATCCATATGGTGTTAAACCTAAGCTATAACCATTAGCATTACAAAACTCATTATTTCTAAGGGTACTACGTTTCATATTTATTTTTCTTATAAATATATATAAAACTATACATGTATATACAAATTTTCAACTGAGACCACGGGGTGGCATGACATCCCCTCTAACATACATATATCTGCCCCTTTGAAAGATAAACTAAGACCACAATGATTCCACGGACTGGTGGTGGTTAACCTTAGCTGATCACAAGCTGGAAATCAGGGATGGACCACCAGAAAATCCTCAACTTCAAGTGTATGTCGAAAGACCCAACTATGAACTTAATTTCATTTTATCGCACATTTCCAAGACATTCTACATTAATTTTTAGAAATAAGATAATTTCAGCAAAAAAAGGTATTTCGAATATTTGAATTTTTTGTGAAAAATAAACACAAATATTTATATCGAATTTAAATAGAAAAAGTTCATTTATAACAATACAATTGTGGATATAAGTTTTAGTTAAGTTAATAAATCTTTTTACTCTTTCAAGTAGTTAGAAAATTTTAAATTCAAATATTTTTAGTCTTTCAATTCAAAGCTTTCATTACAATATTTAGAACTAAATTTTAAAATGTCAAGTGAATTTTCAACAAAATCTATCTATATATAATAGGAGAAGCAAAAACTATCAAGCGTCAGTAGCACAAAAAATAATATTTATCATTTAAGATACAAAATTATATATTAATAAAATACAGATTTAGAATCAAATATGAAACTTATTTTCATTAAAACACACGTTTCACGACCTTCTAAATCAAACTTGCCACTACACTCCATTTGTATTTTGAATACGAAGATAAAACATGATAGATAAATCTAAATGATGAAACAAAATTCAGCAATGGAATAAAAATTTAGAAAAATTTTTATAAGGATGTTAGGTAAAATGGAAATCACATGATTTGTTGTATCTATTCATATAGAATTGGTTGGGGGAGCGAGGTAGAGAGTATATTTCATTGAGGAACAATATGATAGTTTGACTTTTATAATGTAATATGATTTAACATATTCAAAGAAGATATCAAAATCTAAAATAATTAAAAATATTATTTTAGTATTATCCGTGCATCGCGTGGATACATATACTAGTATCAATTAATTACATAACTTAGAACATCAAGTTTCGTGTTTTAATCAAGAACAAGTTAAAAATTGGACCTTTAAGCATGTGAGAAGTAATCACTGTTATACCTATTTTACTTTAAATTTAACGATATAAAAGATTCAAATACATTTCAATATTATAAAGCCAAAGTTATACACGCATAGAATTTGAGCAAACTTCCTAACCTTGGAATCAAGTCTTTTATAACCGGAAAATAAAAATATACAATGAAGATTAAGTGTTAGCTTTTGGCGAAGATTGATTACAACAAAGCAGTTACAATCTACTGATTTTCAAAAGTTAGCAAATGCTAAACTCTTCTACAAGATTCAAATCGGAGCCAATGAACAAGAATTCGAACGGTGTGATGAACTAAGTTTTTTTTCTTGTTTTCTCCTCTTATTTTTCTGTCTTTGTACGTCTTTTGTTGTTGTTGTTTTTTGTGTATTGTTTTGTGGATTTTTTGTGAGACCCCTCTTTTGTTAAGCAGGTGAAGGTTCGTATATAGTGTAGGTGTTGTGTGCTAGAAGTGGGGAATGAGGTTTGGAGTAGTGGGAGTAGTGAGGTGGTGTGAGATAATGGTGACTGAAATAAGGGAAAAGGAGGAGTTGTGAAAATTAGTGGTTTTAGGATTTATTTTGAAAGATAAAAAATATTTTTTTTTATAATAATACAAATATTAACTAAATCCTTTCATACTAAAAATATACTAGAAAAGTCAAATGGCTAATCTAAAAATAAAAAAAGTAACTAGCAAAGAATATTAAAACAACTAGCTTATTTATTAAACCTAAATTAAAAGAAAACATATATGTTTTGTAAATTTTATTTTCTTTTGAAATAATTGAAAATAAAACTTACACTAAAATGTGACTCTCTTTTTGTAGTTTTTAAATCTTTTAAAACTAAAGTTACTAAAATAAGATAGAATCAAAATATCTAATTAAGATATAAAAGAAATATTAAGTACTAAAAATGGTGTAAAATCTCTATTTTGGTCAAAAATTACGTGTCTGCAAGCATGAGTATAGCCTTCGGCTTAATTCCTTGGCCAGATATTCTCCCCATATGGTGCAAACGATGGAGGACAAAGTCTATCAGTTTGTGTCAGGTTTAGGGTCTTCTATGGCTCATAACTGCTTAACAATATCTACCCAAGCTGATATGGATAGTGCACGGATGTAGTCTTTTGCCCAAAGGGTAAAAGATTTATTTCATCAGCTATGAAATACTCACAAAGAGCAGGAATAGAGGAAGAGAAAAATCACTATGGGTTCCTACAGAGAACCTCAAGAGGACCACAGGGCTCAGTCACCTAAGCAGTTGGCTAGACTTATAGATAATGCTCCATCTCAGCTATAGGGTTAGAAGAGGGATCAGAGTTCAGTCCCTTCACAACGACAAGAGCATTCACAATAGGGAAGACCACATTGCCGCATTGTGCTCAGTATGGAAGGGCACATCTGGACCATGCCATCAAGGGTAGAATGTATGTTATGATTGTGGGCGTCTAGGGCATATTAAGTGGAATTGCCCTAGCAAAGAGAGGTCATATGATTCAACGAGCAGAATCATTAGTGGCTTTGTCACCTCTAATTTGCCCCCCCTCAAGACTCGATCCTCAGTCCACTTCTAGCCGTGGTAGGGGGAGAGGGGGAGAGACATCTTTTTCAAGGGACATGGAAAATTGATTTTATGTATTGGCTGGTCACCAGGACCAGGACGCATCACCTAACGTTGTCACAGGTACACTGATTATTCATTCTCATATATTATACACTTTTTTAATTCCTGATTCTACCCTGTCTTACATTAATCTATTGGTTGCAAGTCAATTTGAAATAATTCCTGAGTTATTATTTAAACCATTTATTGTTTCTACTCCAATTGGTAAGTGTGTGTTAGCTAGAAGGATTTACTGAAACTGTGTAGTGTTGGTATGTGGTAGATCTACCCTAGATGATATAGTATAGCTTACAATGGTTGATTTTGATATTATTATGGGTATGCATTGGCTAAAAGCATGTTATGCTAATGTTGAATGTCAAGCCAACATTGTTAAATTTCACTTTCCATGTTGAATGTCAAGCCAACATTGTTAAATTTCACTTTCCAGATGAGCCAGTCTTGGAATGAAAGGGTAATGTTGTTATGCCTAAAGATAAGTTTATTTCATACCTTAAGGCCCATGAGTTGATATCCAAATGTTGTATTTATCATTTGGTTTGGGTTAGAAACTTAGAAAGTTAACCTGTGGCTTTTCAGAAAATTCTGATGATAAGTGAGTTTCCAACAATCTTTCCAAAAGACCTATCTAGAGTCCCTCCTGAAAGGAAAATATATTGTGCTATCAATGTACTCCTAGGTACTCAGCCTATATCAATGTCTCCTTACAAAATGGCTCCAGCTGAGCTAAGAGAGTTGAAGAAGCAGTGAAAGATTTACTCGGAAAAGGTTTTATATAGCCTAGCGTATCGCCGTGGGGTGCACAAATATTGTTTGTGCAAAAGAAGGATGGATCTTTACGGATGTGTATCAACTATAGACATTTGAACAAAGTAATAATTAAAAATAAGTATCTGCTCCCTAGAATTAATTTGTTTGACCAGTTTCATGGGGCTTAGTGCTTTTCTAAAATTGATTTGAGGTTTGGATACCACCAGTTATGAGTTAGGGGTATTGATGTACCCAAGACTGCTTTCAGGACCCGATGGTCATTATGAGTTTCATGTGATGTTGTTTGGATTTTACCAATTCCCCAACAATCTTTATGGATTTGAAGAATAGGGTATTTAAGCTCTTCCTTGATGTGTTTGTGATTGAATTCATTGATGACATCTTGTTTTATTCGCGTTCAGAGGCTGACCATGTAGATCACCTGAGAGTTATACTGTAGACGCTCTAGGACTAGAAGTTATATGCTAAATTTTCTAAATATGAATTTTAGTTAAACTTTGTAGCTTTTCTTGGTCATGTAATTACAAATGAAGGTATAATAGCTGATGGATAGAAAATAGAAGTTGACAAAAGTTGGCATAGACCTTTGAATCTTACAGAGGTTCGTAGCTTTCTAGGTTTAGCAAACTATTATTGTAGACTTATGGAATGTTTCTCTATCATCTTCGCATTATTGATGAAGTTGACTCACAAAGCAATTAAGTTTTAGTGATATGAGGCATGTGAGTGAAGTATCCAGGAGTTAAGGGATAAGTTAATTTCTGATCGTTGATCAAATATGGAAACTAACGAATGTTAGGGTCGATCTCACGAGGAATATAGTTTAGAATTAGGTTAATCATTTATTATTTGTTTTTGTAATAAGATTATTTTCTTAGGGGGGGGGTGTATAAAAATAATTAATTAATTCAATTGCAAGTATCCAGTAACAAAGTAATAATTTAATGTGATTTAATTCAATGAAAGACAAAACTAGGGCATGTGTGTTCCCCACAAATCCTTAATTAAGTAGAACCTTATATTAGTAATCCATGTGTAGCGTGTTACATGTAGAATCGATAAGTTAATTTCACCTAGGTCCTTGATACGATAAATAAGTGATTATCACCATGCAACTTGGTCTGTCTACGGGTGTATGCTTTACTAACCCTTGCTAGTGATCCCAGATCGGTCCATTCAAGCTATTAAATGAGGATTCATAGCCTCAAATATCGTTGTATAACCCTTTTCCCCATATTTTACCTCCTTGGTTCGGCAAGTAAGGATAAGGCGAGTTCTAAAGAATTCACTTATTAAAAAGCAATCAAATTGAAGGAAAAACAATACATGCATGCACACAATTCAAGAATTACATTTTATTAGGTCCACATCATTAATTCTTCATGCTTCCCACAACCCTATTGTGGAATTAGCTACTCATAATTAGATGATCACAATTCATAATAATTTGGTTAAAATAAATCATGCGCTTACAATAACGAGCATGAAAATCCAAAATCTTCAATTGAATCAGAAAGTAAATGTCGATAGTAAAGATCCACGAATTCAAGAATTAAAGCCAAAAGTAGTTTATGCTTTAATCTCAAACCCAAAAAACCGTGCATAACAAAATTAAAAAACCAAAAAATATATTATAGACAACTAATTCTAAATAAAATGAATTAAAAAAATAGGAAAATTAGGTCGGTTAAAGCCCTATGACTCGTGCCTACGGATCATAGGACAATGGACGAGTCGTAGACCCTTGTAACAAAGTCTTCAGTTCGGTTCATTATCTCTTTCTATGAACAACTTTCTACCGCTTGTAGATTCAATCGTAGGCTAAGTCCTATACTTCATTGCTCTAGTCATCCTCCATGATTCGTAGAAACATTTACATCTCATAGACAACTCTCAGAATTTTAGACTTACCAACATATATCAATACCGCTTCTACGACTGTCACCTATGGCTTGTAGGTTGGCCTCATAGAAGCCAAGTCACAGCAGTAGTTTCACTATGTTTTTATCCTTTATGACCACGACCTATTTTTCTGCAAAACAAACACAAACAACATCAAATCTACTAACAAATGCTTAAAAGACATGTAATTTTTTTAAGTTTAAATCATTACAAGTACCGTAAATCCATGGTATATCAACACCCTCAACTTAAAATGGTTGCTAGTCCTCAAGCTACTCTACTTTCACAAAATGACAATCACATGGCTTGTCAACTCACAACACCCTCCAACTTTTCATTCAAACATCAGTGCAATCATTATCTCATATCAAGCTAAATCACATGGATAAATTTATGACATCACTATACCAATGGACATATTTACATACACATACAATAATCACCAAGGTCATGATTTTTTGATAATGTTACTCGGCCCTCACTAAAAAGAAGTCCCTTTTCACACAACTATTAGAATTTTTTTAAACACAGGGACTCGGTATACGCTCACTCTCACAAAAGAAATTCAAACATTCATGCACAATACCATAGGCTTGTCATTATTCTCAATACTTAGACTCTCAAATAGTTGAATTAGGATCACAATAGGACTTTCTCAGCTTGTAACGTAGGCTCGGAGACAGGTGTGATAAATTTGGATTATAGTGATTTTTTGCCCTCCTATACACTACATTTAAGTGAGTTCCACTTTTCACAACCCATAGCTCATTTCACCCTTACTCTCTTCTTTTATTTATGCTCGAATATGCCTTTTGTGATTTTTTCTCAATGATCTCTTATGGTTGACAATTTCATTGGGTTTTTTACTCATTTACACTATTCTTCTATCACGGCCACACCCTATTTATTCCCCTTTTTTTTCTCTCATTACATATTTGATTTCACACCCCTTCTTTTCTCACTTTCCTCTATAGTAGCCACCCTTCACTTAGGATTTTAGCCTGAGTTGAAGTGCACATTGTCCTAGGAGGGAACAAGGACAAAACAAAGGTTTATAGTCAATAACAGGAAAGGTAAACTGTGTTAATTTAAATAAAAGGTCTTTTTCAAGCTCAAATCTTTGGTTCAAGGATACAACTTCATTCGGTTGGTTGTTTTCAGGCTAAGTAGACTATTTTCAACAATGTCCTATGATCCTTTCCTAATCAACAGTTCAATTATCATAGTACGACTAACGGGACAAATTCTAGATTGACATAAATAGTACGAATGAACAGTAGCCTCACACACATAACATCAAGTTCATTATTAATATCCGATTCATGTTTCAGCTTAAGTCATATATGTCCTATCAGTTTATGTCATGTCAAATAAAGATCCCACATAGTCAACATATCAAATAAACAAATACAACATTTAATCAAAATTTTATAGGGATCTATTATACTATTTTAAACCTTATAAATATCATACCATACATTCCTATTCTTATTTCATATTACATCCTAAACATGCCGGTTCAACATAAATAAAAGGTCCTTGAGAAAAGAACACATGCAAGAAAACCTCAAGGACACAATCAAGTGTCTAGGCTACTCAGACTACACCTATATACTCATAATAAAAATAACCACCCCATCCCTCGTGCATTGTCCCCTATGCACTACATCAAAAGCAAATACAGAGGGTCAAGACCAACCTGTAGAACTTATGCATTGAAGTACTATCAAGAGAATATCAACTCTATCAATATGGAACCTGCTATGTTGGCATGCACATCCTAATCAGTAGACGGGACACCATCTGTAATATCCTTCAAAATCAAAGCTCCAATCATCCGCTGTCGCTCTTTCTCTCTCATCACATCTTCTCATCATGACTAGAAACACATTGAGCCTCCTCAAAGTGCCTCTTCTATTTCCTCACAGCCTGTGCCTTGACCTTATAATCAGTGCCAGTCTCCTCACGTGGGTGCTTTTTAGATGCCCATTGAAGCTCTTTCTCATTAAAGAGATCAATAGTGAAAGGAGTGAGGATAGGCAAAGACGGGAGGAATGGTGCCAATTTGGTAGCCAAAGTTGTGACCTCAAACCGGATCCTCTCTATATAAGTCTATATACTAGTCAAATTTAAACTCGGTGTGGTACTAAAGTTATCAGTCACCCTCTGCTCGAAGGCATCAATCCAACCATGTATCCGCCGATTTCGCTCATCTAGTACAACCTTTAACTTCACAACATCCCGTTTCTCGGAATCCTCTATCACTTTTCGGACCTAAGGCTTAACTTATTAGACTAGTAAAGACGATTGGATCTTAGTGTGTCTGTCTCTACACCTTACTATGAAGATACTCGGCCAAAATATTGACTAAGTCAGTCAACTGTAGTCTCGGGGTGCTAGTGGGAGCATTGATAGTAGGTGGGGCTATCATGGTGTCAACTCCACTCAGCTCCCCAGTAGTATGCTTCTCTTGGGTACATCTCTGGTAGTGCTTGGCTCTGTGGCATGCCCCTCCAATAACTCAAGAAGTCGAACCTCAAGCCATGGGATTCGTCGCTGGGCAACTAAATTGGTATCATCTTTTATCAACCCAACATATTGAGTTAGAGTCACGTCAATCAAAGTATCTACCTCCACTATAATGAATATCATAGACTCCCAACGTAATGTAAAGATCAAGCATGAGAATGAGATAGTGGTGGTCCACCGTATGGGTCTCTCATGGATCTTAACAATAATGATCCAGAAAAAATCGACCTCATAGCCAACCATCAAACAAGCTACCATTGCTTCCCTATCTGTATCAAATAATTATTAACCATGGTCGGGCAAAGCGGTGTCGGATGATGGACTACCAAAATTTTGCCTCAACATTAAGTGAGGCTCTTTTGATCAGGGTAGGATGGGATACCCAATTTGCGGTGATACTTTGCTTGGTAATGCGACTGGAGATCCACCTCATCAGCTCCCCTTGATGTGTTGTTTCCTTTATCATATTTTGATTCCGAACTACCTGCATTCTATGATCGAACTCAATAATCGGGGTGGTCTGCTAAAAATTTTGGCCATACAAGACCCATCAGAATGTCTCCTCAGAAAGATCAACTGAGATCTTCTGTACTAGTCTGTTCAAGAGAGGAGAATGGTCCAACTCCTTTGCTTTTGCTGATGTCTGCTTCTTTATCATAGATGCATATGAGGCATAAAATTCTAGTACCATCACCGGACTGTAATTTCCTGAGAGAGTTTCCATCCATTCACATCTGTGTCAGAAAAATAGATCTTGAATTTTTGGAACTGCATCAAGTCCCGATGTCAACATGTGAGGCTTTTTAGTAATGGTCCGATTGAAATTATGTTGTTCATTTAACTCTGGTCAGAGCTTGTAGATGTTAAACATCCCCTCAACACACCACCAATCAGGTCTCTTAGATATACAGATGGGTTCTGACAAATGTTTTGACAGTTTTTTATTACATTCAGACCTAGAGCTGGATTGGGATCCCGACTCGTCACCACTTTCCTTCACCGATGATTATTCCTCCTCTTCATACTAGGGGGATATGTGTGAAGGTGAAGCAGCTATGTTGATATTTTTTGGAATCGTTGTGAGTTGCTTGCTTTGGCTCTGCATTATCTAGCGCTCGATAGGTGAGTAAGGTCTGACATGCTAGTCCTCCTCTGACCCACTTGCCTCATCATCAGTCGGCTTGTTTTATAGTCGAGCCTTTAGTTTATGAGCTATAACATTTTTAGATGGGTGTCTAATGTTCCTTCATGCTTGGAGTTTGATTTTGGTGGCATGGTACTTCTGGAGTGAATATTAGTAACCAACGACTAGGAAAGAAATCAAAGATATGAAGAAAATTACAAAAGTTTTTAAAACTGACAATTTGTTTTTGGTCGTACGAGAGGGTATCTACAGACCGTAGAAGACTCTATGACCTGTAGGACCCTATTGTAGAAAGTGAGCCAAACATTTGGAGTTACTAAAAGTTGAGTTATGGACAGACCTTACAGTCTGTAGAAATTTCTATAAACCACATGTCCATTCATATATCTTTACTTAGGGCTACTAGTTTAGGTACTTGAATTGTACGAGACCTTCCTACGAGTCATAGAAAATTCTATGACCCATAGAAGGTTCTCCTATAATTCATATTCCTGAACCTGAGCTACTAGTTTGGGATTGGCATTTGTACGAGTCCAACCTATAGACCGTAGAAGAGTCGACGACCTGTAGGAGGACTCATTACTTTGAAGTGTTTTGAAGGTGAATCATAGGACCTTAATGTGTATTCTACAAAGGGTAACTAAGGGTCATAAAATGAACTATGGCCCGTAGAAAACATTTGTATGTACCACACTTAGGTCTGTGTCAAAACCAACAAAATCCCAAGTTAACCATTTCAGCAATCTCATCATTTTATTTACATTATTTTACCAAGACACTCACAATTCTATAGCCAAGGCTTCAATTTGACCTAGTTGACTAATTTCAAATTCAAATTTTTTGATTGAACCCCCTTGTTGATTTAGGTCAATCCCTACCCGAACAAAAATGGTATTGAATTCATACCTTTGTGCTCCAACTCTATGGGAAGATGGAAGAATTCCAATAAACAAGTTTGTAAGGTGACATACCCATGGGAGTCTTGAATGCAGTATGATATGCCCATAAAGTGTCATCAAGCTTTGTCGATCAATCTATTCTATTTGTATTCACCGTCTTTCTAAGTACTTGCTTGATTTTGTGGTTGGATACTTTGAATTACCATTATTATATGAATGATAATGAGTTTATACACTATGTTGAACCCCATACTTCTCAAGCAACATTCTAAACAATCAATTGCAAAAGTTGGAACCTCCATCGCTGATTATTTCTATTCGTGTACCAAATCTAGAGAAGATATTTTGCTTGAGAAAGGCGGTGACATTCTTTGCTTCATTGTTGAGAACTGCAAAAGCTTCTACCCATTCATACACACAGTCAATTGCAACAAATATGTACTTCATCCAATTCAAACTCACAAACGGTCCCATAAAATCAATCCTCTATACATAGAACAATTCATTTTCAGAATAAGATTCCATAGGAGTTCATGTTTCCTTGAAATACCTCCTTCTCTTTGAAAAAAAATTCAAGAGTTGGAAAAATCATGAGCATCTTGATGAATTGCCAGCTAATAGTACCCATATTGCAAAGTTTTGTAGGTTGTCGGGATACCACTATGATGACCTCCCACAGGCGACAAATGACATGCTTCCAAAATACTTATCATCTTAACCTCGGGTATGTAGTAATAAATAATCCCATCAGCACAGACACATAATAAGTATGGTTCTTCCCAAAAAAACTTCTTTACATCAGACATGAACTTACGATGTTGGTGAATGTTCAAGTTGAAAGGCACCACATTACTTACCAAGTAATTAGCAACATCGGAGAACCATGGAATTATATTGTGTGATGCTTCCAAAACTTTCTTATTAGGAAAAGTGTCATCTATCTCAACCCCTTCTTCTAACTTCAGCATTTCCTCTTCTTCAAGTCTAGAAAAATGATCAATAACTTGGTTTTTGGTCCCTTTTCGGTCTTTAACTTCGAAGTCAAACACTTACAGAAGTAGCACCAACAAATCAATATTGGATTAACATCTTTCTTTTCCATGAAGTATCTCAATGCTGCTTGATCAACATGTACAATGACTTTGGTGCCAATTAAGTAGGATCTAAAATTCTCAAAAGCAAATACTACGGCAAACAACTATTTTTCAGTCATTGTGTATTTCCTTTGAGTAACATTGAGGGCCTTGATATCATAGTATATGGGATGAAGAATTTTCTTACGCCTTTTCCCTAATACTAAACCAAGTGCTACCCCACTCGCATCACACTTAACTTTGAATGGTTGTTCCCAATTAGGTGCAATGATGATAGGTGCTAAAATCAGCTTTGCTTTCAACTCTTCAAATGCCTTCAAATAGGCCTTATCATACACAAATCTCATCTCATTATCAAGTAGTTTTCATAATGGATGTGCTATTTTGAAGAAGTTTTTGATGAATCGGCGATATAAACCAACATGTACCAAGAAGCTTCTAATACCTTTTATAGAGATAGGAGGGGAAAACTTCTTAATTACCTCAATATTTTCTTAGTCGACTTCTATGCCTTTGTTTGAGATCTAGAGGCCCAGAAGTATGCCCTCCTTTACCATAAAGTGACACTTCTCCCAATTTAGCAAAAGAATGCATTCTTAACACCATTTTAGTACATAACCAAGATTAGCCAAGCAATAATCGAATGAGTCACCAACAACCAAAAAGTCATCCATGAAAAATTTAATTGTGTCCTCAACCATGTCTGAAAATATGGATATCATGCAATGCTGAAAATTCAAAAGTGTATTACACAATCCAAATGACATTCATTTGAAGTAGAACATCCCATACAAATAAGTGAAAGTGGTTTATCTTGGTGTTCAAGTGTGATTGAGATCTGATTGTAGCCCGAATAACCATTAAGAAAACATTACCATCCTTTACCAACAAGATAGTCTAATATTTGGTCCATGAACAATATTGGGAAGTGATCTTTTTCTGTCCATGCATTCAACTTTCTAACCAGTGATCGACCTTAAATGAAGGAACTCATTCTTTGTGTTTGGCACCCCAGGGATACCACCCTTCTTTGGCATACATCAAACAAGAGTTACCCATTTACTATTAGCAATTGAGTAGACCACTCTAACATCTAACCACTTGATAATCGCTTTTTTGACAACCTCTTGCATAGGTGGATTAAGTCTCCTTTGGTGCTCAATGATTGGTTTTCAGTATGGCATAATTTGGATTTTATGAGAACATATGTCCGGTGGGATGCCTATGATGTCTGCTATAGACCATACAATCGCTCTTTTGAAGTGTCTCAAGACAGACGTTTAAATCAACATCTGTAATGACTGAAAAAGTGTTAGCAAGCCGCAATAAGGCATATTACAAATAAGAAGGAAGATCCTTGGCTCTAAATTTAGAGGTTCATCAATGGATGGTTTGGTAGGCAGGGAGATCTAAGTCGAGCCTCTTTTATGCAAAGTTGTAATTCCCCATACCATCAACTACACTAACTATCTCCTCATACTCCCCAATAATCTTTCCATCAAAATTCATGATCACGATAGCTAATTCTTCAACAACCAATCTCTCCTCAAAAGGTATCCCAGGTTGCACTTGATTAACAAGATCGATCATTGAAACCACTTACAAATCATTATGATATTTCATTACTTGGCATACATTGAAAACCACTTCTTTATTATTCAATATAAATTTCAATTCCCTATCCATATCTACCAAAGCATGTCCAGTGGACAAGAATGGTCTTCTAGGATGATAGGAACCTCAAAATCAACCTCACAATCAAGAATGACAAAATCTGCTTGGAATATGAATGAATTCGACCTTTATTAGAACATCATAAAGAATTCCCACAAGTTTCTTCACAATATGATCTACTATAAGGAGCGGTACTAATGTTAGTTTAAGGGCTCCTAATCTCAATTGTTGAAAAACTGCTACCAGCATTAAATTAAGGCTAGCACCCAAGTCACACAAAGCTTTGGTGAAGTTGAATGCTCCAATAGTACATGTTATAATGAACTCTCTAGGATTCCCTTTTTTATGCACGTGAGAGAGTAGATATTGCACTACAATATTGCAAGTTGTCAGTCGGTCGAAGCTCACGGTTCTCTTCTTTGTTACAAGATCCTTTATCACCCTTTTGAGCTTGTTCAATGCTCAACTTCTCTCCCTCTACTTTCTTCTCAGATTTTTTATCTTGCTCATCCACACTTGAATCGGAGTCATGTGCATCATCCTCAATTACTAGCATTGGTGGATCCATCATTTGAGCACCACTTCAGGTAGTTACAGCCATGGATTGCCCAATCATTTTTAGGATTTTGAATTTTATTACCTGGGAGAGTTCCTTTCTAGCATGGATTCATAGATGAAGCAATCTGACCAATTATTACTCAATAAGCTTAATGGATGTAGTGTGTGACTCTACTTTCTGATTCATTCCAGAATGACAATTGCGTATCTCCTTAAGATTCTACTCAGTAGAGTTATACTTTTTTTCATCATCTTTGTCATCATGTCTTCAATCCTTGCAAATTTGAATCCCCCATCACAATTTTTGGGTGGGATGTATGCACCACTTTTGTTGTTATCTCTCCTTTCCCAATCACTTTCTCTGTCTTACCTACAATTTTGATCATTGTATCTATTTCGGTTATAGTTTCCCTCATGATTGTAGTTGTGGTGGCGGTTGTAATGTCCTTCTCTTTTGAAGTTGATATAGTTCAAACCTTAATTTCCTTGACCTTAGCACCAAGAATCTTGATTGGAAGCTTGGCGGTTAGTTCGAAAATCCCTCGATGTCATGACCCGACCTAGGGCCTAGTCATAACATGACGATCGAAACCCCAAAGGGATCCAACCAATCCTCTTGTACATATCATAAGCATAAATAAGGTAAAAATAAAAGCGGAAACATCACAAGAGAGTTTAAACCATGAATAGAAATTGAGGAATGTCACCTGACAACATAGACTCGAAACATTTGTCCAACTAGATGCCTCTACTCATTATTACACCCCGTACTTTGGTACCTTGGAACGCTTCGTAAGCTTCTTAAGTCTGAGAAGGCTCTTAAGTTTCTTAGAAGTCGTCATGTGAGTCGAATAATCTATAAAGATATCAAATAATCCTAAGGAAAGGAGAAGGAGATACTCCATAAGGGAGAAGATTGGAAATAGGGTTACAAGAATCCGAAAGAAGTAGGAGGCCAAGTAGTGAGTCGTAGGACTCGATGTACTTGTGAAAGCTATTACTTGGGACATCTTGCACACTAAGCTACTTGAGTACACGTCGAGCTTAAATAGCAAGGAATGCATAGGCTCTTGAAGTAAGAAGAGATTACGAACCCACGAAAGAGAAATAAGGAAATGACACGCCTACTCGAACCAAGTAGGTGATGCACCAACTTGGACAAGCAGGTGATGCAGTAGATTAGGGTGTACCCTATTGCCACATGGCAGCATGTGATTGGCCGTATGGGTTAAGGTGGTACCCCAGGAGGCTGCCACATGTCACCCCTAGGGGGATGCCACGTGGAAACTTCTAAAGAGGTACATATATATGCCTTATGATGACTATTAACTTGAGTCCTTAGCAAAAAACAAATCAGCAGCAACATGAAATAAGAACCCTAATCCAAGAGAGGAAAGGGTGACGGCTTAGGAGGAAAAAAGAGGTAAGTTGTCTGATTTCTTTCTGTGAATTAATTATTTAAGGTATCCTACGGTAATATGACGGTTTTTAACAACATAAAATTATCGTTAGGGAAAAGAGGAGGTTTTTGTTCTTGTTAACAGACCCGTTTTTGAATGATACTGCTGTTAGTAAAATGAGTATAACTCCTTGTGTAAGGCTTCGTTTTAAGTGATTCAAGATGTTTTGGAAAGATATTTCATAGGGATATAACTTTCATTTAGTATCTAAAAACCATTTTTGCTTTTCTCTGCTCGAAAAAGGGTGGTGAAGCATGGGGGAGCTGCTGCCCAGATTTCGTTTAAGAAATTCTACAAGGACTGCTGTTGGTATTTTGGGCATATCGTTTTGTACAAAATTGATGTAGGGTTAATTCTAAATTGTATGATACCCTAAGACACATTTCTATAACTTTTATTGAGGACACAAATCCTTTTTCCCTCAATTACCCCTTCAAAACTAACCGACAATACAAGCCAGTAGGCTGTCCAGAATTCACATTTTGATAATTTTGGCGAGTTTGACGAGTTTAGGTTAAGGTAAGGGTTTTTCTTCTAGTTTGGAGTTTATGGTGTGGTTATTAAGTGTATTATACGTCATGTAAGTGGATGGAAATAGGTAAATTCCATAGATATGCTTGACGTTCGAAACAAACCAAATTGGAGTTGCTATAGTTAAATTATAGTCGAAGCAAGGTGTTATGCTTGTGGTGTGTGGCCGCAGGTGCATGGTGATGTGTTGCAGGGACTAAAAGTGTTCTAAAATAGGTGGGGAATCTTCTGGTTGAAGCCACATGACCCTCCGCTTCGTACAGTTAAAGGTTTTATGAACTAGAAACTAAAAACCCTATTTTGATATCGTAGCTTTGAGCGAGTCGCTTGGAGTTTGTATTATGTAATGTTGAAGTGAATTTCTTGTATATATGCTGCAGGTTGTTGTTGTTGGTTGGCTATATTGCTTAGGGATGTAATTGGAAATTCGAATAGGGCATGTTATAGGGGAGGTGCTGCCCGATTTCTGTTAACTTTCTAGCTAACTAAAGAACTAGTCGAGGAAGCGAGCGAGGAAAGGAGTTCTATGAATACTCACATATAACTTAAGACGCTGAAAAGTCTAGGGTTGTTGACATTCATATTGCTTTTGTGTTAAATAGGTTCAAAGCACGACGAGGCGAATGCGGTAAATATTAATCCATAAAAGGTATGTAAAGCTATTCCTTCTTTTGGCATGTTTTGGTATAAGTATGTAAAGCTATTCCTTCTTTTGGCATGTTTTGGTATAAGTATGTAAAGCCTATCTGTTCTTTCTTTTGTGCATGTCTTAGATCCAAGTGACAAGTGATATGTGTATGAAGCTTGGGGTAAATCTATTCATGAGCTTTGAACATGATTCATGATTCATAATTCGTGTTCACTATTGAATATTAAGACTCTTAAAGTAGTTAAGCTTCCATTCCTCAAGTCTTCTATATTCTAAAAAGTAGCGTATGTAAAGTTATTATTCCTCTCCTTTGGCATGACTTAGATGTAAGTATTGTGTATATGAAGTTTGAAGTTATTCCACTCTTAAAACTCTGAGGGTGAGTTAAGACTCTTGTTCACTTCCTACTGATTAAAACTCCTGTAACAAGTTGAGTCATTACTTTTCAAGTCTTCCATGTGATAGGAAGTGGTGCATGTGAAGCTTGTCTTTTCCTGCTTCTAGAAAGACTAGACTAAAGGTTCTATAGGACATGGATTTGGATATAGCCCCATTTATAGATTCTGGATGTAACTCATGACTTGTATCCACTTTTGAATGATAAGGGCCTTGAAGTAGTTGAATTACGAACCTTGAGCCTCCTATAGGTTGAATAGTGTTGGGATGTGTAAGCTCCTATACCTAGGGGTTCTTGAACATGCTTTATGATGATATCTAAGGGATGTTTGATATGTTACAGAGTTTTGCATGCACGTATATACATTATGATATATATATGGATCTGGCCGGACGTACCTTGGTACATTTTGCTATGTAAAGATCGGGTCATACGTTCCACGACAGATTATGAATTATATGGATCAGGCCATCGTACCTCGGCATTATTATGCATTATACGGATCAGGCCGTCGTACCTCGGCATCATCATATAATATATGGATCGGGCCATCGTACCTCGGCATTATCATGTGACATATGGATTGGGCCGTCGTTCCTCGGCATGTGCTTGCTGTATACATGAATCGGGCTGTACGTCCCATAGTGCTAATAATATGCATATGCCTATCATGATAAATGATGTGTTTGTAACACCGAGTCCCCGAGCGGGCTGAATACGGTACGTGATAATGTTATACATGACTTTATTTTACGAGATGCAGGTACAATACCCTATTAAATGCTATACTTGGTTTCCTGCATCACTGTTTTAGTTGTTATCTCAATTATGTATGCTTATAAACTCAGTATATGTATCGTACTGACCCTTCTTTCCTCGGGGGGCTGTGTTTCATGCCCGCAGGTACAGATGTTCATTTCGGAGATCCGTCAGCTTAGGATTTCCGCTCAGCTATGTTGGAAGTGCTCCACTATTTTGGAGCTTAGCTTTTGGGTACTGGTCCTACGATGTATATATTTGTTTATGCAGGGGTACGACGGGGGCCCTGTCCTGCCATATATTGTCATTCCTATTCTTAGAGGTCTGCAGACATATGTGTGTGGGTTGTTTAGGAGTTTATTTTGGTTATGCCTATGCGATATGTTGTAAAAGCTATTATGTTGTGGAAGCCTTGTCAGCTAGCTTTCCCTTTCATGACATGATGCAAATGAAAGAGGCTACACGTGTATGAATATTTTATCACTCACTAGGTTCATGTGTTTGGTTCCTATATCTAGGAGTCTATATGAACATGAAAAAGTTTTAACCTATTGAGGTTTTTGTGAGCAGTATCATGTTATACATAGTCCAATTTGACTATAGTCGACAGATAGGTACACGGGGGTCTAGGTCAGACCCCAGTTGTAGCCCACGGGGTTGGGTCGTGATAGAAATGGTATCAGAGCAGTTCGTCCTTAAAATGTCTATAGACCATGTCCAGTAGAGTCTTATTTATCGGTGTGTTGTGCATCACATCTATAGACAAGAGGCTACAGGACATTTAGGATGTTCCCTTCTTTCATATCTAAGATCGTGCGGTAGAGCCAAGCTATAGGGAATGAAATTCCTCATACTAACCTGTGATTTTAGCAGGAGGACGATGCCGATAGAAGAAAGTAATTGACAATATTGGAGTTACGAAGCACGCAGGTAAGCAAAGGCACGAAGGACCTATGTCAGGTAAGGTGTTGCAATATGATTGATATATAAAGTTGAAAAATGAATGGGAAAGTATACAGGAAAGTGTAACAGGTGCAGTTTGAGTGGACATACGAGGTAGGTCCCTTTCCATACTATTAATTATGGGCGCCTTGTATGGATGCGATATGAGATGATATGAATATATACGTGTGCCTTGGGTAGCTGCGATATCATACGATACGGATATATATATGTGTGCCCTGTGAGGCATTATTGGTATTTTCTGCATGCAGGTATTGAGATAGTAAGAAATACAGAGGAAACTCTGCCCAAATTTTCTTAGAAATAAGAAGAGAATGAGATACAGGGCTGTAGTATGTCTTGAAAGGTTGTGTGATGACGAAAAGGATATCTAGTGCAAGGAAATAAAGAGTAATATGGAATTCCTTGCGCCCAACCAAAAATGGATATGAGAAGGAGGAATAATAGAGAAGTTCTAATATAGGTGTTCAAGATAGATGTGATTAATTAAGTATGAGTACCGAACAAAAAGAGAAATAGACAGTTACGAATTGAAAGTATAGTATGATGAAAGGTAGTAAGATAAGGCCCCTACTACAACGAAGTTAATATGGTTATAATCAGGATTAGAAGTGAGCCTTAAGCACCTGACAAAGATGAAAGTTCAGGAGGCATAAAGAAGTATTGTGTATATGTGACTCCACTTTGATAATTAGTGAGATCCTGTAAGGAGAGAGAATGTCGATTTGCAGGACAATTGCTGCATTACGAGGTTATTAGAAGAATAAGTGGTATCCACTAGAATAAGATTAGTATAATGACGGAGCTTAAAACACGAATCATCAAAGTATAAGTACTCCCGAGTGGAGAATTTGAACCAAATATGAGCACGAGCTAATTACTGATTGGGATGAATGGAATATGGCTTTGAATGCACTTCTACATTATGTATATTACTCGAGTATCAACCATTAGATGAGATTTTATATGATATATTGCGAATATTAAAGCACTCTATGATTGTGTTAGGGTTTTCTATAAAGGCAACCTAACGTGGGGATGATTTAACAAAAAATATAGATATGCTGCAGCACGTTAAATATGTTAAAGTAGAATTATTCACGTGTGAATAGCTGAAAATAAATGGAGGGTGACATGGGTACACCCTAAAAGGGGGAAAGTAGACAAGAGAAGTACAAGCATAAGAGAGAATCAACTGACACTATCGTATATAAATGGGAACGCTTAAACTTCAAATGAGACCCCATAAAGGATGGATGCGATCATACCCGCACTAATGCACTGGATTGCATCAAAACTCTAAAGGTAAGCATGCTTGGGTGAGAGTAGCACTGGGATGGGTGACCTCCTGGAAAGTGAAAGAGGAAATGGAAAACAAGTATCCGTACCTATTTCCTACATCTACAAGTAATCCTAACCTTTGGAACTCTGATATTGATTGCTCGATGAAAGTATATGTTATGGCAACGGGATAGAGGACCTTTCCATATTATTGGTATAAGGTTCAAAGGAAGGTTTTAGTTTACATTCGAGGATGAATGTTCTAAAAGGGGGAAGGGTGTTACACCCCGTACTTTGGTACCTTGGAACGCTTCGTAAGCTTCTTAAGTCTGGGAAGGCTCTTAAGTTTATTAGAAGTCGTCATGTGAGTTGGATAATCTATAAAACTATTAAATAATCCTAAGGAAAGGAGAAGGAGATACTCCATAAGAGAGAAGATTGGAAATAGGGTTACAAGAATCCGAAAGAAGTTGGAGGCTAAGTAGTGAGTCGTAGGACTCGACGTAATTGTGAAAGATATTACTTGGGATATTTTGCATACTAAGCTGCTTGAGTACACGTTGAGCTTAAATAGCAAGGAATGCATAGGCTCTTGAAGTAAGATGAGATTATGAACCCACGAAAGAGAAATAAGGAAATGACATGCCTACTCGAAGCAAGTAGGTGATACACCTACTTGGACAAGCAGGTGATGCAGCAGCTTGGGGTGGACCCCACTGCCACATGGCAGCATGTGATTGGCCATATGGGTTAAGATGGTACCCTAGGAGGCTGCCATGTGTCATCCCTAGGGGATGACACATGGCACCTTCTAAAGAGGTACACATATATGCCTTATGATGACTATTAACTTGAGTCCTTAGCCAAAAACAAATCAGCAGCAACATGAAATAAGAACCCTAATCTAAGAGAGGAAAGGGTGACGACTTAGGAGGAAAAAAGAGGTAAGTTCCTAGATTTATTTCCGTAAATTAATTATTTAAGGTATCCTACGGTGATATGATGGTGTTTAACAACATAAAAATTATCGTTAGGGAAAAGAGGAGGTTTTTGTTCTTGTTAACAGACCCGTTTTTGAATGATACTGCTGTTAGTAAAATGAGTATAACTCCTTGTGTAAGGCTTCGTTTTAAGTGATTCAAGATGTTTTGGAAAGATATTTCATAGGGATATAACTTTCATTTAGTATCTAAAAACCTTTTTTGCTTTTCTCTGCTCGAAAAAGGGTGGTGAAGCATGGGGGAGCTGCTGCCCAGATTTCGTTTTAGAAATTCTACAAGGACTGCTGTTGGTATTTTGGGCATATCGTTTTGTACAAAATTGATGTAGGGTTAATTCTAAATTGTATGATACCCTAAGACACATTTCTATAACTTTTATTGAGGACACAAATCCTTTTTCCCTCAATTACCCCTTCAAAACTAACCGACAATACAAGCCAGTAGGCTGTCCAGAATTCACATTTTGATAATTTTGGCGAGTTTGACGAGTTTAGGTTAAGGTAAGGGTTTTTCTTCTAGTTTGGAGTTTATGGTGTGGTTATTAAGTGTATTATACGTTGTGTAAATGGCTGGAAATAGGTAAATTCCATAGATATGCTTGATGTTCGAAACAAACCAAATTGGAGTTGCTATAGTTAAATTATAGTCGAAGCAAGGTGTTATGCTTGTGGTGTGTGGCCGCAGGTGCATGGTGATATGTTGCAGGGACTAAAAGTGTTCTAAAATAGGTGGGGAAGCTTCTGGTTGAAGCCACATGACCCTCCGCTTCGTACAGTTAAAGGTTTTATGAACTAGAAACTAAAAACCCTATTTTGATATCGTAGCTTTGAGCGAGTCGCTTGGAGTTTGTATTATGTAATATTGAAGTGAATTTCTTGTATATATGCTGCAGGTTGTTGTTGTTGGTTGGCTATATTGCTTAGGGATGTAATTGGAAATTCGAATAGGGCATGTTATAGGGGAGGTGCTGCCCAATTTCTGTTAACTTTCTAGCTAACTAAAGAACTAGTCGAGGAAGCGAGCGAGGAAAGGAGTTCTATGAATACTCACATATAACTTAAGACGCTGAAAAGTCTAGGGTTGTTGACATTCATATTGCTTTTGTGTTAAATAGGTTCAAAGGACGACGAGGCGAATGCGGTAAATATTAATCCATAAAAGGTATGTAAAGCTATTCCTTCTTTTGGCATGTTTTGGTATAAGTATGTAAAGCTATTCCTTCTTTTAGCATGTTTTGGTATAAGTATGTAAAGCCTATCTATTCTTTCTTTTGTGCATGTCTTAGATCCAAGTGACAAGTGATATGTGTATGAAGCTTGGGGTAAATCTATTCATGAGCTCTGAACATGATTCATGATTCATAATTCGTGTTCACTATTGAATATTAAGACTCTTAAAGTAGTTAAGCTTCCATTCCTCAAGTCTTCTATATGCTAAAAAGTAGCGTATGTAAAGTTATTATTCCTCTCCTTTGGCATGACTTAGATGTAAGTATTGTGTATATGAAGTTTGAAGTTATTCCACTCTTAAAACTCTGAGGGTGAGTTAAGACTCTTGTTCACTTCCTACTGATTAAAACTCCTGTAACAAGTTGAGTCATTACTTTTCAAGTCTTCCATGTGATAGGAAGTGGTGCATGTGAAGCTTGTCTTTTCCTGCTTCTAGAAAGACTAGACTAAAGGTTCTATAGGACATGGATTTGGATATAGCCCCATTTATAGATTCTGGATGTAACTCATGATTTGTATCCACTTTTGAATGATAAGGGCCTTGAAGTAGTTGAATTACGAACCTTGAGCCTCCTATAGGTTGAATAGTGTTGGGATGTGTAAGCTCCTATACCTAGGGGTTCTTGAACATGCTTTATGATGATATCTAAGGGATGTTTGATATGTTACAGAGTTTTGCATACACGTATATACATTATGATATATATATGGATCAAGCCGGACGTACCTTGGTACATTTTGCTATGTAAAGATCGGGTCGTACGTTCCACGACAGATTATGCATTATATGGATCAGGCCATCATACCTCGGCATTATTATGCATTATACGGATTAGGTCGTCGTACCTCGGCATCATCATATAATATATGGATTGGGCCATCGTACCTCGGCATTATCATGTGACATATGGATTGGGCCGTCGTTCCTCGGCATGTGCTTGCTGTATACATGAATCGGGCTGTACGTCCCATAGTGCTAATAATATGCATATGCCTATCATGATATATGATATGTTTATAACACCGAGTCCCCGAGCGGGCTGGATACGGTACGTGATAATGTTATACATGACTTTATTTTACGAGATACAGGTACAATACCCTATTAAATGCTATACTTGGTTTCCTGCATCACTGTTTTAGTTGTTATCTCAATTATGTATGCTTATAAACTTAGTATATGTATCGTACTGACCCTTCTTTCCTCGGGGGGCTGTGTTTCATGCCCGCAGGTACAGATGTTCATTTCAGAGATCCGTCAACTTAGGATTTCTGCTCAGCTATGTTGGAAGTGCTCCACTATTTTGGAGCTTAGCTTTTGGGTACTGGTCCTACGATGTATATATTTGTTTATGCAGGGGTACGGCGGGGGCCCTGTCCCGCCATATATTGTCATTTCTATTCTTAGAGGTCTGCAGACATATGTGTGTGGGTTGTTTAGGAGTTTATTTCGGTTATGCCTATGCGATATGTTGTAAAAGCTATTATGTTGTGGAAGCCTTGTCAGCTGGCTTTCCCTTTCATGACATGATGCAAATGAAAGAGGCTACACGTGTATGAATATTTTATCACCCACTAGGTTCATGTGTTTGGTTCCTATATCTAGGAGTCTATATGAACATGAAAAAGTTTTAACCTATTGAGGTTTTTGTGAGCAGTATCATGTTATACATAGTCCAATTTGACTATAGTCGACAGATAGGTACACGGGGGTCTAGGTCAGACCCCAGTTGTAGCCCACGGGGTTGGGTCGTGACAGAAATGGTATCAGAGCAGTTCGTCCTTAAAATGTCTATAGACCATGTCCAGTAGAGTCTTATTTATCGGTGTGTTGTGCACCACATCTATAGACAAGAGGCTACAGGACATTTAGGATGTTACCTTCTTTCATATCTAAGATCGTGCGGTAGAGCCAAGCTATAGGGAATGAAATTCCTCATACTAACCTGTGATTTTAGCAGGAGGACGATGCCGATAGAAGAAAGTAATTGACAATATTGGAGTTACGAAGCACGCAGGTAAGCAAAGGCACGAAGGACCTATGTCAGGTAAGGTGTTGCAATATGATTGATATATAAAGTTGAAAAATGAATGGGAAAGTATACAGGAAAGTGTAACAGGTGCAGTTTGAGTGGACATACGAGGTAGGTCCCTTTCCATACTATTAATTATGGGCGCCTTGTATGGATGTGATGTGAGATGATATGAATATATACGTGTGCCTTGGGTAGCTGCGATATCATACGATACGGATATATATATGTGTGCCCTGTGAGGCATTATTGGTATTTTCTGCATGCAGGTATTGAGATAGTAAGAAATACAGAGGAAACTCTGCCCAAATTTTCCTAGAAATAAGAAGAGAATGAGATACAGGGCTGTAGTATGTCTTGAAAGGTTGTGTGATGACGAAAAGGATATCTAGTGCAAGGAAATAAAGAGTAATATGGAATTCCTTGCACCCAACCAAAAATGGATATGAGAAGGAGGAATAATAGAGAAGTTCTAATATAGGTGTTCAAGATAGATGTGATTAATTAAGTATGAGTACCGAACAAAAAGAGAAATAGACAGTTACAAATTGAAAGTATAGTATGATGAAAGGTAGTAAGATAAGGCCCCTACTACAACGAAGTTAATATGGTTATAATCAGGATTAGAAGTGAGCCTTAAGCACCTGACAAAGATGAAAGTTCAGGAGGCATAAAGAAGTATTGTGTATATGTGACTCCACCTTGATGATTAGTGAGATCCTGTAAGGAGAGGGAATGTCGATTTGCAGGACAATTGCTGCATTACGAGGTTATTAGAAGAATAAGTGGTATCCACTAGAATAAGATTAGTATAATGACGGAGCTTGAAACACGAATCATCAAAGTATAAGTACTCCCAAGTGGAGAATTTGAACCAAATATGAGCACGAGCTAATTACTGATTGGGATGAATGGAATATGGCTTTGAATGCACTGCTACATTATGGATATTACTCGAGTATCAACCATTAGATGAGATTTTATATGATATATTGCGAATATTAAAGCACCCTATGATTGTGTTAGGGTTTTCTATAAAGGCAACCTAACGTGGGGATGATTTAACAAAAAATATAGATATGGTGCAGCACGTTAAATATGTTAAAGTAGAATTATTCACGTGTGAATAGCTGAAAATAAATGGAGGGTGACATGGGTACACCCTAAAAGGGGGAAAGTAGACAAGAGAAGTACAAGCATAAGAGAAAATCAACTGACACTATCGTATATAAATGGGAACGCTTAAACTTCAAATGAGACCCCATAAAGGATGGATGCGATCATACCCGCACTAATGCACTGGATTGCGTCAAAACTCTAAAGGTAAGCATGCTTGGGTGAGAGTAGCACTGGGATGGGTGACCCCCTGGAAAGTGAAAGAGGAAATGGAAAACAAGTATCCGTACCTATTTCCTACATCTACAAGTAATCCTAACCTTTGGAACTCTGATATTGATTGCTCGATGAAAGTATATGTTATGGCAACGGGATAGAGGACCTTTCCATATTATTGGTATAAGGTTCAAAGGAAGGTTGTAGTTTACATTCGAGGATGAATGTTCTAAAAGGGGGAAGGGTGTTACACCCCGTACTTTGGTACCTTGGAACGCTTCGTAAGCTTCTTAAGTCTGAGAAGGCTCTTAAGTTTATTAGAAGTCGTCATGTGAGTTGGATAATCTATAAAACTATTAAATAATCCTACGGAAAGGAGAAGGAGATACTCCATAAGAGAGAAGATTGGAAATAGGGTTACAAGAATCCGAAAGAAGTTGGAGGCTAAGTAGTGAGTCGTAGGACTCGACGTAATTGTGAAAGATATTACTTGGGACATTTTGCATACTAAGCTGCTTGAGTACACGTTGAGCTTAAATAGCAAGGAATGCATAGGCTCTTGAAGTAAGATGAGATTATGAACCCACGAAAGAGAAATAAGGAAATGACATGCCTACTCGAAGCAAGTAGGTGATGCACCTACTTGGACAAGCAGGTGATGCAGCAGCTTGGGGTGGACCCCATTGCCACATGGCAGCATGTGATTGGCCGTATGGGTTAAGATGGTACCCTAGGAGGCTGCCATGTGTCATCCCTCGGGGATGACACATGGCACCTTCTAAAGAGGTACACATATATGCCTTATGATGACTATTAACTTGAGTCCTTAGCCAAAAACAAATCAGCAGCAACATGAAATAAGAACCCTAATCCAAGAGAGGAAAGGGTGACGACTTAGGAGGAAAAAAGAGGTAAGTTCCTAGATTTATTTCCGTAAATTAATTATTTAAGGTATCCTACGGTGATATGATGGTGTTTAACAACATAAAAATTATCGTTAGGGAAAAGAGGAGGTTTTTGTTCTTGTTAACAGACCCGTTATTGAATGATACTGCTGTTAGTAAAATGAGTATAACGCCTTGTGTAAGGCTTAGTTTCAAGTGATTCAAGATGTTTTGGAAAGATATTTCATAGGGATATAACTTTCATTTAGTATCTAAAAACCATTTTTGCTTTTCTCTGCTCGAAAAAGGGTGGTGAAGCATGGGGGAGCTGCTGCCCAGATTTCGTTTTAGAAATTCTACAAGGACTGCTGTTGGTATTTTGGGCATATCGTTTTGTACAAAATTGATGTAGGGTTAATTCTAAATTGTATGATACCCTAAGACACATTTCTATAACTTTTATTGAGGACACAAATCCTTTTTCCCTCAATTACCCCTTCAAAACTAACCGACAATACAAGCCAGTAGGCTGTCCAGAATTCACATTTTGATAATTTTGGCGAGTTTGACGAGTTTAGGTTAAGGTAAGGGTTTTTCTTCTAGTTTGGAGTTTATGGTGTGGTTATGAAGTGTATTATACGTCGTTTAAGTGGCTGGAAATAGGTAAATTCCATAGATATGCTTGACGTTCGAAACAAACCAAATTGGAGTTGCTATAGTTAAATTATAGTCGAAGCAAGGTGTTATGCTTGTGGTGTGTGGCCGCAGGTGCATGGTGATGTGTTGCAGGGACTAAAAGTGTTCTAAAATAGGTGGGGAAGCTTCTGGTTGAAGCCACATGACCCTCCGCTTCGTACAGTTAAAGGTTTTATGAACTAGAAACTAAAAACCCTATTTTGATATCGTAGCTTTGAGCGAGTCGCTTGGAGTTTGTATTATGTAATGTTGAAGTTAATTTCTTGTATATATGCTGCAGGTTGTTGTTGTTGGTCGGCTATATTGCTTAGGGATGTAATTGGAAATTCGAATAGGGCATGTTATAGGGCTATAACTTTCGAATAGGGCTATAACTTTCATTTAGCCTCTAGAACCCAGTTTTGCTTTTCTTTGCTCGAAAAAGGGTGGTGAAGCATGGGGGAGCTGCTGCCTAGATTTCATTTTAGAAATTTTACAAGGACTGCTATTGGTATTTTGGGCATATCATTTTGTACAAAATTGCTGTAGGGTTAATTCGAAATTATATGCGACCCTAAGACATATGTATATAACTTTCATTAAGGACACAAATCCTGTTTCCCTCAATTACCCCTTCAAAACTAACCGACAATACAAGACAGTAGGCTGTCCAGAATTCACATTTTGATAATTTTGGCGAGTTTAGGTTAAGGTAAGGGTTTTCCTTCCAATTTGGAGTTTATGGTGTGGTTATGAATTTTATTAGACATTGTGTAAGTGGCTGGAAATAGGTAAATTCCATAGATATGCTTGACATTCGAAACAAACCAAATTGGAGTTGCTATAGTTAAATTGTAGTCGAAGCAAGGTGTTGTGCTTGTGGTGTGTGGCCGCAGGTGCGTAGTGATGTATTGCAGGGATTATCCAAATAGGTCTATTAGCGACTTTGTGCAGCCCTTAGCCTCTCTTTTATAAGTCTCAACTTCTCCATAGAATCAAACACCAAATTGGGACCAATAACACCACCTCACCTACGTCAAACCATCCCACTGAGGACCTACAAAATAAAACACGAGTACAAGTCCCAAAAGTAGACCGGACATATATATATACAACAACTAGCTAGTCTCAAAAAGCAAAAGATGGGACATCCATACTGAAGGATACAGAAGTTATCTATAATCGCCAAGTGCTCACCCTGGTTTCCAAAATCTAGCTACAACAGGCTCGATCTATTCGTGAGGGTAGTTGGTGCTCGATCCTGCATCACAAAAGTATATGCAGAGTGTAGTATGAGTACCAAGACAACATGTACCCCGTAGGCATCATAGGCCGACTGAGCAGAATAAGTGAAAACAATATGAAAAAGAGAAATAAGCCTAAATAGGAGTCAACATAATCATCACAAGGGAAAACTGTACTATCTATGAGAACTATAGCTAACTATACCCAACAGGACCCCCATAAGCCCAGCCGGGACATTCGTGCGCAAGTTAAATAAAAACCCAAATGAATCCCCATAAGCTCGCTGAGTACATAGAATAGCTATAACTACCAAGGCTGGGAACCAAGAATCTGTGATGTCAGGAACTAAAGTACTGTATCATTTTCAAACCCAGAATCTCTAAGAGTCAGCAAACTAGGAGTGCCTTAGGGGTCGAGGTCGGGACTGGGACCCAAATGCTCGCCCTAATATCCAATGTGGCCAAGGCCGGTACCCGAATGCTCGCCATAATATATCAGTATGGTCGAGATCGGGATTGGCTACCTAGATGCTCCTCGATAATTGATAACAGAGGCTGGGATTGGGAACCCAGATGCTCACAGATAATTCAGAATGGAGGTCGGGACTAGGCACCTGGATGTTCACAAATAATTTATTCCATAGAGAAACAAACGATCACAAATTTTATTATTGCCAACGCATCTCAAAAGTTATGACTATACCTAGTTATGGATGAGGGTGTTATTAAGAGCACTACTAGGCACTAGCCCGCTACACCATTCTACAAGGATCTAAGTCCACCGGAGCGATGCCGGGGCATATAAAACACGTTTACATCCTATACTAAGTCCAATATACTCCACAGTATCAACAACATGCTCATTCAACTCTCCTACAATACTAACAAATAACGGCAAGATATACATGCTTCCAAATACCTAAAAAATCCGATAAAAAGCCTAAAGCGTGATTTCTAACACCTAAGATATACAATTAAACCCCCCAAACCAAATTCCAACTATTTCAACATACTTTCAGACATTCCATCTCAATCTAAAGAAAGGAAAACCGTAGCCTACCTATAGGCTAAGCACGTGAGCTCAAATTCACTATGCTAGAATTTTCCCTTCTGAACGTCCTTAAAATGTTGCCATACTATCAAAAACAGAACCACAACATCGATATGGTCATTTAGACACTAATTCCATAATTTTTGTAGATGGACCAATTTTAGGGTCTAAAATGGAAAATCTGGGACCCACATCTGAAATTCTGGATTTTACCCTAAAAATAGGTTCTAAACATCATACCAAGCTCACAATTTAGATTTATAACATAATTCGGGGTGAAAAACTATGCGGGGTGAGCATGCAACAAAAACTCATAAATTCCAACTAAAAGACCCAAAAATGGAAGCATCAAGATTAGCTAATTCCGAAGAAACGAGACCCTTCCAACCCAAACAAATTACACTATGTTGATCCTTGTGAAACCCCACATTCTAGTCTCAAAAATCATTCAAATCGGAGTTCATATGATCAAGTTATAATTCACCAAAAATGATCAAAAAGCATCTCCAAAAACAACTAAATCAGTGACTAAACACACATTTTTACCTCAAAAGAAGCTTTCCCTCGCATTTTTGAGCTCACCATGAGATTTCTCATGAAATTATCTTGAATTTAGACCCTTGAAGCACCAAAATCGGATTTATATAGGCCAAGAAATAACTTCTCAAACTTCTTCAAAAAATCATTCCAAAATGGACACTGATGCAAATAAAATCAAGATTTTCAGCTGAATCAAATGCCCCAAATTAGTTTCTGATTCTCCAATGCGTTCTCCTCAAAAATCACACAAGTTTTCTTTTTGAATCACCCAATTTGGACCTCTAAAACTCAAGTTATGGAGTTTTAAAGTTGAGTGAAAAACCCAAAAATGGGTTTGCCTTTGCATCAGATTTTCTTCAACACAGATTTTAGAAAAGTCCAAAATCTCCGATGAGGTGCTCGGGATTCATTCGGAACTCGATTAAAATAAACTAGATATGCTACTCCACTAAATTCGATATTTCGGACTCAATGACGCATTTAGAATTTTCATACGATATCATTTTAATAAAAAGTGAGTCCCACACCTAAGTGTCATTTTAAGCACATTCCACAATGGGGCTCGAGATTAGATCGAAAGACTCAGAAAGCAAACGAAGGTTCATTCTAGACCAAAATATGAAACTAACCGTGCTACCAAAATTTTCATCCGAGCACATTTTTTAAGAATATTGACCAAAGTCAACCATAGGCTAACTTTCAAAGTCAAAAGCGCCAAATGGCCCCCAAACTCGTATAGATTGCCTCGATAGTCATGCCAAAAATGTCACTAGCCTAATTTGGACATTTCGGAGATAATGGAACCATTAGAATTCAAATTCGAGGTCTCCTTGATTTGATACTCAAAAAGACGCAACTATAAACCAACTTAGGCCTTCAAAATATCAAAATTCAACAAACACTTCTTCTAGACCAAAAACCATCCCCCGAATCCAACGGAATTGTCGAAATTCTATTTCGAGTATTGAAACTCCAAAAGTTTATCAAAGCCAAATCTTGGCCTAAAATTATTTAACTTTTTATAGGATTTTCTAAAACCAACACCTTGTACTAATCAAAAATGACTCAGGAAAACTAAAGGAAGGGGTAAAATGGTCATTGTATAAAAATTCCAAAAATGACCTTCTGGGTCATTACAATATCCACTACTAAAATAACTTTCATCCGCAAAAGTAAAAGTACAGACACTGCCTAGAGGCATGAAAAAACTAGGGTTCTGGGCCTGCAAGCTATGCCTAAACCTCGACACCCTCTCGAGTCGAACAACGCGATCACAAAACTTAGGCCGAGAGGAAAATTTTCAATTTCACTTCCAACTCCAAAAATTCCTCCAGTCCTTTCTTGGGCTCCAATTCTTTCTCGCTTAGCCCGAACTTGACCAAAAAGTACCAGATTTCAACTAAGGACAACCAAAATAAACCAAAATCATCAAAATGAGAAATACACGACCATGGCAGATACAACTCACTCAAAATACCAAATATTTGTCTTATGTTTTCAAATCCTTTTCTCCAAGACACTAAGGGAGTTCTATCAGTCCTTAATTATCCCCAAAACCTTCAACGCAATTCAAATATTTCCTACCGAACCATACAACACCAACCTCAAAGAATTTACATACTCTATTAAAACATTAGAGGATGAAAACAAATGAAACAAGCACACCCCGCGCAAGGCCTCAAATCCCAATCTTAACTTGAAAAACCAAGAACTCAAAATATGCTAAGTACGCTAGCTATGAGGCCCGCATAAAGGATATGATCCTAGTCGGTGATCGACTATAAATGCTTTGCCACAAAATCGAGGGAATGCGCATGGCTAGTATAACGGTCTTGGCATAATAGTCCAAAACTGCATGATGATGGGATAGCTAATCCATGCCCAGAATAACATCGAAGTCTAGCATATCAGGTAAAATAAGATCTTCCTGAGTCTCATGCCCCTGAATAGTCACCGCACAAGATCTACAAACCTGATCCACTACTGAAGAATCCCCTATCGGGGTCAAAAAATGTAATAGGACCTTAAGTGACTCATAAGAAATACCTAGATGTGGAGCAAAATATATAGACACATAAGAATACGTGGAATCTGGATCAAATAAAGCTTAAATAGTCTGCTGACAAAAAAGGATAGTACATGTGATAACATCATCTGATGCCTCAGCCTTTTCCCTCGTTGGAGCAGTATAGAAGTGGCTTTGTCGGCCTCCCTATGAATATTTTCCCTACCACCTGACCCGCCTCCCCGGGAACCTCCCCAAATAACCTGTTGACCATGGTCGTAGCTGTGATCCTGATCTATACCTCCTGGTGGAGGTGGCGCTACTGCCAACAGTTTAGCCTGGTCGGGACACTGTCTAGCGCAATGCTCCAGTGAGCCATAATCAAAGCATCCTAAAGCCGAGCGACCCGTGATAACTCATTCATAGTAGGAAAGAAGCGGACCTGATCCCCTTGAGCTATTCCCCTGTAGTGGAACCCCCTGAATGGGGCTAACTACCTTCAACTACTGGCAAGGCGACCTGAACCGGCCGACTGGACTGACCCTACTGGCACCGCTGGCAGGACCTGTCATAACTATCATGGCCTTTAGATTGGGATCTACTATAGCTACCCTGATGCCTGGGTATCTTATCGCTGCCTCTTAGGCCTAATAATGAATAATCTCAACCGTGCGAACATGATCCACCATATCCAGAAAAGAGCATCCCATAGAAACTAAGTGCTCGATCCCCAACCTCAGGTAAGGTCTCAATTCGCATACAAAACATCATACCCTCTCCTCCTCAGTGGGTAGAATCATAGTGCCATGTTGGGAAAGATGGTGAAATATGGTCTCATACTCTGCAATCATTGTGTGACCCTACTCTAACCGAGTAAACTGATCCCAGAGTCGGTCCTTAACACACCTAGGGATGTATTGAGTCAGGAAAGCCTCTAAGAACAGAGACCATATCAATGGTGGTGACCCAGCTGGCCTGGACTGTAAATAAGAGCGCCACCACTATCTGGCTACCCCTCTAAACTGGTGAACAGTGAAGTCGGTGCCTCTAGACTCCACAAGGCCCAAGGAATGGAGCTATTCTTGACAGGTAGTCAAGAACTCCATGGCATCCTCGCCAATAGATCCAAAAAATATCGGGGGTGATAACCTCTTAAGTACCCCTAACATCTTCTGATCTTGTAATGATATCACACTCTTCGGAACTACTGGTGGAGGCAACTAAACCTCAGGTGCTGGCTGGGAGGGTAGATATCATGGTGTTGGTATGCCCTCTACTAGGGTCGGGGCCTATGGTACAACCCCAATAGACGTGAGGAGCTACGCAATCACTTCCTATAGTATTGAGGTCATAACTGGTGGAGCTGGGGGATGTGCTGCTGGTGGTGGTCCCTCTGGCTGAGGAGGAATAAGAGCGTCCTGATGGTCCTCTACCAGCTCCAGCTCTATCTACGGGTTGGGAGATGGTGTTGTTCCCTATCCATCCCACGGGGCTGACCTCTAGGACTTTCATGCCTTGGTGCATCATCACGACTGGTGGTACCACGCATACGAACCATCCCTGCGAAAGAGTGGAACAAATGAGAATTTGGGAAATCAATAAGACACAACACTACACAAAATGATACAACATAGAGAACATTCCTAATGACATCCTGTAGCCTCTCAAAGATAAGTTATGGACGTATCTGAACCTATCTGTGAGACTCTACTTGATGTTAGCTCTGTACAAGTGAGACCAACGAACCTGGGGCTCTGATACCAACTTGTCACGACATAATTTTCCTCAGGTCATGATGGCATCTACTATAACCCACCAGTAGGTAAGTCAACCCGTAAACTCGAAATGTCAAGTAATGTGTTTGAGGATGAAAACTAAACAAGAGTGGCAAATTATAAAAGTACGCAGAATGAATAAGTGAAAGTAACCCAAAATATGATATAAATAACTAAATATCCCTCACAGAACCTAAAAGTCACAAGTACAGAGCTACTAAAAAATAAAAGATAAGTACAAGTCCCGAAAGTGGACCGGACATAGATATACAACAACTGGCTTGTCTCAAAAAGCAAAAGATAGGACATCTATAATGAAGGAGACAGAAGTGATCTAGAAACGCCAAGTACTCACCTTGGTCTCCGAATCTGACTGCAATAGGATTGATCTATTCGTGACGGTAGCTGGTGCTCAGTCCTGCATCATAAAAATAGATGCAGAGTGTAGTATGAGTAGCAAGATAATAGGTACCCAGTAGGCATCATAGGCCGACTGAGTAGAAAAACTGAAAACAATATGAAAAAGAGGAATAAACCTAAATAGAAATCAACATAAGCATCACAAGGAAAACTGTACTATCTATGAGAACTACAGCTAACTATACCCAACTAGACCCCCATAAGACCAATCGAGATACTCATGCGCAAGTTAAATAAAAACCCAGACGAAACCCCATAAGCTTGCCGAGTATACAGAATAGCTACAACTACCAAGGCTGGGAACTAAGAATCTACGATGTCAGGAACCGAAGTACTGTATCATTTCCAAACCCAAAATCTCCAAGAGTCAATGAACTAGGGGTTTCTTAGGGGTCGAGGTCGGGACTGGGACCCAGATGATCCCCCGAATATCCAACGTGGCCAAGGATGGGATTAGGTACCCAGATACTCGCCATAATACATTAGTGTGGTCGAGGTCAGGACTGGATACTCGGATGCTCGCCGTAACACATCAATATGATCGAGGCCAAGACAAGATACCTGGATGCTCGTCATACTATCAAACCAGTAGAGGCCGATACCAGGTACCCAGATGCTCCTCGATAATTGATAACGGATGCCAGGAATGGTCACCCGAATGCTCACAGATAATTCACAATGGAGGATGAGACTAGGCACCCAGATGCTCACAGATAATTTATCCATGTTTCCAAATATATCCTTTCCAACTAATCAACAACAGTACTGAGAATCTCTTTCCATTTGTGTCAATTGATATGCCGCCAAAACATGGACCAGAGCCAAAGCCAAATAATCACAAATTCTAGTATTGCCAACGCATCTCAAAAGTTATGACTATACCGAGTTATAGATAAGGGTGTTATTAAGAGCAAGGGTATTGCCTAGCTAAGGTCAACTACTAGGCACTAGCCCACTACACCATTCTACAAGGATATAAGTCCATCGGAGCGATGCCTGGGCATCTAAAGCAAGTTTACATCCTATACTAAGGCCAACATACTCCACAATATCAACAAAATGCTCATTTAACTCTCCTTACAATACTAACAAATAATGACAAGATACACATACTTTCAAATACCCGATAAAAAGCCTAAAGCATAATTTCTAACACCTAAGATATACAATTAAACTAACCAACCCAAATTTTAACTATTTCAACATGCTTTCACACATTCTATCTCAATTTAAATAAAGGAAAACCATAGCCTACATGTAGGCTAAGCACGCGAGCTCCAAATTACTGTGCTACAACTTTTTCCTTCCAAATGTCCTCAAAACGCTACCACACTATCAAAAATAGAACCACGATATCGATACAGTCATTTAGATACTAATTTCATAATTTTTGGAGATGGACCAATTTCAGGGTTCTAAAATAAAAAATATGGGGCCCATATATGGAATTCCTTATTTGACCCTAAAAATAGGTTCTAAACATCATACCAAGCTCACGAATAAGATTTATAACATAATTCGGGGTAGAAAATGAAGCGGGATGAGCATGCAACCAAAACTCATAAATTCTAACTAAAAGACCCAAAAATGGCAGCATCAAGATCTGCTAATTTCAAAGAAATGAGACCCTTTCAACCCAAAAAAATTACACTATGATGATCCTTGTGAAAACCCCACAGTCTAGCCTCAAAAATCAATCAAATCGGAGTTTATATGATTAAGTTATAATTCACCAAAAATCAACAAAAACCAGCTCCAAAAATAACTAAACCAGTGACTAAACATGTATTTTTACCTCAAACAAAGCTTCCTCTCATATTTTTGAGCTCACCAAGAGATTCCTCACGAAAGTTTCTTGAATTTAGACCCTTGAAGCATCAAAATCAAGTTTATATAGGCCAAGAAATAACTTCTCAAACTTCTTCAAAAAATCATTCCCAAAATGGACACTGCTGCAAATAAAATCAAGATTTTCACCAGAATCAAATGCTTCTCCTCGAAAAATCACACAAGTTTGCCTTTCGAATCACCCAATTTAGAGCTCTAGAACTTAATTATGGGGTTTTAAAGTTGAATAAAAAATCCAAAAATGGGTTCCTCGGGATTTGTTCGGAACCCAATAAAAATAAACCATATATGCTACTCTACTAAATTAGACGTTCCAGACTCACTGACGCATTCTGAATTATTTTACAAGGTCATTTTAGTAAAAAGTGAGTCCCACACCCAATTGTCATTTTAAGCCACATTCCACAATGGGTCTCTAGAGTAGACCAAAAGACTCGAAAAGCGAACGAAGGGTCATTCTAGACCAAAATCGACATTCTAAAACTAACCGAGCTGTCAAAATTTTCATCCGAGTGCGTTTTTCAAAAATATTGACCAAAGTTAACCATAGGCTAACTTTCAAAGTCAAAAGTGTCAAATGGCCCCAAACTCTTATAGATTGCCTCGATAGTCATGCCACAAATGATACTATCCTAATTTGGTCATTTCGGAGTTGATGGAACCATCAGAATTTAAATTTGAGGTCTGCTTGATCCAAAACTCGAAAAGTCACAACTAAACCAACTTAGGCCTTGAAAATACCAAAATGGGCTTGGGACCTCTAAAAATTCAGCCAACACTTCTTCTAGACCAAAAACTATCCCCCAAATCTAACGAAGTCATCAGAATTTCATTTTGAGTATTGAAACTCCAAAAGTTGACCAAAGTCAAATTTTGGCCTTAAATTACTCAAATTCTCACCTCAAGACCTCAACTCTTGGTTACAACTCTACAACTTATTCCATAAAGTCTTCTAAGACAATTTCGACATTTTAGAGCTATTGGAATTGACGGAATTCTATTCCGAGACCTGTAGCTTCGATTGAACCAAAATACCATTTTTAATACTTAAAGCTTATGAAAACTCAAAATTTCCAAAAACTCAACTTTTCATAGGAATTTCTAAAACTAATACCCTGTACCAATCAAAAATGACTCAGGGCAACTAAAGGGGGGGGGGGGGTAAAATAGTCATTTTACAAAAATTCCAAAAATGACTCTCTAGGTCATTACACCTCATTCTCTCATAGTTCTCGCATCACAATTTTTTTTTCTCTCTACCAAAAAAGGCTCTCAAATTTCTCCATTGAATACCAAGCAAGGATTCTTCCAATTCTCCATTTATTTTCAAGTTTTTCTCAAGTGAATATACATTCAAGGTATGTGGGTGTTCATCCATGGGCACCTTTCACCCATGGAGTTCAAAGAATTCCTCAATTTTCAATGAATTTCAATTATATTTTTATGTGTCTTCTTAATTTCAAATTCAATTGCATGACGTAAGGTTTATTTTGTGATTAATAATCAATTGTTTTTTACATGAATTGATAATGATTGCATGGAATTGATAGATTTTCATATGAAATTGCTATATTGCTATTTAGGGTATGTGATTTTCATTATGGGTTGATGAATACTCTTGAAAACTGTTGAAAAATCTGGATTTTTTTTGGGAAAACGCAGGGGTGGCGCGCCAGAATCGAGCCAAAATCATGCCCCAAGAGTTTTGGTTCTGTGACGGCACGCTAGCAGTGCGCCAGAGACAGGCCTCTAAAGTTTGAGGCCGGAGGCGGCACGCCAGCAGTGCGCCGTAGCCCAAATTCTTCCCTCCATAATTTGTTTTGCGTATTTGATCCTTGCCTCACCCCAACTACTCTTTTAAGTGCATGGATTAAGTTTCATTTATGATTTAATCTCTCAACTAAGCATGAGTTACCACTTCATTGCATGATTCTAATTTGATTTACATAGACCTATACATGATGTTACTTTCAAGTATGACTATTCAATTATGATTTCAAGTATGTTTCAACACATGATATACATGAAAGTCTATGACAATAGGTGACTTAGGATCCTTAAATGGTGACCTAGGAACCTAATGCTATTTCTCATGAAAGTAAGGTTATGATGATGGAAAACTTTTACCCGCATTACATTTATGTTATGAAAATGAACTATTCTATGAACTATGAACTTTATGAACAAGCTTACGAATGTATGTTAAGTATGATTTATGATATGTATTCTATGTGATTTGACTAAGCACTGAGAGAAATTTTAGTTGAGGTTTGGTATGGTAACCAAAAGTTGTTACCCAAGGAAATCCTAATAGAAACCTATAGTTTCTAATCACATTGCCCTTGCAGGTTGCCTTTACAACCTAGATAGTGGATCCACATATAGCTTATGATGTTTGATGTTCTCACGGAGTCTACCTTGACAAGTGGTCTCTTTCTTCTCGATGTGGGAGTTACATCGGATTACATGTTATAACTCACATGGTCTTATTGTCGGTTATGGTTCTATCCGACATATGTATGCTCTTTTGATGTACTCTTTATGATCTCACTTATGTCTTTCAAGTGCTTTGGTCAATTATGGTTTTCTCATGACTTTCCTTATCATTTTATAGTATGTATATTAATGGGTCATTGCGTCTCATGTTTTATATTGTGTATCATGCCTGCATACTTACTACATTCAAACGTACTGATTGTAGACACGTAATTTTTGACCGAATTCAAAGTTTTACATTGTTTTTAATACTTAAATATTTATTTTATATCTACATTAGATATTTTGATTTTATATTCTTTTAGTAAGTTTATTTCAAAAGATTTGAAAGCTACAAAAAATAAAACAACATTTCAATATAAGTTTTGTTTTAAAGAAAAGAAAATTTACAAAAAATATATGTTTTCTTATAATTTTTAGTTTAATAAATAAGTTATTGTTTTCTTAATTATATTTTTAGTTCTAGCTATTTAACTTTTCTATATTATATTAGCATGGAAAGAATTAATTATTATTATTATTATTATCATTATTGTATATATTTTTTATTGTTTTTTATCTTTCAAACTAAATAAATTAAAACCTTCACACCCATCCTCCACTCACATTTTCTTTCCCTCAACTTATCTACACTACCCCCATTATCCCCACAATACTCCATTCATCTCCCATACCTCTCACACATTTACACCTATATACTACAACACACCTTCACGATACAGAAAACAAGAAGAGTTGATCTTCCATACTACACACAAGCAAAAAAGAGAAAAAAAGACCTCACAAAAATTCTCACCAAAACTCTCACAAAAACACCCACAAAAGAATACCCCAAAACAAGAATAGCAAAAACTGTATAGTAACAAAAGAGGAAAAAAATGAAAACAGAAAAAAGAAAGGTGGAGTTTGAGGTTTGCTTTCGTGGTTTCTATTGTAGTCTTTTCTTTGTGGATTAATCTTCACAAAAAATAACACTCAATTTTTTTTGTATATTTTAATGTCATGATTATATGATATTTGATTTCAATATTATAAAGCTGCTCAAATTTTCTATGTATTAAACCCATTCATATTCTTAATGGTATAATATGAAGTATTTGAAATTTCTTGATTTCATTAAATTTAGAGTAAAACTGATGTAATATGTGATTATTATTTTGCATGCAAAATATTTATATGCAAGCATTGTTTTTATTTAAAAGTTTCATTTTTTTTCTTAATTGAAATTTTACTCCAAAAATAAAAATATGTTTGTTATGCTTATATGGAAACTCAATGTAAGTCTATTGTAGGAACAACAGTTTTAGTTTAAGAAATTTTAAGAGTAAGTCATTAAAGTTCGGTAACTTTATTACTACTCAAATATATTTAAACTTTGGGATATGAAGATTTTAGTAAAATATGAAGTTCAAAGGATTTAATTTTTCCGGCATAAAATAACTATATTAGTTAGTGTAAAATAATCTTTAATCTTGATTAGTAAAAATAACGTTTGGTACAAATTTGTTTGTTGAGTTTAATTAAAATGTCTTATTTTAATGCATTGACACCTATTTTTTTTAATTCTTTGGAGGAATAATTGAATATTTTGTTTCTTCTATTAGATTGACGTATGAAGTTTTGTCTATTTATTTGGTTTGATAAATAGTGAGGATTGAGGAGAGAGAGAGAAGTGAAATTTCATTTTTAAATCCATTATAAAAGAGAAAACAACATTTTACTCCAGAAGAATGGTTTAAAATTTTTTAACTAAAAAAAATCATTAAGATTTTTATATGTGATAATAAATAATTTGTGGCAAGGTTGGAAGGAGTTGCTAAAATACATCATACGCTGATAAAATAAAATAGTTTTAATGAGTTTTTTTAAATAAATCAAAGAAGATGGGTAATAGGCATTTTTGTAAAGATCATAAGTATAATATATCAAAATTAATTCAAGCCAAATATAAGTCAATCAAGTGACCATGCTAAAACTATAGAACTTGAGGGGTGCGTCACACCTTCCTCTCGGTTAACAAAATTCCTTACTTGAATTTCTAGTTCGCAGCCCATAAAATAAAGAATCAACTTTCTTTTGATTAGAGATTTAAATAAGGTGACTTGGAACACCCAAACTCAATCCCAAATGGTGACACTAAAATAAATAAAATGATCCATTTTCAAAATAGTCACTTAAATTGGAAAAATCCGTGAAAAAGATTTGTGACATCTCTGGCGACTACGCTAGGGAATAATCAAAATTCGAGCTTGTAAATATTGAATTGTATGTGGATTCTTATTTCTTTCTTTATTTATTATTTATTTCTTATTTTTTTATTTATAGATATTGCACTTTTATTCATTTATGTATTATTTATTTTTTGGATATTGCACTTGTTGACGTAATGTGCTATTTGCCTTCTTATTTACGACTTTGATATTATTTGAACTTTGATATAAATTGTCTCCTCTCGCGCACCCATCTGAGTCTTTTGAAAAAATACATTATATTTGGAGATGTGATCTATGCTCCCGAACCTTTCTTTGAGATACCAGAGATGCGATTACGCTCCTGGAAGGATTTTATAGTAACACATTTTTTAGGATGGAAAGTACTAATAGTGAAGATGGAAAGCCCTGCTACAGGTAAGTTGTTCCTTCCCGACTTGAGTGTCCGCTGGGGTAATTCAGTCTAGACTCATCTCATTTAGGTTTAAATCTTGTAGAAATAAAACACAAACATGGTTATCTCTATTAGACTCTACTTGTTTGAATTATTTATATTTGACTTAGTGAACTCGACACTGGAGTTGAGTCCATCTAAGACAGAGACCCCTCTCTTATTTGACCGCTTAGATCATTACATATGTTATTTGAAAAATACGTTTATTTGTAAAATCTTTGTATGTTGGCCAATTTTAGGGTGACTATTGGAATGAGAAAAAAATATTTATCTTTCAATTTTGTACAAAAAGTAAGGAAGAAAACACAAAAAATATTTTTTGTTTTAGTTCTTATGCATTTCTTAAAAATGAATAGTTTTCTTTTCTTTTAAATAAAAAATACACAAAAAGTTTGGTTTTTAGTTTCTTTTGTACAGTTTGTAAAAAGAAAACTCAAAAGATTTGTATTTCATAATACTTTGAAAAATTGCATTTGTCAAGTAAAATTTTAATATCTCAAAGTTTTGCTTAACTGTTCAATCTGGATGAATTACGCACACCTGATTCTCATATCATTGAGATATGTAGGCAACCCTCCTTGAATTCGGTGGTCCTTATTAAAAAAAAGAGAAAAAAAGTTTTTCTATATTCACAACTACAAAAAATATTATTTCCTTGTTCAAAAAATACTAAAACGAAAGTTCTTATTTCATATTAAAAAAAGAATTATGAGTTTTGCGAACTACATGCACGTGCTTCTCACCTCGATGAAATATGTAAGTATCTCTCCACGGGTTCGGTGATATAAGTTGAAAAGAAATAATTTAAAAAAAAAAAAGATTTTAATCCTCATTCAAACTCAAAAAAAATTGAAAAAGTTTGCTCACTCTTCAAAAAAAAGTTTTTATCCTTCTTCAAAAATAAAAATAAAAATTCTTACTTTATGTTTCAAGCTTTATGAACTACGCACACTTGGTTCTCATCACCTGTTTGAAATACATAGTCAATCCCTATGGGTATGGTATTCGTTAATACAAAGGACTTTTATTTATTATTAAAAAATAAAAATGTATTTGTTGACTTGGTTGGTACCAATGTATTTAGGAGTGTGCGTGAGAAAAAAAATGTTAAACTATTAGAAATATTACAGTGGATCAACTTTGATGCGACCCATATAGACTTTTCTGGTACCTCTTGATTATACTTATATGAAATTTGAGAAATTCTCTTGCTCAAAATCAAGGTTAAAATAAATTCGATCTCATTGCTTCATGTGCATTGTGTGGTGAGCTTTAGATCTAAAATCAATTACATTGCTTTGTTGATCTTGAACTTGGCATGAATGTTTGTTGAAGCGAAATTTTGAGCAACACTAGACTTGGGAAAGGATTGTAGGCTTTCTTTGATCTGATTGTGCCTTTGAAGCCTACCAAAAGTCACGTGATCCCTAGTGTTTTCCTTTCTGAGCCTAAAATATTTTTATTTTAATAACCACAACTTATGCTATAGCCTTTTGAGTGCACAAATACACTACCCTTACTTTCTTTCTATCTCCTTGAGCGAGCTGGAAAAGATTTGAGTTGGATTATAAGCCAATAACAAGTCCTACTTGATCCCATTTTTGGTGTTATCACATTAGTGGATACTTACACGAGGGGCAGGCATATGGTATCTCAATTTTATGTGTTGAACGTCGTTTTGAGTGTGAGAGATTTTCAAAATGTGCTACGATCTAAATTCTTCTATTGTGTGTGAAATAGGACTTAAATTGCGGTAATGGCACTTGAAATATGAGAATTTGAATAATTTCAATCCCTAATTTGATGCAAGATGAACAGATCTCGTCAATTCTTAAGTATGTTTGAGGTACCATTTGAAACCATAGGGATTACTTCAAAGTTGACCTCAATTTTTTTCTGGAAGTAGTTGAAGGTGATTCATATGCACAATACTAATTGTTGGTACCAACCCAAGTCAACACATGATCAACCACAAGTTGATTATTTTTCTATCCAACATTCTTTTTAGAAGATACCATTTTGTAAAAAAATAAAATAAAAAGAAACAGTCTTTGATTTTAATGAACTACATATGATCATATTCTTTCTAAGTTAAGATACGTAAGCATTCCTACAATACGACTATATTTTATCAAATATAAATTTTCATATCCATGAAAGATCAAAACTGGGGTCATTTGTGATTTTTTTAAAAATGATAAATCAAAAAAATTTCAAAATTCCTCAATTTCAAAAATTGGGGAATGTTTTTATTTTTTACATATATAAAATATTATTCTCATGTCCAGCACAGGGAAAAACACTCTAGTTGCATTTTGACCTTAGGAAACAAACACCCTAATGGTATTTTAGGGAACAAACACCCTTTTATCTTCTATTCCTAGGGAACAAACACCCTAGTTGCATTTTGACCTTAGGGAACAAACACCCGAATGGTACTCTAGGGATCAAACACCCTATCATCTATCATTTCTAGGGAACGAACACCCTATTGGTATTTTAGGGAACAAACACCCCCTTATCTATCCTTTCTAGGGAACAAACACCCTAGTTGCATTTTGACCTTAGGGACAAATACCCTAATGTATTTTAGGGAACAAACACCCTTTTTATCTTTCATTTCTAGGGAACAAACACCCTAGTTACATTTTTGACCTTAGGAAACAAACACCCTAATGGTTCTTTAGGGAACAAACACCCTTTTTATCTTTCATTTCTAGGGAACAAACACCCTAGATACATTTTTGACCTTAGGGAACAAACACCCTTTTATCTTTCATTTATAGGGAACAAACACCCTAGTTGCATTTTGACATTATAGAACAATGACCCTAGGGGCATTTTAGGGAACAAATACTGTATCATCTTTCATTTCTTATGAACAAACACCCTATATGCATATGTCTTACATTTTTCTTTTGACATAAGTATTTCTCATTCATGCTAATAACACATTAGAAAAATTGGTGCAAATTGGGGAAATGTTTTTATTGGTGCTATTTTTCTTTAGAATTTAGTATAGCAGGAAACCTCATGGAAAATGGGATTTAGCGTAGCCCTCCTGGACAATGGGATTTAGACTAGCAGGACCCTCCTGGACAATGGGATTTAGCGTAGCAGGACCCTTTTCGACAATGCAATTTAGCGTAGAAGGATCCTCCTAGAGAATGATATTTAGCGTGCCAAGACCATGCTGGACAATGGAATTAGCGTAGCAGTACCCTCATTGACAATGGGTCTTAGCATACTAGAACCCTCCTGGACAATGGACTTAGCTTAGGAGGACCCTCCTGGACAATGAGACTTAGCATAGAAAGACCCTTCTGGACAATGGGACTTAGCGTAGCATGTCCCTCTTGGACAATGGGACATAGTGTAGCAGGACCCTCTTGGAAAATGGAATTTAGCATAGTAGGACCCTCTATGACAATGGGATTTAGCATAGCAGGACTCTCCTGGAACATGGGATGTAGACTAGCATAATTTAATTTAACTGGATTGTCATGGTGAATGAAGTTGACTTAAACATTTAGAAGCCATATGAGGAATGTATTACAACAAAGCTCAAGTCATTCAGAGTCTTGATTCAAAGCTAAGTACTATTTTTTATTCATATTCACAAAATTTTATTTAGTGTAAACTGGGGAAAAAATATTTGTGCTATTACTTTTATTTGTTTTCTTTTTAGGGATTCACTTATAGAATAAAATCAATCCACATTTCATGCTTAGGATCTATCCATAAATAATTATCAATTTTCAAGCACATTTTGAATTCAAATAGCAGGAGCTCATCTTAAGGACAAGGTCATTTTTCAAGCTATAGCAATAGAAGCCTACTTGAAGAACAAGTTAACCATCAAGTTCATTTGAGTTAAAAATGGATATATTGCCACTTGAGAAGGCAGGAAGGCCCAAGTCATGATTCAAGAGAAGCTAAATAGATAGGATCTTGTACTTGTATTTTTTTTTAGGTTTTTTGTCTTTCATTTTCATGTAAAACAGGAGCCGCAAACTGGATCCTCAATGGGACCTCATCTAACTTCAAACTCACTATATCGTTGTAATGACCCTCTAGGTGATTTTCGAATTAAAGCATTCATTCTATCGTTTAGAGCATTCCTATAGCAACCTTAAGTCATTTATGACTTCCTAGAATTGACTTTTTAGTTGCCTAGTCGTTCGTTTGGGTTTAAGGCCCGTTTCTCAGTTTTAGAGATTTTATAACTTAAAAAATTGGCCTCAGTCATAACTTCAGGAAAATGACTTTAGAACAGAATTCAAACAGTTTCATAAGCTCTAGAATGACCAAATTAGGCTAGTAACATGGTCGGCACAAGTATCGAGGTAATAGGTGCGAGTTTAGGACCATTTGGAACTTTTGCCTTTGAAATTTGGCCTACACTTGACTTTGGTCAATATTCTTGGAAAACTTGCTCGAATGAAAATTTTGACAGCACGGTTAGTTCTAGAATATCGAGTTTAGTCTAGGAAAACCCTTTGTTCGCTTCCGGAGGCTTCCGATCTAATCCTGAGGTCTATTGTGGAATTTTGCTCAAAATGACCTTTAGGTATGGGACCCAGTTTTAGTCGTAATGAACTCGTATGAAAATTTGACCATGCCATTTAGTGTGGAATGTCAAATTTGGTGGGGTAGCATATTCCATTTGGACGCACGAGGTTCTGATCAAATATCGAGCACCCCGTCAAAGAATTTGGCATGCTAAGCTTATTTTGCACCAGCTGTATCTAGTGTCGGTGCTTAAGAGACCCCTGGTCGCTAAAGAGAGTGTCTCTTAAGCGGCTAGGAGCATGCTAAAGCGACCAGCCTATTTGGGGGGGGGTATCTCTTAAGCGACATCCTATCACTAAAGCGATTGGGGGACCAGACATCGCTAAAGTGAGATCTGCCATTTAGGTGGGTGTCTCTTAAGTGATCCCCGAGTGGTCGCAAAAGCTACACCCGAGGGTCATTCTTAAGACTCAATTTTTAAATTTTAAGTCAAAGTTAAAAGTTTAATTTCTCCTTCAATTCTTAGGTGATTTGGGCGATTCAAAAGACTGTTTTGCGTTGATTTTTTAGGGAAATCTAGTGGTGTGTACAAAATTAGGAGTTGAGGCTTCATTTGAGGTAATTTTCCCCTGTTCCTGTGCTTCTAGAGTTATTAAGGCTTGTGGTTGATTATGAATATATGATAGTGTTGGGGCTAATTTAGGGTGTGAATTGTTTTCCTCCTTGGAAAATGAGTTGGGGGTAGTAGTTGGAAACTATTCTTAGAGTCAGTTTTGTGAATTATGGAGCGGGTCCCATAATTCCTAATTTTTAACTTCAAAATAGGTTTATCTCTGAATTTGATAATTTTAGTGTCATAATGATCATATTAATGCCGTGATTCTATTATTGATAGTGTGACAGTATTCGGAGGTTGTTTAGAAGGGAAAAGCTCCAGTTTCATGAGTTGGAGCGTGTGTGGTGGGCTTTCATATAGGCTACAGTTTTCCCCGCGTAAGACTAAGTATGTTTAGGCAATTATACATTGATTAGTATGAGTTTGGAGAGTTTTGAGTGTCGCGCATGCTAAATTCCTGGAATCCATTTTCTAGACCTTATTTCGGGTAATTATTGGACTGTGTAAGTATGAATCCTATGGTTGTGGTTGTTTCTACCCTATAATGATTGTTGTCCCTATGGTTGTGTATTGGATGCATGTTTGGACTTAGCCTAAGCTTGGACTAGTGTTGCCTTAGACTTGCATGGTTTTGGTGCCGTTGGGCCTTAGAGCTTTTCCGACGTCATTTCAGATGGTTAGCTCCCTATAGACTGATAAAGCAGACTTGAGCCTAATAATGTGGGCCTTAGCTAGGTAGTAACTCAGCTTGTCACCTTACCTCAAAAATGACCTATTTTTCTATCAGTCCTGTATCGCTCGGTTCTTTATTTTTAGAAGTTTTCTTAGCGATTCGAATTATATTTAGTTCGGGATGGAATGATATATTGATGTCACTCAGTTTAGAGGCACTCCCCATGGCAAACGGTTGGTTGCTGATTCTAATTTGGCTCAATCCCTTAGCTACAGTCACCCAGTCAAAGTCTGTGTTCCAGTTTATCGGTGTTCAATCTTTTTGGCTACAGTTACCCTGTTAAAGTCCTCGGTCTAACTTACCTTTTCTCGGCCTTTGGCTACAGATAACCTGTTAAAGTCTATGCTCTAGCCCACTCTTGTCGACTCATTAGCTACAGTTACCCAATTTCAGTCTGTGGTCCAACTTTGCACGTGGTTACTTCTTGTCCTGTCTTTAGTTGTGAGATTTTACTCGCATTTCAGTTTACTTTAGCTTATCTTGCTCAGTCAGCCTATGATTCCTACTGTGTACCTATTGTTTTGGTACTCATACTATACTCTGCATTTGGTTTCATGATGCAGGTCTGAGTACTAGGTACCAATATTGAGTTTGAACTAGCTGCGTTGTGATCGGATACGAGGGTAAGTACATTGCTCCCTAGATTTACCCATCTCCTTCTGTATATACATTTTGCCTATCTTTCGATTTTTGAGACAACTTTGTTTCCGTGGTCCACTTTTGGGACTTGGACTCTTTATACTAATAGCTCTGTATAAGTGACTTCCAGGTTTTGGGAGGGATCTTTTTGATTTATATAGATTTAGTTGCTTCTGTCCGTTCATGTATGCTTTGGTTATTTCATTACTAGTTTTAGATAGAGTTGTTGGTCTTCTACCCTAGCATCCCACTACTTACAGTTTCCTGGATATGGTTCGACTTTTCTACCAGTGGATTATAGTAGGTACCATCATGACTTGAGAAATTGGGTCGTGACAAGTTGGTATTAGAGCTAGGATTATCGGTCTAACTTGTACAGAGCTAATATCTAGTAGAGTCTTATGGATTGACGTGGAGACATCCATGACTTATCCATGAGAGGCTACAAGATGTCCTTAGAAATGTGTCTTTTTTGTATCGCTGTCGTGTAGTGTGTGTTGTTGGTTTTTGGAAATCTAACTTCTTCCACTCTTTTAAAATATGGTTCACGTGCACATTAGAGGTAGAGGCCGACCACGGGGTCATGCCAGGGTTACAGCACCAGCTCGGGACTGAGAGTAGACTCTAGAGATGGAGGTGGAGCCACCAACATCTCTATTACATCAACAATCGGTGGGCCCGAGACCAGCCCAATCACTGCCCGAGCCAGCGGAAGCTCCAGACCTACAGGCAATGCTCGCCTAAATTGTGGATGCTCTTTGGGATATGAGACAATCACCAACTCCAACTGCTCCAATACCATGGACCAACTTACACTAGTGGCACCGATTGTTCAGCAGCCTCCAATATCGCTTACTCAGCCTAATGATTTGGAGGACGTCATGTCACTCTGAGAGCAGAAAATGCTACGGGTAAGGATGTCCACAAGTTTTTACTTACATGCCACGAGTGGCTACAAATCTTGGGTTTAGTGGAGTCAAGAGGATCTGACTTCATTTCTTATCAGCTAGATAGTCCTGCCAGGCAGTGGTGGCATGCGTATCTAGAGACCAGGCTAGTTGGGTCTCCAACGGTCACATGGGCTGAGTTTTCAAAGGCCTCCTTGGCCCGATTTATCCCTAATATCATTAGAGATCAACTTCGGGATCAGTTCTCATGGTTGGAGTAGGGATCCATGATAGTATCAGAGTAGGAGGCCCAATTCCATGAGCTCTCCATACATGCCTCCATGATATTACCTACTGAGGAGGAGAGAGTTTAATGCTTTGTCAGGGGATTAAGGCTCCAACTATGGATAGAGACTCAGTCTTTAGTATTAATGGGTTTCTTATTTCTAGAGGTCATAGACCATACCCGTACGCTTGAGTAGCTCCATCACAAAACCCAAGGGGGTAGCGGCAAGAGAGTTAGAAAGGAGAATAGCCATGATGGGCGCCGTTTTAGACCCTGGGATTCCTATGATAAATATTGCCCAAGATGTCAGTCGAGTCAGTCCAGCCTCCCCTTCCAAGCCTCTCTTCAAATATTGGAGGGTGATTAGCACCATCAGATTGGTTTTATTACCGGTCTGAGTCAGAGCCGAAGTGGTTTGTAGGTGGGTTATTCAGGCTAGGGTGGCCGACTTCTAGCTTTTATTGGACATGCAAAGGGATGCTATGAGTGCGGGGAGCTAGATCATTGGTCTTGTGAGTGACCTCACCGCAGGCTAGCCTTACCAGATCTACAAGCAGATAGACATGCGCCAGCACTAGCACCAAAACTTTCAGAGAGAGGCGAAGGCCAGGGTCAGGACTATAGGGGTGGTCATCAGGGAGCATGGGGTGGTCCCCGGGGAGGTTGTCAAGGGGAAAAGTTAATATGCAAGGTAGAGGAGCCCAGGCCTATTTTTATGAATCTCCAGCTAGAGTAGAGGTTGTGGCCTCAGACAATGTGATCATAAGTATGATTTTATTATTCCATCAGCCCACATCTGCTTTATTTGATCCATGCTCTACATACTCTTATATATCTGTATATTATGTCCCTCGACTAAGTATGAGTCTGGAGCCATTAGTTGAGCTATTGCGTGTTTCAACCTCAGTAGGTGATTTTTTAGTAGTGGATCAAGTCTTTAGATCCTGTGTGGTTACTATTAAGGGGCGAGACACTAAAGTTGATCTTATTTTACTTGATGTGGTAGATTTTAATTTGATTCTAGGCATGGTCTTATTATCCCCTCACTGTGCGATCTCAGATTGTTATGCCAAGACCATTACCTTAGCCATACTTGGTATCCCGTCAGTGGTGTGGTAGGGTTCTTGTAGTAGAACGCCGGTTGGGGTGATCTTTTTTGTTCGGGCCCGAAGGTAACTGGCTAACGAGTGTTTGGCATACTTAGCTTGTGTTAGAAATATTAGTAGGGAGAGTGCCCTACACTTGATTCAGTACCTACCTTCTGAGAGTTCATAAATGTGTTTCTTGCCGATCTGCCTGGCCTCCCTCTTGACCACGATATTAAATTCGCTATTGCTATAGAGCTAGGTATTCATCTTATTTCCATCCCACTGTACTGTATGGCCCCTATAGAGCTTAAGGAGCTCAATATTCATCTTTAGGATCTCTTCGATAAGGGATTCATTGGGCCTAGTGTATCGCCTTGAGGTGCCCCATTCCTCTTCATTAAGAAGGACGATACTATGTGGATGTGCATCGACTATAGACAATTGAACAAGGTGATGATGAAGAACCATTACCTTATGCCTAGGATTAATGACTTATTCGATCAGCTTTAGGGTGTTGTGGTGTTTTCTAAGATCGATTTGAGATCCAACTAGGACTAGTTGAGGATTAGGGAAGCGAACATCTCTAAGACCGTATTTAGGATTCGTTATGGCCACTATGAGATCCTAGTGATGTCTTTTGGGTTGACTAATGCCCCTGCCATATTCATAGACTTGATGACCTAGGTGTTTAGGCCATACTTGGACTTATTTGTCATAGTTTTCATCGATGACATTGTGGTATACTGGTGTAGCTGGGAGGAGCATAAGAAGCCTTTGAGAGTAGTGCCCGTAAATTTGAGAGATTAGTGGCTTTATGCCAAGTTCTCAAAGTATGAGTTTTGGCTTGAGTTTGTAGTGTTATTTGGGCACATGGTGTCCAAGAATTGAATTATGGTAGATCTGGTAAAGATTGAGGGTATTTATATTGGGCCATGCCCACCTTTGTGACTGAGATTTATAGCTTTATCAGATTAGTAGGGTACTACAGGCATTTTATTGAGGGGTTTTCTACTATAGAAATACCTCTGACGTGGTTGACTCACTAGGATATCCTATTTGCGTGGTTGGAGGAGTGTGAGAGGAGCTTTATGAAGCTTAATGAGTTGGTTACCACTGCTCCTATATTGACTCTTCCAATTGAGGGAAGGGTTTTATTATTTATTGTGACACATCTGGCGTTGCTTTAGGTTGTGTACTAATGTAGTAGGGCCGAGTTATTGCTTATGCATCAAGGCTTCTTAAGCTGCCTAAGCACAACTACTCTATTTATGACTTAGATTTAGCAGCGGTAGTTTTTGCACTTAAGATTTGGAGGCACTACTTATATGGAGTTCGATGTGAGATTTACATTGATTATGGGAGCCTTTAGTACATCATGAGGCAGAGAGATTTTAATTTGAGACAGTGCCACTAGATTGAGCTCCTGAGGGACTATGACCTCTATATTTTCTACCATTCAGGCAAGGGGAATGTAGTAGCGAACACCTTGAGTCTGAAGGTGGTGAGTATGGGTAGTCTAACTAACCGGATGATTCTAATTAATATTTATGATTCTCGGTGTGTGTTAGCTTATGTGGGAGCTCAGTCATCTCTGTTGGACTAAATTCGTAGCCATCAATTTGAGGATGAAGAGTTAGTTGTATGGAAAAATTGGGTTTTGGGAGGTGACATCGGTCTGGCTGCCTTAGATTCAGATGGGGTTTTGAGATTTAGTGGTTGACTTTGTGTTTTGAGAGTTAGGAGTTTGATTCAAATGATCCTTAGAAAGGCCCACAGTTCTAGATATTTTATCCATCTTGGCACCGCTAAGATGTATCATGACTTGAGGCAACACTACTAGTGGAGCAATATGATGAGAGATATTGTGGGTTTTGTGTCGCACTATTTGAGTTGTCAGAAGGTTAAGGTCGAGCACTTGAGGCTTGGTGGCGAGCTTCAGAGATTACCCATTCCTAAGTAGAAATATGAGCAGATCACCATGGATTTTATTGTGATGTTGCCTCGCACTTCCCGTGGTCTTGATAGTATTTTGGTCATCATCGATTGATTGACCAAGTTAGCAGACTTTTTCCCGTTCATACTTCCTACAGTGCTGAGAGATTAGCCCATATCTAAATTCGAGAGGTGGTTTACCTTTATTTTGTGCCTATTTCTATCATCTTAGACCGGGGCTCATAATTCACATCTAGCTTTTAGAGGACCTTTCAGAAGGATTTGAGCACCCATATCGACCTTAGCACAATTTTCACTCGCAGACTGATGGACAGTCAGAGCTCACTATATAGGATCTCGAGGATATGTTGCGGGCTTGTGTTATGGATTTTGGGGGTCAGTCAGATCAGTTTTTGCCTTTGTTGGAGTTTGCATACAACAACAGCTACCACTCTATTATTCAGATGGCCCCGTTCAAGGCCTTATATGGTAGGCATTTTCTCTCTCCACTTGGTTAGTTTGAGTTTACAGAGCCTAGGATGCGTTGTATAAACTTGATGCATGAGGCCTTAGATCATATGAGGGTGATTCAGGATAGTCTTAAAACAGCTCAGAGTAGACACCGAAGTTATGTCGATCATGGCATCGACCGTTGAGACTTGCCATTAATGATAGAGTATTCCTTCATGTATCGCCCATGAAAGCGTGATGAGATTTGGGAGGGGGGTAAGCTTAGTCCCAAGTATATTGGTTCTTTTGAGATATTGAGGATAGCTGGCGAGGTTGCATTTGAGTTAGCTTTCCCCCAAGCCTTTTCCTCTATTCATCTAGTTTTTCATCTTTAGATGCTATGTCGATATGTTCTAGATAATTCCCATGTGCTTCAATATGATGCGGTTGACTTGGATGATCGCTTGAGCTAAATTGAGGAGCCAGTTGTTTTTTTGGCCAGAGATGTTAGACAGTTGCATTCTAGAGCCATTCCTATGGTTAAGGTCTTTTGGAGGCATCATCCAGTTGAGAAGTCCACCTAGGAGACCGAGCATGTGATACGGGCACAGGTCCCCAGCTTATTTGAGCCTTTAGGTACTTGTTAACTCTAACTTTTGCAGACTAAAGTTCTTTCAGTAGTGTATTTTTTAATTACCATCCGGGTCATTTTTGAATTAAAGTAATCATTCCATCATTTAGAGAATTCCTATAGTGACCCTAAGTGATTTATGACTTGCTGGCACTGACTTTTTGGTCGCCTGGTCGTTCATTTGGGTTTTAGGCCCATTTCCCAATTTTGGAGCTTTTATAACTAGAAAAGTTGACCTTGGTCATAACTTCAGGAAAACGACCTCAGAATAGAATACTAATAGTTCCATTAGATCCAAAATAACAAAATTAGGCTCATAGCATGGTCAGCACGAGTACCAAAGTAATCGATGCGAGTTTAGGACCATTTGGCACTTTTGCCTTAGAAACTTAGCCTATAGCTGACTTTGGTTAAAATTCTTGGAAAACACATTTGGATGAAAATTCTGACTGTGCAGTTAGTTTTGGAATGTCGAGTTTGGTCTGAAATGATCCTTCGTTCACTTCTTGAGACTTCTAGTCTAATTCCGAGGCCTGTTGTCGAATTTGGCTTAAAATAGCCTTTGGGTGTGGGACCCACTTTCAATAATAATGACCTCATATGGAAATTTCAATTATGCTATGAGTCTGGAACATCAAATTTTGTGGGGTAGCATATCTTTGTTTGCGTGCACGGGATTTTGAATGAATCCCGAGCACCCCCTATGAGGATTTGGCATGCTAAGCTTGTTTTGCACCAGCTGTATCTAGTGCCATCGCTTAAGCGACCCTGGTCGCTAAAGCGAGTGTCGCTGAAGCTGCCAGGAGATCACTAAAGCAACCAGCCCATTTAGGCGGGTGTCGCTTAAGTGAAAGCCCTGTCACTAAAGTTAGGTCTGCCTTTTAGGAGGGTGTCACTTAACCGATCCCCGGGTGGTCTCTAAAGAGATACTAAGGGTTGTTCTTAAGACTCAATTTTTAGATTTTAAGTAAAAGTTCAAAGTTTGATTTCTCCTTCAATTCTTGGGTGATTTAGGCAATTTAAAAGGCTATTTTGCGTATATTTTCGAGGGGAATCCAATGGTGTGTCCACAATTAGAAGTTGAGGTTTCATTTGAGGTAATTTCCCCCTGTTCCTATTCTTCTAGAGTTCTTAAGGCTTGTAGTTGATCATGAATGCATGATAGTTTTGGGGCTGATTTGGGATGTGAGTTGTGTTCCTCCTTGGAAGATGAGCTGGGGTAGTAGTCGGAACCTATTATCAGAGTTAATTCCATGAATTATGTAGTGGGTCCCACAATTCTCGATTTTGACTTCAAAATTAATCCATCTCCGAATTTGATAATTGAGTGTCATAATGATCATATTGATGTTGTGATTCTATTAGTTATAGCATGGCAGCATTCGAAGATCGCTCGAAAGGGAAAAGCTCTAGTTTTGTGATTTTGAGAGTGCATGGTCGGCTTTCAGGTAGGCTACGGTTTTCCCCTAATAAGACTGAGCATGTTTAGGAAATTGTACATTAATTTGTATGAGTTTGGAGGGGTTTGGGTGTCGAGCATGCTAAATTCCTATAATCCATGTGTTAGGCCTTATTTCGGGTAATTGCTGGATTGTGTAAGCATGACTTCTGTGGTTGTGGTTGTTTCTACCTAGTAATGAATGTTATACCTATAATTTGTGTTGGAAGTATGATTGGCCTTAGTCTAGGCTTGGAATAGTGGTGCCTTAGACTTGCTTGGTTTTGGTATCGTTGAGCCTTAGAGCTTTTACGACACTATTTCGGACGTTTAGCTCCCTGTAGACTGATATAGCAGACTTGAGTCTGATAGTCTGAGCCTCAGCTAGGCAGTAACTCATCTTGTGACCTTACCTCCATAATTCCCTATTTTCCTATCAGTCATATATCGCTCGATTCTTGATTTTTGGATGTTTTCTTGGCGATTCTAATTATATTTTGTTCAGCATGAAATGATATATTGATGGAACTTGGTCGGCTCGATCCCTTAGCTACAATCACCCGATCAAAGTCCGTGGTCCAACTTACTAGTGTTCATGCTTCCTAGCTACAGTTACCTAGTTAAAGTTTGTGGTCTAGCTTACCCGTGCTAGACCTTTGGCTACATATACCTGGTTAAAGTCCGTGGTCTAGCCCACTCATGTCGACTCATTAGCTAGAGTTACCTAATTTCAGTCTGTGGTCCAGCTTGTACGTGGTTAAATTTCAGATTCCCTGATGAATCTTTGGTTAAATCTTCATCTACTCTCAGTTGTGGATTGAGGTGTTGGAGTTGGAAATGGTTCGATTCAAATTCGGGAAATAGTGGTATCTCTGTAGTCCTTTTAGGTCAAGTTTATTCTCCTTCAACTATTCTTGCATCTGTCGGGCTTATGGGAGTCCGTGCAGGTGGTTACTCCTTATTTGTGCACGAGCGTACCCGTCTGGTTTATGGGAGCCTGGCGGAGTTAGTTAGTATCTTTCTCTTTGTTAGCTAGTACACTCGTGTATTGATAGATATAAGAAGAAGTTCAAGTTCCTTCATATTGGTCTTCTTCAAGAATCTGTTAAGCCTCTTTTCCGTAAAGGTTTAAATATTCCTATTTGTTTGCTTCTTAGAGATGATAGACTGTTAAACTTTGATGACTCTCTGCTAGGAGTTCTTGAAATTAACCTCGCCAATGGCCCGGTATACTTTCACTGTTATCCGAATTTCTCGGTAGATATCCATGATCCCAACGTTATGGATACCTTGACACTTAATGTCAAACCCAAGAACATGAACAGTAAAATTGATACTAGAGAGGTAGCTATAATATATCGGGTATATTACAAGCTAATGAAAACCACTATAGCTTATAGCGTCAAATGAGTAACTATGCTCATGGAAGCTAACCAAGGGCATAGTACTACCTTCGTCCCTCCACTCCTTAAATAGGATAATATCCTCATGAATGAAGAGTGGAAATTTGAATCTATCACCAAGCCTTTACCTATTCAACCCGAATGATCTCAAATCGACAAGGTTATTCAATTTCCAGATGGATCTATTAACCTTAAGTTTTTAAAATCCAACTCTTATAGCTAAGCTTCTTCAAATAGAAGAATGTCTTCGGCCAGACCTTCTTCTTTCAACCTCCGAGAGGATGATGATTCTATTGAAAACCTTGAGCATGGGAAAAATAATTGCATGGATTTTTCCAAAGCTATTCCTAAAGTTTACTATGAGGTTACTACCCCTTGAAGCCTCATACTCAGTGACATGAAACCTGATCACAGGCGTAAAGATTCCATCAGACTGCTGACTTCAGATGATAAGTTTGTCCCTGATAAAAGGAAGTTGTAAGACTAGTGGAAGCTACCACAACATCAGTGAAAGGTAGAATGATATAAACTACCTATTCATTGACCCAAAGACTCTCTTTTAGAGATAAATGGTTTAAGGATTTGGAAAGATTCAAAAACAAAATTGAATTTTTCAAATGGTTTGAATGCTCCGGACAGATAGATGGCACCAAATCATCTCTTCCAGTTCTTGTTAACAAATGGTACACCAGAGAACAGGTGGTTGAAAGCGGAACTCCCCCGTTGGAAGGATTAACCATTCCCTATAGAAAAGAGATTCTCAAAGCTTCGCCTTTTAAGAAGCCTATTGAGAAAGACTCAGCCTTAGTTACTGCCGCAAATGTCAACAAAATCTTTGCGCAAAATAACTACACCAACAAGGTTCTTCATGTGGTATCTCACAGAATGAAGAATCCAAGGGTAGCTACAAAGGTATAAGTCAGATTGGTGATAAACCAAGTACCTCCAAGGTTACTCCCCAAATATAGACTAACCCTATCTTTAGAATCCCAGAATTCTCTAAGGATGATTATCCTAAACTTTCTGACAAGTTTAGTATGTCTAATGATCTTTTGGATAGGATCAACAAACAACTATCTGAGCTTAACATTTCTAAGGGAAATAAGATTAGCGTGATGATAGGATAACTCTATCCGAACAAAAGAAATTATTACTTAAGACCTTGCTTGCCAGATGTTCAGTTTGAGGTACCTTTTACCCATCTGAAGCTACAGATGGAATAGGGTTAACTGAATGGTAGTATTGATGGAATGGAAAAGGGCCAAATCTATGGAAAACTCCAGGAAATGGGCATAAATATCACAACTTATAAGATGAAAAAGGATAGTGATAAGCAAGCTGCCAATATTCTTATAGCAGGCTTCACTAGAATGCTCAAAAATTGGTGGGACAACTATCTCACTGATTATAACAATGCTGAAATTCTGAATGTTGTTACTACAAAAAATGTTGTGAAAATAAAAAATGTAATAAAAACTATAGCCGATGTAGCTGTTGAACACACTACTGCTATGCTGATATATTGCATAGCATAATATTTTGTGGGTAAACCTCTTCTTTTCCAAGATAAAAGTCTTGATATTCTAAATAATTTGTACTATAAGAAGTTAACAGACTTAAGATGGTACAAACATATGTTCATAAACAAAGTCATGATAAGACATGATTGCAATAATGACTATTAGAAGGAATGCTTTCTTAGCGTCTTACCTCCTCATTTCGCTGAAAAGGTAGGAGCAAAAATAAGAGACAGATGTGATGGGAATATTCCCTAATCCCAACTCTCTTATGGAGACCTTATCAGCATTATTAATGTTGTTGCAATTGAACTTTATACTGATCTTAAGCTAAAAGAACATCTTAAGAAAGATCAAAGAATATCTTCTATAGAACTTTGCAGTTTCTGTCAAGATTTTGGGTTTTCTTTACTAAAACCTCCGTCTGCAAGGAAACAAGGAAAAAGAGAAAGAACAACAGAAAAATACTAGAAAAAATCTTCTACGAAGAGAGAAGAAACCAAAGAAAAACCCAAGAGAAGGTTTAAGGAGAAAACCTCCAAAGATTATTCAGAAGAAACTTGTTGGACATGCAACAAGATAGGACATAGGCTAACCAATGTCCTAGGATTAATAATAAGAAGAAAATGAAAGTTAAACTTTTTGAAGTGGATGAAGAAATCAAGCAAAAGCTCTTCTCTATCATCAAATAAGAAGAATCTGATTCAGAATGCAATTGCAATGGTGCATTTTGCCTTTGTGATAGTAAAACTATCGGATTTATCTCAGAGAGTTCAGCAAAAACTCTATTCTCAATAATTGAGAATATCCAAGATGAAGACGCCTGAAAAAAATATCTCATTGAATTGTAAAAATTGGTTACTAGGCAAAAGGAAGAAAGGCCTACAGTAACTCCTTTCAACATGAAACAAAGAAGGAAGAACCTTCTATATAGGTGCTTCATGGAGAGGTCAATCTTCTTAAGAAGAGATAAAAGAGGTGAAGGCAAGACTTCACACGATAGAAATAGACGCCTTCACAGAACAAGTTCTAAACAGAGCAAACGACCAAGATGAAGCAACAACTTTGAAAGCCGTTATCATAGATGATTTGGATAAAGATAGAGATCTTGAATCTCCCAGATATGAATCTGAGGCAGGAGTAAAAAGGATTACTAAAATCCGACCTCAGAGTTCACATATTTAGATTAAATTAGTTATTAATGATAATTTGTACTTAACAAAATTGCTTTGTTAGATAGTGTTGCAGATAGAAATTGTTTTGTTAAAGGCTTGATTCCTACAAAAACACCTTACTAAGGGTATTACAAAATTATACAGCGCTACATCTGAGCGTATTTTGATTGATTACAAATTATCCAACACCCATATTTGTAATAATGGTATTTTTCTTTCTAAGGATTTTGTTATTACAAAAAACATTAGTGAAGAAATTATTTTGGAGCATACCTTTTATTACTAAGATAAAACCTTATATTTTAGATTTTGATGTTATACGCACAAAACTTTTGGGAAAAGAAATTTTATTTCCTTTCATCAAAACTCTTTCTCATGAAGAAAGTAAACTTTTGCATAAATAGACTACTTTCAAAATAAATCTTATTTCTCAGTAGATTTATTTTCTTAAAGATGATATTAAAATCAAATAAATTGAGTAAATTTCAAAAACCCTGAGAAGGGTAAGATTGTCAATCTCTAACAAACTTTTGAAAAGGAAATTTGCTCAGATTTTTCAAATGCCTTTTGGGAGCGTCTCATACTGTTGATCTTCTATATGTTGATGGATTCAATAAAAAGGCCATTTCAATGAAAGTTAGGCCTATTCAGATGAATCATAAATTAATAAAAATCTGCAAAAAAGAAATGAATACTCTTTTGGCTAATAAAATTATTAAACCTTTTAAATCCTCTTGGAGCTGTTCAGCTTTTATGTTAACAATGCAGCGGAGAAAGAGAGAAGCTCTCCTAGATTTGTTATCAATTATAAACCTTTGAACACAACTTTAAAGTGGATTAGATATTCGATTCCTAACAAAAGAAATATTTTGAAAAGAACTTTCAAATCTAATGTTTATAGAAAATTTGATATGAAATTAGGATTTTGACAAATTCAAATTTCTTAAAAGGATAAGTATAAAACTTCCTTCAATGTCTCATTCGGACAATTTGAATTGAATGTTATGCCTTTTGGGTTGAAAAATGCCCCCTCAGAATTCTAAAATATTATAATTTCTATTTTTAATCATATCAGCCATATTTCAATTGTTTACATTGATGATGTATAGATATCTTCTGAGGACATTGATTCTCACTTTAAACATTTAAATATTTTTTATAAAATTGTTAAAAAAAATAGTCTTGTGGTCACTACAAAAAAGATCAAGATTTTTCAAACAAAAATCTGATTTTTAGCCATGATTTGTAATAAGGAACTTATAAACCTATTTGCAGGGCTATCGAGTTCTCTGATAAATTTCCTGATGTTATTACTGATAAAATCCTGCTGCAATGATTTTTAGGAAGTCTAATTATATGGAAGATTTTATCCCAAAGGTTAGACAAATCTGTAAATCTCTTCATGACAGGTTAAAGAAAACTCCTATCCCTTGGGGCAAAGATCAAACCGCAGTTGTCATAAAGATCAAAGAGATGGTTAAAAACCTTCCTTGTCTGGGAATCCCTAACCCTGACTATTTTATGATTGTTGAAACTGATGCTTTAGATATTGGTTATGGTGGAATTCTTAAACAAAGAAAATCCCCAGAATCAACTGAACAATTAGTTCGTTATACCTCTAGAATTTGGAATTCTGCTCAGAAGAATTATAATACTATTAAAAAGGAAGTTCTTGCTATAGTTCTTTGCATAACTAAGATTCAGGATGATCTTATTAACAAAGAATTCCTGCTTAGGGTAGATTGTAAATCTGCTAAAGATATCTTGCAAAAAGATGTTAAAAATCTTATTTCAAAACAAATATTTGATAGATGACAAGCGTATTATCTAGTTTTGATTTTCAAATTGAATATCTCAAGGGAGAAGACAATTCTCTCCTAGCTTTTCTAACAAGAGAATTTTTGCAGGGAAAACCATGAGGCCGGCATCAAGGCCATCTTCAAGCGGTCCTTTCAAGGAAAAGAAAGTAGTCAAAACTACTTCAGCAAAACATTTTGCCATAAGAACACCTCTGCCTGAGCAGAATAGATACTTATCCCTATCCCAGTTAACACCCATAAATCTAACCACTTACCCACCATTGCTTTCGAGCTCCTCATCCAACTTTCTGGTTTTAAAAAAGGCATTTGCACAAACCTAAGAACCTAGTTCTTACTCTCCTTCTGGAAAACAAAGATTTTTCCAAACCCTAACAAAAGACAGTTATACAATGAAAACTCCTAAAATTTTTGTAGAAATAGTTGCGCCTGCAGCAACCTCTAGCTGATGGCCAAAGAGAAGAGAAATTTGATCTTATTTCTTTGCAGGTCTCTCCAATCCTTGCTTTAGACAAGGACTATGATGGATACGAGATCAAACAACTCCTCAAGCCTCTGTATACTAACAGAAACTATGTGGAGATGAAGAATCCACTCAAAACAAGAAAATTCTATGAGTTCATCCTTGTAGACACTGGATCTATAGAAATAGAGCATGCACTTGCGGATAAATCAGACCCGAATAGCATAGCATATTTGAACTTTACTATTAAAAAGATTTTAACCCCTTTTGAGTGGCAGGTTTTTCATTTGCATACTCCCATAAATTTTTCAAGAGAGGATAAACCTCAATATTTTAATTGTCCTTATTATAAAAATGCTTGATTTAAATTATTTTATTTGCGACCATCTACTCATACATGGTTTGTAAAATACAGCCTTGAAGTTTCTAAATTTTTTTGCCCAAGATGGTTCTATGAATGGTGGAACTATTTTGGAAGTAACCAAAAGGTTTTACCAAAATTATGTTTTGAAAAATTTGGTAAATTTCAAATTGATCAAGGGATTTCTACCCTTCCTGAGCACATTCAAATGTGCAAATATTTTATTCAAAAAAGGATTTCTTGTATCATAAGTTGGACCTTTGTTATCTTTGAGTTTGATAGAATCAAATATTTATCAAAGGAAGTACTCATCGAATGAAGGTCTCCATCTCCCAAGGAGTCTCAACAATCTTCTCAGAAGGATTCTTCTTCAAACATATCACCAAAGAGTGGTTTAAAGCAAAGGTTAAAAAACCCATGTCAAAATTGGACGATGATCTAGGTGAGGAAGCTATACTAAAGCTCCTTGATGAAGCTTCATCTCAAAGCGACGATAATGGTAACTTGCTAAATTCTAAATCTTTAGCACAATCTTATTTACTCCCTTTTGATGATTAATCCCAATTGAAGTTAATAAAACCAGAGTAATTAGATTTTCAGATAGAGACTCAAAGAGTCGGAATTATCTAGAAAATAAAAGAAGAGTCTCAAAGAGACAAAATATCTTTTGATTAAAAATCAAATGGACTCCCTTCACAGAAAGAAAATTATTCTTTTAAAGGATTATTTGAAGTCAGATTGCCCGCAGCCCAAGCTCCAGTTGCTTATCCATTTGTTGTTGTAGTTCCTCAAAATAATGTAGTGTTGGGCACTGATGCCTTTTTTGTCTACTTATGGGCCAACTGATGGCTGGCACTAAGCACTAGATACAAACTAAGTTCTTGAAGCTGAAGCCTCCCATGTTTCAAGGTTCCGAGAGTGAAGATGATTATGAGTTCATTATGGATTGTTATGACAGGCTGTACAAGTTGGGCATAGTCCACCAACATAGAATTGAGTTTGTGACCTTCCAGCTTCAAGGTGATGCTAAGTAATTATGGAGGGCCTTTGTGGAATGTTGATCACCATTTTTCCCCCACTCACTTAGGTTCAGTTCTATGCTTTATTCTTGGAGAAGTAAGTACCACAGACCTTAAAGGATCATAAGAAAGATGAGTTCATAGACTTGGAGAAGAGTGATATGATAGTAGCCGCTTATTAGGCTAAGTTTTATGCCTTGTCCGAATATGCTACTTTGTTGGTGACTACAAAGGAGGAGAGGATTTGTTTGTTCGTGAAAGGATTTAATTCATCTGTTTGTTCATGAAGGGATTGAATCCCAAATTGCAGGTATTGTTTGACCATATGACCGCTATGGGTAAAGTTTTAATGAAGTGATAGACTTGTGAAGAAGATAGAAGGAGTTCAATAGGATAGGTAGGCTAAGGCTTTGGTTAAGAAGCTCAAGAATATAGGTAACTTTCATGGATCTTATTCTAGAGGTTCAGGCAAGCCAACAATTGCAGCTTGGCTAATTTAGTCATCTATGCCCACTTCTACGGGTGGTTATTCAGAGACTCCATAGTAGAATCCTAGCCAAGAGAGTGAGGGAGCTTCGTTCACATAAGGCTATAGACCATCTCTTGACCATAACCATTTTAATTATGGAGATCTAAGGCATATGAGGAGAGAGTGTCCCCACCCTCACATGACTAATTCTATATCGCAGCAAACTAGAGCAGTGGCACTGGCAGGCAGAGGTAAAAATGGCAGAGGACATTCACAAGGTGGGCGAGAAGAAAACCACAAAGTTCGTGAAGTCTGGGAAATGGTAATGTAGGTAGAGGGGCAGTGTATCTAGGCAAAGAAGTTGCCCATCAGGATGACATGGAACAATTTTATGCTTTTCTAGGTAGAACGGATGCTGAGGCACCTGATTAAGTGATTAAATGTACTATTCTTATGTATCACCAGATAGCTTCGCACTTATTTGATATGGGTTTTGGCGTAATCCATTGATGGCCCTCTAAAGTTGGCACCAACTTTCACTTAGACACCTCAACTAGGCTTTATTCATTTTAAACACCTTAAGTAAGGCCTCGATGTGTCATTTTGACATTTTTTTGACAATCACCTAAATATATAAAGTGTGTATAATGCACTCGCCAATGACATGTCAAAAGTGGCGAATTAGACGACGACACGTGGCATATATATATATATTAAAAATAATTCTCAAATAATGACTTTTGAGTAGAAAAAAATGACAAATAACTTGATGACATATGGAATTTTTTAATCCAAATAATAATTTTTAAAAAAATAGAAAAATCAACTTCATTAACCCCCCACCCCACCCCATCCTGTCCCCCCTCCTAGTGGTCCATCCAGCACAACCCACCTCTCTCGTTGTCTTCTCCAACCCCACCCAGCCTAACCCCAACCCCTCCCCTACCCAACTAAATCTTTATCTCCCCCCACACCAACCCCAACCCTACCCTTATCATCTTTAGCAAAACTTTAAAAAGAATTTAACTATTTTAAAAATTTTATGAAGATGGATTTAAAATGATTTGGATAATTTTAAAAATCTTTGTTGATGTTTTTCAAATTATTTAGAGGATGAAGAAGGAAACAAAACAAAAAAAGGTGTTTAAGCTTGAGGAAATCTCGTGGCATTCAAATTCACTTTATAATTGCCTCAAATATATTTTACCATGGATGAAAAATGGTAGCTAGAAAATGAAGAAGAAGAAGAACAAGAAAAAAATAATTTTTCTTAAAAAAAATGCTCTTCATGCGCTCAAAATTAGTGCAACACACACAATATACCAAATCAGCATAAAGTGTCAAAATGTCACACTGGGGCCTTGCTTGAGGTGTCTAAAATAAACAAAACCTAATTGAGATGTCTAAGTGAAAGTTGGTGCCAAATTTAGAGGGTCACCGATGGGTTCTACTTACTCTTATATGCCAGTACAATTTGCTTTGGGTTTTGATGTGACTTGTGATATAGATGATGGCCCTATCCATGTTTCTACCTTAGTTGAAGAATATGTTGTAGTCACCCGTGTCTATCCTGTTTGTCCTATTCTATTTATAGGTTTTTATACTTGGGATGACTTGGTAATTTTAGATATGACTAATTTTTGAAGTGAACTTAGGCTTGACTTGGTTATCCCCCTATTATGATGTGTTTAACTATAATGCTAAGACTGTAACTCTAGAGATCTTGAGTAGGGAAAGGATAGAGTGGGAAGGGGTGTACAAGCCTAAGCCTTCTAAGATCATATCCTTTCTCGGGGCTAGAAAATGGTAGGGAAGGGTTGTTTATCATATTTGACCTATATTCAGGATGTTGATACAGATTCTTCTTCTATTGAGTTTATTCCTGTGGTGTCTGATTTGAAGAAAGTGTTTCCTACTAATTTGTTTGGTATGTCTTCTGATAGAGATATAGATTTCTGTATTAACTTAGATTAGGGCACTCGCCCAATATTTATTCCTCCTTATCGCATGGGTCTGACAAAATTGAAAGAGCATAAAGCTCAAATCCAAGAACTCTTTGATAAAGGTTTAATTTGTCCTAGTGCTTCCTCGTGGGGTGATCTGATCTTGTTTGTTAAGAAGATGGATGGTCATATGAGAATGTGCATATATTATCAACAGTTGAATAGGGTCACCATTCAAAATAAGTACTCATTGCCTTGCATAGATAATCTCTTTGACCAGTTGTAGGGTGCATCAGTCTTCTCAAAAATTGATCTAAGGGCTAGATACCAATAGTTGAGGATTAGACCAGAGGATGTGACCAAAATAGCCTTTAGAACTCGGTATGGTCACTATGAGTTTCTAATAATGTTATTTGGACTGACCAATGCACCTGCAGCCTTCATGAGTTTGATGAATTGGGTGTCAAGTCATTCATGTATTCTTTGTAATTGTTTTAATAGATGATATTCATGTACATTCATACCATCTTAGTATTGCTCTAGGTGTCTTGGGTAAACAAAAATTGTATTCAAAATTCTCTAAGGGTGAATTCTGGTTATCTTTAAGTGCCTTTTTGGGGTATGTGGTTTCAAACGAAGGGGTAATGGTAGATTCCCAAAAGATTAAAGTAGTCAAGAACTTGGGTCGGCCTAGCTTTGTGATGAAAGTTAGAAGTTTTGTGGGACTTGCCAGCTATTATCGCCGATTTGTGAGAAACTTTGCTTCTATAGTCACCCATTTGACAAGGTTGACCCAGAAGGAGGTACCATTTGAGTAGAATGATAAATGTGAAGAGAGCTTTAAAAATATCAAGACTCTTCTAACTACGACGTCTATTATGACCCTATTAGTTGAAGGTAAAGATTTCATTGTTTATTGTGATGCTTCATATTCAGGATTGAATATTATGTTGATGCAGGATAAGAATGTTATAGCCTATGCCTCACTGTAGTCAAAGTTCATGAGAGAAACTATCTAAAATATGAGTTGGAGTTGGAAACGGTAGTTTTGGCTATAAATATTTGACTGCACTACCTTTATGTTGTCAAGTGTGAAGTGTTTACTGACCATCATAGCCTACAATGCCTGTTCAATCAGCAAGACTTGAACCTAAGACAACGAAGGTGGATGGAGTTACTCAATGATTATGCTATCACCATCCAATATCATCTAGGTAAGGCTAATGTGGTGGCAGACGTATTAAGCCAGAAGCCGATTAGCATGGGTAGTCTAGCTTGTTTGGGTGCCTATAAGTAGCCTGTCGCTAGAAAGATTCAAACCTTGGAGGCTATGTTTATAAGGCTAGGCATCTCAGAGAAGGTTGGGGTTCTGACCAGTGTTGAGGTAAGGACTACTTTTATTGAGGAAATCAAGGCCAACCAATTTGAGGATGAAAGCTTTAATGAAATCATAGAGAAGACTTTTTTTGGCAAGGCCCAGGATGCAGCCCTTGATGCAAATAGGGTGCTCAGTTTTAGAGGGAGGATTTGTGTTCCTTGAGTAGATTGATTGATTTAGAAAGTACTAATAGAGTCTCATGGTTCATAGTACTTTATTTATCTAGGCGTAACCAAGATGTATCAAGAATTAAAGCGACTTTATTGGTGGTCTGACATGAAGAAAGACATTGCTTAGTTTGTGGCTAAGTGTTAGAACTGTCAGTAAGTGAAGTATGAGCATCAAAGGCCTGTAAGTTTATTTTAGAGAATGCCCATTGCTGAATGGAAGTGGGAAAGGATAGCCATGGATTTTGTGGTGGGTTTTTCTAAGACCTTGGGAAAGTATGACTCTATTTGGGTTGTGGTTCATAGATTGATGAAGTGAGTCCACTTCAATCTAGTCAGAGTAGAGTAGAATACGCAATAGTTGCCAAAGATTTATGTGAAAGAGATAGCAAGGCTACATGGGGTACCCCTTTCTATCATCTCAGACCGTGGTACGCAGTTTAAATTGAAGTTTTTGGGGAAATTGCATGAGGAGTTGGGCACTCAACTCACTTTCAGCATAGGCTTTCATCCACAGACTAATGGATAATCAGAGAGGACCATTCATCTATTAAAAGACATAATGAGGACATGTGTAATTGACTTTGGAGGGCATTGGGACAAATTCCTATTTTTGTGTGATTTGTCCAACAATAATAGTTATCACTCATTCACTGATGTGGCACCATTTGAAGCACTCTATGGGAAGGGATTAGATAACTCAAAGGGTAGTTTGAGGCTGGATATGTGAAGCCTTTGGGTGTTGACTTGGTAAGGTATGCCCAGGATAAGGTAATGAACATCCAAGCTAAGCTCTTAGAAGCTAGAGTCGATAGAAGGAGTATGCAGATCGCAAGGTAAGGGACATGACATTTTAGGCTGGTGAGTAAGTTCTTCTAGAAGTGCCACTCATAAAAGGGTGATGAGATTCGGCAAGAAAGGCTAGCTCATTCCTCGCAATATTGGCCCCTTTGAGATCCTTGACTGTGTAGGGCCAGTGGCTTATAGGTATTTATCACCTAGCCTATCTAGATTCTATCCTGTTCCATGTATACATGTTAAAGAAGTACCATGGGGATGGAGATTATATCATCAAGTAGGACTCAGTCTTGTTAGACAAATATCCTCAGTATGAGAAAGAACCAGTTGTAATTCTAGATCATGATATCTGGAAGCTGAGGACCAAAGAGATTAAATCAGTTAAAGTTTAATGGAAGCATCGTCCAGTGGAGGGAACTACTTGGGAAACCAAGAAAGACATTCGAGATAAGTATCCCTACTTATTTGATGATTCAAGTACTACCCTATTCTTGTCTTAGCCCCCATTTTCTTAGTTTTTTCACTTGGGGATAAGTGATGGGTAAATTGGTATCTATTATAACGACCAATTTCTATCATTATGGATAAGCCAATAGGGAAGGATTTAGAGCTAGAAAACTTCTGAGTAGTGACTTTGGAAATTTTAAGCCTAGGCCAGACTTAGATGAAATCTTAGTAAGGTGAGATCTAGGTTAATCTGGTAATGGGTGGTTGATTTAATTTTGATTTTGATAATTTCAGTTGATAGCCAAAATGATAAGAAGCATATACGGTTTTACGGAATCGACTTCGGGCAAGTAGAACTCCCAAAATTGATCTTGGCTTGAAGTGCTGAAATTAGAACGTCATGCATTGAGGATTTATTACAAAATGGGAACTTGAAACTCAAATCCCGATTCTGTCTCTGTGCAACCTACCAGTGGGGGGCTATTTTAGTGAGATATGTCCCATTGTGGAGGGCCAGTTGCGATTAAAAACTAAAAAAAATTCATAAAACATTTGAGAAATAAGGGGCAACCTACGGCAGTTTCTCATCATTTTTCCACAAGTTCTCGCACCAAAGTTAAGTTAATTACTCCCCTAATCTGTATTTTGATTCTTAGAACCTAGAATCATGGTTAATTATTCTTTGGGGGTGGCTTGAAATTAATAGTGGAAAAAACACTAGCTAAGCATTAGGATCATGAACTTGGCTAAGTGTTAGTATTATGATATCATCCAGATAAATTAGGCTATTTTATTGATCCTTTGCATATGTGTAACTTTTTTAGACCAAGAGTAAGCTGAAAGACTCCGGAAATGGAAGGCACCGGTCTTTTAAGATCATTCAGGCTTAGTTTCAAGATAGGTGATGGTTTGTTTTCCCATTTGTACCATATATGCCTATTAATTGCTCCATTGTATGCGTGTATATATGTGAATAGGGAAAGATGAAATACACCAAATGAAATGTTTATTTGTGATCAATTGCATACAATGAACCTATTAATTAATGGTTGTAAATGTATGAGACTATTCATTATGTTTGAGATTGTGGTTGATTAGATTGCGTGTCACATTACAACACATAATTGGATCGAATGTCATATTCTGCCAGAATATTAGACCGAGTGTCACATTTCGACACATTATTGGATTGGGTATCATATTTTAACACACTAACAGTTTGGGTGAGTTCCATGAAAAAACCATTCTATGACTAATGCATTGAAATTGATATTGTTAACATGGGTATATGTATATGTACTAATAATAAGATGATAAGTGGTAAAGTCTTCTATATATGTGTACTTATTGTGTTGTGGCTACTTACTTATATTTTATTTACTGGAATAGTCGTGTGATCCTACCAGTACATCACTATTTTGTATACTTATAATGCATTTGTTCTTTCTTTGTTGAGTACAAGGCATCTTCAGACGGTTTTTGAGGGACCTCAAATAGGAGACCACTAAGTGCAGAGTTCAAGGGTGAGCTAATTCTTTCAAGCTTTCATGAATTCTTCTCAATCTTTGTCCTTTCTTTTAGGATTTAGACTTTGCAGACTCTTGTTTATTTTATGGTTTTCGAGGTTGCATCCCCTTTCTTAGACTTGTTGGTTAGTATAGTTTTGGTACAATAACTTTTAGATTCTAGGGGGTTTTATTTCCGCATTGCTTATGTTGGATGGTACATTACTGAGTTTTTTGGGAACTCAGGTTTCTAAACTGATATTTAAACTTGTTTCCGCATCTTGAAATGCATATCTATTGTTATTAATGCTTAGTTGGGTTGTAGTAGTGGTTCTCCCAAACAAGGTCTAGAGATAGTGTTAATTACCCTAGGTCAGGGTCGCTACAAATTCAACAAATCACTTACTTGTGAGTCTTCACTCGTCGTTCTGACACCACAATTTTAAAAATTACAACCGTGATGTTACCAATTTGTTTCAACTCTTGAAGTTCCTAAGGATTTTGGTCGGTCAAAGAGAGAGGAAGTGTCAAAGAGAGGATAGATTGAATTTCTTAGGGTTGTGGGTTAAACACTGAGTGGGTCAGGGTAAAATCCAACCTTTAATAAATGGGTTGGAAAAAAATAATAATGATATTTTTAAAAGGGGGAGACACACATGCGCATGAATTGAGAATACAAATAGTGTAAAAGGATTGTATTTACTGTGTTTTTAGATTGTTTCGTGGGATAATAGGACCCCCCACAAACTTAAGGTATCTACTTCACAAAAGGGTCAAAGTTTTTTTGGGGGGTGGATGGTGGGTGGGTGGGTGGTAATTATGTATTTTCTCTTAAAAAAATATGTCATTTTTTTGTCTTCTCTAAACATATTACATTATAGTTTTTCATCAACATTGGGCTAGGCATAAATACCGAAAACCCGAAATACCGGACTGAACCAAAAAAAATTGATTTTTCGGTTTTGGTATTTTAGTTTTTGGTTTGGTTTTTCGGTTTTGGTATTTTATTTTTCGATATCACATTTTATTGTATTCGGTATTTCGGTTAATCAAAATTTAGAAAAGATACATTTATCTAAGTTTGCCTTACCCGTTTGTTAGCCCAAAAAATTAAAAAAAATATTTTTGACACTACACATGTTATTGTTTGAATATTGTAATAATATGAAAGGGTGTGCCAAGCCTACATTTAAACCATTCACTTAGAAAAGGAAAAAAAATACAAAGAAAAAAACTAAACACCCTTCCTGCTTTATGTTTCTGTCAATCAAACAATGACGTTGAACTTTTGGTGAAGGGTAGAAGCTAAAATCTATGAGAACTGAGAAGAGAAGTATCTTTGTAATGTCTCACTAATCTAGATGCGGAAATAAGCTATGTAAGTTTGCCATAATCTGTGTAGTGTTAAAAACAATAATGAAATATATATATTTTGACAATCTAGAAAAGATAAAAAAAAACAAATTTAATAAATCGAATCGAATCGAACCGAATTACAAAAAATTGAACCGAACTGAACCAATTTGATTCGGTATTCGTTACAACAATTACACAAACCAAATACTGAAAAAACCGAAATTAAAAAACCAAAATCAAACCAAATTACCGAATGGTCAGCCCTAATCAACATACCACCATAGAAATGTACAAAGAAATATCCTTAATCCAATCCAATGCTTTCATCATAATCAAGGAATCAGTTCTCTTTATCACAAAAAGAAAGTGGTAGGTTGTACAATATTCTAGAGCTGCCTTTATAGCTTAGCTTTAACTATAAATACTAGTCCCATCAAAAATTCTCTTTACTTTTGCATACTTCAAATTTCAAACACTTGTATCAAACTCTAACTAGGATTACCACTAGAAACTCCATCAGAATTATATTTATAGCTACCAAACCTCAGCTTTTTTCAAACTAAATATCTCATATAATTTTAAAATAATTTATTTATTATAATATCTAAAATTATAAATTAATTATATATCCACCAGCATGACATGAAGGGAATGAGAGTGTTGAGGTTAAGTATTACTTTTTATTTTGGGAAATATAATTAATTCTTTTAATAGAAAAATTATAAAAGTATATTTGTTTTGGTTATTTTTAGTGTTATGGTTGTACAATATATATTTTTATGTTAGAAAAAAATCTTAAATAATATTCTAACTCTAGAAATTATAATAAATATTATTTGACAAAACTGTGAAATTATCAATTCTACTGCTATGAATGATACAATCTGATTATGGAAAAAGAGAAGAGAAGAGAAGCGAAATCAGCTCAATCGATGTATTTCTTATTTGCAAGTTACAATAAACCAGTACACTGAATATATATATATATAAGGCTAGTGTCACGGACTTAGACTTCCACTAAGACTTCCGTGCAACACTTGACAACTTACTCACGAATCTTTCACGATCTTTTAAGCTCAAGTAAGCCTTTAAGACTAGATCGCTAAGGGAACGCTAGATTGCAAGAAAGACAAGAGAGCTTTTATGAAAAAGGCTTTTGTATTGCTTTGGAACAATGCTTGATTGCTTGATGATTTTCTACAAATGAATGCCCCCTCTATTTATACTACTCCTAAGGGACCTAAGTGTAAATAAAATTTACTATACAAGTCCTTCCATATTTACAAAGAAATCCCTACTCTAGAACTCTCCACACACTCTAGAGAATTCAAGTCTTTCAAGACTTCTCTACAAGCTTCTACAAGAATCTAGAGTCTTCCACTAACCTCTCCAATACTCTAGGTTCTTCTACCTTCTTCAAGAATTCTCTTGGACATTCTAGAGCCTTCTATTAACCTCTTCAAGACTCTAGATCTTTCTCCCATCTTCATGATCAAGTGGCGGGTCATGACACTCTCCCCCACCTGATATGGCGATGACCTCGGCGCACTGCAGCCACAAAAACCTTCGGACTTAGTCTTGAAACTGCCACAAGTCTTCATGCCATTCTAATGTGGCTTCTTCCAGAGATTGTCCCTTATAGTGGACGAGGAAAATGGCAGTGTCCTGTTTTCCCTATTTCTACTTGGTTCAGTCAACACTGGCCTCCGTTCTTTTTGGCACTTTAGAGGCAAGTGTCTTGGCAACTTCTTTGGTATCACGCCCTTCTTCATACAAGGTGACAATGCCTCTCTAGCACCATTGTCTTCATTCAAACTTGCAATGGTATCTATGAACGTCGGTACTCCCTCCTCTAGGCCCTTCTCAAGCTGCAAGGCCAAAAGTTGGGTTGGTCCTTCCGTCTTCGGCACCTTGACTAGGGGCACCATACACGGTCCCTCGTGCTCCATAACCACGAGTTGTTGGAGGTAGGGGTCGATCACCATGTGGCATCACTGGAAGAACTCCTGCCCAAGAATGATATCAAAGATATCTAAGGGAGCGACGGTAAAGTTTGTCTTACCTCACCACTTGCCCAATGTGATGTCTACTCCTTGAATGACTCTGCACACCGGTGTCAGGGGTGCATTAACCATCCTGATGCGGGCGTCACTTGGACTGTAACTTAGCCCCAACTTCATAGCTGCTGACTTGGTCATTATGTTGGCCTCTCCACTTGTGTCAACCATTGTACGAGTGGGTCATCTATTGATCATAATGTCTACATATTGTGCGTTGTACTCCTTCAGCTTTCCTGATTGCTTTGCGATAGCTCTGCATAATCCAATCAGGCCCAATTACGTTGTGTATGAACCTTGCTCTTGCCCTTGTGCATTTTTCCCCTTCCATTATCATAGGATGGCACCAAGGTTCTTCAGTTCAGGACACCTTCCATAGCCATGCGGCCCTCCGCATATGTAGCATCCATTCCCCTTCGCATTCTGTATCTTTCTGTCGGCATCGCCTCATCGTCTAGCCTTTTTACCATCGGACTTATGGTTGTCATGGTTTTTAGGATGAGGTTGTTTCTCCTCACAATTTCCCCCACCTTGGTCATGACTACCTCTCGTCTCATCTTCTCTTCCTCGGTCATGCTTATCATGCCTGAAGTATGTCAAAGCTTCGGCTTATGTAATGGCCTCATTGATGGTATTGAATTGGCGAAGCTCTACCTCCCTCTTGGCCCAACTCTGTAGTCCATCCATGAAGTGGAAGAGCATGTCTTCATCCGTGAGATTGGGAATCTGAAGCGTGAGAGTAGTAAACTTCTTCACATAGGCCCGTATTCTACCCGTTTGCTTTAATTCCCGAAACTTGCGTTTGGCCTCATAGATGACATTGTTGGGGATGAAGGCCTTCTTGAACTCATTTCGGAACTGCTCCCAGATTATGCATAGACCCTTCCTGATCTCAGACTCCTTATGCTTCCACCACAACATGGCCATCTCGGAGAGATATAACATGGCTGTGTTGATCCTCGTCTTGACATTCTTCACTTTGTTACACTTGAAGTAATTCTCCAAGTGCCACAGGAAGTTCTCCACCTCTTGTGCATCATGGGCACCTTTGAACATTGGTGCTTGGGAGCTTCAATCTTGTCCTCCCGATCTGCACTGGACTTCATGCATCTTCCAACATCTATGTCTCCTTTGAGTGCTGCCATCTCAGCCTTCATGGTCTTCATCGTGCTTAGCGTGTCCATGAGCCGACACTCTAAGGAAGTGATCACCTCTTTCACCTCATATTCGGCAGCCTTGCGCACCTCTAACTCCTTCTGGATGTTGTCGTTCTCCTCAAAGGTGAACTCTTCTAGAGACTTGAACTTGCCGTCGACCTTGTTCAAGCGCTTGCCTAATATCTCTATAGCATACCGGGCAGCATCCACCCTTGCAATCCACTCCATGCCGGGCATGACGTCCACGGGCTCCTCGCCTCGCTCATCGTCACTCACCTCAGTGGCCGAGGGTGAGTAGGATATTAGGGCCTCGCTTGGTGTAGGCTCAAGCGACACCTCCTCATTTCTCTTAGAGTTTTTCTTTCCCTTACGGTGCTTCCTTCTAACATCTTGCTTGAAATTGGTGGTGGTAGTGGCGTTGATGTCTCCCTCACTTGCCATATCCCTTAGTAGAACCTCACTTTGATACCACATTGTCACGGACTTAGACTTTTACTAAGACTTCCGTGCAGTACTTAACAACTTACTCACAAATCTTTCACGATCTTATAAGCTCAAGTAAGCCTTTAAGACTAGATCGCTAAGGGAACGCTAGATTGCAAGAAAGACCAGAGAGCTTTTATGAAAAAGGCTTTTGTATTGCTTTGGAACAATGCTTGATTGCTTGATGATTTTCTACAAATGAATGCCCCCTCTATTTATACTACTCCTAAGGGGCCTAAGTGTAAATAAAATTTACTATACAAGTCCTTCCATATTTACAAAGAAATCCCTACTCTAGAACTCTCCACACACTCTAGAGAATTCAAGTCTTTCAAGACTTCTCTACAAGCTTCTACAAGAATCTAGAGTCTTCCACTAACCTCTCCAATACTCTAGGTTCTTCTACCTTCTTCAAGAATTCTCTTGGACATTCTAGAGCCTTTTATTAACCTCTTCAAGACTCTAGATCTTTCTCTCGTCTTCATGATCAAGTGGCGGGTCATGACACTCTCTCCCACCTGATATGGCGACGACCTCGGCGCACTGCAGCCACAAAAACCTTCAGACTTAGTCTTGAAACTGCCACAAGTCTTCATGCCATTCTAATGTGGCTTCTTCCAGAGATTGTCCCTTATAGTGGACGAGGAAAATGGCAGTGTCCTGTTTTCCCTATTTCTACATGATTCAGTCAACACTGGCCTCCGTTCTTTTTAGCACTTTAGAGGCAAGTGTCTTGGCAACTTCTTTGGTACCACGCCCTTCTTCATACAAGGTGACAATGCCTCTCTAGCACTATTGTCTTTACTCAAACTTGTAATGGTGTCTATGAACATAAGTATTCCCTCCTCTAGGCCCTTCTCAAGCTGCAAGGTCGAAAGTTGGGTTGGTCCTTCCGTCTTCGGCACCTTGACTAGGGGTACCATACATGATCCCTCTTGCTCCATAACCATGAGTTGTTAGAGGTAGGGGTTGATCACCATGTGTCATCGCTGGAAGAATTCCTGCCTAAGAATGATATCAAAGATATCTAAGGGAGCGACGGTAAAGCTGGTCTTACCTCACCACTTGCCCAATGTGATGTCTACTCCTTGAATGACTCTGCACACCAGTGTCAGGGGTGCATTAACCATCCTGAGGTGGGCGTCACTTGGACTGTAACATAGCCCCAACTTCATAGCTGCTGACTTGGTCATTATATTGGCCTCTGAACCTATGTCAACCATTGCACGAGCGGGTCATCCATTGATCATGATGTCTACATATTATGCATTGTACTTCTTCGGCTTTCCTGATTGCTTTGCGATAGCTCCGCATAGTCCAATCAGGCCCAATTGCGTTGTGTCTGAACCTTCCTCTTGTCCTTGTGCATTTTTCCCTTTCCATTCTCGTAGGATGGCACCAAGGTTCTTCAGTTCAAGACACCTTGCATAGTCATGCGGCCCTCCGCATATGTAGCATTCATTCCCCTTCGCATTCTGTGTCTTTCTGTCGGCATCGCCTCATCATCTAGCCTTCTTACCATCGGACTTATGGTTGCTATGGTTTATGGGATGAGGTTGTTTATCTTCACAATCTCCCCCACCTTGGTCATGACTACCTCTCGTCTCATCTTCTCTTTCTGGGTCATGCTTGTCATGCCTGAAGTCTGTCAAAGCTTCGGCTTGTGTAATGGTCTCATCGATGGTGCTGACTTGGTGACGCTCCAACTCCATCTTGGCCCAACTCTATAGTCCATCCATGAAGTGGAAGAGCATGTCTTCATCCGTGAGGTTAGGAATCTGAAGCGTGAGAGTAGTAAACTCCTTCACATAGGCCCGTATTCTACCTGTTTGCTTCAATTCCCAAAACTTGCATTTGGCCTCATAGATGACATTGTTGGGGTAGAAGGCCTTCTTGAACTCATTTCGGAACTGCTCCCAAGTGCTGATTATGCATAGACCCTTCCCGATCTCAGGCTCCTTATGCTTCCACCACAACATGGCCATCTCGGAGAGATATAACATCATTGTGTTGATCCTCGTCTTGACATTCTTCACTTTGTTACACTTGAAGTAATTCTCCAAGTGCCACAGGAAGTTCTCCACCTCTTGTGCATCACGGGCACCTTTGAACATTGGTGCTTGGGAGCCTCAATCTTGGCCTCCCGATCCGCACTGGACTTCATGCATCTCTCAGCATCTATGTCTCCTTTGAGTGCTGCCATCTCGGCCTTCATGGTCTCCATCATGCTTAGCGCGTCCATGAGCCGACACTCCAAGAAAGTGATCACCTCTTTCACCTCATACTCGGCAGCCTTGCGTACCTCTAACTCCTTCTGGATGTTGTCGTTCTCCTCAAAGGTGAACTCTTCTAGAGACTTGAACTTGCCGTCGACCTTGTTCAAGAGCTTGCCTAATATCTCTATAGCTTGCCGGGCAGCATCCACCCTTGCAATCCACTCCATGCCAGGCGTGACGTCCACGGTCTCCTCGCCTCGCTCATCGTCACTCACCTTAGTGGTCAAGGGTGAGTAGGATGTTAGGGCCTCGCTTGGTGTAGGCTCAAGCGACACCTCCTCATTTCTCTTAGAGTTTTTTCTTCCCTTGCGGTGCTTCCTTCTAACATCTTGCTTGAAATTGGTGGTGGTAGTGGCGTTGATATCTCCCTCACTTGCCATATCCCTTAGTAGAACCTCGCTCTGATACCACATTGTCATGGACTTAGACTTTCACTAAGACTTCTGTGCAGCACTTGACAACTTACTCACGAATCTTTCACGATCTTGTAAGCTCAAGTAAGCCTTTAAGACTAGATCGCTAAGGGAACGCTAGATTGCAAGAAAGAGAAGAGAGCTTTTATGAAAAAAGGCTTTTGTATTGCTTTGGAACAATGCTTGATTGCTTGATGATTTTCTACAAATGAATGCCCCCTCTATTTATACTACTCCTAAGGGGCCTAAGTGTAAATAAAATTTATTATACAAGTCCTTCTATATTTACAAAGAAGTCCCTACTCTAGAACTCTCCACACACTCTAGAGAATTTAAGTCTTTCAAGACTTATCTACAAGCTTCTACAAGAATCTAGAGACTTCCACTAACCTCTCCAATACTCTAGGTTCTTCTACCTTTTTCAAGAATTCTCTTGGACATTCTAGAGCCTTCTATTAATCTCTTCAAGACTCTAGATCTTTCTCCCGTCTTCATGATCAAGTGGCGGGTCATGACACTAGGCTACAATTCCACTAACTACCTTAACATCCTATCACAGCTGTCAATAGTAACAAAATTAGTTACGCCTAACTACTCCTACCAACTAACTGTTAATCAGTAATTAATCATCAATATCAAGTGACTCCATCATCCTCAATACTCTTCCTCAAACTGGGTGTGGTGAATAAATTCAAAACACCAAGTTGGATAGCAAGAAATCATGCTACAATTTCCCCAAGGTTTTTGTTAATATGTCTGCTTACTTATCTTTAGTGGGGATATAAATAGTATTGATTAATCCCTGTTGAATTTTCTCCATGATAAAGTGAAAATCGATCTTATTGTGCTTGGTCGTTCATGAAATACAGGGTTCACGATAATTTAAATTGCTGCCTTACTATCACAAAACACAGACACTGGTTCCTCAATTTCAATGTTCAACTCTTTAAACAAGTTTGTTGCCTAGACAATCACAGGTGTTAGACAAGATAGTCTTCTATACTTTTCCTCTGCAGAACTCCTTGATATTGTAGCTTGCTTCTTGGATTTTCAGATAATGAGTGAGTCTCCCAACTTTAATAAATACCTTGTTACTGACCTCCTAGTATTTGGGAATGTAGCCCAATTATCATCACAAAAACCAGTTAGCCTCATTTTCTTTTGTGAAAACATGAGTATCCCCAAACGTAATTGATTTTTGAGTTACCTAAGAACTCTGAGAGAAGCTTGCCAATGTTGGACTTTTGGTTTATGTAGGAATTGGCTCAAGGTTTGTACTGTTTAGGAAATGTCAGGCCTAGTAATAGTTAAGTACAACTACTTTCCAATCAGGCCTTTGATACTGAGAAATATCATGAAACAACTCCTCCTCACCACAGCCTCCATCAGAAGCTATAGTGAGCTTCATATTGCATTCTAATAGGGTGATAGCTTGTTTTCCTGCAGTGCCAGCTTCAACTAATAGCTCTAATGCATATTTTCTTTGGTTCATAAGGATACCCTTTTGGGACCTGTTGAATTCAATTCCCAAAAGGAATTTCAATTCTCCAAGGTCTTTGATTTTGAATCATTTGTGTAGAACTACCTTAGTATCCTGAATGAGTGCTGCATTATTTCTAGTAATGAGAAGATCATCAACATGGACTAAAATGATAACCAAGATGGCCTTTTTATTCTTGGTGAATAAGGAATAGTCCAAATGATTTTGACTATATCCAGATTGCAACAAAGCTTCAGTAAATTTGAAATTCCATTACCTTGAAGCCTGTTTGAGTCCATAGAGAGACTTCACAAGCTTGCACACCATAGTTGAGTTCCTGCCACTTATAGACCTTTAGGCAATTCCATGAACACTCCCTCTATGAGATCACCCTGTAAGAAAGCATTATAGACATCCATTTGATATATACACCAGTTTTCTGCAGTAGCCAATCCAATAACTATTCTTACTATCACCATTTTTACTACTGGAGGAAATGCTTCTTGATAGTCTATTCCAGCAGTCTGACTATGCCCCTTAGCCACCAACCTAGCTTTATACCTTTCTATTTCACCATCCACTTTGTATTTGATCTTGAAAATCCCATTTACATCCTATCACAAGCTTCCCCTTTTGCCAAGGAACCAGGTTCCAAGTCCCATTATCTACAAGAGCTTGTAAGTCTTATTGCATTGCATCTATCTATCTAGTATCCTGTAGGGCTTCTTCATAGAATTTAGGCTCAGTAACAGCTGAAAATTTGCTCAAGCAAGCTTTGTAGGCAGGATATATATTTTGGTAAGAAAGAAAGTTAGATAAAGAGTGAGGTTGCTGGACTTTCTTTGTAGTAGTGACATAATTTTGATGCCAAACTAGTTTGATCACAGCTCGACTAGATTTCCTGACAGCAGGAGTAGTAGTGGTTTCAATTGTAGTTGGAATGACTGAGAGATCACTATCATCCACAATATCATGTGGTGTTCATTCCGAATCATCATTAGTAGTACTGTTGTAGGCATAATATATGTGTTTTGAACAGTGGGCACACCTGGTTCATGATCAACAACTATCTCCAGAGATGCTTTTATTAGTTCTAACTCAGAAGATTGAGAGGTTTTTGGAAACAAAGGGACTAAACCATCATGTAGGTCTTTAAAAGGAAACACTTATTCTTTGAACACTGAATCTCTACTAACAATGAACTTTCTACCAACAATATTATAGAGAAGATAGCCCTTTTGAGTAAGTGAATACCCATCAAATCATAAGAATTAGCTTTGGTAGAGAATTTATCTTTCCTAATCAGTGTAGTAGCAAAACACAAACAACCAATAGTTCTAAGGTGATCCAGTTTAGGCTTCTTCTTGTAAAAAACTTCAAAGGGTGATTTCCCTTGCAATGTGGGAGTAGATAATCCATTGATGAAATACACAGCAGATAGGACATATTCCCCCCAAAATCTAATAGGTATATCATCTTGGAAGCTAATGGCTCTTGCCACTTCTAATACATGCCTATGTTTTCTTTCCACCACTCTATTTTATTGTAGAGTGTGTGGGAAACTGATCTGATGAATAATGCCTAGTGATTCAAACAATTCTTTGCATTCAATGTTAAAAAATTCACCTCCATTATCTGATCCAACAACCTTCACACTGTGATCAAACTGAGTTTTAACCATCTAAAAGAAACATTTTAAGATTGTTTTGACATCAAATTTTCAATCTAAGCAAGTACAACCATGTAATTCGAGAACAATCATCTACCACAATTAAAAAATACTTGAAACCAGTACGAGTACTAACTTTGTATGGACCCCAAACATCAATGTGTATCAAGTCAAATATAGAACTGCTTTTAGACATTGACAAAGTAAATGGTAACCTTGTTTGTTTGTCTAAAGGACATATAAGGAAATCAGTGTGTCCATATGTAGTTAGAACTAGTTTCTTCAAAGTAGTGAGTGATGGGTGACAAAGTCTCTTATGCCATAACAAGCCTTCATCCTTAGTAGTTGACATGCGTCAGTCTTGCTTCTCTATGACTCCCAACCTTAGTAGATTCAACAATTTTATTCATGCTGCCTCTATCAATAGCTTTATTCAACAGAAAGTAAAGTCCTCCAGTCTCCTTACCAATCTCCTTGACCTTCCCAGTTAATAGGTCCTAAAAAAACACAAAACTCAGGGAAAAATCTTACGGAGCAGTGTAGTTGTCTGGTTAACTGTGAAACAGAAAGCAAATCATATTTGAAGTTAGGGACCACAAGAACATTAGTTAAAACATCACCATTACTCCAATTGTATCTGACAATATGAGATATTGCAGTGGTTTCTCCATTAGGCAATTGTACATGATTCTGATCACTTTGTTCTAAACCAACTATATCAAATAAGTCAACTAGAGATATTGTTTTATGCTTTGTTACTCCAGAGTCTACTACCTAGTGTTTAATCTTAGTGCCTATATAAAAAGATTTGTCTACAACTTCTTGGTTAACAAATGGAATGTCAGTGTTTTCCTTGTTCAATAGCCTGAGGATTTGACCATATTATTCCTATGTGAAGAAGGGAGCTACTTGTCCAAGTGAATCATCCTCAACTGCATTCACATTTGCCATCCCAGTGCCATTATTTCCATACCTTCAAGGTGGTCCAGACTTGTTCTTGAATTTACAGTCAGGTGGATAACCAACAACTCGATAGCAGGCCCTTCAGCTTGCAAACATCACACTGCAGAGTATAACCTCTCTTCTGCTTATGGAATGATTGTTGTTGGTGACCCCTACAAGCATACAGTGCAGTAGAGGTAGAAGCACCTACATCTCTTTCAGGGAAAAAACCACCATTGACATACTGTTTTTGATCCTCACCTGCATATAAAGTAGTAGGTAATCCCAAATCTCCTCCTGAGTATGAACCAGTTGTTGCCTTTTGGATTTCATTAGAGATAATCATTGAGTATGCTTTGTTCACAGAAGGCAATGGAATCATCAAAAGAATGTGACTACGAGCCTGGCTGTATGACTCATTTAGTCCCATCAGAAAAGAAAACAGTTTCATGTATTGCAAATGACTCGCATACACTACTGATTTGTCACAGCCACAAGATGATGGTGCTACGAGACCATCGAATTCATCCCAAATGAGCCTCAATCGAGTGAAATAGGCAGAGACTGAAGAAGAACCTTGTGTTATAGTGCAATCTCACAATGTAGCTGATAGCCTCGCGATCCGTCCACCTTATCGAATCTCTCCTTCAAATATGCCATACAGTTGTAGCATCAGCTGAATAGATGATGCCACTCATCAATTCCTTTGAAACGGAGTTCAAAATCCACGGTAATACAAATGCATTGCATTTATCCTACTATTCTCCCAATGCAGTGTTGTAATCACTATTTTTATAGGTACCAAAGACAAATCCTGCTTTACTTTTGGCTCAGAGAGTTAGGATCATAGATCGACTCCACAATGAGTAATTTTGCACACTTGTAAGCTGGATTGTTGTCAACATAGATCCTGGAGAATCAGACTACATAAGATATAGGGGATGATTACGATTCTTTTGGACATTATTGATTGTGCCAGTGCTCACCATTTCCCCAAAATCAGATTTAAAAAAATGAGAAACAGAGAAATATAGAGACTAGATTGCCGACGAACAAACAGATGAATCAAACATTGATTCGTGGCTGTGATACCTTGTGAAATTATCAATTCTACTGCTATGAATGATACGATCTGATTATGGAGAAAGAGAAGAGAAGAGAAATGAGTTGAATCGATATATTTTTTATTGTGCAAGTTACAATACATATATATTAGACTACAATTCCACTAACTACCTTAACCTCCTATCACATCTATACAGCTGTCAATAGTAACAGAATTAGTTATGCCTAACTACTCCTACCAATTAACTGTTAATCAGTAATTAATCATCAATATCAAGTGACTCCATATCCTCAATAGAAATGTATTGAATTATTGAATTATTGTCAAGTCTCTTCAAATGGTCCGACTTTACTATAACGTTCACGACTTTGTAAGAAGTAGTAATATTTTTTTAGTTTAGGTTGATTTTCCTCCAAAAGATAATCAAATCAATTAAATCAAGTTTTTCAAACATTAGATTTAATCAAATCAATTAATTAGGTATTTTCCTTCCTTTGATTTTTGTCGGTTTTCATTAAATACACGATAATATACTTTAAGCTAATGTTAGATTGACTATATTTTAGCATAAAACTACCAAATAAATTATTATTTGCGAAAAAAAATATATACGATAATCAAGTTATTTATATAACTTTTTCCAAAAAAAGAAAGTACACGTTGTATAAGAATTGTGCCATTTTCAAGAACGTAAAATGATTATTTGCAAGGAATTTGTTTTTTTATAAAAAAATTAAAGATTTAGTTGTAACATAATATACCATGATATTTTGACTATACTTGAATTAAGTAATTAAAGTATTCAATTAAATAAAAAAATTTGAATATGAAATAAATTCTTGGAACCATCAAAATAAAAATTATAAATCAAACAAGAAAGTAAAAACAAAAAATTGGATTCCTAGAAAGACAAACATATATATTATGATTCAAGGGTTAAAAAAAATCAATTAGTACCATGAAATTTAAACAATTCATATAAATATTCACACACATGCAACTATAATATTTATACTGGTATTTTTTCATGATCCGCAGTCGGGCAATGATGACGCCTATTACACCCCTCAAGTACTCAAGTCTAAAATCCCAACAGCCATGCTTGCGGAAGACAACAGTTCAATAACATAACAATAATAAAGGATGAAAGACATGAATAATAAATTCAAGAAGCGCACCGTATCATAAATCTGTAATACAATACAAAATATACAAAAGAGGCCCAAAGATGACCAAAAAGGATAAACTGACACAAACCAAAACTCTGGACCTAGTGTCACCTATACAGGAATTACTAAGTACTGAAAGCTATATATACAAGAGATCTACCTTGTCAAAATACAAAATATACAAGTCAATACAAAAGAAGAAAAGTAGCAAGCCTCTGGACATCGGGAGCTCACCACAATCTAAGTTTGTGACAACTGAGGGAGATTCAATGCTCATGGTGGGTGGCTCATACTGGGAGCTGCATTAGAAAAAGATGCAGAAGTGTAGCAGGAGTACAAAAATACAGGATATTTTAGTAGACATCATATGACGACTGAGCTCAAAAGGATCATATACATATATAAAAGAGTAAGATAGTATTACACCTACAAGCTAGCACTTCCGTAAATCACAATATATATACCCGAACATAAATAAACTCTCACAAATACAGAGAGGAGTGCACCCAAATACACAGAATAGTATAATCACGTAATAAGACAAGATGATACAATGCAGTGGCCATATGCTTAAAGGTAATAACTAGGAGGAGCCCCCAAGCCGCTCGTAATGAAACCTCGGATTCATTAAAAGTAAATCAATAACTCGGATATATATATCAACAGGCTGCTTGAAATGACATACCGTACTTATCAACAAGTGAAATGATAAGATGTAACCCAGACAAATATTAATGGACCCCCTGAATCATGCCTTGGGCTTATCAGTAGTATCCAAAAATGTGATACCTAGCCATGCAACTAAATATTTTTCCGTGCCACTCTAGTCATGCAAGTTTCAAGAATTTTTCAAGTTAACTGAATAAATTCTATTTTTATGACATAATTCCAACATAGTATATTTTCCATCAAAAACAAGATCCTTCAGTAAAGTGCAATACGAATCTTACCCCCGGAGCCCAACATGTCAAAAATACATAAAAAAACTACATGAATGGGTATTTAAAATCGATCCCCCTTCTAATTAAATAAGTCAAGTCAGGACGCTAACAAAAGTAATTTACATGAATGTAACTCACCAGAAAATCAATAATTCAAACCACTATACACAGTACACTAGACTTGGGTAAACACCCATCTCAGAGAAGAGGTACTAATCTGGAGTTTTGTAACTCCAGACAGTCCAAGTCCAAGACCTCGGACCCAATAAGTATAAATAAAACTATAAAGACAAAAATAATATAAAGGCACCCAACAACTCAAAACACTCAAATATCGCGTAAGAACTAGGTTTCAAATCACCTAAAAGTATCCTAAAGAGCTAAATTCATCGAATAAGCTAAGGATCAACCTAAGCTAAGGTTAAACAGCTAAACACTAAACTAAAATTCTCGGATATGGCCATTTCAATACTAAAGATCATACAATCCTAAATTCATTACCTACAATCCATCCTAACAATCATACTAATCGTATATATGTACATAAAACTATCCGAGCCAAGTCTAAAGAAGAGACTATAACCTACCTCAAGGCCGAAATTGCACCAGAACTTCTATTCTAGAGCTTTTCTTTTCCATAGAGCCTCCGAACAATGTCACTCCATCAAATTAATGGAGAGAACATAAAAACCAAAATAATTGATACCCATATTGCAATAAATGAATTCGAAACTGAAAATAGGCTAAAATTATACATTGGGACCCGCACTCAAAATTGCAAAAATGATCCTATCACAAGGTCCCAATGAGTTCAGAAAACTTGTGCTCCAAAAATGGACACAATTTGAGCTAAATTCATCGCAAAATAGTCCCACCATTAAAGGAGTTCAAAAAGATCAAAAACTACAGTTTAGGAAGAAATTGATGGGAATTACCAAGAGAAACAAAAGATTCAACATTTCTAAAACATGCCCATGCAAATTTCCAAAACCATCCAATAAGAATCACCAATTTTGGCCAAGAATTCCTCTCAAAATCAAAGTTTTCTATGTTAAGAATGAGGTATTACATGTTAGAAACAGGTTTTAAGACTTACTGATGCCAGGCCTTTTGGCCATCAGGAATGCGGAGCATAGCTCCGCAAATGTGAATTCCAATCAACAGAGCCTCTACAAGCGCCGAGGCTAGCCCACAATCATGGTTTCCATGCCCAATTCTCTCCACAAATGTGGTATAAGTCTCGCGATCGCGGAGACAAAAGTGAGTTGCGCCAGCATCTGTACAATAGCATTTCACCAAGGAAGTAAAGTTCTCTGATGGGGGCTCAGAACTCTTTGGGAACCCCATCGAATGAACCATGCTACCCTATTAGAAATGGTATTTTGGATTCAGCGGAGTCAAAAAAGGACCAATAGAGATTGTCTTGTCAAAATATTGACCAAAGTCAATACTTAAAATTAAAATCTAAATAAAATGCTAAAAGATACAAACTCACTTTGAAGGACTTAGAATTTAACCAAAGGTCATTTTACACCAAACTTGGCATTTTGGAGTTAACTGCACCAACGAAATTTCAATCCAAGTATGTTCACTATGAATGTTGACTGCAGTCTAACTTTGGCCAAATCTTCAAAACTAAAATAATAGCCCCAAACCCAAAGCGATCATCATACTAAACCATAATAACCCTTCCAGAGATGATGGAACTGACAGAATCTTTAATAGATATAAGAATCTCCAAATGTTGCCTTAGGCCTCAAAATGGCCAAATTCATTCAAAACTCACCCGACCTCCTCGAAAAACATGCCACACATCTCAAAACTTAAAGAGAGCTATGTATAAGATACAGGAAGGGGAAAATAGTAAAAGCATGCAATAATATGAAAATGACCACGAGGGTCATTACAACATCAACTACTAAAAGGACTTTCATCCTCAAAAGTAAAAGTGAGGGAAGTACCTGAAGGCTCAAAAAGGTGAGGATATCGGGTACGCATATCAAGCTCATTCTCCAAAGTTGCCTCCTCGATCAGAAGATGCGTTTACTAAACCTTAACTGGTGGAATCTCCTTAATCCTCAACTTCTTAACGTGTCTGTCTAAAATAGACATAGGCTCATCCTCAAAAGCCAAGAACTCATCCAACAAAATTGAATCCCATTGAAGCACGTGAGACTCATATGGAACATATCGTCTCTACATACAACAACAACAACAACAACAACCCAGTGAAATCCTACATCGTGGGGTCTGGGGAGGGTAGAGTGTACGCAGACCTGACTCCTACCAATGTAGGACGGCTGTTTCTGAAAGACCCTCGGCTCAATAAAAGCATAAAAAAAAGTCAGACAAGATTATTAAAGTAAATAAGTAGATGACGAAAACGGTCCAAAGATTAGTATAATCAAAGCACAAAAAAAACAGTAGATATTATTATTAGATAATAACATAAATACCATAAATAACATACATCAGAGTACAAGGAATCATAGTGCGTTAATACGCCTACGAATAAGGGTGAATAAAACTACTATGTACTAGCCTTCTACCCTAATGTGTGTCCTCCACACCCTCCTATCTAGGGTCATGTCCTCGGTAAGTCGTAAATGCGCCATGTCCTGTCTGATCACCTCTCCCCAATATTTCTTCGGCCTACCCCTACCTCCTCTGAAACCATCCATAGCCAACCTCTCACATCTCCGCACTGGTGCATCTGAGACTCTCCTCTTCACATGTCCAAACCATCTCAGTCGCATTTCCCGCATCTTATCTTCCACCGCGACCACTCCTACCTTTTCTCGAATAGCCTCGTCTCTACATAGACATATGGAAAATAGGGTGACCATCAAAAAGAGCTGGAGGTAAGGCTATCTTATAAGCCACCTGACATACTTGTCTTAGGATGTTAAAAGAACTGATGATCCTTGGCCTAAGCTTTACCCTCCTTCTGAACCTCATCACGCCCTTCATGGGTGACCCCCACAGAAACACCTAATCACCAACCATAAACTCTAAAGGATGCAACCTCCGGTTACCATAGCTCTTCTGCCTACTCTGGGCAGTATGAAGTCGCTCCTAGATCACATGGACACTATCCATAGAATCTCACAATATTAAGGAACCTCACGTCCTAACCTCAAAAGCATCAAACCAGCTCACAGTAGAACGATGCCTCCTACCATATAACTGTAATGCCTTATACTATTCTAACCTAGATCAAGTTCAAGAACAAAGAGAAAACCTAAGAAAAAAATTAAAAAGGGTACATTATATAGTACCCATGAGTGGTACATATGATCAGGAGTCCCTATGAGTCGTAGGTTGAAATTCCTAGGTCAACCCAATACTTAGAAATATTTGAGTTTCTTCAACCCTCCTTACGAGTGGCTTCTATGGCTCGTAGGAGTTTCTATGGACCCTAGGATAGGCTCATGGATGAGGCTAAGAGACTCAGCTTCTCTTGTGTGTAGGACTTTACCTATCAGCTAGCAGGACATTTCATAGACAATTCTATGCCCATAGGAAGGGGTCCGTAGGTCAAACTTCAAAAACCCAAGCAAGCGATCGGATTCCTACGAGTTAGTCCCTACGACCCATTCCAGGGCCTACGACCCATAAAAGGTCTTTATTTTGGACCAACATATCCTACGAGTGACCTTCTACGGTCCATAGGAAGGCATCCGTAGTGAACCAAACATAATTTAATAAGGGTTATTGTCATGACCCAAGCCTAGGGCCTAGATATGACACAGCAAATGAGGGACTCGAAAGTACCTCAAACAAGCCTCTTAGCATTCATTTATCCTTTTATAGGTAATCATCAAAAAAAAAGAGGAAACGATAATAGTAAACCTTCAACTTACATATGTCCAACAATATCTCTAACTTTTAGATTTAACAGGGCTAGTACAAGTCCCTAGCTCACCCTGAATCATAATAGAAAAAAATGTCATAGTAACTGTCTAAAAATCTCAACATATCATAAGATAGAAAAATAAAGGAGTATTATTCCCAGAACATGGTAACTCACAAAAAGTAGCCTTCAAACAAAATATCAACTAGCCACTTGAAGGAGAATGATGAGGAGCATTTGTCCCTACATAGTGATATCATGTAGGCAAAAGAGTATGCGTTAGTACTTTGAATGTACTAAGTATGTAGGCATGCATGAATATTGAGGAAACATTAAAACATTTATGTAATATGAAATATAATGCAATACATGCATAATCAATCATATAGATATTCATTAAAATATTCATTTTGTTTGAAGATGACCATAACTGATATTTCAGACCATGCGAGCTATTACATGGAATCAAACATAACCCCCTACATTGGCCAGGGAGACTACTTGCTGGATAGAACTCCGTCAGCTTCATTCATTTCTTTAACTTTAACTTTCAGGGCTATTTGTGGATCCATTAGCCTAATCCTACAAGGACTCCTATGTTGGCACATAGTTAATGAGACAAGGTGTTACTACTAGGATTCCCTTATCGAATCCCACCTCAATGACCCATTCTGTACTAAGTCAATTCCACAAAATAGTTTAATACTTCAAAATAGTTATAACATATAGCTTGAGAATTCAAAACATCATATTCGGTTGAATAGCTCATTAAAATCTATGGTGATTCAAATATGTAAGAATTGTCTTTATTGCATAAAGAATCCAAAATTCATACCATTTCATTATTCTTTTATTTCATAAGACTCCCTTTTGATCATAGACATTACTTTCATAAATATTCATTTGGAGTCAAAGTTTTCAAGTCAAACTTCATTAAAAATATAGTAAAACTATGTGGGTTTAAATCACTTCAACCTTCAAACATGTATGTAAATGAAATTATGCATAAATACTTTGAAATCCATAAAATAAAAATCATGATTTAAACAATCCACCATGAATTTCAAGCACCTTTAAAGAGATAAATAGAGAAAATACTTGCAAACCATCAATTCATATATATGAAATTATTTTGTATCAAAATAGACCAATGATCATTAGTTTTAGCATGATTCATGATATTAACTAGAAATAAGAATTACCCATAAGAAAATCTTATTTGAAATCAAGAGATTTAGTTGAAAAAGTTTTTGACTCCATGGGTGGAAGAAGCCATAGATAAACACCCACACACCTTAGAGTAAAGTTTTAAAAAAATAAATATAATTTATCATATAACCAAAATACTTTAGGCATGTGAGAACATAATTTATCATATAATCAAAATACTTTAGGCATTAGAATAATGAAATGCACCAAATTAAAACATACTTGAAATAACCCACCAATTCACTTTAAAACCTTTTCATGCCTTCATATAAGGACCTTTAATAAATCAGCAGTTTAATGCATTTAAGAGCCAACATAAGCTAATATAGGATAGGTAATTAAACTTCAAATACTTAATAATCTATGTATTTCGAATCATGATATGAAAAAACATAAAGTTTCATAATGAAATTAAATAAAAGACTTTGATAATTCATTTGGGCTTCATGGATGAAAAGATCCATGAATCAATACTCACATACCTTAGATTCGAAGCTTTACTCAGAACTGAAGGACTTAATAAACACTCTTGAATCCTAGCATTTTTTCCTCGCCGAAGCATTTTGTATACTACCCAGAGTATATGAATCACCAAAATAGTATTTCTATACTACTAATAACTAAAACTATATTTTGAAAATGAGTAAAGAAGTGTATAGAGAGAAGAGTTATTTGAGAAAGCTTGATGAACACAATGATGAAATAAGGTGGTATTTATAAGTCTAAATGGGGGATCTAACAATAATTAAAATAATTATAAAGAAAAATCTAAAGATTTAATGGAGGATTGTGATGTCATGGGTGATGTCAAATTGAAGACTATTGATGTCATGGGTGATATCTAATGGATCTAGATCTTCTATGATTCGTGAGATTAATCTCTTTTTTAGGGAATACCCTTTTTTGGAGCTATGTTTAAACAAGACAAATACCTAATTAGAATTTGATGTCTTCATATGAATTATAGTTCTAGAAGTCTTATTGCATGTAGTTTATGAATCAATTGATTTAGAGCATTCTACAGTCAGATTTGATATTTCTTCTATAAATACTCTATTTTGTCACAACACCAGGTCTTGCAAAGATTAATTTATTTGACCTACTTAGCCTCCGAATTGTAAGCTATGGTCTTACAAAAATTGTAGATAATGATGTTTGGGTTATTCAGAAATTTGAATCACCTAATTTAGACCATTCTATAAAAAGTTATGTCCAAAATATAGAAGCAGTATCATTTTCATCTAGAATTGGAACACCATATACAACGTTTTTAGGGGGTGTTACATGCATTTTGGTCTTTTCCCCCACTTTCTTAAACTGAACCCAAGCCTTTATAAAACTAAATTTAGCCCATTAGCAGTACCCAATGTATCTTTTCTCTCATTAACACTTAGGATTTTGAGAGTATACATTAGAGAAGAAGGAGAAGAGCTAGGGCTTAAGAGTTTCAAGCCAAGTTTTCAATTTTCGCTTAGTTAATCTTCATTCTAAGTATGTAAGACTATCAGAATGTTGAACTATGCTTATCAGCGTAACCCACATGTTCCTATAGTCAAGTTTGAGTTTCAAATCCAATAAAGTAAATTTTTGAGTTGTTTATATAATTTCTTATTAAATTTTAATATATGTTTGATAATACTGTATTGAGTTGAGTTTTGAGATTATGGATTTATGTCTATATGTATATTAACCCTAGTTGAGTTTTGCATTTAATTATTTTATGTACTGCTTTGAGTTAAAGAATGATTATTTTCATTAATTACTTGAAAAAAAAAATTGAGCATGGGGTGAGTTGAGAAGCCTCTTAATCATATTTTGACCATGAGTATAAATACTTTTAAATATTTATTTTGAGATTGAATTGAGAAGTTAATTCGTGCTTTTAATGCGTACACTGATGTGAGATCATATTCATTTTAAAGAGAATAGATGAGTTGAGAACAATTGAGTTTGTGCTAAGTCCAAAAGAGACTAAATGAGTTAATTAAGTAAATACACTCACTTGAGTAATGAGCATAATAAATTATATTTTGGAAGTAGTATTGAACACCAAGTTGGGTAAGAGTATAGAATAACTCAAGCCCCATAAACTAAGTAGTTGGTGTAGGATAGGATCATACCGTTTATTCGGGCGACTCCTCATTATCAAAAAAGAGGACTTTTATTTGATCAGAGATGAATTATGTCTCTTACCCTGGAAAGCAATTAGACGGCTACGGCAACGACAATAGTTCTTTGTATCATCAAATTACTCATAAGTGAAGGTTGTCGGTTAGAAAAACTCCTAAAGAGTAAAATATTATATTTTTATATACTGAGTTACATTCATTGTTTCATGTCTTTTAAAGCATTGTAAATTTATTTTTTTATTTTGCATGCTTTATTGAGTTGAGATATTTTCAAAGTTGAGTTCCTTGGTTGAGTATCATGAATAAGTTTCCTTTTAGCTATTTGAGTTGAGCTATTCCATGTACTGACATCATTTGGCATTGCATTTTTTCATGATGCAGATACAGGTGATAGAGATCCTTAACAGGCACACCGTTGAAGATCAGCTTTCTACTCATCTTTGGTGAGACCTCGTTACATTTAGAGGAGCTCCTTCCTTATCAGTTTTCTTTACTATATTAGTTCTTTGAAGTAGTGCAACCTTGTCTCGACACCTTTTTGGTGCTTAGTAGAGGCTTCAGTGATAGAGATAGAGTAGAGTCATTATGAGTTTTTCAAAGTCTATTTTAAATTACGACTTTCATTTTTGAGTAATGATATTGAGTTATACTTTTAATTGAATACTTTAAATTATTATTCAAAGACTGATTAGAATATTTTATCAATTCCCACTTGAGTTAATCTTTTAATGAGTAGAGTCTTTCGATGAGTGAGCTAGCCAGTCCAAGGGTTCATTTGGGACCAGCAATGTTTTTGACTGTCATCCACGTTCAGGGTATAGACTCGGGGCGTGAAAAACTTGGTATTGTCTATGTAGCCGAGTCTAGTAGAGGTCATTCTTATCAGTGTGAAGCGTGGAACATCTATAATGGGGAGGCTACCAGAATTTAGGAATTATTTCACTTCTTTCTTACTCCATCTCTTGATGTAGAGTATGAAAATCTCCTTCTAATTCATACATTTCATGATTTTAGATAAAGCTTTCCAAAAGAACTTTGAGTAAGAGGAACGTTGCTGAGAATGAGATCCCACAACCATCCAAAATACAGACCTTTAATCGTGTCTGGACAACTGAGAATGAGATTGAGGATGGGACTCAAGAAGTCCTACTGACTACTCATCCCACAATAAGTTTTGAGGCTGAATTTAGGGGAGCTATCTTTATGCTCACCCAGTTAATGGCTTCACAATCTTCTCACCAGAATACCCCATCCCGAGCTCTAGTTCTCAAGAGTCTCCTATTGCTAATAGGATTTGAGATTTTCTGGGGATAAACCCACCACTCTTCACTGGGTCAAAGTTTGAGGAAGATCCTCAAAATTTTATTAGTGACATGTGGAAGATCCTAAAAGCAATGTAAGCCACATAGATAGAGAGAGTTGAATTTGTCTCCTACCAACTGAAAGATTTTGCTAATGTGTGTTACAACCAGTGGGAGGAAAGTATAGGTGAGGATATTAAGAATCCAGTCTGGGATGAGTTTCAGAGTGCATTCCTAGACCACTTCTTTTTGCGAGAGATGAGGGAGGCAAAGGTAGAAGAGTTTGTGAACTTGAAGTAGAAAGGAATAACTGTCAAAGAATATGGACTTAAGTTCATCCAGTTGTCCAGATGTTCTCCAAAGATGTTTCTTGATGTGAGAGCCAAGATGAGAAAGTTTGTTTTAGGTTTGGGCACACATGTGAAGAAGGAGTGCCAAGCAGCCATATTTGATATCAGATATGGACACTTCCAAACTCATGGTATATGCCAAAAAATTTGAGAATAATAAGAAGAACGAAAAAGAGAAGCATCAAAGCAAAATGACTTATAGGTAATGAGGGAAACCATCAAAGGGGTGGTAATGGTAATTGTTCCTTCTCTCAGAAGAGGTCTTTTGGTTATGCACCATCTATAGTGAGTGCACCTGCACGTAATAATAGGAATGTTCAGAGCTCTCAAGGTAACTACAATTTTAGATATCTAGTCTCTCAGTCCCAAGAAAGTATGATTCAGAGTTCGTCATGCAAGCAACCTTGTGGTAAGTGTGGAAGACTCCACTTCAGAGAGTGTCAAGCTGGCACTAAAGGTTGTTATAAGTGTGTCTATATGGGTCACTTTATCAAAATCTGCCCATTAGACAGGCAGGGTAATAAGGGCAACAAAGATCAATCTTCTTCGGCAGCACAACCCAACAGAGGTAATCAGAGAGGGGATACTTTAGGAACAGGCAAAGGTCCAAACTGTCTGTATGCTATGGAAAATTGGCATGACCAAGAGAACTCGCCAAACATTATCACGAGTAGGCTTCGAGTCTTTTCCCATCATATTTAAGCATTACTAGATCTAGGTGCTACTTTATCTTTTGTGACTCCTTATGTAGCCGTTAAGTTTAGAATACTTCCTAAAGACTCTTAGAACCACTCAGTGTCTCTACTCATGTTGGAGAGTCTATTCTAGCTAAGAGAGTCTATCAAGATTATATAGTCTCTATATTTCATTAAGATACTTCTGTTGACTTAGTTGAGTTAGAGATGGTCGACTTTTATGTCATTCTTGGCATGGACTAGCTTTATTCTTGTTATGCATTAATTGATTGTAGAACGCGAATTGTTAAGTTTCAATTTCCCAATGAGCCAAATATTGAGTGGAAGGATAGTCCATCTTTGCTTAAGGGTCGATTCATTTCATACCTTAAGGCTAGAAAGTTAGTCTCCAAGGGGTGTATATACCACATTATATGAATTAGAGATGATAGTGTGGAAACACCATCCATATAATCAGTTCAAGTAGTAAATGAGTTTCCTGAACTCTTTCTTGAGGATTTACCTAGAGTCCCTCTTGATAGAGAGATAGACTTCATAATAGATATTCTTTCCGATACTCAACCTATTTATATTCTACCATATATAGTGGCTCTTGTAGAGTTTAAAGAGTTGAAAGAGTAGTGAAAATACCTTCAAGATAAAGGATTCATAAGGTCGAGTGTCTCACCATAGGGCACTCTTATCCTATTCTTGCAAAAGAAAGATGGTTCTTTAATGATATGCATTGACTACCGTCAGTTAAATAAAGTTACCATAAAGAATAAGTACCCTCTTCTGAGAATAAATAATGTTTTTGACCAACTTCAAAGTGCCACTTGTTTCTCCAAGATAGATCTCAATTCATACTATCATTAGTTGAAAGTGAGAGAATGTGATATTCTGAAGACAGCTTTCAAAACCAAATATGGTCACTTTGAGTTCCTAGTTATTTCCTTCGATTTGACTAATGCTCCTACAATATTTATTAACCTCATAAATAGAGTGTTCAAATAGTACTTGGACATATTTGTTATCGTGTTTATCGATAGCATCATGATCTATTCGAGAAGTGAAGAGGACCTTGCCAACCATCTCAGAATTGTTCTCCAAACTCTCGAGGAAAAGAAGTTATATGCTAAATTTTTAAAGTGAGAATTTTGGATTGCATCTATAGAATTCCTAGGCCACATTATTTCTAGTTATGGTATTCAAGTGGATTCACAGAAAATTGAAGTTGTTAAGAACTTTCCTAGACCCGTGTCCCCAACTGATATAAGAAGTCTCTTGGGCTTGACTGGTTATTAAAGGAGGTTTGTTGTAGGATGCTCATCTATATCATCCTCATTGACCAAGTTGACTTCAAAAAAGAGTAAGTTGCAATGGTCTGATTCTTGTGAGAAGAGTTTTCAAGAGTTAAAAATGAGGTTGACTACTGCTCCAATTTTGTCCCTACCCGAGGGAACAGATAGCTTCGTCATTTATTATGATGCGTCTAGAGTTTGACTGGATTCTGTGTTGATACAGAAAGGCAAAGTCATAACTTATACTTCCATTTAGCTTAAGATTCATGATATGAATTATCCAACTCATGATCTAGAGTTGGCAGCGGTAGTATTTGCTCTCAAGATCTGGTGTCATTATCTTTATGGTGTGCATGTGGATGTGTTCACTGATCACAAGAGCCTACCATATCATTTAGCTAGAAAGAGTTGAACCTGAGGTAGAGGAGATGGCTTGAGTTACTCAAGAATTATGACATGAGTATTCTGTACCATCCAGATAAAACTAATATTGTTACAAATGTTCTTAGAAAGCTTTTCATAGGAAGTACCATTCATGTTGAGGAAGAGAAGAAAGAGTTGTCCAAAGAAGTGTATAGACTTGCACGTTTGGGAGTTCATCTTGTGGACTATGATGAGGGAGGTGTTATTATCCAGAATGGGGGTTGAGTCTCCATTAGTTGTTAACATAAAAGAAAAATAAGATCAAGATCATATTCTCCTTCAATTGAAGACAATATTCATAAGTAGAAAGTGATTGTTTTTGCCAAAATGGGAGATAGAGTGTTGAGGTATCAAGGGAGATTATGCGTTTCATGTATTGATGGTCTCTAAGATAGAATAATTATAGAAGCCCATAGCTCTAAATATTTAATTCATCCAGGTTCTATAAATATGTACCATGACTTGAGAGATGTCTATTGGTGAAATGGTATGAAGAGAGGTATAGTAGAATTTGTGTCCAAGTGCTTGAATTTCCAACAAGTCAAAGTTGAGAATCAAAGGCCCCGTGGGGTGGCTCATAACATAGAGTTTCCAGAGTGGAAATGGGAGATGATCAATAAGGATTTCATAAAAGGTTTACCACGGTCTAGCAAACAGCATGACTCAATTTGGGTGATTTTGGATAGAATGACAAAATTAACCTACTTCTTACCTGTTAAGACTACAGATTTGGCCAGGGAATATGCAAGGTTTTATATTCATGAAATAGTCAGATTTTATAGAGTTCCCTTGTCCATCATATCAGACAAAGGTATCCAATTCACTGCATAATTTTGGAAGTTGTTTCAAAAAGCTTTGGGTTCAAAGGTGAATCTTAGTACTATTTTCCATCCACAGACAGATGGTCAGGCAGAGTGTACAATTCAAACCCTTGAATATATTTGAGAGCATGTGTTATCAACTTCAAAGGTAATTGATATGATCACTTTCCACTTACTAAGTTTTCTTACAATAACAATTATCATTCTAGTATCCAAATGGCCCCATATGAGGTCTTTATGGGAGGATATGCAGATCGTCAATTGGCTGGTTCAAAGTTGGTGAGGCAGAGTTGATAGGGACATACCTTGTTCATTAAGCTATGGAGAAGGTCAATATTATCCAAGAAAGGTTAAAGACTGCATAAAGTCATCAAAAATCCTACACTAATGTTAGGTTAAAAAACTTAGAGTTTGAGGTGAATGATTGGGTGTGTTTGAAAGTCTCGCCCATGAAGGGTGTTATGAGATTTGGGAAGAAAGTAAAGTTGAGTCCCCAATATATTGGTCCCTACCAGATTATAAAGAGGGTTGGCAATGTCGCTTATGAGTTAGAGCTTCCACCAGAGTTAGATATCATTCACCCAATGTTCCATATCTCCCTACTAAAGAAATTCTTGGGAGATCAATCACTGAATGTTTGTACAAAAACAAACATTGGAACAATAAGATAGCATGTCCTATGAGGATATTCCCTTCTAAATTCTTGATCATCAGATTTGTAAGTTGAGAATCAAATAGGCCTGCTTTAGTCAAAGTTTTTGGAGAAATTAATTTTTTTTAGGAGGATACATGGGAAGCTGGGGAGGATATGAAATCCAAGTAGCCACATCTATTTGTTCCTCCTAATGTCAATGTTAAAGTTAATATTCCTATTCCTATCTTTGAGTTAGTACCTTCTTGAGTTTGAGCAATTGAGTGAGTTATTCTTCTATCCGATGTTTTAAATTCTTGCATTGGATTCTGCCTTGAGTAAATCCTTAGCTTGACCATCATTGAAATCCACTAAGAAGTGTGTAACAACTCACCATCCAAATCAACTAGCCTCGAAAATGATGGCGCCTAAGTGTGCGACCTACACTTGGACGCCGGGGAGAGTGCTAGGACCCGATGAGTAGGAGGGTATGGGGGTCACTGCAAAACCTTGGGCGTGAGCCTAGGCAGGAATTCGACCTGGGATCCTCCTGTTCTAATCATTGCCTACTAAACAGTTGCCACCCCCGGATATATATTTTGGGAGAACCCCCTAATCCTTTTGTGTGGAAGGGAAGGTGCATAGCGAAGGCGAACAAGAATATGAAAAAGCATTTCATGGGGACCCCTTTTTTAGACAACACCATCAACCTCATTTTTCACTGGGTCAAAGCATAAAATATGATGAATAAAAGGAAAGGAGATCAGAAAGATAGGTGAACGACTTCACTATAGTATAGGTCGGATGTTTTCGAGGATAAATGATCAAAAACAGGAGATATTATAACACAATGTACTATACTAACCTAGAACAAGTTCGAGAACCAACAAAAAATGTGAGGAAAAATTAAAAAGGGTAGACTACCTAGTGCCCACGAGTAGTACCTACAATCCATAGGAGTCCCTTCAAGTTGTAGATGGCCACTCATAGGTCACCCCAACACTTAGAAATATTTGAGTTTCTTCAACTAATATTTGAGTTTCTTCAACACTCCCAACGAGTGGCTTCTACAAACGGTAGGAGTTCCTACAAATCATAGGAAAGGCTCGAGGGTGAGGCTTAAAGACTCAGCTTCTCTTGTGTGCAAGACTCTAGTTAGAAGGATGGTCTGTAGACAGTCCTACAACCTGTAGGAAGGGGTCCATAGATCAAACTACAAAAACCCAGGCAAGTGCCCTAATTCCTACGATTTAGTCCTTACGACTTGTAGAAGGGTTGTCGTAGACCCTTAGTGAAAATTCCATTAGGTCCTTATTTTGTTCCAAGGTTTCCTACTAGTGACCTTCTATGGTCCATAGGAGTTCCTACAGTCCATAAGAAAGCATTTGTACCGACCCAGACGTAATTTAATGAAAGGCATTCTGTTCTTTTATCACACCTTTCCCAAACTTATTCCAAGCTATTTTTGGACTATGTTTAGTCCCTTTATCAATCCCTAATGTGGCCTTTCTCTCATTAACACTTAGAAATTTTGAGAGCACACATTGGAGAAGAAGGAGAAGAGCCAGAGTTCAAGAGTTTCAAGCAAGTCTTTAATTATCGCTTAGTTGATCTTCATTCCAGGTATGTAAGGCTATCAGAATGTTGGACTAAGTTCATCCTCGTTTCCTACATGTTCTTATTGTCAAGTTTGAGTTTCAATTCCAATAAAGTGAATTCTTGAGTTTTTTTATATAATCTCTTATTACATTATAGTATATGTTTGATTATACTATATTGAGTTGAGTTTTGAGATTATATAGTGTCTACATTCACATGGACCCTAGTTGAGTCTTGTATTTAATTATTTTATGCTCTGGATTTAAGTTAAAGAATGATTATTTTCATTAATTGCTTCAAAAAAGAGTTTGAGCCCGAGTTGAGTTGATAAGCCTTTTAATCATATTTTGAGCAGGAGTATATAAACATCTATTTTGAGATTGAGTTGAGAAAGTTCATACTTTTAATGCATTCACTAATGTGACATCATATCTATTTTAAAGAGAAAAGATGAGTTAAGTTTAAGCTAAATTCAAAAGAGACTAAATGAGTAAATTGAGTAAATACACTCACTTGAGTTATGAGCATAATAAATTATATTTTAGAAGTAGTATTGAGCACCAATTTGGGTAAGAGAATAGGAAAACTTGAATACCATAAACTACCTAGTTGGCGTCGGATAGGACTGTACCGTTCATTCGGGCGACTCCTCATTATCCCAAAAGAGGACTTTTTGTGGAAGGAGAGATGAGTTGTATCCCTTAACCTGGCAAAGTATTGAACATCTATGGCAACGATAGCAGTTTGTTGTATCATCACATAGCTCATAAGTGATGATTGTCGGTTAGAGAAACTCCACAAGAGTAAACTATTATATTTTCATATATTGAGTTACATTCGCTGTTTTATGTCTTTTAAAACATTGTTCATTGTTTTTTTATTTTGCATGCTTTATTTAGTTGAGTTATTTTCAGAGTTGAGTATCATGAGTAAGTTTCCTTTCAATTATTTTACATACTCTACATTCCATATACTTATGCTAAATGGTGCTGCATCTTTTCATGATGCAGACACATGTGATAGAGATTCTTAAGAGGCGCACCGTTGAAGATCAGATTTCTAAACATATTTGGTGAGACCTTTATTCATTTAGAGGAGCTCCTTCTTTATCAGCTTTCTTTATTATATTAGTTCTTTGAGGTAGCCACGGGCTTGGCTCGACAACATTTTAGTAGTTATTAGAGGCTTCATACACTTAGTAAAGTAGAGTCATTATGAGTTATGATACTGAGTTATAGGAGTCATTATGAGTTATGCTATTGAGTTAAACTTTTAATTGAATACTTTAAATTATTATTCAATGACTGATGAGAAGGTTTTATAAATGCCCATTGGAGTTACTCTTTTATTGAGTTGAGTCTTCCGATGAATGAGTTAGTCATGCCAAGGTTTGATTGGGATCAATAATAATTTTCGAGTGTCGACCACGTTTAGGGTGTAGACTCGAGCCGCGACGATAAAGCCCATCTGAATGTTTTAATGGTAGCTATTACTATTTTTAAACTCTGCCAAAGCCAAGAAGTTCTCCTATTAACCCCCAAAATTAATAACATAGGCCCGTAACAAATTCTCTAAAACCTAAATAGTCTTCTCTGACTGACCGTCAGTCAGTGGGTGGAATGATGTGTTAAGCTTATATCTAGTACGCAACTCTCTATGAATAGACTCTAGAAATATAAGGTGAAATTCTTAGCACGATCTGAAATAATGGACACCGGCACACCATGCAAATGGACAATCTCTTGGATGTAGATCTGAGCTAACATTTCTGAACTGTAGGCAGCCTAAATCGGCAGAAAGTGAGAAAACTTAGTCAATCGGTCTACAATAACCCAAATAGCATCCAACCTCAAAAAAGTATGTGCAAGCCTTCCATAAAGTCCTTAGCTATCTTCTCTCACTTCTACTCCGAAATGGGTAGTTGTTGGGTCAAACAACCAGGCCTTTAGTGCTTGTCATTCACCTGCTGACAGTTCAAGCACCAAGCCATAAGTGCTGAAATGTCCCTCTTCATCGCACACCAAAAATAGCGTTGCCTCAAATCATGGTACATCTTCGCTGCTCCAGGATAAATAGAATATCTAGAATAATGGGACTCCTCCATAATCTATCTAACCAAGTCTCCAACTCTAGGAACACAGATACGACCCTCAATCCTCAAAACACCCTCTGGATCTAAGGACACCTTCCTAGACTCGTTGTTAAGTACCTTATCTCAAATCACCCTCAACTATGGATCATCAAACTGTTGTGCTTGAATCCGCTTCATCAAAGAAAATATAGCATCCACATAAGCAAGTAACCTTCCCGGTTAAGAAATATCAAGTCTAACCATCCAATTGGCCAGGGACTGGATGCCTGAATCCATAAGTCACTCCTCTACAACCCACAAACCTAAACTCCTCATACTTACTGCCTTCTGGCTAAAGGCACCTGCTATCATATTAACCTTGATTGGGAGATAAAGAATTAAGAGGTCATAGTCCTTTAGTAACTCCAACCACCTGTGTAGTCTCAGATTAAGGTCCCTATGGCTTAAGATATACTGAAGACTATGATGTTCAGTAAACACTTTAAAATGAATTCCATACAGGTAATGCCGCTAAATGTTCAATGCAAAAACTACTGCCTTAGGTAGTTCTACTCGTGAAGGTTTAGCTTCCTAGAAGCATAAGAAATAACTCTACCCTAATACATCAACACACAATCCAAGCCAGCACTAGAAGCACAAAGTAGATTGTAAACCCATGGCCCTCAACAGGAAGAGTAAAAATAGGAGCTGAAGTCATCAATGCCTTAAACTTCAGAAAGATCATCTCACACTTATCAGACCATTGGATAGGGACATTCTTTTATGTCAATCTAGTCAAAGGTGCTGCTATCAAAGAATACCCCTCTACAAACTACCTATAGTAGCCTGCCAAACTAATGATACTGTGAACCTCAATAGGAGAAGTAGGTCTAGCCTAATCAGCAACTGCGGTGACCTTCGTCAGATCCACCCTAATCCCATCCTTGGACACCATGTGCCTCAAGAATGCTACAGACTCAAGCCAAAACTTACACTTATTGAATTTGGCATACAACTGCTGATCTCACAAGGGCTGAAGTACGATCCTCAAGTGTTACTCATACTACTCCCTACTTCTAGAGTAGACTAAAGTGTCGTCGATGAACACTAAGAATAAATACATGAATAAAAACTCATAATGGTCGTATCGAGTCCTAAAGGAAATTTTAGGAATTTCCTCCACCTTAATCCTCAGCTGGTGGAGCCTAATCTCAAGTCTATCTTACAAAACACTATTGCACTATGGAGCTAGTCAAATAAATCATCAATATACATATAAGATTCTTATTCCTTATGGTCACCTTATTCAGCTACCTATATTTGATACACATACACAAGGTACCATCTTTCTTCTTCACGAACAGAATAGGAGCACCCTAAGGAGAAATGGTGGGTCTAATGAACCCCTAACTTAGGAGGTCCTGAAGTTGATCCTTAAGCTCTCTCAACTTAGCTGGAGCCATTCGGCAGGTTGGAATTGAAACTGGCAGCTTATCCAGCTCAATATCAATTCTGAAATCAATATCACGATAAGGACGAAGATCAGGTAGATCAGTAGGAAACACATCAGGATACTCTCTAACTAATAGAACTAAATCTAGAGAAGAAGTGTTGGCACTAGTATCACGAACATAAGCAATATATGCAAGACACCCATTTCCTATCAACCATCGTGCACTCAAAAATGAGATCACACCCTAGGCATATGGATAAAGGTACCCACCCATATAATTGGAGGAGTGCCATGCACGCATAATGTAACAGTATTGAAAAGCAATCCAAGACCATATGAATAGTAGATAGTGAATCCATGCCTAGAATCAGGTCGAAGTCTACTATATCTAATAAAATCAAGTCTTCCTTAGTATCATACCCCAAGTTAGTCACCACACAGGATTGATACACTCAATCCACTATTAAAGAATCACCTATGGGAGTATCTATGCGCATAGGCTCAAGCAAAGGATCACACAACACATCTAGAGGAGTAACATAATAGGCAAACACATACAAGTAGGTAGACACCAGATCAAATAATGCATATGCAGGCTAATGAGAGATGGAGATCATACCTGTGATAATGCAATCCAAAGCCTCTGCCTCTAGCCTCCCTAGAAAATCATACATGTGGCATCAACCTCAACCACTCGACCTGCCTGATTGAGGACCACCTCGAGCATCCTAGACCATCTTTACTGCCTTGAACACTACCTCTGGTAGACTGAATAGGATACCAAGGGCTTAAACCTACTGACAATATTGGTCGTGTCGTCTACGATGACTGGCCATAGCGTACTCCCTAGAAAAGTGGTCTATCATGCCAAATGCATAACACGGCCCACCAAATACACGCCTCTAAGATAGTTCGACTGAACCTGAATGGCCACCACGACCTAAAGACCCAAAATGTGTCCCCAAGAAGACAGAATCAGAGCCTGAACCATCTACTTTCACGACCTAAGCCTAGGTCCTAGATATGACATGGCGAATGAGAAACCCGAAAGTATCTCAAACAAGCCTCTTAGCATTCTTTTAACCTTTCATAGGTAATGACGATAAATAAATAAGCAGAAATTATAATAGTAAATATTCAACATACATATGTCCAACAATACCTCTAACTTTTAGATTTAACGGTGCAAAGACAAGTCCCTAGCTCACCCTCAATTATAATAGAAGAAATTCCATAGTAAAAGATCTCAATATATCATAACCTAGAAATATAAAAGAGTATTTTTCTTGAAATATGGGAACTCACCAAAAGTAGTCTTCAAATGAAATCTCAACTAGCCACATGGAGGAGAACGAGGAGGAGCATTTGTCCCTACATGGTGATATATGTAGGCAAAAGAGTATGCATTACTACATTGAATGTACTAAGTATGTAAGCATGCATGAACATTAAGGAAACATTAAAACATTTATGTAATATGAAATATAATGCAATGCATGCATAATCAATCATATAGATATCTTTTAAGACATTCATTTTATGGGAAAATGACCATAACCGACATTTAAGTCCATACGAGCTATTACATGGAATTCAACATAACTCTCTATGTTGGCTAGGGAGACTACTTGCCGGGTATAACTCCATCAACTTCATTTATTTCTTTAACTTTAATTTAAGGGCTTTTATGGATCCATTAGCCTAAGCCTATATGGACTTCTATGTTGGCACAGAGTTAATGAGACAAGGGGTTGCTACTAGGATTCTCTTACCGAATTCCACCTCAATGACCCATTCGGTGCTCAGTCAATCTCATGGAATAGTTTAATACTTCAAAATATTCATAGCATATAGCTTGAGAATTCAAAATATCATATTCAGTGGAATAGCTCATTAAAACATTTAGTAATTCAAATATGCAAGAATTATCCTTATTGCATAAAGAATCCATTGTTCATATCATTTCATTATTCTTTTATTTTATAAGACTCCCTTTTTATTATAGACATTGCTTTCTTAAATATTCATTTTGAGTCAAAGCTTTCAAGTCAAACTTCATTAAAAATATAGTAAAACTAGGTGGGTTCAAATTACTTCAACTTGCAAACATGTATGTAAATAAATATGTATAAATACTTTGAAATCCATTAATTAAAAATCATGCTTTAAACAACCCATCATGAATTTCAAGGACCTTTAAAGAGATAAATAGAGAAATTACTTGCAAACCATCAATCCATACATATAAAATAATGTTGCATCAAAATAGATCAATAATCATTAGTTTAACCATGATTCATGCTATTAAGTAAAAATAAGAATTATCCATAAGAAAATATTAATTGAAATCTAGAGACTTAATTAAAAGAGTTTTTGGACTACATGGGTGAAAGAACCTATGGATAAATATCCACATAACTTAGAGTAAAACTTAAAGAAAATAAACATAATTTATCATATAATTAAAATAATTTATACATGAGAGTGGAAGGAATACTCTCATTGAAGACTTACATACCTGGAATCCGAAGCATTACTTAGAATCTAAGGACTTAATGAATACACTTGAATCCTAGCCTTTTCTCCTTGTCGGAGCATTTTGTGTACTATCCGGAGTATATCAATCACCAAAATAGTATTTCTACACTACTAAGACCTAAAACTATGTTTTGAGAATGAGTAAAGAAGTGTATAGAGAGAAGAGTTGCTTGAGAAATCTTGATGAATAAAATGATGAATTCAGGTGAGTATTTATAGATGTGAAAGAGAGACCTAACAATAATTAAAATAATTATAAAGAAAAATTTGAAAATTTAATGGAAGATTGTGATGTCATGGGTGATGTCAAATAGAGGACTATTGATATCATGAATGATGTCAAATCTATCTAGATCCTTCCATGGTTTGTGAGATGAACTTTCTTTTAACGGAAAACCCTTTTTCGAAACTGCGTTTGGACAAGATACTTCCTCATTAGGATTTGGTGTCTTCAAATGAATTGTTGCTCTAGAAGTCTAATTTCATGTAGTTCAAGAATTAACTGATTTGGAGAATCCTACAGTGAGATATGATTTTGCTTCTACAAATACTTCATTTCGTCACAGCACCCTGTCTTACAATAATTAATTTATTTGACCTACTTAACCTCTGAAACGTAACATATGGTCCGTACAAAAGTTGTAGGTAATGATATTGGGGTTATTCATAAATTTGAATCACCTAATTTGGACCATCGTACGAAAAGTTATACCCAAAATACAAAAGTTGTATTATTTTCATCGAGAATTGGAACATCATATACAACGTTTTTAGGGAATGTTACATTATCTCCCCCTTGGGAAAATTCATCCTCGAATAATGAAAGACTTAGGTTGAGTAGAGAAGAGTGTAAACCAACAACCCATCATTAATGTAATAGTATACTTTAAAACATCATTCGAAACATATTTTATAATTTTGCAAGCATATGACAAGAAAAGTTGAAATGCAAGGATTTCAAGTATTTGAGCAAGGACAACTTAATACCTTGGTTTTGGGTAGAGATAAAAAGATGAGGGTATCGCTTAATCATATACGCTTCGGCTTCCCATGTTGCACTTTCTATTTATTGATTCCTCCAAAGGACTTTAACAGATGCAACTTCTTTGTTCCTCAATCTCTTAACTTATCGGTCCAAAATTTCATCAGGAACTTCTTCATAGGTCAAGTTTTCTTCAATATTCACTACCCCCATAGGTACAATGGAACTAGGATCACCCACATATTTTTTCAATATAGACACATGGAACACTGAATGAACCATGTCCATTTCCAAGGGTAATTCCAACTCATATGCAATCTTGCCAACACGTCTCACGATTCTATAAGGCCCTATATACCTAGGGCTCAATTTCCCTTTCTTACCAAACTGAACCACTCCCTTCATGGGTGAAACCTTTAGATACACCCAATCATCCACATGAAACTCAAGATCCCTTCTTCTAGTGTCGGAATAGGAATTTTGACTACTTTGAGCCGTCTTCAACCTTTCTCTAATGATCTTCACCTTCTCTAAAGAATTAAGTACCAAATCAGGGCCCAACAAGGTCATCTCACCTACTTTGAACCAACCAACCAGTGATCTACATCTTCTCCCATATAAAGCCTCAAATGGTGTCATCTCAATACTTGAGTGGTAACTATTATTATAGGCAAACTCGATGAGTGGTAGGTAATCATCCCAATTTCCTTTAAAATCCAACACACAATCCCTTAACATATCCTCTAGTGTTTGAATCGTCCTTTTAGCTTGCCCATCCATTTGAGGATGGAATGCGATGCTTAATTTTACCTTAGTACCGAGGCCCTTTTGAAATGATCTCCAAAAGTGAGAAGTGAATTGGGTACCACGATCTGAAATAATGGATAATGGCAGACCATGCAACCTCACCAACTCCCGTATATATAACTTGGCATAGTCTTCTGCACTATAGGAAGTCTTAACTGGTAGGATGTGAGCTGACTTAGTCATTCTATCAATAATTACCCAAATAGAATCATGATGTTTTAAGGTAAGAGGCAAACCCACTACAAAATCCATATTCACATCTTCCCACTTCCAAATAGGGATTTCAATGTCTTGGGATAGGCCACCCGGCCTTTGATGGTAGGCCTTCCCCTGTTGGCAATTTGGACATCTGGATACGAACCTTGCTATGTCCTTCTTCATTCCACCCCACCAATAGAACTCTTTTAAGTCTCAATACATTTTCGTCGAACCTGGATGAATAAAGTATGTAGAATTATAAGCCTCCATCAAGATCAAACTCCTTAGGCCATCAACATCCGGAACACATAGCCAACCTTGGTAGTATAGTACCCCATCTCCCCCTTGGGAAAAAACTCTATATTTGTTTCCTTTACCAACTTCTTTAACTCGATAAACGTCGGGTCAAGATCTTGCTTTGATTTAACATCTACTTCCAAAGAGGATTTGGACCTATTTTGAACAACCATACCACCATTATTAGTACCACACAACTTTACCCCTAATCTAGCCAATTGGTGAACATCTTTGACCAACTCCCTCTTTTCTTCATCCACATGGGTCACACTCCCCATAGACACTCTACTAAGTGCATCGGCAACCACATTGGCTTTACCCGGATGATAGTGCACACTCATGTTATAATCCTTAAGGATTTCTAGCCACATCCTTTGCCTTAAATTAAGGTCCTTTTGGGTGAACACATATTGAAGACTTTTATGATCAATATACACATCCACATGCACCCCATAGAGGTAGTGCCTCCAATTCTTCAGAGCAAAAACAACGGCCGCTAATTTAAGGTCATGGATAGGGTAGTTACGCTCATGCACCTTTAATTGTCTAGAAGAATAGGCTATGACCTTGCTATTTTACATTAAAACACAACTTAAACCAATCTTTGAAGCATCACAATAAACTACAAACCCTTCTAATCTTTTCGGGAGAGTCAAAATAGAAGTAGAGATAAGTCGATCTTTCAAGTTCTGGTAACTCTTCTCACACTCATCCGTCCATATGAATTTAGCTTACTTTTGGGTAAATTTTGTCATAGGAGATGAGATGAAAGAAAAACCTTTGAAGAACCTTCTATAGTACCCGGCTAGACCCAAGAAGTTCCAAATGTCTAAAGAAGACAACGATCTAGGCCAATTCTTGACTTCCTCTGTTTTCTTAGGATCAACTTTGATCCCATCACCAGACACTACAAGACCAAGAAATGTCACCTCCTTCAACCAAAATTCACACTTACTAAATTTTGCAAATAATTGCCTATCCCTCAATATTTGAAGTACAACTCTTTAGTGATTCTTGTGTTCTTTCTCACCTCGAGAGTAAATCAAAATATCATCAATGAAAACTACCATAAAAGTATCAAGGTAAGGTTTGAACACCCAATTCATCAAGTCCATAAATGTCGCCGGTGCGTTCGTCAACCCAAAACTCATCACCAAAAACTCAAAATGACCATACCTTATTCGGAAGGCCATTTTAGGAATGTCACACTCCCTCACCTATAGTTGGTGATAGCTAGACCGAAGTTCGATCTTAGAGAAGTGACTTGCCTCTTGTAATTGATCAAACAAGTCATTTATTCTAGGGAGTGGGTACTTGTTCTTAATGGTTATCTTATTTAATTGTCGGTAGTCTATGCACATTCAAAGTGACCCATCCTTCTTTCTCACAAATAACACCGAGAGCACCCCATGGAGAAATACTTGGTCTTATGAACCCCTTTTCTAACAAGTCCTTTAATTATTCCTTCAACTCTTTCAATTTTGTTGGGGCCATTCGGTAATGAGGAATAGAGATAGGTTGGGTATCGAGGAGGAGATCGATACTAAAATTAACTTCCCTTTTGGGAGGGACACCAGAAAGGTCATTGGGAAAGACATCGAGGAACTCATTGACTATGAGAACCGACTCAAGAGGAGGAATTTCAGAGTTGACATCCCTAACCCTCACAATATGGTAAATACAACCCTTAGAAATCATTTTTCGGGCCTTAAGATAAGAAATGAACTTATCCTTCACCACCAAATCACAACCCTCCTATTCAATAACGGACTTATTTGGAAATTAGAACTTAACTTGACGAGTCCTACAATCTATAGAAGCATAAGATGTATGTAAACAATCCATCCCAAGATTGACATCGAAGTCTACCATGTAAAGCTCAATGAGATCACACGGAATAGCTTTATGTAAGATAGACACGGGACAGCCCCTATAGACCTTTCTAGCAATAACCAATTCACCCACGGAGGTAGACACAAAATAGGGCTCTAATAATATTTCGAGTAACACATCAAACCTATTAGCAAGGAATGGAGTAACAAACGATAAATTTGCACCCGGATTTAATAGCGCATACACATCAAAAGCAAAGACCTTCAACATACCAATGATGACATTGGGTGTATCTTCAACCTTTTATCTCCCATGCAAGGCATAAAAGTGGTTGGTGCATTGGACACCTCCTTGGGCTTGTTGACCATGAGAAAATTGGCCTTGAGGCCTACCGCCACCATCTCTACAATCCTTATCATGGTGGCCCAGCTTGCCACACTTAAAGCATGCATTGGAGCCGGCTAAGCATTCCTCTTTGTGAGTCCTTCCAGACTTCCTACATGCGGGGAAAGTTTGACCAGCAATATTCTCTCTTGGAACCATTAGTTTACCACCCTTATCTTTGTTGAACCTTGGAGGAGGAGTATTAGTGGAGCTTTGTCCCACAAACCGTTTCCCACCTTGGCCTTTGCCATCGTTACCATAACCGGATATTTGAGGGTTAAACTCTCCACCATCCACTCTAACCTTATTGAACCCCCTTGATCTCTCTCTCAGCTTTTCTTCTTCAATTTGTTCTGCATAAGTCATTAGCTGAGAGATGTCCATCTCTTTGATCAACATGGCTATTTTGCACTCCTTGGAAACCAAGCTTAAGACATCTGAAATAAACTTGCTCATCCTAGCCTTGGGTCAGAGACTATGAAGGGAGCATACTTTGACAACTTAGTTAATTTGAGAGCATACTCCCTCACACTCATACTCCCTTTACGGAGGTTGATGAAATCTTAGATTTTGGCCTCCCTTAGCTCCAATGGGAAAAAGCAGTCTAGGAAGGCCCCTTTGAACTCTTCCCATCCTATTGTCCCTATTTGCCCATCCTTCTCAACAATCCATTATTCGTACCACACCCAAGCTACTCCTTTGAGTTGATAGGCTACTAGCTCGGCCTTATCATTCTGTGGCACACCCATGATAGCCACAATCTGATACACCTCATCAATGAACTCCATAGGGTCCTCATCAAATTTAGAACCATCGAGATTGGGCAGATTCATCCTTTGGAAATCCTAAATCTTAGAGGCCAAATTTGGTAGTTGGGGATGAGGAACACCGTGATGCCCTTGGTTAGATATGACTTAAGTCAAAAATATAATGATATTGTGAAACTCGGCATAGGTTACCCCTTCCTCATGATGTGGGGCATTGGGATTCGGAGAAGCTTGTTCCTCATTGTCAACCCTTGCTCTTGGAGATGCTCTTCCACGGATTATTATCTAGAGAATACGAAATGGGTCATTAGTTAAAGGAAATCTTAGGACACTCTAAAACACGACATAAATTTAAAAGAAGTGAAAACTTTCCTAAACGCCTCACAGTCTCCTATTCATAATTGTGGAGCGTTTTACAACCATGAATAAGACCCTATTTGATGCGGTATGTTGGACTCCAAGGACCATTCAAAATCTTGGGCTCTAATACCAAGTTATTCATGACCTAAGCCTAGGGCCTAGACGTGACACGGCGAATGAGGAAATTGAAAGTACCTCAAACAAGCCTCTTAGCATTCTTTTAACTTTTCATAGGTAATGAAGATAAATGACCAAGCGGAAATTATAATAGTAAATATTCCACTTATATATGTCCAACAATACCTCTAACTTTTAGATTTAACAGGGCTAAGACAAGTATCTCGCTCACCCTCAATCATAATAGAAGAAATTCCATAGTAAAAGATCTCACTATATCATAACCTAGAAATATAAAGGAGTATTATTCTCAAAATATGGGAACTTACCAAAAGTAGCCTTCAAAAGAAATCTCAATTAGCCACATGGAGAAGAATGAGGAGGAGCACTGGTCCCTACATGGTGATATCATGTAGGCAAAAGAGTATGCGTTAGTACTTTGAATGTACTAAGTATGTAAGGATGCATGAATATTGAGAACACATTAAAACATTTATGTAATATGGAACATAATGTAATGCATGCATAATAAATCATATAGATATCCTTTAAAATATTCATTTTGTGGGAAAATGACTATAACCGACATTTAATATCATGCGAGCTATTACATGAAATCTAATATAACCCCCTATGTTAGCCGGAGAGACTACTTGTCGAGTAGAACTCCGTCAACTTCATTCATTTCTTTAACTTTAACTTTAAGGGCTTTCATTGATCCATTAGCCTAAGCCTATAAGGGCTCCTATGTTGGCACATAGTTAATGAGACAAGGGGTTTCTACTAGGATTTCCTTACCGAATCCCACCTCAATGCCCCATTCGGTGCTCAGTCAATCCCATGGAATAGTTTAATACTTTAAAATATTCATAGCATATAGCTTGAGAATTCAAAATATCATATTCGGTGGAATAGCTCATTAAAACATTTAGTAATTCAAATATGCAAGAATTATCCTTATTGCATAAAGAATCCATCGTTCATATCATTTCATCATTCTTTTATTTCATAAGACTCCCTTTTTATTATAGACATTGCTTTCTTAAATATTCATTTTGAGTCAAAGCTTTCAAGTCAAACTTCATTGAAAATATAGTAAAACTAAGTAGGTTCAAATCACTTCAACTTGCAAACATGTATGTAAATAAATATGCATAAATACTTTGAAATCCATTAATTAAAAATCATGCTTTAAACAATCCATCATGAATTTCAAGGACCTTTAAAGAGATAAATAGAGAAATTACTTGCAAACCATCAATCCATACATATAAAATAATGTTGCATCAAAATAGATCAATAATCATTAGTTTAACCATGATTCATGCTATTAAGTAAAAATAAGAATTATCCATAAGAAAATATTAATTGAAATCTAGAGACTTAATTAAAAGAGTTTTTGGACTACATGGGTGAAAGAACCTATGGATAAATATCCACATAACTTAGAGTAAAACTTAAAAAAAATAAACATAATTTATCATATAATAAAAATAATTTAGACATGAGAGTGGAAGGAATACTCTCATTGAAGACTTACATACCTGGAATCCGAAGCATTACTTAGAATCTAAGGACTTAATGAATACACTTGAATCCTAGCCTTTTCTCCTTGTCGGAGTATTTTGTGTACTATCCGGAGTATATCAATCACCAAAATAGTATTTCTACACTACTAAGACCTAAAACTATGTTTTGAGAATGAGTAAAGAAGTGTATAGAGAGAAGAGTTGCTTGAGAAATCTTGATGAATAAAATGATGAATTCAGGTAAGTATTTATAGGTGTGAAAGAGGGACCTAACAATAATTAAAATAATTATAAAGAAAAATTTGAAAATTTAATGGAAGATTGTGATGTAATGGGTGATATCAAATAGAGGACTATTGATGTAATGAATGATGTCAAATGTATCTAGATCTTTCCATAGTTTGTGAGATGAACTTTCTTTTAATGGAAAACCCTTTTTCGGAACTGCGTTTGGACAAGATAACTTCCTCATTAGGATTTGGTGTCTTCATATGAATTTTTTTTATCTAAAAGTCTAATTTCATATCGTTTAAGAATTAACTGATTTGGAGAATCCTACAGTGAGATATGAGTTTTCTTCTATAAATACTCTATTTCGTCACAGTACCTTATCTTACAATAATTAATTTATTTTACCTACTTAACCTGTGAAACTTAACATATGGTCTTACAAAAATTGTAGGTAATGATGTTGGGTTATTCATAAATTTGAATTACCTAATTTGGACCATCCTACGAAAAGTTATGCCCAAAATATAGAAGTTGTATTATTTTTATCGAGAATTGAAACATCATATACAATGTTTTAGGGGATGTTACATCTCCACACTAACACCTGCAGAAGTGCAACCATCTTTAAGCTGAAGAGTTGCCTAAACAGGCTTGGTGGGCTGAAATTATTATAAATAACCTCTGTTTGGAACTACCCTACCACGGGATTGAGACCCACTAAAACCACCACAATGATGGGGCATCTTATCGTTGCCTCTATAGGCCTCACAACAGATCCCCTCGATGGTGCGTGCATGATCAACTATCTATAGAATAAAACAGCCTGACGTCACCGTCTTCTCTGTAGATATCCTAAGTGGGATTGAGAACCCTCTAAACAATCTGCGCACCATCTCATGCTCCATCAGCATAAGCATAGCCGCTTGTCTAGCTAACTCATGAAGTCATGTCTCATACTTAGCAGTTGATAAAGATCCCTAAGTCAAGTCTATGAACTCATCCCATAACTGCTCTCTCAAGCTGTGAGGTAGATAATTCTCCAAGAAAGCCTCAAAGAACTGAGCCCATGTCATCAGAGATGAACCGGCTGTCCTACATTGGAGTTAAGACCTCCACCACTTCTTTGTTGACCCATCTCGTATGAAGGCGATATAATCAACCCCGTGAGTCTCTACTAAATCGAGGTTATGAAACCTCTCCTAGCAATAAATAAAAAAACTTATGGAAATCCTCGCCCACCTAAAATCCTAGGAGGTCCAATCTAATAGATCCCCTAAGTATCTTCTGTACCACAGAAGACATGACTTGTTTGGGTTTCATAGGTGGAGCAAAACTAGGATTGGGATGGATTACTAAGAAAGGTTCCACAGTAGCAGGATGTGCCCCTGGACACCCTGTGCACCTGCCTGGGATGGAGTCAGAGCCTCGTCTAGGACCTGAGGTCTATCTGAAGTGCTAGGCAGAGTATTTTCCTGGGACATACCCTCCATGAAGATGAGGATCCATGCTAGTGTATCCTAAAGTACTGGCATGGAAACAAAACCTGGCGAAGGCTGGGTTGTCCCCATACCATCTGGTTGATGCGGATCATGCTCACCCTCTATCTCGGGCTATTGTGACAGTGCCTGCTCCTGATCTCTAGTTGGTGCTTTAGCTCGCGCTTTACCTTGATCTCTAAGTCAACCTCGGCCTAGACCCCTATCTAGGGCCTTACCTACTGATGTAGAAGGCTCTAGAGCTCCCACAGACGATCTCATCCTAGGCATCTGAGAAAGAATGAAACAAGAAAACCTTCAGAAGTTGCTAAAGTCAAGACGGCACAATAAAGGAAAAAATAAAGAAAGTTTTCCTAAGAATGACCTATAGCCTCCCGCAGATAGGATACGGATGTCATCGTACCGATCCGCGAGACTCTAATAGAAACTTGCTCATGTACTGGTGAAACTAAAGCTCTAATACAACTCAGTCAAGACCCGCTGTTGGACCATGAGGGCGCCTACTACACCTTCAAGTAGACAAGCCTAAAATCCCTACTGACATACGTGAGGAAGACAACAATTCAATAAAGTAATAATAATAAAGTACATAAGATAGGAATAATCAATCCAAGAAATGGGTCGTATCATAAATCTATTAGACAATACACAATGTACAAAAGAGGTCCAGATGTAATCAAAAAGGAAAAACTGACACAGACGAAAATTCCGGACCTGGTGTCACCTGTACAGGAGTTACTAAGTATTAAAAGTTATATATATAAGATATCTGACTTGTCAAATACAAAATATACAAATCAATACAAAATAAGGAAAGCAGCAAACCTCTGGACGCTGGTAACTCACCACGATCCAAGTCTATGATAGTTGAGGGAGATCCAATGCTCACGGTGGGTTAGAAAAAGAAACAAAAGTGCAGCATGAGTACTAAAAAATACCGAGTAATCAGCAGGCATCATAAGTCGAACGAGCTTAGAAATATAATATACATATATAAAAGAGTAAGATAGTACTACAACTACAAGCTAGTAGTTTCGTAAATCAGAAATATGCTCGAACATAGATAAAATCACACAAATATCAAAAAGAGGGCACCCAAGTACACGAAAAAGCATAATCACGTAATAAGACAAGATAATGCAATGTAGTGGTCATATGCTTAAAAGTAAAAACTCAGAGGAACCCCTGAGCAGCCCAAAATGAAACCTCAGACTGATCAATAGTGAATCAATAACTAGGAGATTTATCAACGGGCCGCCCAAAATGATACCTCAAACTTATCAACATGTGAAATGATAAAATGTACCCCAGACAAACTTCAATGGGCAGCCCGGAATGGTGTGTCATACTAATCAATAGTATCCAATATTGCAATACCTAGCTATGCAACTAAATATTTTTCGTGTCATTCAAGTCAAACATGTTTCAAGAATTTCCCAAGCTAACCGAATAAATTCCATTTTTATGACATCATTCCAACATAGTATATGAATCTTACCCCATGGATCCCAACAAGTAGAAAATACATAGCAAAACCACGTGAATAGGGATTTAAGCTCAAGACCCATTCACATTACTAAAGTAAAGTCATGCCGCTAACACAAGTAATTTATGTGAATGCAACTCACTAGAAAATCAACAATTCACACCACCATACACATCATACCAGAATTGGGTAAACACCCATCTTAGAGAAGCAATACTAACTTGGAACTCTAGCCAGTCCAAGTCCTAGGCTTCGGGCCCAACAAGTACAAATAAAGCGATAGATCCAAAAACAACACAAAGGCACCCAACAACTCAAAATACTCAAAAATCACATAAGAACTAGGTTTCATATCACCTAAAAGTATACTAAGGAAATAAAATTGTCGAGCAATCCAAGGATCAACCTAAGCTAAGGCTTGACAGTTAAAGACTAAACTAAAATTCCCGTATATGACCATTTCAATACTAAAGATCATACAATCCTATAGTCATTACCTACAATCCCTTCTAACAAACATACTACTCATATATATGTACATAAAACTGATCCAAGTCTAAAGAAGAGACCGTAACCTACCTCAAGGCTGAAACCTCACCCAAATCTCTAATTCGAAGTTCTTTCATTCCGTAGAGTGTCCGAATGGTACAATGCTATCAAATTAGCAGAGAAAAAATCAAAATAAAAAATAGATATTCATATTAAAATTAATGAATTGAGAATCGAAAATGGGCTAAAATCAGACCTTTGGACCAGTGCACAAAATCACAAAAATGACTTTGTAACAAGTTTCCAATGAGCTCAAGGAACATGTACTCCAAAAATGGGCATTATCCGAGCTAGATGCGTCCCAAAATAGTCCCACCATTAAAGGAGTTCAAAAGGATCAAAAACTGAAGTTTAAGGAGAAATTGATGGGAATTACTATGAGAAACGAAAGATTCAATGACTCTGGAATGTGCCCACACGAATTTATAACACCCTCCAATAAGAATCACCAAATTTGGCCAAGAATTCCTCTCAAAATTGAAGTTTTGCGAAGTTAAGAATGAGGGATTACATGCTGAAAACGGGTTTTAATACTTAGCATAGCTCTGTGAACGCAGAGGTTAGTCAACTAATCCTCCACAAATGCAAAGGCTAGCCTACGAACGTGATGCCCATGCCTAGTGCTCTCTGCGACATGGAGCTCATCTCGCGAATGCGGAGAAAGAATAATCAACCCTTCGTGAATGTAGCCTAAGTCCCGCGATTGCAGAGAACAAAAGTGAGTTGCACTAGCAGCTTTGCAACAACATTTCACCAAGGAAGAAAAGTTACCCAATGGTGTCGACAAAAATAAACCATGCTACCCTATTGGAAATGACAATCCAAACTCAATGGAGTTGATGAAATGACCAACGGAGGTCGTCTTTTCAAAATATTGACCAAAGTCAACACTTATAACGAAAAGCCTAACAAAATGCTAAAAGTTACAAACTCATCCAGAAGCCTCAAGATTCAAACCAAAGGTTGTTCTAGATCAACTTGGCATTTTGGAGCTAACTGCACTGAAGGAATTTCAATCCAAGTACGTTTATCAAGAATGTTGATCAAAGTCAAACTTTGGCAAAAACTTCAAAATGAAATGCCTAATCGCACAAACTCAAAATGATAGCTCCGAATCCCGAACTGTTCATCATACAAGACCAAAATGACCCCTTCGAAGCTGATGGAGCTATCATAATTTTCATCCTACATCAGAATATCAGAATGTTGACTAAAGCTAACCCTTTCAAGCCTTAGGCCTCAAAAATGGCAAAGCTCATTCAAAACTCACCCGAACTCCTCGGAAGCGTGCCACTCGTCCCAACACCTCACAAATGCTACATAAAAGCTACGGAAATGGGTAAAATATTAAAAGCACGCAAAAATACGAAAATAATCTTGAGGGTCATTACATATTTATATACACTTGGTTTGGTTAGTTTTGTTATTTTTTGCTTAAAATCAAAATTAAACAATTTTTCTTACTTTAAAATTAAAAAACAAAATCAATCAAATAAAAAAGTGTCGAACTTTTTCTTTGATTTGATTCAATGTTTTTTTTGGTTTTATTTTCAGTTTTCTACGAACACTCCTAGTAAGAGTGGTGTTTTATGGAAGATGAGCCTGTTTGAATGGATTTTTTTCAAATAACTTATAAGTTGAAAACTGATTATAAGTTTAAAAAAAATAAGTAGGTGTAGTCCAATTTATTTATTTATTTAATTTATTAAGCTACTTAAAATAAGTTCATTCAAACAAACAAAATTATTTATTAGAGCTTATTTTAAGCACAAAATAATTTTAAGTTAGCCAATTAAACACTCGAAAAAATCTGAAAACAGCTTATAAGTAACTTATAAGCCAATCCAAATGGGCTCTTTAAGTCATTGAAGATAAAAAGTAAAATTAAACGACATTGAAAAGGATTCATCTTTTAATTTAACCTTTTAAAACTTATCATTTTAAAAAAGAATTTAGGGCAAAGAATAACTAACATATGTCTTTATTTTAAAGATATCACTCTAATAAGTACTTTAACAATAAAAAATAGTGAAGTTTCCCATAATTCATATAAGAAAAAATTCAGTAATACTATCATTTCTTACAAGGAGTAGAACTTAATGTTTTTAGCATAATTTGAAGAGGGAGTGTTTTGTTTATTTTAAAGGGGTTTTAGTGGTAGAAAACGTTAGAGGAGGGTGGATAATTAAAAGAATAAAGCTAGAATGAGGGATTGGGGGAGTTACCAAGTAATAAGACACGCGTGTCCAAAAAGTAAATTTATTCTTTAGGGAGAATTACTTTGGAGAGGAAAAATACTCCCAATTTATATTGATTCACTTTCGTTAATCTAAAAGGAACGTATTTTATTATTTAAAATAACAAATTAACTTTAAAATGTTCATTTTACTAGCAAGAGTTAGAGTTGTTTGCTCGCTGGTTAGAGTTATGTATATATTAGTAATATAGAAATTAGTTATAAGTGAATCTATGCAAATATTAGTTAATCAGAGCTTAATTATTCATATATTAATTATACATATATTAATGATTCTATCTTCTATCGTGTATAAAATAGTATATGAATTTCCACATCATTTATGCATATAGTAGTTAGCGTGTTTCTAAATTCTCAATCAAACATCATATTAATTTTAAACATTAATAACTTATTTCATATTTATCTACCAAACGTCGTATAAATTATACATAAATTAATACATGTATAATTTATTTTTTATCCAGTTACCAAACTATCCCTTAGTAAAATAATTTATAACCACACAAACATCTATCACTTATTTTAAATTACAAATTAATTTCAAAAGTCTTTCTTTTTAAAAAACATTTCACGTTAAGTCAAATTACATCATATAAATAGGATGAAAGAAGTATTAATTTTAAACGGAAAATATTCAACCCTTTTATTTTTGTTAAGGATATTGTAGTCTTTTCAACTTCGTTACAAAGTATACATATAGAAACTTCATTTTCCTACTTTCAAAGTGTGAAATGCCTCTTCCTAGAATAATCCTTAAAGTTAGATGCCAAATACAAATGAGCCACATAAAAGTACTATTTGTTTTCAATACTCAATGAAAAAAGACGCACGCCAACACAACAGACAAAAATAGTGTCACAAAAAAGGCAAAAAATCAATAATGGAAGACAGAGACATTGTACTCCACAACAGCATCACCAGTCTTGAAATCGAAAGTATGAGTCTTAGCCTGAACGTAACCACGAGAAAACCGGAAAAGGCCACTTCCTCCGACGATGGGCATCTCCCGGACGACGGACATCACCGAGTTCCGTCCCAAAATACTTAAGCTACTCCCATTATACTTTCCTTCAACAAAAGCAAAGTTGAGAACCATCAATAAACCAATATCATTGAGTGAAGCTTGTGCATAGATCCCTTGTGCTCTTCCAACAATTTTGGAATTTGGTTCTGGTCCAACTGTTAAAGGGTCATCGATCATTGCCATTAAGCCAAATCCAGTGGCCGACCGGTTGGTCATAGCGGCTTCCGCTATTTTCACGGCTGTTGGGTTTTTTCCACTGACTATGTCATGGAAGTAGAAGTGAAGATGGCTAAGTTTCTCTCTCTTTAGACCCATTGCTTTCTTCGATAATCTTCTTGAGAATTCATGACAGTTTCCATGGGTAAGGATTGAAAGGAGAACAACGAGGAATATAGGGGAAGAAAGTTTGCAAGGTTTGCCCATGGTTTTAGTGCAACTTCACAATTTCACGTTATAATTTTTCGGAGCTTGTTAGGTAGTATTATATATAGTGGAGGAGTACCAAGCTATAGTCTTGTACTTCCTCTAGCTTTTTCAACACTCATCAAAAAACCAGTAAACACAAGATGTAATTTACTAAACCAGTAAATACAGGATGTAATTTACTATGTTAAGCATATTTAATAAAGGTAGATTAATTTTTTTCCTTAAATATTATGCATACATATTGCTTTAATGTTAAAACTATAGTTGAAAATGATGGTCAACTTTTAGTCTCAAATTTCTAAAATGATAATTATTTTGGGATGATATTTTTGAGCTAAAATGATAGTTAAAATACGACGGATGGAAAAAGAAATAAAAACTCTAGAAACACTCTCTCAAAAATGGCCAACCCTAAACCCTAAATACAACCATCATCTACCTCGAAACAAGTCTGAAATAATCTAAAAACCCTGAGCTTTTCCTTTTTGAAGTATCTTGGCTTGTTCTTGGTCTAGAACAAATGCAAAATTACAATAATCAACAAACAATAGCCTAAAAATATTATACTCAAATTCTTACCCTTGGCTAATTTTATGACCATACCACAACTAGGATTTGTCCCACCATTAATTCATGTCAAAAAATCTCTCCTAAGATAATCACAATAGATTCTAGCAAGAATAAATTGATTTATATGTTATGGGAGTAATTAACTTACCTTTACTGAAGGAATTGGTAGAAATTGAAGAAAATAGCCTAAGTCGCCTCTTTCTATTCAAGAACGAACTTGTAGATATGAATTTGCGACTGGCTCGCTATAGCAGGTTGCATGGAGACAGAAACTCAGAATTTCTTCCCCAAACCTCCATTTTGCAACACACCGTCCAATATTGATATTCTAAAATAACATTTTCACGCCAAGTTCGATATCAGAAGTTCTACTCACCGGAATTCACTTACGAATAGCTCTATGGACTCCTTATTGCCTTAACTACTAGAAATTATAGGTCACAATTAGACATTAAGCCCAATACAATTTCGGATTGCCCCTAGACCTCACATTACTCAGATTTTGTTTGAGACTGACCTAACCTGAAAATTTTTAAGTTACTACGCAAAAAAAATTTAGCCTCAATCTTTTCACTATTGGCTTTTCCATAACAGCCGAAGGGGACGTTACACAGGTGTAAAAAGGAAGAAGGATAAATCAGATCCTTCCAAATTTGTAAAGGTCTTAAAGATTTGATAAAATGTAAAGATTTTACTTGTTTCAATAAATAAATACCTTAAGTTATTTTAGCCACAAATTGCTATAAAATTAGTCTGGAATTAAAGTTGTGAATTTCTAAAAATGTGTAATATCTGCTATTAAAAATTATATGTATCCTTATCCGGATTATGGTTTTAAAATAAAGATTTCCAATTACCTTTAAAACAACGTTTTTGATTTCCTAAGAATTAAGTGATGATTCTTTTCATTTTTCAATATAATTGTGACGTTAGAAAGGATTTTATGACGTTCAAAATACATCTCAACAAGCATATTTAGAATAAAAATGTGACCACAATTTCACATGAAAACTCTACAAAATGCGAAACCTCCCCCCCCCCCCCCAAATAACCACTACTCAAAATCTGGCAAAAATCATTGAGACGGTGTCGCATTTTTTGTCAAAATCGACGAAAAAGCAATGCAGTCACTTTTATCAATTATTTCCTCAACGCTTTCCAAAAAGCACGGACTGTCGTCACTACTGAATGACACAGCCGGTTGCTTTTAGGTTTTTATTTTTAATGTTTTTTGGAAAAAGTGACGGACAACTCTCTTTTTTCTTTTTTAATTTTTCCAGAATAGCAACGTTGTCCATCGTTTTATTCCTCATATTGAAGATCAATGAAGAACAAAGAGACAAACTATGCATCCTTGTTCGTCGCTTTTCTGGAAATTTTATTTTAAAAAATTACAGAAAAGTGTCTGACTAAAAGATCTTATCCGTCGCTTTTTCAAAAATATTTTTGAGAGTTTCTGCTGCCCACCTGCACAAAACATCCAATCCAATTCAGCCCATTTATAAAATTCTAACAACAAATACAATACACAAAACTTATAATAACAATCTTAATTAAACATTCAAAAACACAAAAATCTTAATTTAAAGATTTATAAAGTCTTTCAAAGTTAGTACAAAAAATATAAAAATGTTCACTAATTAAAAGGGGTGGTAGCTAAGGGGTGGACTCTATGTATTCTTCATCTTCATCATTCTCCGTTCATCATAGAAGTGGACTCTATTGAAGAACAGAACACATAATTAGACCGACGAGCAAGGTTGAGCACTTGTTCTTTGATTTGCTCGATGTTTTCGTTCATGCTTTTTCATTAGCAGCTCTTCTTGCCTCGGACTTTGCCAATGCACATGTAAGTTTAGAGATTTGGTGCGACGTAACAGCTATTTGAACACCATTAATTGTCTCGACTTGGCATGATGATCCAATACCTTGTAGACCAGATTGAAGTCATCGTACATCATTTCGAGATTTCATCCCATAAATTCTTCCTTTGTGTCCCTCCTACCACCTTTTTAGTCCAAATTTGAGTGGAATCTTCAAGCGTGAGCTGGACCAATTCGTCCATCTCACGCACGTGCCGCTCATACTCTCTCTGCATATTAAAAATAAAAATTATCATCATATAATATATATATATATATATATATATATATGTATTATTTATTTTAAATAACTTACATAAGATCATTTGTCCCTTTACTCCACCCACTTTCGGATCCGACTCATTAATCTTTTTTTTTCACATAAGTCCTCTTGAAAAATTCACTACGAAGCGGAACGTGCCCCAACTCTTTTTCCTATAAATAAGAATACATTTTTAGATCATAAAATCAAATAATATTTAATCAACTAATAATTTATATAAATAAAAAATTAAAATTTAGAAATTTACCATCTCCCTCGAGATTGTTTCAACACACTTTGCACCTCCGGTGTGCTACGAGCCACCCTTAAGATTGCCTCTAGCTTTTTTGGCTTTCTCAGACAAAGCCTTGAATTCATCAGTATCCCAATACCGACATAAGTTGTCAAAGACATGTGGTAATATCCAACTCCAGGTGTCTTAGACTTTCGGGCTTTCTTTAGCCAGCTAGACCGCTTGCTTTCCTCTCAAATGTGCTCGCAATGACTATATTGTACTTTGACTGTCAAGTATACATAGTATGAAAAAAGAGTAAATATCGTTCGATAATTAATAAAGTAAAACATACTAAAAAAACATTAAACTTAATTAAAAATATATAACTAAACATATATATACCTTAAATTCATTAAACATCATCTATTGTATTATGTTTGGAATCTCGTGCCAAGAGTGGTAGGCCTCCATATAAAGCCTTCTAATACTCTCCTGTAGAACCCTAGAAGCATCATTCGATGGATGCAACCTACAACATATAATAAACATGTTAGTTCATGAATAATATATAAATGTAGAAGAAATGAATAAAATAAGAAAATTAATAGATAACAAAACAAACTTATGATGATCCATCAGACTCAATCATAACTCTACCAAGCCTTTCCTTTTGCCCAGGTGCTAACTCAGGTGTATACTGCTTCTCGGATGTAGAAGCATGAGAATCTTAATGTGATACTCCAATATATACATAACCTTGAGTCGATGGAAGAGTATCAGCCATAGCATCTGACTCAATACTAGTATCTCTAAGAATCAGGTGAGATAGATGAGGAGATGCATCTATGGGAGATAGAATTATAGGAGATGGAACTGTGGGAAATAATAAAGGTTGTGCTCGAGGTTAAACCTCCGTAGGTAGGAATGTTGTGACACCCCGGAAAATTTTTCGCGAAGAATCAAACATTTCTTCACGTGTGGGTAGACTCAGACCGGAGGACTTGTAATTCTACATATGAGTTAGGATTAATTCCTAAGTATTTGAAGTGTTTTAGATGTGTTTAGGGGTCATAAGAGATCTCTAACACCAAGTCGAGTCCAAAGAACTCCAATCGATTAAGTTTTCGGACGAGTTAGTATAAGGGTCAACTTCAAACGACCATATCTCCTAGTATATAAATAACTGGGTGGACCACGACCTACCAAATTAAAGGTCTTTGAGTCTTCTTTCCAACGCCACCAACATTGCAATTTTTGGAGTTCGGAGTCAAAAGTTATGTCCATTTTACTACGAACTAGCACTGCAGGAATATTCAGGCCTGGGCGAAATATAGGCTTGGCGCGACGCACCACTATAGCACCAGAAAACAGCCTCAGTAGTTTGATCCTTGGCGCGACGTGCCACTATTAGATGTGCAGGGTTTTAGGCCTATTTTGGCTTGGCGCTGCAGTGGCGCGACGCGCCACTATAGCGCCAACAAGATTTTTTGCCCAATTTTCAGATTTTTGAAGAGGGGCAACTTGGACTTTTTTCCAAATTATATATACACCATTCTTGGATGTTTTTGGACCATTTTTCAGTCCTCTCTCTCTCTCTAAAAAGCCCTAAATATTTTTCCCTCTCTTCTTCTTCTCCAAATCCATCTCCAACAAAGGGTGCCTTCAAGAGTTTCAAGGATTCAAGTCTTCCATTGAAGACCTAACATCAAGTTCCTTCAAAGTATTCAAACAAGGTATGTAAGGCTAACCTAAAATATGGATTTAGTTCTTCCATATGCCCATATATGTGTAGGATAGAAGTTGTGAAAGAGTTGAACCTTCTAAGAAGGTTTTCTTGAAAGTTTTCCTAAACTATGGAATGTTTTTAAGTACTATTAGTTGATTGATGTTTTTAATGACTTGAGTTACTAAATAGTTATCTTTCATATTTTTGGCTACAAATGTATCTTTGTATATAGATTTATAGGTATTGACGATATTCTTGAGTTGAGTTTTGTTGAGAGTATGGGTCCATGTTTCATTCACATGAACTCAAGATGAGATTTCTTGTCCTAAATGTCTTGAGGTTGAGATAGATAGTTGTGTGTATATATGTATTGATTGGAATGAAAAGAATGAATTGGTTAGTTAAGAATGTCCCTTTTTGCTTCTATAAAATGAACATAGGACAAAAATAAGGATTTTGGAGTAGATGTTTGATGATTGATGTGATGATGATACTTGACAATGATGTGATGATAATGTTTGATTATGATGTAAATGATAATATATGATGATGATGTGATGATGATGTTTTGGTGATGATGTGAGTGATGATGTGAATGGTGCTTATTTAATATATGTAGAATGGTTGACGAAGAGGTATATTGATGAGAATGTTATGTGATGAAGTGGATTGGAGTCTAATGTGAGTTTGTGGTATGTGATGTGCATAATTTGAGTTGATTAGAGTCTTAGGAATGCTTTGAAAATAAATGATCTTTTGAGAAGGAGCTTTAAATAAATTAATTGTGAACCTTTTTGCATAAACTACTTATACACTATTTTGAGTCTAAAGAATTATTAGTTTTATCTTTGATTTAGAAAAGAGTTTAAGTATGAGTTGAGTAAGAGGAGCCTTTAAATGAGTTGAGTATTTTTACATTAAAGTATTTATTTTGAGTTTGAGTTGAGGAGTTGAAATTATATTTTGATGTACATAACATTTTCTACATTCATTGAGTCGAGATTGTATAAATTTTAAAGAGAAGAGTTTGATGATTTGAGATGAGTTGATTTGAAAGAAGGTCCAATGAGACTTGTCATTATGAGTTAATTGAGTTGAAATGAGAACAGAGTTGATGAGGTGGCAATGTTCCACATGAAACTAGCCGTGAGGGCTTGTTTGAGATGATTGAAGGAGTTTTATGAGCATGGAGTCATGGGAGGAGTATCGAGCACCGAATTGAGCAAGAATACAGTCCATACTCGAACCCAATACCTGTGTTGACAAACGTAGGGGGGATTGAACCGTTAAGTCGGATGCTTCCCCGAGAGATTTGTCCTGACATTATAGAACTTGGTTGGATTGGATCCATGAGGTTCGTCATTCATGCCCTGGCAAGGTATGAACGGGCGTGGCAATGACGTCGTTTCATTGTACCTTCACTGGCTAATAAGTGTTGGTTGTCGGTTAAGAGAAACTCCCATTTAGGTCTTGATAGTACTTTGAGTCAGTTGAGTTGAGTGAGTCGCTATATGTTTATGAGTTAGTCCGGTCTACACAATTTCTTGTTAGACTTAGGACACTTGAGTGAGTTGTTACATATTTATTGAGTTGAGTCCTTTGAGTTGAATTGTAAAACGTTGCATAATTTAATTTGTATATTTACTGAGTTGAGTCCTTTGAGCTGATTGTATTAGTTGAATGTTAAGTAGATTGTATACGGTTGGATTGGAGTAGATGAATATGTGATTGGAATGAATGGAATGGTATGTGACTAGATTGGATTTGATTATTGAGTTAATTGTTGAGTTGAGTGTATATAATCGGATTGTACATGATTGAAAGGGATCGAATTGTAAATGAGTTGATTGAATGGTATTGTGTATGATTGGATTGGACTGTATGGTATATGATTGATCTTTGTCTAAAAATGTATTATTACTTTAGACTTATGACGCCTTGTTGAGTCTCTCTTATCTTTTCAATTTGAGATATTTGGACCGCTGCTATTCTTCCTTGAGGTATGTTCATTCTGCCATTTTACATACCAGTACATTCCACGTACTGACGCCATTTGGCCTGCATCGTTTCATGATGCAGAGACAGGTTTGAGAGATCGTCAATAGGAGCATCATTGGGGATCTATTCGCACTCAGCGTGGTGGTGAGTCCTCCCCTACATTCGGAGGACACCATCTGTGTATTCTTGCATCGAGTTAGCCCTTTTTATTTTGATTCGAGGTAGCCATGAACATGTCATTGGCACCAATTAGGTAGTAGTGATAGAGGCTTCATAGACTAGATAGTGATGAGTCGATCGAGTTATTCTTGTCAAACTATTTATAAGGACAAATATTAGAGTTGAATTTGTTGGCCCATGGCCTTTATTCTTTGAGTTAAGCTGAGGTTTGAGTTGCCCATTGAATATTCTCTTTATTCTTTTGTCTTCCGCTGATCGAATGAATGAACGGATGAGTGATCAGGCTATGTGGTTCGCTTGGGAGCCAGAAATGGTTTCTGAGTGCCGGTTACGTCTAGGGTACCCTCCGGGGCGTGACAAACATGGTATCAGAGCACAGAGTTCAAGTGTCCTAGGGAGTCTATGAAGCCGTGTCTAGTAGAGTCTTGCTTATGGGTGTGTTGTGCACCACACTTATAATCAGGAGGCTATAGGACATTAAGAATTGTTTCCCTTCTTTCATATTCTAGATTCGTGCGATAGAGTTTAACTCTATAAATATTCCCTTCTAATTCGTGCGTTGCTCAAATCCATTTGACTACCCCTCATACTCAAGGTAGTTGAAATGGTAGATATGAGATTCTTGTTGATGAGTTAAGATAAAGTCTTGAGGAAGTGAAGAGACTACACAAGGCTTGGGAGGAGCCGATTGTTATACTTAACTTTATTGATCTGGGAAGAATGTACTCTATTTTATAATTGATCGTGCGTTGAGCCAGAGCGAGTTGTATCCTAGAATCTTATCTCTAAATCTTGATTCAAATGTTATCTTTGAGAGGGAGGTTATGTCTCTAAGTGATTAGTATCGCCATTCGATGGAGTGTGATTTGAGGAAAAGGTGAGTTATGATTCATCGGATGATTCGAGAGTTAGAAAGAGGGAGTTGGAGGAGTAGAGCTCAAATAGTGAGAATGATGGTTGATTGAGGCCGGTAACTAGGGTGAAATATCTATAAGGTGAGTAACGAGGTGTAGAGAATGATTGTGATAGTGCTAATTTTAAGGCTTGATTCAGTAGGCTTGACATGACATATGCAGGAGATTAAGATATTAACTTGTGAGGAGTATGCGTCATGAAAGGAGGGGTATGTGACCCTCAAATGTAAGTAGTGAGTTGAGGCTAAGTCATTTGGTAAGAAGAGGGTTAGGATGTGTATAGGAACTAGTGTAGATTTGAATGAGGCTCTAATTTTATGAGTTGCTTTGGGTGACTAGTTAGTATCCTTTAGTTGATGCCTTTAAGCTAAGGGGGAGATGAAAGAGTAATGAGCCAAAGTAAGTCTTAAGCTTTCGATAGTGATGAGTTGGCCAAGGTGATAGTAGATGGAGTTGGGCAAGGGTAGATGAGGGAGAGTGAGTGCTTCCCGATTGTGATAGTTGTGTTGTACTTGTCTAGTCGAGGATAAATATGTGGAGGAAGAGCGAGATGAGAATTTGTGATGAGCAATAGATAGGTAAGAGTATGTTAGTGTGTCTCCGGGAAGGAGCTTATACAATAATGGAGGTAGAAGGGTTAAAGTAAGCTTGAAAATTCTTAGATGTGAGTGAGGTGGTTAGAGTGATAAGCTTGAGTGTATGATTGTCACCGTGAGAGTGATGGTAGTAGGCTAACGATTGCATTTGGGAGAAAAGATTGGAGGTACATGAAGGGTGTTATGAGGCTTAGAAAGAAAGGGGAGCTTGGGCACCTATATATTGGCCTTACGAAATTGTGGAGGGGATTAAAGATGTCACTCATGAATTAGAGTTCGACGGTTGATGATCTAGATATTTGAATGATTCGATTGGTAGAGTTTCGATTTTTATTCATGCCTCGAGTCCACCATTGGTTTACTCATCATTCGAGGACGAATGATCCCAAGGGGGAGATAATGTGACACCCCGGAAAACTTTTCGCGAAGAATCAAACATTTCTTCACGTGTGGGTAGACTCAGACCGGAGGACTTGTAATTCTACATATGAGTTAGTATTAATTCCTAAGTATTTGAAGTGTTTTAGATGTGTTTAGGGGTCATAAGGGATCTCTAACACCAAGTCGAGTCCAAAGAACTCCAATCGATTAAGTTTTCGGACGAGTTAGTATAAGGGTCAACTTCAAACGACCATATCTCCTAGTATATAAATAACTGGGTGGACCACGACCTACCAAATTAAAGGTATTTGAGTCTTCTTTCCAACGCCACCAACATTGCAATTTTTGGAGTTCGGAGTCAAAAGTTATGGCCATTTTACTACGAACTAGCACTGCAGGAATATTCAGGCCTGGGCGAAATATAGGCTTGGCGCGACGCGCCACTATAGCGCCAGAAAACAGCCTCAGTAGTTTGATCCTTGGCGCGACGCGCCACTATTAGATGTGCAGGGTTTTAGGCCTATTTTGGCTTGGCGCTGCAGTGGCGCGACGCGCCACTATAGCGCCAACAAGATTTTTTGCCCAATTTTCAGATTTTTGAAGAGGGGCAACTTGGACTCTTTTCCAAATTATATATACACCATTCTTGGATGTTTTTGGACCATTTTTCAGTCCTTTCTCTCTCTCTAAAAAGCCCTAAATATTTTTCCCTCTCTTCTTCTTCTCCAAATCCATCTCCAACAAAGGGTGCCTTCAAGAGTTTCAAGGATTCAAGTCTTCCATTGAAGACCTAACATCAAGTTCCTTCAAAGTATTCAAACAAGGTATGTAAGGCTAACCTAAAATATGGATTTAGTTCTTCCATATGCCCATATATGTGTAGGATAGAAGTTGTGAAAGAGTTGAACCTTCTAAGAAGGTTTTCTTGAAAGTTTTCCTAAACTATGGAATGTTTTTAAGTACTATTAGTTGATTGATGTTTTTAATGACTTGAGTTACTAAATAGTTATCTTTCATATTTTTGGCTACAAATGTATCTTTGTATATAGATTTATAGGTATTGACGATATTCTTGAGTTGAGTTTTGTTGAGAGTATGGGTCCATGTTTCATTCACATGAACTCAAGATGAGATTTCTTGTCCTAAATGTCTTGAGGTTGAGATAGATAGTTGTGTGTATATATGTATTTATTGGAATGAAAAGAATGAATTGGTTAGTTAAGAATGTCCCTTTTTGCTTCTATAAAATGAACATAGGACAAAAATAAGGATTTTGGAGTAGATGTTTGATGATTGATGTGATGATGATACTTGACAATTATGTGATGATAATGTTTGATTATGATGTAAATGATAATATATGATGATGATGTGATGATGATATTTTGGTGATGATGTGAGTGATGATGTGAATGGTGCTTATTTAATATATGTAGAATGGTTGACGAAGAGGTATATTGATGAGAATGTTATGTGATGAAGTGGATTGGAGTCTAATGTGAGTTTGTGGTATGTGATGTGCATAATTTGAGTTGATTAGAGTCTTAGGAATGCTTTGAAAATAAATGATCTTTTGAGAAGGAGCTTTAAATAAATTAATTGTGAACCTTTTTGCATAAACTACTTATACACTATTTTGAGTCTAAAGAATTATTAGTTTTATCTTTGATTTAGAAAAGAGTTTAAGTATGAGTTGAGTAAGAGGAGCCTTTAAATGAGTTGAGTATTTTTACATTAAAGTATTTATTTTGAGTTTGAGTTGAGGAGTTGAAATTATATTTTGATGTACATAACATTTTCTACATTCATTGAGTCGAGATTGTATAAATTTTAAAGAGAAGAGTTTGATGATTTGAGATGAGTTGATTTGAAAGAAGGTCCAATGAGACTTGTCATTATGAGTTAATTGAGTTGAAATGAGAACAGAGTTGATGAGGTGGCAATGTTCCACATGAAACTAGCCGTGAGGGCTTGTTTGAGATGATTGAAGGAGTTTTATGAGCATGGAGTCATGAGAGGAGTATCGAGCACCGAATTGAGCAAGAGTACAGTCCATACTCGAACCCAATACCTGTGTTGCCAAACGTAGGGGGATTGAACCGTTAAGTCGGATGCTTCCCCGAGAGATTTGTCCTGACATTATAGGACTTGGTTGGATTGGATCCATGAGGTTCGTCGTTCATGCCCTGGCAAGGTATGAACGGGCGTGGCAATGACGTCGTTTCATTGTACCTTCACTGGCTAATAAGTGTTGGTTGTCGGTTAAGAGAAACTCCCATTTAAGTCTTGATAGTACTTTGAGTCAGTTGAGTTGAGTGAGTCGCTATATGTTTATGAGTTAGTCCGGTCTACACAATTTCTTGTTAGACTTAGGACACTTGAGTGAGTTGTTACATATTTATTGAGTTGAGTCCTTTGAGTTGAATTGTAAAATGTTGCATAATTTAATTTGTATATTTACTGAGTTGAGTCCTTTGAGCTGATTGTATTAGTTGAATGTTAAGTAGATTGTATACGGTTGGATTGGAGTAGATGAATATGTGATTGGAATGAATGGAATGGTATGTGACTAGATTGGATTTGATTATTGAGTTAATTGTTGAGTTGAGTGTATATAATCGGATTGTACATGATTGAAAGGGATCGAATTGTAAATGAGTTGATTGAACGGTATTGTGTATGATTGGATTGGACTGTATGGTAAATGATTGATCTTTGTCTAAAAATGTATTATTACTTTAGACTTATGACGCCTTGTTGAGTCTCTCTTATCTTTTCAATTTGAGATATTTGGACCGCTGCTATTCTTCCTTGAGGTATGTTCATTCTGCCATTTTACATACCAGTACATTCCACGTACTGACGCCATTTGGCCTGCATCGTTTCATGATGCAGAGACAGGTTTGAGAGATCGTCAATAGGAGCATCATTGGGGATCTATTCGCACTCAGCGTGGTGGTGAGTCCTCCCCTACATTCGGAGAACACCATCTGTGTATTCTTGCATCGAGTTAGCCCTTTTTATTTTGATTCGAGGTAGCCATGAACATGTCATTGGCACCAATTAGGTAGTAGTGATAGAGGCTTCATAGACTAGATAGTGATGAGTCGATCGAGTTATTCTTGTCAAACTATTTATAAGGACAAATATTAGAGTTGAATTTGTTGGCCCATGGCCTTTATTCTTTGAGTTAGGCTGAGGTTTGAGTTGCCCATTGAATATTCTCTTTATTCTTTTGTCTTCCGCTGATCGAATGAATGAACGGATGTGTGATCAGGCTATGTGGTTCGCTTGGGAGCCAGAAATGGTTTCTGAGTACCGGTTACGTCTAGGGTACCCTCCCGGGGCGTGACAAATGTATGGCGAAGTAAAGGTCTGGATGGTAAAGTAGAAGAAGTGCCAAATGGAACAGCACAAATATGTGTAGGATTAGAACGATGTTGTTGATTCGGCACAAAAGAAATATGTCCTGAAATATCCTATGGATCGATAAACCTCCTAGCCTTCTTCCTTTTACCCTTTCCGGAATGGCTAACCTCAAGATGATCATGATATCTATTTCCATCACCACCTGATGACATCTGCATGCAAATTTACATTACAATATATAAAAAACATAAATTAAATAAATTTAGTGTTACCAAAATAAATTAACTTACATACTAGCTATAGTCTATCATTCTCCTATTCTTCCTCCTCTCTTGTTTCATTTTCACAATTCTCCCATTTCTTCTCCTCAGTTGTTTCATATTCATCATTCTCCATTCATCCTCCCTGAATGATTCATTTTTCTCATTTTTTTCTTTCTCAACATTTGGCATTATCTCATGATCAAAAACTTCTTCTAATATGTGTTTTCAATTCAACATCAACTTGTTGTTGAATAATTGAGACATCATTTTGGTATGCCACATCTAACACATTCTTGATTTCAATCCTTCCCACAGTCTTAGTCTTTACAACAACCCACCAATCAGCCTTATCTCTACGCAACGGATATGTAGCGTCGTAATACACTTTTTTAGTATTTTAGGCAATGATAAAAGAATCATAACTTCCATATAATTTGGTGTGTTTAACTTCAATTATATTATGTTGTTGCTCTACTATTTTGCCTTTATATGATGGGTCAAACCACTTACACCGAAATAATACTATTATTTTAGGTGAACCTGAATACCTTACTTCAATAATCTCCTGAATCACATCATAATATTGAATAGTTTGGCCATTATCGTCGACATCACCTTGAACGCACACATCATTATTATTGATTTTATTATACTCAAAAACTTCTTCAGTTTGAAATTTAAAACCATTCACACAATACTTATTCATTGTTTGAATTTGAGATTCAGATTCAAGTGCAATTTCTCTCACTAATTACAAATGTTTTTGCATTTGAGTATTCATCATAAACCTAAATATTTTCATTCAAAAAAATATACAATTTAGTTTTTTGAATATATTATACTTATTGATTCAATATATAAGCTTTCACACTTACATATTCTTTCAGTCATTTGGAAAACCTTGTATATATGGCTTCATTACCTCATGTGTTTACGAACAAACAAACAATTGTACATTGAGATTTCTTGTTACTTAACAAACACTTATTAATATGTAATTTGATAATATTTTTTAACACTTACTTAAGATATGGCCGAATCTCTGGACAATTAAGCAAAACATGTTCACAGTTGATTGTCTTTCCATACTAGTGAAGTTTTGGCTTCCACGCTTTTTGATTCTTGACTACTTTGGTTGACAATTGATATCGATGAAAACATAGAATCACTATCACTTTCATAATTGATATTGGGACTATTTTTCCTACATGGCACTTCAATCCCAAATTAATAAGAATAAAATCATCAGTTTCTCTTGCAATATGATCTTGAACAATTGATTCTTCAATCTTTCCCCTTTTTTTAATTGTTTGTTTGCAAGTGCCAATTTTTCTCTCTCTATATATATATATAGTATATATAAGAAAAATTAACTTAAAGAATATAAAGAAAAACATTACCTCTCAAATAGATAAATCCATTTTGTTTGAACAAGACCTCCAAGGCGGGCCTCTTGTACAAGGTGAATTGGAAGATGCCCCATCACATCAAAGAAACTACATAGAAAGATCTAAACTACTCTCCAACAATTTTCTTGAACACAAATCTTTAAAAAAAATTACCTCTGTGATTGGTTTCCATATCCTATTAGGTAGATGGCTAAAAGTGATAGAAATTAAAGTTTCCATGAATACATGAAAATCATGGCTTTTAATACCTATCAACTTTTCTTTATTCATATCAGTCTGCTTTCCTAAATTCGAATCATAGCCCTCTAGCATTCTCAAATACTTAAGCCACTCACAAATTTCATGTTTCTCATCCAATGTGAATGAAAAACTAGCTTTGAGCTTAACTATTTTACCATTTTGTAATTCCTGCAGCCATAACTCTTTTCTCCTACAATATTCCTTTATGTTCATTCTAGTTTTTGGACTGTCTTTTGTCTTGCTCGTAACATTCATCACTGTGTTAAACAAATTATCAAATTATTATTTTTCATTGGGAATCATATTAATATTATGTCATAGGAGATTATTTTTTTCAATATGGAAACTCTCAAAATATGCTATTTTTGGTCCAATTATGTTCAACACCATATCTAGGAAATCTAGAAGGTGAACCTTCTGCAACTTTAGGGAATTGAGATACTCTCTCCCAAATTTGATACTTTGTGAGTAATGGAGGTGGGGGTTATTTGGAATCTTATTTTTTCTGAATACATTTTCATCTTTCTAAACTCGTGGTCCATTGGTCAGAACTGACGATTACAATCAAATCATGTGTTTTTTCTATCATGCTTTAAAGTGAATGTCTTACTATTTTCCATGAAATGTGGACAAGCTAGCTTTCATCTATCATCCAATCAGACAACATTATGTATGTAGGAAAATCATTAATAGTCCATAATAAATACGCACGCATACCAAAATTTTGCTTAGTTAATAATATCTTAAGTCACTACACCTTCAAATAACAATTGTTTTAGATCATCTATCGATGGTTGTAGATAGACATCAATTAAACCTTTTGGATTATGGGAACCCATAATAACACAACTTAGAAAGATGTAGGGACTTGTCATGCATATTTCACAAGGAATATTATACAAAATAAGAAATATAGTCCAACAAGAATAAGGCGAGGAAGAATTATAGAATGATGTGAAACTATCTGCACACGACCCCAATCTAACATTTCTTGGTTCACTAGCAAAATCAGGATATGTTATCAAAATGCTTTCATGCTTCTCCATTAGATGAATGAGAAAAGACATATGGTGGCCTTCTATATTTATGATTCCATCTCATATATAGGGCAGACCTCATCGATGAGTACAACCTCTTTAATCTAGGAATAAGAGGTAAATAATGCACCGCATTAATTGGGATCATATTTTTAGCAGGAGTCCTCTTATAATGAGCATATCCATAAAACTTATAATTTTCTAATTCACTATCAGTCTTGTAGAACAATATGCAACCATTAACACAACAATGAATTATATCATACGACAATCCTAACTTGAAAATCAATGTCTTTGCAAAGTTCTTAGGTATGTTAAACTCCGGATTCATTAATTCACCCAAATGATCAATTATTGAATCCATAGCTGTATGAGAATACTCCAATCTTATTTAATATTTATTAATCTAACTACAAGTGACAAAGCAGAATGCAGTCTCCCTTCACATAGTGGACGACTAGCCCTCTTCTAATTGTTGATAGAAGGATATTACTTCTTTTTTAGGAGCTTCATCAAAATATTGCTCGGGTTTTATCCCACCTTGAAATTCAAAAGCATCATTGAATATTTATGTAGTCTATCATGTTGAACCCTATTATATGGAACCCTATCATATTCAACCCTAATTTGACCATGTGGTGCAAACATATTGTATTCATCCATAGGCAGAAAATTATAAAATATACCATTCAATCCATCTATTTCTCCATGTTCAATCCATATAAAATATCTAGGCTTAAATTCATTATCATACAAATGAATCATAACTATACCTAGATTAAAAATTTCAAGCACCTATATTCACAACAAGGACACCTAACCAATCCATTTTTATTAAAAATATTAAGTGTCAGTGAATGATCAATAAAACCTCTTACACTATCAATAAACTCAAGTTTTAAACCACCACCAATTTCATAATGCATCCACAAATGATGATCTATCTATAAAATTATAGATATTCAAGCTTAATTAGTTCGTAAAGACTACAATTCATCAAATTTCTAAAGTTCACACAACCTAAAGTTCATAAATCTAGAATAATGGGGTTCGGTCTGGTAGCCATAGTATCTACCTAAGGGAATCCTAGTAGCAACGTTTAGTCCCTAACTATGTTTTCCATACGTTTAGATCTACATATATATCATAATTATGATGTTCTCATGGAGTGTACCTTGGCAAAGAAGCCTCTCTCTTCTCTATGTAGGAGTTATATAGGTTTCCATGTTATAGCTCCCATGGTCTTATATGTCGGTTAAAGGTCCTATCTCGTATCAAGGTATATGAAAAGGTATAAAGTTCTCATGATGATGATTTGATGCATTGACCATATGATTATGATATTTTTAAGGCTTTCAAGATTTCACTCATGTTTTAAATATATTGGTCATGCATCTCATGATTCATATTGATTATATTATATATTTATTGTTCATGTATACTTCTCACATGCTTATTGCATTCCATGTAATAACGCATGCTTTTGCCTACATTGTATCATAATGTAGGATCGGATGATCATCGTGCACCTTTCACTCATGGCTAGAGTTGAGCTTTATGTTTCTTATAGTTGGTGAGTCTTCATGCTTTGAGGACAAGACTTATCTTTATCATCATTCTTATGACTATCATATGTTGTCATGGGTGATCTAGGAGTTTTTCTTATGCCCTCACATAGTTTAGTGGAGGTATGTTGGATGTCATGGATTCTATGTTGTCTTTTCATTTTGAGTTTGAGACTTGTTTCTTTTTTATTGAGACTCTTCCATGTTGAGACTTTATTTTCGCATCTATCTTAGATTTGTTTCTTCACTTACCTTATGTATGCTCATGAATGATATGCTAAGATTCTTGATTGGGGTCCCTCGGAAATCTAATCAGCATGTCACACATCGGGCCTAGCTTGGGTCAGGAAAAACTTAGTATTTGAGCACAAGGTTTAAAGTGTCCTAGGGAGTCTAACATGCTGCATCTAGTAGAGTCTTTTTCATAGATGTGAAGTGTGCCACATCTATGAAGTTATGAGGCGTTATAGGAAAAATATCACTATTTTCATGATCTCATCATGCGATAGAGTTGAAACTCTAAGAATTCCTCCTCTAATGATTTATCTTTATGATTACAGAAATATGCCTCCAAGAAAGAACCTTGTCCGAAGAAATGTTGAGGAAGAGCAACAAGCTCCAAATGACCCTTTGAAAGAGAAAGTCTCTCATGTGGAGTTTCGTGCTGCATTCCAAGTTCTTGCCCAAGCGTAGCCGCTCAAGTAAATAGGGAAGTGGTATCTCCCATGAACCCAAATATTGGTACGACGGCTAGCCAAGTTCGTGACTTCACTAGTATGAACCCCGCTCGAATTCCATGGCTCTAAGATGGATGAGGATCCACAAGAATTCATCGAAGGCATTGCCAAGATTATTGGGATCATGGGTATTAGTCCAATGAAAAATGTAGACTTAACATCTTATCAACTTAAGGGAGTGGCACAAGTTTGGTATGAGCAATGGAAGGATGAAAGAGATAGAGATGATAGTACCATTGATTGGGAGGAATTTAAGGGTTCTTTTCTAGACCAGTTCTTTCCTTTGGAGTTAAGAGAAGCTAAGGTGCAAGAGTTCATCAATTTGCGCCAAGGTAATATGATTGTGGAGGAGTATGCCCTCAAGTTCACGAAGTTCTCAAAATATTCTCCTTTCATGGTTGCATATCTAAGGGATCGTATATGTAAGTTTGTTTTGGGTGTGTCTGATTTGGTGGTCAAAGATTGTAGAACCATCATGCTTATCAAAGATATGGAAATCTCAAGGCTTATGACATATGTCGAGCAAATAAAGAAAGAAAAGCTAAAAGAGGCTTATGACACATGCCGAGCAAATAAAGAAAGAAAAGCTAAAAAAGAGGTCTAGAAGGGAGTCCAAGAGTGCTCGCAGCGATGGTGGAAATTTCTCTTATAGCAAGTCCAGGAATGGTGGTCGTCTTGAGTTTTGTCAAAAGTATTCCAATATGATTCATCAAACCCTCCGGCTCTAAGGTTTGATAAAGATAGGTTGCCTAACCCTAAGGCACAAAGAGGAACTCTGAGTGGTTAGGTCATCCCTCAATGCAAGAAATATTGAGGGAATCAGAAGGGAGAATGCTTAGTAGGATAGGATATGTGCTATAGGTGTGGAAAGTCGGGTCATCAAGAAAAGGAGTGTAGGAGTGGTGCTAGACCCCAAACTCTGATTTAACCTACAGGCCATCTAGATCAGCGTGATACTACATTGGGTGCAAGTCAGTGCCAAAATAGATTTTATGCCCTTCAGACTTGTCAGGAGTTAAAGGATTCCCCCAATATGGTGACTGGTATGTTGAAACCTTTTGACTATGATTTTTATACATTATTATATTTGGGTGCTACTCTAGCATTTGTCACTCCTTACCTTTCTATGAAATTCATTATTTTTCCAGGGAACTTGTTAGGGGCTTTTTCGGTCTATACTCATGTCGGTGATTCAGTTGTGGATAAAAGAGTCTATCAAAATTTCTTATTTTTAGTTTTTCATAAAATCACCTCAGTTAATCTTTTAGAGATTGATATGACCGATTTTGATGTTATTCTCGATATGGATTGGCTTTATGCATGCTATGCTTGTATATGTTGTAGAACCTGTATGGTCAAGTTTAAGTTTTCTAATGAGCCAGTCCTAGAATGGAAGGGTAGTAACTCCGTATTTAAAGGTCAATTCATCTCATGTCTTAAAGCTCAAAAACTAATTTCCAAAGATTGCATTTATCATCTAGTCTGGGTTAGAGTTACAAATTTTGAAGCTCTTACTATTGAGTCAGTTTCAATTGTTAATGAGTTTTAGAAATTTTCCCCCAATGATCTCCCAAGTATCTCTTCTGAAAAGGAAATACACTTTGGTATCGATCTTCTCCCCGATACCCAACCTACATCTATTCCTCCTTACCGAATGGCTTTGGCATAATTGAAATAGTTAAATGATCGGTTGAAGTATTTGTTGGGTAAGGGTTTCATTAGACTTAGTATATATCTATGGGGCACTCTAGTTCTCTTTGTTAGGAAAAAGAATGGCTTTCTCCATGTGTGTATTGACTATAAACAAGTGAATAAGTTCACAATTAAGAATAAGTATCCCATTCCAAGGATTGATCACTTGTTCGATCAACTTCAAGAAGCAAGCTACTTTTCAAAGATTGGTCTTCGATCGGGTTATCACCAACTCCGAGTGAGAGAGTGCGACATTTTAAAGACGGTTTTTAGAACTCTGTATGGTCACCTTGAATTTTTAGTTATGTCTTTTGGACTAATGAATACTCTTGCAGCTTTCATGGATTTGATGAACATGGTCTTCAAGCAATTTTTGGATATGTTCGTAATTGTGTTCATCAATAATATTTTGCTTTACTCTCAAACTGAGAAAGAGCATGCCAATCATTTAAGGATTGTCTTGTGAATTCTCAAGACCGTCCGTTATTTGCTAAGTTTAGCAAGTGTGAATTTTGGTTGAGGTCAGTTTCTTTCCTTAGCCATATTATCTCCGGTGAAGGTATTATGGTTGACCCTATGAAGACCAAAGCAGTTAAGATTGGCCTAGACCTTTGTCTCCTTCCATTATTCAGAGTTTTTTGGGATTAGCCAGTTATTATAGATGGTTTTTGGAAGGTTTCTCTTCCATTTCATTGCCCTTGACTACTTTGACTCAAAAGAAATTAAAATTCCAATGGTCCGAGGTATGCAAGAAAAGTTTCCAAGAGTTGAAAGATAGGCTTATTACTGCTTCAATGTTGACTTTGTTGGAAGGTTCCAATGGGATTTTTATTTATTGCGATGCTTTAAGATTCAGTCTTGATTGCGTGTTGATGCAGAATAGTAAGGTGATAGCTTATGCTTCTAGGCAACTTAAGGTGCATGAAAGAACTACTAGACCCATGACTTGGAGCTAGAGGTAGTGTTTTTTGCCTTGAAGATTTGGAGACACTACCTTTATGGTGTCCATGTTTATGTATTTAACGATCATAAAATCTTGCAATATGTGTTCACTCAAAAGGATTTGAATCTTTGACAAAGGAGATAGCTTGAGTTGTTGAAGGTCTATGACATAAGTTTAGTGTACATCTTGGAAAAACGAATATGGTTGCCGACCCTCTTAGTAGATTTTCCATGAATAGTGTTGCCCATGTTAAAGATGCAAAGAATAAGCTTGTGCATGATGTTCATAGTTTATCCCGATTGGGTGTTCGATTGGTTGATTTAGAGGATGGTGGTGTTATTGTTCAAAATAGTTCTAAATTGATTCTTGTGGCAAATGTTAAAGCCAAGCAAGATAATGATCCTACTTTGGTTGAGTTGAAGAAAGAGGTTGTTGAAAAAGATATTAAGGTTTTCTCTCAAGATGGAGATGGTGTATTGAGATATTAAGACCAATTGTATGTTATCGATGTTGATGGTTTAAGGGAAATAATATTGTGCAAAGCTCATAGTTCACAGTATTATATTCATCTAGGTTACACAAAGATGTATCCTTATTTGAGGGAAGTGTATTAGTGGAATAATATTAAGAGGAATATTGCAGAGTTTGTGGCTAAGTGTCCTAATTGTCAACAAGTAAAGGTTGTGCATAAAAAACTGGGAGGTTTGGCTCAAGATATTGAGATTCCTACTTGAAAGTGAGAAATTTTGAATATGGACTTCATCGATGATTTTCCTCATACCCTTAGGCAACACAATTTGATTTGGGTGGCCGTTGATCGAATGACCAAATCGGCCCATTTTTTTCTCATTAAGACTTTTTATTCAGCCGAGGACTATGCTATATTGTATATCCAGGAGTTGGTTAAGCTTCATGGTGTCCCATTGTCTATCAATTCAGATCGAGGTACTCAGTTCACATCTCAGTTTTGGAGATATTTTCAAAAGGTTGTGGTACATAAGTTAAGCTTAGTACAACTTTTCATCCTTAGACATATGGTCAGACTGAGCGTACCATTCAAACTTTATAGGATATGTTGAGAGCCTGCGATATTGATTTTAAAGGTAACTACGATAATCATTTTCCATTTATAGAGTTTGCCTATAATAATAATTATCGTTCCAACATTCAGATGGTTCCATTTGAAGTCTTATATGGTAGAAGGTATAGGTCTCCTATTGGTTGGTTCAAAGTTGGTGAAGTTGCCTTGATAGGATCCGAGTTGGTGCATGAGGCTATGAAGAAGGTTATATAGATTAGAGAAAGGTTGAAGACTGCCTATAGTCAAAAAAAGTCCTATTTGGATGTAAGAAGAAAGGAATTTGAATTTGAGGTTAATGATTGGATTTACTTGAAAATTTCACCCATGAAGGGTGTGATGCATTTTGGCAAGAAAGGGAAGCTTAGTCCCACCTATGTGGGTCCATATCAGATTTTGAGATGAATTGGCAAGGTGGCATATGAGTTGGATTTGCCTTCTGAATTAGCATCGGTGCATCCGGTGTTCCATGTATCTTTGTTGAGGAAGTTTATTGGTGATCCTAGATCCATTGTGCCTTTGGACAACATTGGTGTGAAGGAGAGTCTTTCATATGAGGAGGTTCTGATTAAGATCCTAGACTGATAAGTTAGGAAATTGAGGAATAAGGGAAAAGCTTTAGTTAAGATTTTATGGAGAAACTAAGAGGTTGAAGGTGCTACATGGGAAACCGAAGCCGATATAATGTCAGAATATCCTCATCTCTTCCCTTCCATTCCTAGTTGACGTATTGAGTTCTTTCATGATCCACCAATCAAAACCATGTGTTTCAGTCATTCTTATATTTTCATATGCATTCACGTTCATGAAATGAGTTTTAAAGTCATATTTTAGCTTGGGATTGGATATTCCATGTTTAAATGCATTTTAAGTATATTTTGCATTCATGATGGGCTACTATGTCTCCTTGCTACTCCATTTATACTAGTTTGAATCTTATTCAAGGACGAATATTCCTAAGGGGGAGATATTATAATACCCTGAAAGTTGGAAAGTCGAGAAATGGGGTTTAAGATGAAAATCACAGCTTTTGGTGCCAGGTGGTCATTCACGGGCCGTGGTGCTATTCATTTCTCGTGAAGTGTACTGGTGAATGAAAGAAAGGTAAAAGGACCACGGATTTTGGTTCTCACCATGGACCGTGAAGCCAACCTTGGACCTAACCCCTCAAGACCCCTCCAACCCAAGTCTGAGCCTCCTCTCCACGATCATCACCACGACTCATGGTGAGATTCACGGGTTGTGGTGGGTCTTGCGTGTAGGCATCCTAAATTAGTTAAGTTAGGGTTTTTTTAGTCTTTTTTCTATATTTTCATTAATGAATGTGGTTGGTTTGTAGGGGTTTATTCTATCCTATTAACTACCCTAAGACTTTTTAACTCTCTCATTCTCACCCTAAATCCCAAGTCCCAAAATCTTCTCTCTAAAGTTTTCTCCCATTAGTCGAGCGACCTTGAAAAAGTTAGCTGACTTAAGCCTAATGAGGGAGAAATTTGCAATTTGGAGATTCTAACTTGTGGAAAAGGCCTCCAAATATTGCAGAACTACAGCAAATACAATAGTTGGAAAGCCCAAGAAGTTTCAGCTCAAACAGATAATTGGAGACGTTAGTCGAGCGAACTTGAAAAAATTGGCCGACTAAAGTCTCATAAGTGCAGAAATTTCAGAAATTCAGGAGCCTTGTTTGGATGTTTGTTTTGTTGTTTCTTGTTGCTTTAATTGTGCAGGTGTCAGTCTGCAAAGACATATACAGCATCTGTGGAAAGCCATCAGGAACAACATACATCATCTGAACAATCCAACAAAGTACTCATCTTGGCCAGGGTGCAGCTGCAGAGATACAACTTTGGAGTTTAATCATAATTATTTGTGGGGGTGTGGGAGTATTTGTGCAGCAATCTGCAACATCAAACATCCTAACTACAACAACTATGGAAACAACAACAGGCCACAGCTGCAACAATTGAGCCTCTGGTGGAGATTCCAGCAGTACCCCAAGACTGCAACACCTCATAAAGCACTACTACTCCAACACACATGCATGGCAACAAGCCTTGATTTTTCAATGAGTGTACTTTGTCATGCAGCTGTAGGTTTCCACTCTTGGGCCAAACTCAAGATACAACTTTCAACAACAGCATCCTCCAACAACAACTCCACCATCATGTAGTTCACAAGGACCAACTGCAAGTGTAGTACTAGTTACAGCAGCTTGTAGAATTGTTTGTTTGTGTGTTTTTTGTTGCTTGTTTGTCTGTGCAGGTACTCTAAGGAGCTGATGAATGGCCCTTCTAGGTGTGTAAATTGCAATAATAAGCAGCTTAACCATCCGCTATGGAAGCAACAAGGGGCTTCCTTCCAGCAGCCCAATTTTGTTTTTGTTTCTTTGGTTACTTGTTTATGCAGGTTCACAGAGCTTCAAACTAAGGGAGACAACATCCAGAAATGCAGGGCACTTAGGAACTCACCTACTAGCTGTGTTGCTTACAACCACACCAGTACTGTAACCTTCCAATGTGCAAGGATGCAACATCAACAAGAAGCCAAACCAGCAACACAACAGCCACAGAGTTCCAAGCAAAGGGAAACAACAGCCAGACATGCAGGAGCCCCACCAACTCTCATCAACACCTCATCAATGCAAGCTCCCAAACTACACTACCTGCAGTAGCCCTCTTGCTTACCTGCTATTTGGAGCTCTTTGCTTGTTTATTTGTGTGCCTGCAGACACACAAACACCCTTGAATAACCTCAGCAGCAAGGGTTGTTTTTAATTGCAGGTGCAGGGATTACAAAGTGCATGGTTGCACTTGTATGTGCAGCCAACAGCTACCATGTTACTACATATGCAGCAGCCCTCCTGGTTTGTATGCAGGCACATAAGAACCTTCTAATGTGCAAGGCACCATCTGTTGGATTTCCAAGAAGCAATTCAGCCACAACTGCAACACATACAAATTACAACATACAGCAATTCAGCCCCACATCATCCTCAACAACAACTCCAAAGCTGCTGAATGTTATAGCTCCTTGCACTTTTTCCATTTTTCATCCTCCTTAGCTGCTATAATCATGATCTTGATATTGATGCATCTTTCCATTTGGACTTACTTGGTATGACAAGACTAAAAATGGCAAAGATGAAAAGAACTTTCTCATCCCATGCGAGATAGAAGTTTCGTATACTTATTCTGCTTTAATTTAGCTATGTGATTTGTAGCTTAGCTGAATAGGACTAGTGTAGGCTACTTTTTTGTTTTCTCATGGAAGGGGAGAGTCTCCCTCATTTATGCTTACTTAGTCGACTTGTACCGGGAGGATTCCTGCCTTAGGTTTATCGCTTTCTATCTAGTAATGGGGATGAGTTGGCCGACCTTAGTAGGTTAGCCTACTTATGGACCAACATAGGATCGGAGGTAAGGTTTATGTCCCCCTCCTTATATTTTTATTATTTTTATTTATGATAAGGCTTGAGGGTGCTGCTCAACCCCTGACTGTGCACGAGAGGTGGGAGCCTCGGGTAGGGTCTGTTCCCGTTAAAAAAAAAAAGTTTTCTCCCAAGAGTCTTCTTCTTCCTCAGGTAATTCAACAAGGAAATCAAGTTCAAGTAATCAATTCAAGAGCAAATTAGGACTTCTAAGATTTAAGGTATGTGAGAATTCATCCATGGGTCCTTTCACCCAAGGAGTCCCAATGTTTTTTTCAAAATTCTCTTATGAATTCATCTTCTAAAAACCTTAGTTTCATGAATTTGAATTGAGTCTTCTTACTTATGATATATTTTATGATTATTGATTTAAATTATGCATAATTCACATCGTATTGTATCATTTCAAGTTAAGTTTCAATGACTCCTGCCATATGCTATTTCAAGTATGTTTTCAAGGAACTATGATCATGAATTTCAAGTAATTTCAATGAAAGCTTTAAGATTGACTACCAAGGTTTATGAATGACTCATGAAAGATTATGAATGATATTTCAATAATGTTTTAAGAAAGAAATTATAGTGTGAAAGGTAATTCTCACACAATCATGTTAAAGAGGTGAAATGACATTCTCACCAACTCACGGATTCTTATGAATCAATCATGTTAATGAGCTATTCTTATGATTACTTTATGATAAGGATTGATATATTTTATTGTCTTTCCTAATGATGTTAATGACTATATTTTCATGAAATTTTATTGGGATAATGACTAAACACCGAGAAGACTTTAAGGTAGACTAAGCACCGAGAGGACTTTAAGGTGAAGTTTGGTCCGATAGCCATAGTAGCTACCCAAGGGAATCATAGTAGCAACCTTTAGTCCCTAACTACGTTGCCTGCATAGGTTTATGATGCCAATATTTCCTAACTAGTGGATCCACATATAGCTCATGATTATGATGTTCTCACATAGTCTACCTTGGCAAAGTAGCCTCTCTCTTCTCGATGTAGGAGTTACATTAGATTTCCTACTATAGCTCATATGGTCTTATATATCGGTTGGCTTCATGGGTAGTGGTGAGTTCTATGAGCCATGGATCCCTCCGTGGTTCTTATCCTTCTTTTTCATTCACTAGTGTACCTTCACGGCTAGTGAAAACCAACATGGCCCCTGAAGGGCTCCATGAAGGACTACTTGGTGCCAAAAGTTGTGATTTTCATCTAAAACTCTATTTCCCGACTTTCCAACTTCTAGGGTCTATAGGAGGCCTTTGAATAGGGATGTTCAGATATTAGCCAACAGCTTCATCTGGTTGCTGGTTTCTGAGAAGAGTGGGGGTTTTATTGCTTTCATTGAGGCTCATTCTTCCTCAGTTGAGCAAATCCGGTAGCAATAGTTTAATGATGAGAAGTTATGTCTCATTTGAGATAAGCTATTGAGGGGTGAAACAAACAAGGCAAGACTTGATTTAAATGGTGTTATGAGGGTCGAGGGCAGGATTTGTATGCCCAAGGTGGGCCACTTGATTAGATTGATTCTAGAGAAGGCTCATTGTTCTTGATATTTCTGTTCACCAGGGTGCGGAGTGGATGTATCATGATCTGAGCCAGCACTACTATTGGTATGGGATGAAGAGGGACATCGCAGAGTTTGTGTTCAAGTGTTTAACTTGTCAACAAGTCAAGTGTGAGCACTAACGGCCTAGAGGTGTGCTAAGAGAATGCCTATTCCTACTTGGAAATGGGAGAGGATCACCATGGACTTTGTTGTGGGTTTAGCTATCATCGTGGGTGGTTATGATTCCATTTGGATAGTTATTGACAGACTGACCAAGTCTGCTTATTTCATCCCAATTTGGGTGAAGTTTATGATGGAGAAGCTATCCAAGTCGTACATCAGTCAAATTATTTGGCTTCATGGGGTGCCTATATATTTATTGTCACCAATTGGGGTTCATTATTTACTTCACACTTTTGGAGGGCATTACAACATAGTTTGGGTACTAAGTTGGATCTGAGTACAACCTTTCATCCACAGACCGTTGGCTAGTCCGAGCGAATGATTTTGGTGTTGGAGGACATTCTTTGAGCCTATGTTATTAATTTTGGTTCTAGGTGGGATCAATATTTGCCTTTAGCAAAGTTTGCCTACAACAACAGTTATCACTCCAGTATTTAGATGGCCCCATTCGAGGCATTGTATGGTAGGCGATATAGATATCCTATTGATTGGTTTGATTCTATTGAGATGGAATCCTTAGACTTAGACTTTCTTAGAGATGCCATGGAGCACATTCGTATGATTCAGGGTAGACTCTTTACGGCCCAGAGTATACAAAAGAGTTATGCAGATTAGAGAGTTTGACCCTTGGAGTTTATGGAGGGAGATCATGTTTGGCTTTGAGTGTCGCCCATGAAGGGCGTGATGCAGTTTAGGAAAAAGGGCAAGCTTAGACCTCGGTTCATTGGTCCATTTGAGATTTTGGGGTGAGTGGGAGAGATGGATTATAGATTGGCCTTGCGTCCTAGCTTATCAGCGATACATCCTAATTTTCATGTTTCCATGCTCTAAAAGTATATTTCGAACAAGTCCATGTGATCTCCCTTAATTCCATAGAGTTTGGTTCTATATTTGACATTTAAAAAGGAGCCTATATCCATCCTAGATAAATATGTTCATAAGCTTAGGACTAAGGAGATTGCTTCAGTGAAGGTGCGGGGGAGGTACCTTTCATTCAGAGAGGAGACTTGAGAGTTGGGGGATGACATGCGTACTAGATATCCTCAGCTTTTTGTGGTTTCAAGTACTTTTCTTTACTTTATGTTCGAGGGAGATTATGGTTTTTAGTGGTGGATAATGTAATGACTCTAAAGGTCATTTTTGATATTTTCATAAAATGACCATTTTACCTCTCCCATTAGTTGCCTCGAATCATGTTTGATTAGTATTTGATGTTGGTTTTGTGAAATCCCTTGAAAAGTTAAGATTTTTGAAAATCTTTGAGTTTTGAAGGCTTAAGTTTTCAAATAGTGGTTTTTGATGTCTTTTAGAGTTCCGAGTCACTGAATGGAATTTGGCTGAGAGAGTTGACAGAATCAGATTCGGAGTGATATTATTGATTTAAGGTCCTAAGTTGAAATTTGTTGAGTTTTTTTATCTTAGAGTTGACTTTGATCAACAATCGGAGTTCAAATGCTCGAAATGGGATTCCGATGATTCCGTTGGACTCGCGGGGTGATTTTTTTTCTAAGAAGAGTTTCAGTGTATTTTTTGGAAGCTCCGGGGGAATTTTGGTCTTTTTGAGTCCTAAACTAGTTTGATTACGACTAAATGGGTTCTAGGTCCAGGAAACCTCGAATTTAAATTCTGGTGGTTTTATTGAGTCTGGAATGTCAAATTTAGTAGGTTACCATAAATGTCTTGTGTGCATGGGGTTCCGAATGAATCCTGAGGGTCTATTCAGAAGTTTGAGAAGTGTAAGATTTTTGAGTGCTGTGTTTTGGTGCCAGACCTCACGATCGCGGGAGGGACGTCACTTTTGCTATGTCACTTCTCTTTTGCAAAGGCCGCCTATATTGTGGCGGTCTCTTAAGTAATCATTGGGGTCCACAAAACGACACCTGAGTGTCCTTAGATGGGGTTTTACCCCAATTCATCATTGTTAGGGCCCTAGATCTTGGATTAGGTGATTTGGAGGTGGATTTTTGAGACTTGTTGATTGAGTAAGTATTTTTGACCAAGAATCTTCAATACCCACCGATTAATTTGTGATTTTAACTCCGAATTCTTGATGTTTGGACTTCAAATTTTGAGAGTTTTCTCAAGAACTCAAAGTTTCCTAAAATAGTGATTAAGGACCGTTTGGAATCTATTTTTTTTGAAATGGTTTTTGCTAATTAATTTAAAATTCTTTAAGGAATATTTTCATGTATAAATTTCCAGATTTGAGTCTCATTTTCAGAATTGAATTTTTAAGTCGTTTTGACCCTTTTTCCTAAATTTCATGAATTTGATTATGAATCATTGTTTGATTAGCTTGTGGTAATTTGGACACTATTCGGAAGGGAAAGGCTCAAGTGTGTGATTGATCGAGTTTTGATTAAGGCAAGTGAACTTCTAAACCTCCATAAATCTTGTGGAACTCTCGAATTTCCTTTCGTATGTATGTTGGGGAGTAATGGGAATGAGGATGGGACTTTAATCATGTGAAGTAACCTTAATGCAAGATCGGGGGTAATAAAAAGGTAATGTATGTTATGATTGTGATCGTAAATGTGAAGTTCTTGACCTTGAAATTGATGTGAATTTGATGAAATGCTATGATAGCCCAAATGTGATTGTGAACTTAATAAAATTTTCGTTTGGTCATTATTGATAGTGGAAATTGACTTGAAGTAGTTTCTTACCAGTTGATCCTAATTATGTGATAAAGTGGTAATGAAATGAAGACTTTGATGACTTATATTGATGTGAATGATATAAATGTTGGTATTGATGCAATATTTACATTATGACGTTAATTTTCTTGATATGAATTGTGTTGTGATTGTGGACATTATTATATTCTCATTATTTGTGTGAACATGCTTATTTAAATTGGTTCTAAAACACTGTGATGAGACCCGAATGATGATTATGCCGATGAAAAATAGTTTCGGCTAGTGATGATTATGCGATGAGAAATGATTCCAGCAAGTGATGATTATGCTGATGGAAAATGGTTCCAGTGATGCCGATAGAGAATAGTTCCATGCGATTGATGATTATACAGATGAGAAATAGTTTCAGCGGATAATGGACCTTGTGCGTCTTCCATGGGTTCCGGTCTGAGGTACATCGGATGGATATGCATCACTTTACTTGACATCATCTTATCTGTTATCGTGAAGTTTTGTATATACCCTTTGTTATCTCTGTGGTTGACATACTTAATATCGATGTGACATTTTCTATGATTCTGTTGAGCTATTGTTGATCTATGTGTCATTGAACTGAGTACTCTAGATTAGGTTGATTTATGTACAAGTTTGTAGTTGAGGAGGTTCGATTGGGATGAAAGGAGTTATAGCATTCTAGTAGATTTACCTTGTTTTATTAGTTGGCTTACTGAGTACCGTGTTGTTTTTACTCACTCCTTGCTTATACACTTGTGTATATTCCGAGTCCAGACCGTGATACTGTATTCCTTTTCTTTATCTGAGGCTTTGAAGAGACTTGAGAGCTAGTTTATCAATGTCGGCGATCTCCCATGTCCCTTTTGCTATGTTTTTGTTCTATTTGAGAAACAAAGACATTGAGACTTGTACTTATCATTCATTTCTATTTATTTAGAGGCTTGTACATGTGACAATCAGTCTTGAGAGTTATTATAGTTGATTAAGTCTTCCGCCTTTGTATATCCACTTATTTAAATTGCTTCCGCATTATCTTCCGTAGTTGAATGGGTTTAGGCTGACTTGTTTTGGTGGGATTAGACAACTGCTATCACACCTGGATTCGAATCGTGACAACATGAAATTCTAAGTTCTAATTAGTTCTAAAGTCTAAAGTTCAAATTTATACAAATCAAAAAAAATTCTAAGTTCAATTTCAGAAATCCTAAAATTCAGTTTCATGACATTGAATATCTAATTTCTAATAAGTACTAAACATCAAAATTCCTAAAATTCAAGTTCATGAAATTGAATATCTAATTTCTAATAAGTACTAAACATAAAAAAAAAATCATATAATCCCATATTTTTCTTAGCTGCACTTTCAAACATCCTATATTCAAAAATTTCTAACTTCTAATTAGTTCTTAGTTTTAACTTCTAACTTCAAAAACACTTCAATTCAACTCAAAGATACCAAATTCACCATTTAATTCAAAAAATCTCAATTCAAACTAAAGCCTTAAAATCAAAATTAAAACTTCATTCACTAATTCACAATCAAATATACAAACTAACTATGTTAACAACATAGATTCAACAAACTAAATAGAATAATCTAACTAACAAATTAAAAAATAATCAATTTAAAGAAAAACTAATAAAGCCCTAATCTTAACAAGAAGAGAGAGACAAGACGGGGCAGTGTGGGGAGGCAGTGGTTGTTCCAAGGGAGGTGTTGCTACAACGGGAAGTAGCGGCAGCCGGCAAGGACAGCGGGGTGGCAGTGGGATTTAGAGAGAATGAAGAGAGAGAAGAGAAAGAGGGAATGAGGAAAATTCCTTCTGATCTCCCACATATTTTAAGAAAATCGACGGACTATGTCGCTATATCCGTCGCTTTTTTATAAATGTCTGACCTAACTCTTTGATCGAAAAGCGACGGATAATGAGACGCCGCCTATTGCTTGATTAAAATATTTGACCAATTATTTTGACCAATAGCGACGAACAAACCAACGTCGTCCTTCACTTTTAAAAAAAAATGATAAATTAAAATAAATATAAATGATAGAAGGCATTGTTATTAATTAATATATAAATAATTATTTTAATTTAATAGCTATGGATGACGTCCATAATTTTATTAAATAATTAAGTATTAATTAAATATATATATATATATATATATATAAATATATATATATATATATATATATATATATATATATATATATATATATATAAATATATATATATATATGGCGCAAAAATCGCTGCAATAAGCGATGGACTTAGGTCATTGTCAGTTGTTTTTAATAAAAAAAAATAAAAAAACAAAAACAACAGACAACGTCGCATTTCTTGGACGACGTCATCCGTCTTTTTTTATTTTGTCAGTTCTTTTGTAGTCATTAATCATGAAATTTGTGACGTCTACCAATTAATTCTATTATGCTTAGCACAAAGATTATGGCGGGATAAGGAGGATTTTTCTATTTCAAAAGTCTCGATTTTCAATTCAAAAAGTGTAGTTACCTTTGTAGGTGGGATTAACCTCTTAAGTAATATTCCTCACCACAAATTCAAATTACTCGACCTCAATGAGGATACAAACGCTAAGTAGGAAATCAAACAATATTTTTTACAAGACATGATAGACCTTCTCAATCTTTTTGTGTGCTGGATCAAAATAATATGATATAGTGCGGAAGCTAATAAAGAAATCTTGAATAAAAATATATAACAAAGAGAATTTTTTCAAAAAATATATTATATTAAACTGATTTGGTCAATTGACCTATATAACTGATTAAAAAGGTATAAAACTATTTGGTGAATATTATTTCCCCTTTAATGAGACTTGTTAATGACTATATTACAAATACTATTGTGTTATAATATGAGAAGAAGAATTTTCAATTTATAGAGATCCAAAATATTTTTCTCCAAGTAAGAACGAGGTTAGCCATATGAATTTTTTTTTTTTGTTAGAAAAAATAAATCCAATTATGATAATATTTTGTCTTTCCTTAAAAGAAAAATAAAATCAATATATAGTAAGTAAATGAGGGTGAAAACCTAACAATTCTCCCTGTTGAAATGAATTTCTGACAAAATTTGGTCTCCCTTCTTGCATGCATGATCATAATCACTGTTGCTTGCAGTGGCGGATCCACCTTATGCCGAGGGGGTTCATCCGAACCCCCTTCGGTGGAAAATTGTACTATTTATACATGGTTAAAATAATTTTTTATGTATATAAAGTAGATGTCGAACCCCCTTCGACTAGCTCGTGTGTCTAGTTATTTAGATTTTGAACCCTCTTATTTAAAATCCTGGGTCCGCCACTGGTTACTTGATATGTATATTAAAATGGAGTGCTTGGGTGCTAAGAGTAATGAAGCCCTTTCGGGTTAAAAGTATTGGAGCATAAAAGTTATGGAGCCCTTTCTGGTTAAAAGTATGGATTCCTTTCGAGTTAAAAATGAGTTGTTGCGGGGTTAAAAGTGAATTTTTTTTAATGATGTAGCAGTAGGAATTTTGAAAATTTGGCTGGAAATTGTCTCTTCATGTAGTATTTTGGACTTTTTTTCTCGACAAAAATTTTAATATCATCAAAGTTGTACATCTTGAATCGAATCTGCCTTGAATATGTCTTCAACCTCGCTTCATTTAACTGTTGTCTCTGATACGACTTGTTCAGATCAAAATAAAGTTTTGTACGAAATTTAACAAAACAATCTTGAACGACAATAATAAAGAGAAATTATCAAAAAATTCATAATATGTTAAACTGATTTGATCAATTGACCACATATGACCGACAAAAAAGGTAAAACACTATTGAGATAATAATTTCTCCCTAAACAAGACTCTTAATGACTAAATTGCAGAAACTTTTGTGTTATGGTATAAAAAACAATCTTCAATTTACAAAGGTCCAGAATCATTTCTTCCAAGAAAAAGGTTTAGCAAATATGAGAGTTTTTCTCCCTGCTAATTATGGTAATATATTTATCTTTCTTAAAAAAAGTAAAAAAAATATATGGTAAAATAAGGATTAAACTCAAAATGTGAAGTTTATTTAAAATCGCTACGTTTCAATCTTTTTTTTTGTTGAAGTTTAAAATATGTAATTTTGGGAAAGATTAGTTAATTAAGCAGAGATAGATGTCAAAAACACACCTAAAATATCATCTTTTTCTGAGTTTCATACCTAAACTATTGGGAGTGTGATTTATACCTAAACTATCAGTTATTAGTTTAAAAATAAATGTCAGTGGTGTGTGTAATACACTTTCTCTTTTATTTACAAAACCTTGCCACATGGTAATGCACATGAATAAAAAGTTCACCTTGAAAAAATAAAATAAACTTTTAATATTAGTTAAAAGTTTAAAACCAAAGTATAACTATCCAAAATAAAGGAAATTATTTTTTTTAAAATAAAATTTAAAATACTTTTTCTCTCCCAACTCTACCATCTCTCCCCTACCCCATCCATCTTATCCCCTGCCCCCACCCTCCGACAATTCCCTCCACCCTTATATTTTTTTAAATTTCTTTTATAAAATATTTTTGAAAAATTCTGACTTCATCTCCACCTCCCCCCCCCTCTCATTCCTAAAAAAATTGATATTATTTTTATTTTTTAAAAAAAATAAATTTTTACTCATCCCATCTAACCCTCCGCTCCTAATTTATTTATTTTATTTTATTTTACATTTTTCTCGTTTTGTGTCAGATATGTACATATATTTTTAGGAAATTATTTTTTTACTTGCATACCGAATATAAAAAAAAATTAAAAATAGTTTTTGCGACAAATAAAAGATACTTAAACACACACACACACACATATATATATATATAAACACAAAACGAAAAAAAATTAAAAGCGAAGGATTAGGTGAGTGGGACCGAATTATTTCTTTTAAAAAATTAAAACAATATCTAAAATATTATATGATTATATGAAGGGGGAGGGAGATGAAATAAGAATTTCTTTTAAAATTTTTATAAAGAAAATTAAAAAATAAACTAAAAATTTGGGGTGGGGGGAGGAGGTAAGGTGAGAGAAAGTAATGGAGTAGGGTAAAAAAATATTTTATATTTTATTTTATAATATTTTCTTTGAAATAGTAATACTTTAATATTTAACTTTAATTAATACTAATAATTTATTTAATTTTTTTCAAGGTGGAATATTTTATCCATGTGGAGTGTGATATGACAATTTTTTTAAAATTAGAAGAAAGAGTGTAGTATACACACCATAATAAAACTGTAATAAAAGAGAGAAGTGTATTTCTCAAATTTATAAATGATATTTTAGGTATAAAACTCACATTCCAATAATTTAGATATAAAATTTTAAAAAAATTAATAGTTTAAATATATTTTTAACACTTAACTATAATTAACCATGTTCCTAAATATGTCATGACACACCTCTAACGGTCTAAGTGAAATATTTCCAAGTGAAGAGGACTCAACATAAAAACAAGTGGAAAAAAGTGGAGGAGTTAAAGCAGGAAAAATGGGTAATTCCTTAAATTCCAAAGTTGACGGTAGACCTATGTGTTTCTATTTTCTAATAACTAAGGGATAATACATTAAAACCTCCAAACTTTATAACTTACTTTAGTATTTTAACTATACGAATATTTAAATGACTCCTTAATAGTTTTAAAATGAATTATATAGTACCCTGCACTTATAAAACCACTCTTACCCACCATATCATCACCATATACGCACCATATCGCTGCCATATCAGTACCATATTATTAATTTTATTTATTTATTTTTATTTATTCTTTAACACATCTTAAACTAATTTATCCTAATTAATTAATTAAAAATATATATATTTTAAAATCAAAATATAAAAGTGACTAATTTTTATTCCCCCCCCCCCGCCCCTCACTTCTTTCTTCTTCATTTTTCACCATTTTTGTCCTTCACTGTTCTTCTTCTTTCTTCTTGCTCTTTTCTCCCACCCCCCCACACCCCCTCTCCCTTCTTTTTTTTCTTTATCCTCTTTCTTTTCCCTCAAAATGAGATAAGCAAATAAGAATGGAGACTTTCTTCTTCTAAAAATAAATCATCATTAATGTATCTTAATTTTTCACCAAGATGTTCATCAATGACGAATTTAAGAAATTAAAATTTTAAAGCAAATATGTAATTGATATTTCGATGATGGGTATGGTAGAGTTGAAGATGAAGATGAAGGAAAAAATGATGCTTCTATGTAAAAGAAGCTATATTGGAGAAGAATAAAGAAAGAAAAAGATTTTAAAAAATTGTGGTCAATAAGAAAATTTACATATTTTGATAAAAGTTAATATATTAAGAAAATAATATTTAAAATATTAATTATATATTGACCTATAAAAAATGTCATGTGTATGATTTTAGATTTTTTTTTTAAATGTCTTTCACTCGCTTTAAGAAGAGTGCGGTCACTTTCTTTGTCACATCATCCTTTAAGATAATATTTAATCCACTTAAAATTATTAAGAAGGATATTTAAATATTCGTATAATTAAAGTATTAAAAAAAATTATGATAATGCCAAATTTGAGAGATTTTGATGTATTATCCCTAGGGCTGTACAGGGCAAACTGATAAACCGCACCAAACCGACAAACCGAACCAAACCGGAAAAAAAACCCGACTAGTGGTTTGATTTGACTTGGTTTGGTGTTTGAAAAAAAAACCCGACCATTATAGGGTTGGTTTGGTTTTAACTAAAAAAAGTCAAACCGAACCCAAACCAACCCGATTATAGATAAAATACTTTTAAATTATGTTATACATAAAAATATTTATTAAAATGTAATTTATAAATATTTTTTAAAAATTTTTCATAATTTTTGTTTTCTTTCTTACATTTAGATTTGGATTTGAGAAGTTCATCTAAATAATATACAAAAAAAGCTCATCTTATAAAGTTATATTATAAAGTTAAAACTTCAAACAGTGTTTTGCCTTCATCTTATATGTTGATATTTTGTACTAGAACTCTTTTTAAGAAGTACTGCTCTGTATTTTTTATTAGATACTATGAAAAACCCGAGAAACCCAAAAAAACCCAAAAAATCCGAAAAAACCCGAAAACCCCCCAAAAAATTGATATCGAAAAACCCGAATTTTATTGGTTTAGTTTGATTTATAAATTTAATAACCCGACACAAATGGTTTGGTTTGATTTGTAAAAAATTCGAACCAACCTGATCCATGTACACCCCTAATTATCCCAATAACTAATGTATCAATTAGCAATTCCAAAATTGACGGTATACCTATGAATTCCCAAATTTGACTTTTCATTCTCATTTTATTGTTGCTTCACATGCATGGACGTCATTACATTTACTTGGAAATTTGGGAAGTCCATCTCAAAGACTTGACTCAATTTTTCTACTCCCTCTTACGTCGTCTTTACTTCACCACTATATTAATAATATATATTCAATAATACTTATTTGATTTGTAAAATCAAAAAATAATTTTATCATTAATTATAATCATTTTTCTATTATATTTTAAAAACATTTTCATTATATTTAAAAAGTGATATAATAAAAATATTTTTTTATTTATAATTTCTTACGAAATATACAAAATAAATAATGAACAAATATTATTGAACCGAGAAATTATTTTCCATGAGCAACGAATATTCACGTCCGAGCTACCATATAGCTAAATAGGACTTCGATAGGACTTCCAATAGTCCACCTTCGCGGAAAGGTCGACTACTATGGAGGCTAGTACCAAATTTAGAGGCCCCAAATTTTTTATTTTATATAATTTACGAAAACTACATAAAATGGACCTTTTAAACAAATTTTTTACCATCTCATATCCCACCCCAAAATAATTCCTTCCAATATCCATTCGACCAAACTTATTATTCCTGTACCCCTTTTAATTATTTTTAAATTCACGCGCTGATGTCAACATTTTACATGATAGCGATAAGGTATCATATACCGATGGAGTATCACATAGGATTAAACTCAGTCTTATATGATACCGATATGGTATCAATATACCGACGGACTAGCACAAAGAATATATTTACTAATTAGTTTAATAAATAAGATTGTGATTTTAATAATTTTTTCTCTTAATTGTTTTATTTTTATTTCTTAAAAAAAAGAGCTCAATCCTATATGATACCGATAATGTATCAATATATTGTTATGATATCATTGAGGATTTTAAAAGTGTCTCATTAAGGATTTTCAATATCATGATAATATACGAATATACTGTGGTATAATATCGAATGACTTAGAAAAACCTTTATGATACCATCACAATATATATATACTATGATGGTATCATTCAACATCTGTGTGAAACGATCCTCTATGATTATATGAAACGATCCTTAATGATACCATGACAGTATATAATGATTTTATAGAGATGTAGCTGAATGATTGAAGTAGACATCAATGATATCATGACATCATATAAATATGCTGTGGTGGTATCATTAAGGACTGAAGCAGCCTCAATGATACCATGTCAGTATATGATATTGCGACGGTATCTTAGTCATGAATCTCATACTTTGGGGGATATGAATTATAAAAGAGTATTTATCTGTAATTATTTTGTTTTTGTGAGGCAAGAGCTTAATTTTCCCTATAATTTAAGGAATTGAAATAGAAGGACAATTATTACAAACTATTAGCAATTTATAGCCCAATTTTATTTAGCATTAATAGAGCAAAAAAAAAAATAGCACTTAATAGCCCAAATGTAATTAGCAACATTTTTATAGATTTATAATTTTAAACAACCTGTAACCAACCAACATTAATTAAGGAAACGTGGAATTAGTTTTTCTTCCTTGTTTTTAGCTCCTGTAATTAAAGAAAACTTTTCAGTTTCCTTAAATTTCCAAACTCAACTTTATTATCAATGGATTTTAAAAACAATATCAACACAGTTCACAAAAACTTCAAGATATAGATGACATTTTTGATTGTTTTGATTCATCATAGCGGAGAATATGATAGTAAAATAATTTTGTGGATTATTTCATGGAAGAGGTGGTTATTACGACAAATATTGATTTCAAAGGATTCATTTAATTAAATTCACTTTTGTTAGCTAACGAATCATTTTTTTCCGATTGTATAATTGTCAATTGTGTATAGATAAAATACTGAGTATTCATTTGATTATTAGTTGTATACATGTAAATTTATGCTATCAGCTGCAGTATATGCATATTCAAATACACTAAAATATGAATGGCTATGTATATTCATTCGCTTAGAACTTGTATACACTGAATTGATTGATGTTTACAAAATATACAAACAATCATGTATACATTGTCAATTGTGTATATATGATGTATTAAATATTCATTCAATTATTATTTGTATACATAAATTTATGATATCAACTGCAATGTATATGCACACATGTATGCATTAAAATATGTACTTCGTGTATTCAATGTATACATGTTCATGTATGCATTTATGTATTCATTCACTTAGAGTTTGAATACATTGGGTTGATTGGTTTTTGCACAAATGTATGAATAATCATGTATACAATTATCAATTTTATTTGTACAAAGTACAAACCTTCAATTCTACAAATCAAGGACCCGCAAATTTTTTGACAATGACGATGCAAGATTTTTAGAATGTGGAATAAATATATGTTATCGCAATGAGAAAATAATGGTTTTGCATCACCATACACTGAGTGAATTTAAATATGTATACACAGAGCAGATTTAGGAATTGAAGAGAAAATAACAATGAATAACCATGGCAAAAACTACCTAAAAAAATCACTATCCTAAATTTTCACCTAATATAGGTACACCTTTAATTCCAAAAATCAATAACCCCAAAATTTAAAAAAATGCCAATGCAATAATTTTAGACTATCATTATGAAAAAGAACGGTCGGGCATCAGTAAAGAGAAAAATCAAGAGAAAAAATTGCTATTATGCGTGTATGAAGGATTTTATAGATATGAAATAAGTAACAGTTGCAGAACTAATTACTCTGCATATAATTAAATTAAGGCAAAATCCATCGGTGACCTTCTAAAGTTGGCACCAACTTTCACTTAGACACCTCAACTAGGCTTTGTTCATTTTAGACACCTCAAGTAAGGCTCCGATGTGTCATTTTGACACTTTTTTGACAATCACCAAAATATATATTAAGTGTGTGTAATGCACTCGTCTGACATGTCAAAAGCAGCGAATTAAATATAAAGACACGTGATATATATATATATATATATCAAAATAATTATCAAATAATGACTCTTGAATAAAAAAATGACCAATCTCTTGATGCCACGTGGCATTTTAAAATCCAAATAATAATTTTTTTAAAAAATAAAAATTAACAACTATTAACCCCCACACCCACACCCTATCTTCCAACACCACCCACCCCTATCATCACACTAGACCTATCCCTAATTCTCTCAGAACCCTAATTCTGAAAATCTTAAGAAAGGGCATTTTAGTCACAAAGACGAAATGGGGTGGGACCCACCTCCGGACCTCGAAAAATTTCGTTCGAAAGATGGAATCGTAGATTCCGTCGATACGAACACAACGAAAGTTACCTCACCCTCAGATTCCATCTACAGCTCCTCAAATTTGCAAAAGACTGAAGTGATCACTGTTCATTGTTCGAGTGAGGAGCTGCTGCAAGCTGAAAAAATCATATCCTTGAGAAATCGTGGATTGCTAAAGGTTATAAACAATATTGGAGATGATTCTTCATCCCATATGTCAACCACAGTACAAAATTCACAAAAAAATTTAGTCCCAATTGAGAAAAATGCAGAGGCGCATCAGCTCAGCATCGCCGCCAATGCGCCACCACTGCGCCTTCAATTTCCAGCCACCTCCGGCGATATTCTAGCCCTCGCACCACCTGGGCTTTGTTCGCAAGGACAAGGCACCCCGCTAGGAACAAAAATCTCTGGCGAAATCAACTCCGGCGAACAAATTGTTGTCGGCGCCGGAGCTCCGGCAAGCCATAACGCACAAGATGAATGCCAAAATGTTCCTCAAGCTGTTATCAATCTCCCCAGCCATGTGCGCCATCTCGAATCACTGCCACACTCTTCGAATTTATCCTTGAGCTTTGACAACAATGGAGTCGCCGGAGCTCCGGCGAGCCAATCCATCCAAGACCAATACCAAAAGGTGCGTAACAGTGTGGATAAGGTTTCTAACTATAACACATGTCTCGAATCTCTACAAACAAGTTCAAATTCAAAAAGTCGTCAAGACGACTTTGGTGGTGCCGGAGCTCCGATGAACCAATTGGCAAGAGACCAATTCCAAAAGACTCATCAAGGTGTTATGAAGCTTCCAAGCTATATAGAGTGCCTCGAATCACCATCAACAAGCTCAAATTCAAAAAGTCGTCAAGACTTGCATCTCCCTGAAGAACACTGTCACAGTGTTGTTCGATCTGAAGCTGTGGCTGTTGTATTGGATCATGTTCAAAATGACCAACAAGGAAATAGAATGCTAATATTGGAAGGCATTGAAGAAAATGGTCATGCCCCAAAAGAAATTTCGAAGGGAAACTTCACTGATAAGCAATGGAACAGTGCTCCTACTGTGGCTCATCCAGGTAAGTCTTCTAACTATTTCAACCAATATCTAGTAAAAAGTGCTGATCATAGTAACAATGTTGTTCAAATGCATAGTGACACTGTCGAACCTCATGAACTTAGCTTACTTGATAATAATGTACAAAAAGGAAATTTAGCTAATGCTGCTACTGTTAAGCCTACTAATTTGCATCTAGCTGTGACCAAGAATAATGAGGAAATTCAGAATTCTACTCACAATGTTGATGCTGATCTTGTTGCTAAGCACAAGGAGCAGGGGAACATAATACTTGGTAATGTTGAAAAAAACAAACAACCTGACCAATTGAATAGGGGGCTCAATGTGAAATCTCAACCTGTCCATAGACCTTATGTTCCTAATAGCAATCCTATGAAAGTGTCAAATAATTTTGATGTTATTAAATCTACTAACAAACCTGCTGCTCTGAATACTGGAAGCAACCTAGGTTCCAGAAACTCAAACCAACTTAGAGCTCCAAGTTTTAATACTCCTACTCCTAATAATCATGTGGTGCTTCCCAATACTAATTTACCTGCCAAACAAACCAAGCACCCCAATACTAATACTCCAACCCCTCCTAATCCTGTCATCCACCAAACTATGGCTACTAAGTTGAGAGCCCAAGAAGCTATGAAAACAGACACTATTGATATTACACCTCCCAAAATTACCACAAAGCAAGGCTATCCAGCTGTAGTATTTACAGAAGAAGATTTCCTGGTGAAATTGGCTAGTGATTGTAAGTATACTCTAATAGGAAAATTCACAAATACTATGCCTAAGATGGAAACCATTAGAAAGGAATTCATCTTGCAAACAGAGCTCAGAGGAGGAGTGAAACTTACCCATTTTAACTCTAGGAATCTGTACATAGACTTGGACAATGAGTATGATCACTCTACTGTTTGGTCCAAAGGAAGAATGTACATAAATGGCCAACTTATGAGACTCCAGCTGTGGACCCCCACCTTCAAGCCTGAAGAAGAAACATCTCTAGTTCCTATATGGGCTATATTACCTGAATTACCTTGGCACTGTTATCGTCTTGCAGTGGTAACCCCATTACTATCCCCAATTGGAAAGGTGTTGTTCTTGGATTTGGCAACCTACAAGAAAACAAGGGGTAGTATTGCAAAAGTCAAAGTACAAATTGAACTTACAAAACAAAGACCACAACATGTATGGATGGGGTATGGTGAGGATGAAAATGGAGCAGGAAGGTGGCAGTCTATCCAATATGAGGGGGTGCCAGATTACTGTCAACACTGCAAACATCAAGGTCACACCATTCATGTTTGTACTGTGAAAAGAAGGGATGAAGATAATAAGAAAAAGCAAGTTCAAGAAGAAGAAGCAAGAAACAAAGATAAGTCCAGTAATGAAAAGAATAAGGAACAACAGAACAAGGAGCTAAAACACCAAGAAGACAAACAAAATAAGGAACAACAAAACACTAGCAAAGCTGAAGCTAAAAAAAGAGACCAAGAACATGCAGGTTGGCAAATTCAAAGGAGGAAAGGCAAAAAAGATGGACAACACAACCAACAACAACCACAACAACATAAAACACAAGTATCCATGACAAAAGGGGAAAGTTCAGTACCACCCCAGCATATTATCAGCAACAGCAAAGAAGGAAAATCTCAACAGCAGGCAGGTATGCTTAATAACTCTAACTTTAATACTTGTAATATCCAAGCTTGTAATGTAGACTATGGAGTCCAGAGCCTACTCCCCACTCCCCATACAATATTGGATCCCAGCCCCCATAATCCCATACAGCAGGTATTACATGTTAATGAAGATAGCAGACCTGCAAACAAACAAAAAAAGCAAAATTTTACTGCCAGGTGTGCACCAAATACTGGTTTGAATAATGTGGAAAGCAACAAAGCCAATGGAAAAATCCCAGGTATTGACTTAATACTCCCACACCCCCATGGCTCCCCCAATTACTTTAATATCTTAAATAGTATTAATGTTGTGGCTGAAGAAGTCTGTGGAGGTCAGGTTGGAGGAATACATGAGCAAATCACTAATCTGCAGGAAGGGGAAACCAAGGGGAGGGAAAGTCTATTGGTTGACCATAGGAAAGACCCTAGAGCCCCTGCCACCACTATTCCAGCAGAGATAAGGTCCAACATGCCATTGCAACAAGATGATGTTCAACAGCTTTCAGAGGACAGTGATAAGGGAGGTGTTGAATCTCCAAAAATTAGTGAACAAAATACAGGTGCAGTGATTCAGCTACTGAACAATAAATATACTCTTTTTTTGAGTAAAAAGAAGAGGGAGGCACTGAAGAAAAAGATAGGAAAAAAAGTAAAAAATCTCTGTCTGAAAAGACACAACACAGACTGAACTATGTGTTGGTTGATGAACAAGCGGGGATTCATGCTACACCTCTTCAAATTCAATCCAGCTCTACTGAATTATGTGTGCTTAATAAGAGAGCCATATCAGATGACTTGGAGGATGAATATAGACCTATTCAATCTGAAGATGAAGAGGACCTAGATCAAAGGGAACAAACTCATGATGAGGATGAGGAAACTAGTGCCTCTCCCATTAGAGCACTGGATGATATCACAGATTCTACAACTCAGGATGAAGTGTTGCAAGTCACTGAGAAGCAGGGTTTATCACCCAGGGGTCAGCAAGCAAAGAAGAAGAAGAAAAAATAGAAACAAGACATCTCCACCAGTTCAAATAATGCTACTTGTAAGAGTGGCATCAACACAAGGTCCAAATCCCTGAAACTTTGATGATGAATACAATATGCTGGAATGCAAGGAGTATTGATACTCAAGGTGTCTTGGATAGACTCCAAAAACTCAAGGATTATCACAAATTAACTATGTTGGCAATCCTGGAACCATTTGCTAATCAATAACATCTCAACCACTATAGAATTCAGCTGAGAATGGACAGTGCCATTCATAATCCCAATAACAAGATTTGGTTGTTTTGGACTAAGGATGTGGACTGCTCTATTGTAGACCAAGATGAACAACAGTGTACTTGTGAAATCAAACATGTGGCTAATCCTAATTCTCATATTATTACATTTGTTTATGCCAAGTGTAAGGATTACCTGAGAAGAACTCTTTGGGATAAAATGCTGCAGTATGCTGACACAGACAAGCCATGGTGCATTATTGGAGACTTTAATGTGATCACTGATGTTGATGAAAAACTAGGAGGACAACCATACAACATGAACAAAAGCTTAGAGTTCATAAGTGTAATTGAGGCATGTGGTCTCACTGATCTGGGATTCCATGGGCAGAAATTTACATGGTGCAACAACAGGGACATGGAAGTTAGAATTTGGAAGAGACTGGACAGGGCCATGGTGAATGATAGGTGGTTAGAGATGATGCCCATGACTACTGTGGCTCATCTTGCTTCAACAGGTTCAGATCACTCCCCCCTATTACTTAAATGTAAGGAGACTCACAGTAATCCTATCAAATACTTCAAGTTCCTCAACTGTTGGGTGGATAATGAGACTTTCCAGTACACTATTAGAGTCTGTTGGGAAAGACCAGTAGAGGGTAATCCAATGAGAATATTCCACTTGAAACTTAAGAGGGTGGCTAACACCCTTAGTAGCTGGTCAAGGCAACAGTATGGGGACATATATGAAGCTGTCAAAGAGTTTGAAGAGAAGGTAAAGCAAGCTGAAGTTGATCTCATCCAAGACAAGTCTGAGGATAACAAGATCAAGCTGAATCTTGTGAATGCTCAGTACATTAAATACTTGAAGACTGAACAATCCATCCTTAAACAAAAAACTAAGCTTCAGTGGTTTAAGGAGGGAGATGCCAATTCCAAGTACTTTCATGCTATTATTAGAGGAAGGAGAAGAAAATTATTCATCCATCAGATTACTGATGAACAAGATAATACTATTCAAGGTGATCAGAATATAGCTACTGCTGCATGTGACTACTTTGAGAAGATCTTTACTGGTAAGGATGATGCTATCAATGAAGATATCCTCAGATGTATCCCCAAATCCATCACAGATAATCAAAACCAGACTCTTAATGCTATGCCAACTAAAGAGGAGCTGAAAGAAGCTGTATTTTCCCTCAGTGATGTATCTGCTGCAGGTCCAGATGGTTTTAATGGCAAGTTGTTCCAAACTTGCTGGGATATCATTAGTGAAGACTTATTCAATTTGGTGAAATACTTTTTTTGTGGGCATTCTATTCCCAAGTTCATCTCACATGCTTGTTTGGTCCTACTCCCAAAAGTAGATCATCCTAATAAGCTATCAGATTTCAGGCCTATATCACTAAGTAACTTCACCAATAAAGTTATTTCAAAGATCCTATGTCTCAGACTTGCTCCTATTCTTCCTCAACTAATCTCTGAAAATCAGTCAGGTTTTGTTAAGGGAAGAAGTATATCTGAAAACATTATGTTGGCACAGGAAATCACTCATAGCATTAAAAAACCAAAGCTTGGAGATAATGTTGTGATCAAATTAGACATGGCCAAAGCCTATGACAGGGTGTCCTGGGCATTTATATGTCTAGTCATGAGAAGGTTTGGATTTGGAGAAGGATTTATTGACATGGTTTGGAGACTTATGGCTAATAACTGGTATTCAGTTATTGTGAATGGAGGTAGGCATGGTTTCTTCCACTCTACAAGAGGCCTCAAACAGGGAGATCCACTATCCCCAGCCCTATTTATTTTAGGTGCTGAGGTACTATCAAGAATGCTCAATAATCTTCATCAACACTATTTGTACAAAGGTTTCCACATGGAGAAGAAAGGTCCATTGATTAATCATTTAAGCTTTGCTGATGATATAATCATTTTCACTTCAACATGTAGTTACTCTCTCAAGCTGATCATGAAGACACTGGAAGTGTATAAGCAGACTTCAGGCCAGCTTATTAACACACAAAAGAGTCAGTGCATGATCCCACTGCAAATTCAGCTTGCCTCTTACCTTCTTCAACAACAACACCCTCCAGCAACAGATCCACCAACTTGCAACACTAAGGGAACACCAACAAGTCATTAGTAGTAGTTACTATAACTTGCAGAATTGTTTGTATGTGTGTTTTTCTGTTTCTGTTGGTGGGTGAAGGTACCTTAAGGAGCTGATCCTGATCACAACTAAGGGTCCCCCCTTGGAAGTAACTTGCAACAACATGCATCTTAACCTCCTTTACTATGAAAGTAATTTGGAGCTAAAAAAGAACCTGCAGCAGCCTGTGCATCTATCCTCCTTGTTTGTCTTCTTGTCACTTGTCTCTACAGGTTCAAGTTATCTCAACAAAAGAGAAGCAACAACCTGGCATGCTAGGACTTCACCAAATAGTCAGCCTCTCATTCAGGCCAACACCCTCCTTGCAACATCTGTACCTAAGCTTCAGCAGGGTAAGATATGTAGGGTGAGTTACAGCATGTGGACCTGCACCATGGCCTCAAAACTTTGCAGGATTGTAGCACATACTATTTTTACAAGGTCCAAGAAGTTTTAGCCCAAACGGATAATTCGAGACGTTAGGCGAGCGACCTTGAAAAATTAGCTGCCTTAAGCATAAAGAGAAAGCATTTTGATGTTTGGAACTTCCAACTTGGGCAAAAAGCCTTCAAATTTTTTAGGTGTAAAGAAAAGGCTATAAGTGCAGACCTCATGAAGGTTCAAATCAAACAAATAATTGGAGACGTTAGTCGAGCGACTTGGACAAAGCTAACAGTCTCCAAAGAACAATCTCAGGTCTTTTCCTCTTTGCTAGCTTGTGTAAATCCTTTCTTGCCTGGGTTTGCTTGTTGTATTATTGCAGGTTGCTGGAGTGATACATCAACAGGCCTTAACAACAAATACATAGAGGTCATCACAGATACAACCATCAAATCAAAAATCCCCACTAAGAGGACTTCATATGGCCCCTACTGGTTATTCTGTTTGGTTGGATGTTTGTATTCTATTGATGGTCTATATGTAGACACAATAGCATCAGGGGCACCTTGGCAAATTAAAGGCAATAACATGGAGACAGCAGCCTACCATGTTAGGAATTCATCAACACATCAGCCCTCCTTCCAGGCCAATTTCTCTTATGAAATACCTGCAGCAACAATTCATCACAAGAATTTTGCAGCTCTTTGCTTTTTGTCTTTGGAAGCAACAAGGAGCTGCATACAGGTCTGCAACAGCTTCCATACTTATTTGGGTCCTTTGCTACTTCTTGTGCAGGTCTACAAAGCCTCAAACAAAGGAAGACAACAGACCCACATGCAGAGGCCTCATCTATTCCCTTCAGCATTCCTTACATTCAGGATGCACTCCTTCCATTCATCCAGATGGAAGACCCTCTCTGGAAATGCTATAGGGGCTGCAGTAACCTGGGGCTTCTATGGAGCAGCACACTCAGCTTGCCATCCATATTATCTATTATCAACACACCCCAGCAACAACTCCACCAACCTGCAACAGACAAGGAACAAATACAAGTTAATAGTTACAGCAGTGTGGTTTGTTGGTTTTGTTTATCTGTGCAGGTACTCCAAGACTCCTTTGGAGGCAACAAGAAACTGTCTACAGGTTTGCAACAACCCCCACAACTATCACACTTGTTTGGTTCCTTGTTTGCTTGTTTGTACAAGTAAACAAAGTCACAGACAAAGGGACATAACAACCATATTTGCAAGGGCCTCACATATTCCCATCAACTCTCCATGCATACCTGTTGTATTCAGTAAACAACTGCAGCAGCCCCCTTCCATACAAGTCCTTTGGAACTCCTTGACTGTTTTCATTGATGAGAAGACAAGAAGACGGAGCTCCAACAAACACAATGCTGATTATACAACATCCACCTGGAACTCTTTGCTTGTTTACTTGCTAATGTGCAGGCATATAAAACAGCAACAATGGACCCTTACAAAGTGCAAGGCACCTTCAGTCAAACATTTAAGCTAGGGTTGCAGCCTTGGAACTCTTCCCAAGCAAGCTGGCTGTTATGGCTACATCTACTTCCTATCATTTCATCCCCCTTAGCTGCGATTATTGTTGCTGCAAATTTCCTTGGACCTACTTGGTACGACATGTCTAAAAAGAGCAAAGATGAAAAGAATTTCCCCAACCCATGCGAGATAGAAGGTTCGTATACTTGTTATTCCTCAATGTAGCTATGCCTGAGTCGTAGCATATTTGAATAGGACTAGTGTAGGCTACTTTCTTGTTTTCTCATAGAAGGGGAGAGTCTCCCTCATTCATGCTTTATTAGTCGATTTGTACCGGGAGGAGTCCTCTCATAGGTTTACTGCTTTCTAGTTATAGATAGCCCCCTTTTTTGTTTCGGGGATGAGTTAGTCGACCTTAGTAGGTTAGCCGACTTATGAACCAACATAGGATTGGAGGTAAGGTTTTATGTCCCCCTTTTTGTATTTTTAATTTTGTTATTTATGTTAAGGCTTGGGGGTGTTGCTCAACCCCTGACTGTGCACGAGAGGTGGAAGCCTCGTGTAGGGTCTGTTCCCATAAAAAAAAAAAAAAAAAAACACCACCCACCCCACCGTCGTCTTCTCCAACCCCAACCCCTCCCCCACCCCACCAGATCTTCTTCTCCTCTAACACCCACCCAACGCTACCCAACACCCACACAATTAGGATTCCTACTGTATTTAATTGTGTCTTAGGTTCTTTAAGGCTTTATGTTGGAGAATTTGACTTCTTGATGTTTCTTGATTGAAATTCAACAATGTAATTGATATTGTTTTGCATTAGTAGTGTTTAGTATGTTCAAGAATTTATAATGTATTTGTGATTTTCATACTGTTATATCCTGTACTTTTGTACCTTGGAAGGTTCCTAAGTTACGTAAAATTCTTAAGCTCTTAAGTTTCTTGAAAGGCTCTTAAGCTTCTTAGAAGTCACCATGTGAGTCGGATAATCCATGACGTCATTAAATAACTCTAAGGGAGGGAGAATAAGATACCCTATAATAGAGAAGATTGAAAATAGGGTTGTAAGAATTCGGAAGAAGTTGGGACCAAATAATGAGTCGTAGGACTCGACTTACTTACGTAAGCTACCAACTTGTAAACCTTACATACTTAAGCTACTTGGGTTCATACCAAGCTTACGTAGCAAGGATTATATAAGTTCGTAAAGTAAGACAAGATTATGAACCCACGAGGGAGAAAAAAAGGTATCACGTGGCAGCAACTAGAGGTGCCATGTGGCAGTAGCTGGAGCAAGGGGTGGGCCCCCACATGCCATGTGGCAGCTCATGGTTGGAGGAGGTGGTGTGTTGGACCAGTGAGGCTTGACACATGTCACCACTTAGGGGTTGACACGTGTTACCACCTAAAGTAGCCTATATATATGTGTGTCTTATGACTCATTAGTTCCATACTTCTCTAGAAAATTCAAGAGAAAAAAAGAAGAGAAGAAACCCTAGAGCTAGAGAGAAAATAGTGGCGGCCAAGGGGAGAAAAAGGTAAGTTTTTTGATTTCATTCCGTGAATTAATTATCTACGTTATACAATGATGGTATGAAAGTGTTATTAATGTAAATTCATGGTTTGGAGCAGCACCAAGAGGTTAACAAACAGCCACAAACTTTTAGCCGCGCTAAAAGAACTTCCGAGGTGAGTTTTGGTGACTCTTGGCGAGTTTCAGGCAAAGTAAGGTTTTCCCTTTCAAACTGGATTTTATGATGTTGTTATGAGGTATATTACATGTCTTAAATAAGGTTTGAAGTGGAAAAATTGCATAAGGATGCTTGACGTTAGAAACAAACTAAATTAAAGTCGTTATAGTTAAATATGAGTCGATTAGTGTGTTGTGATTGTGGTGCTGCGGCTACATCTGGGTTGATTGTATGTTGTAGGGCTAGAAAATGTTCTAAAATGGGTGTGGGTACTGCTGGTTGCAGCCACACGACCCTCTGTTTCGTATTGTTAAAGGTTTTACGAAATAAAGGTTAAAAACTCTATTTTGGTATCGTAGTTTTGAGATAGTTGTTTGGGGTTGTATTGAGAAATTTTGAAGCGATTTGATTGTATATATAGCTGATGGTTGTTATTGGTAATATGGCTGCTAAGATTAGCAGTTGGATAGGGTAAGTTATAGGGGAGATGCTGCCTGATTTCCGGCAACCTCGAAACTAGTAATAAACTAGTTGAGGGAAGTGGATAAGGAAACGATTTCTATGGGTACTTGGTTATGGAGTTAGAAAATGGAAAGCGAAAGGTTATTAACCTTAGTATTACTTTCATGTAAAATAGGTTCAAGAGACGACGAGGCGAATGTGGTTAAGAGTAATCCGTAAGAGGTATGTGAAGCTATCTCCTTTCTATTGGCATGTCTTTGGCATGAGTAAATAGAGCTATCCTTCTTTCCTCTTGGTATTCTTTTGACGTAAATATGATACTATTATGCTATAATTATTCACCGAGCCATGACGGTCCGGGTACGATTTATGCATATGATGACTCCATGAGGGAAAGTAGAGAGTATTTAAAGCTTATTCTTTCTCTTTCTTTGGCATGTCCTATATGTAAGTAAACTGTGCTACGAGCTCTGGGGTAACTCCACTCTTAAGTCCTAAATGTAATTCGTATCTCTTATTCCATTTTGAATGTCAAGCTCTTGTAGTAAATCGAACTACTTTCCTTGAACTCTATATGCTAAGAAGTATTAGATGCATAAGCTCCTAGTCCTAAGGACTATATGACGACAGGTATCCCTGGTTCTATGAACTGTCAGTATTACTTTAGTGCCTGTCTAGGGTCCCCGAGATTCTAAGTGATATAGGACCTAATGGCATTTAGAGGACACTCGAAATGACTACACACTACTCTGGTCCTTAGCGATAACTTAATCTTCTTACATTGTCGAGTCTCTGATAATGATTTAAATTGCATATGGTTACTCACTACTTCACTCGTGTATACTATAATACATCTTTGACCGAGTCTCGGGCCAGCTATAATATAATTATATGATATATGGATCGAGAAAAACGTTCCTCGATATTACTATATGATATATGGATCGGGTCGAACGTTCCTCGATATTACTATATGATAAATGGATCGGTCCAAACATTCCTCAACATTATTTTATAATAAATGAATCAGGACGAACGTTCCTCGGCATTACTATATGATATATGGATTGGGCCGAACGTTCCTCGGCATTACTATATGATATATGGATAGGGCCGAACATTCCTCGATATTACTATATGATAAATGAATCGGGCCGAACATTCTTCGACATTACTATATGATAAATGGATTGGGTCGTACGTTTCTCAACCTTATTATATGAGATATCACTAATAGCATATAGATGTTTATGATAACCTAGTGATATAGTTGTTACACCAGGTCACCAAATGGGCCGGATACAGTACGTGATGATAGTATGTACGACTTTATGGTATAAGCTACAGGTACAGTAAATGATTAGATGTCATACTTGCCCCTGCATCCCTATGACAATTGTAATATCCTTATGATGTCTATGCTTATATACTCAGTACATATATCGTACTGACCCTCTTTCTCGGGGGGCTGCGTTTATGCCTGCAAGTACAGATACACACTTTGGGGATCCGCCAGCGTTGGAGTTCCACTCAGCAGTTTAGAAGCGCTCTATTGTGTCGGAGCCTAGTTTTGGTACTAACCCTCGATGTATATATTTATTTATTCACGGGTACGGTAGGGCCCTGTCCCACCTTATGTTACTGTTCTTACTCTTAGAGGTCTGTGGATATGTATATGGATTATATATGTGTGTGTGTACAATGGTGCCTATAAGACTTATATTTTGGGACGTTCCCTTTGCCATAGAAGCCTCATCGACTTATATGTTATCGTGCCTATTGATTCTTTATAACGCAAATAGGAGATAGGGTTACTTACAGTTAGCAGTGGAACACACGAGTGTTCAATTTGGGCATCCGTCATGACCTATGGGGTTGGATCATGATAGAAGTGGTATCAGAGCGTTCCTTCCTTGGAATGTCTGCAGACCATGTCTAGTAGAGTTTTATTTATTGATGTATTATACACCACATCTATAAATAGGAGGCTACATGACATTTAAGATGTTACCTTTCTTTCATATCTAAGATCGTGAGATAGATCCGAGTCATAGGAAAACTCCTTATATTAACCTTGGATGTTAATAGAAGGATGACAACAATAGAAGGAAGTGACTGATGATATTAGAAATCACAAGGCACGTAGGTAAGCAAAGGCATGAAAGATATTTGTTGGGTAAGGTATTGAAGTAGAACTGAAATTTAAAGTTGTAAATTGAAAGGAAGACTAGACAGGAAAGTGTATGTAACGCCCCTCAAAATTTTTCCCCTAAGATTTGGGCCTTCTTTGTACATGTGTGGGGCCCGTCGTATTTATTTCGAAGTATGTGCTTGAGTTAAGAAGAGTCCCTGAGAAATTAAAGAGCATTGGAGGTGATGTGGGGTCATTGAGGACCCCTAGGACCGAGCTAGGTTCAAAAGATCCGTCGTGGCTAAGTTTAGGATGAGTTCGTATAAGGGTCGACTTTTAATGAACCTATATTTCGAAGGACATCAATATGGGTGGCCCACGACCTATCAAATTAAAGTTCGTTGAGTCTTCTTTCCAATGCCACCAAGAACGTACATTTTGGAGTATGGAGTCAAAAGATATGACGATCTTAAGACGAACTAGCAAGACAGGAATTTCATTTTTTGGTCTGGGTTGCAACTGCTGGGGAAATGGCCTTGGCGCTGTAAGGGCGCGAAGCGCCACTATCGCACTAGAAATATGCATCAGTAGTTGGGTCCTTGGCGCGACACGCCACTAAAAGTTGTGCAGGGTTTTTCAGGCCAATTTTCCAGAATCCAAAAACTTTGGCCTTGGCGCTGTAAGGGCGCGACGCGCCACTATCGCGCCAGAAACATGCCTCAGTAGTTTGGTCTTTGGCGGGGTGCGCCACTGCGAGGTGTACAGGTTTTAGGCGTAATTGGCCTGGCGCTGCAATGGCGCAACGCGCCACTATCGCGCCAGGTGCATTTTTGCCTATTTTTCAGAAGTTTTGAGAAGGGGCAATTTGTGAATTGCCCCAAATTATATATGTATCACCCTAGACTATTTTGGGATCATTTCTTCAGCCCCCACTCTCTCTCTAAAAGCCCTAGAAACCTCTTCTCTCTCTCTCTCTCTCTCTCTCTCTTCTTCTTCCTCTCCAAATCCTTCTCCAACAAGAAGAGTTCCAAGAGCTTCAAGGTTTGAGTTTTCCATTGAAGACCCAACATCAAGGTTTCTTCAAGTCTTCACTAAGGTATGTAAGGCTATCTAAAACATGGGTTGAGTCCACCCATGTGCCCTATTCTTGCTTTGAGGTTAGATGTCCATAGAAATGGAGTTTCTTGGTATGGTTTATGCTTGTATGAACTTTGTCCCCTATGTATTTGATTTTATATGTGTTGATGTTGTTGAGCCAAGAAGTTCCTAAATTGAGCCTTTATGTGAGTATGAGTCGATGAAGATGAGTTGTTAAATATGTTTTATTGATCTTCTTAGTTATGTGGATTATGGTGAAGGATGCTATTTTCTTAAAAAATGTTACTTATCTTAAATTGTTGACTTAAAGCCTTGGAGTTGTGATGAGTTTCAAAGAATGAGTAAATGGATAGAGGAAATGATTGGTTGTACTTATATGTTGCTATAAATGTGCATTCAAATTTCTTTTGAAAGATATGACTGAGATTGACCGGATAGTATGATTGGAAAAGATTTGATCATGATAGAGTTGATGAGTTGACAAGGTTGTAATGAAACTTGTCGATATGATTTGATTGAGTTGATTGGATGGAGTTTTATGAGCATTGAGTCTTGGGAGGAGTATCGAGCACCGAATTGGGCAAGAGTAAAGTCCATACTCGAACCTAATAACTACGTCGCCAAACGTAGGGGGGATTGAACCATTAAAGTCGGATGCTTCCCTGAGATATTTGTCCTGACATTATAGGACTTGGTTAGATTAGATCTATGATTGGTTGATTCGTTCATACCCTGGCTAGGTATGAACGGACGCGGCAACAACGTCGGTTTGTTGTACTTTCACTGGCTCATAAGTGATGGTTGTCGGGTAAGAGAAACTCCTAAATAGGTCTTGATAGTACTCTGAGTCGGATTGAGTTGAATTGTATGGGATTGGTCCCGTCTAAAGCATATCCTTGTTTAGACTTAGGGCATTTGATTGAGTTGTTACTTCCTTGAGTTGAGATTCCGAGTTGATTTGTTTTTCTCTGATGTTCGTTGTATTCAGCCATTTTACATACTCGTACATTCCATGTACTGACGCCATTTGACCTGCATCGTTTCATGATACAGAGATAGGTACTAGAGGTCATCAACCGGTGCTCCATTGAAGATCCACATACGCTCCCAGCTAGTTGGTGAGTCCTCCTAGTTCCCGGAGGATGTCAAGTCTTCTTATATAGTTTTGTTGTCATTTCCTTTATTTTGATTAATGGTTTCCATGGAATTGTCATTGGCACCTCTTGGACTTAGATAGAGGCTTCATAGACTGGAGTGTGGGGAGGTTGAACGGTTATTTTGAGGAGTCTTATTTTATGTGTTTGTCGGGTTTATAAATGTTTGGCCTTCGGCCCTCATATTGCGAATAATATTTCATTAATTGAGTTTTTGCTAAGAGAATGTGATTGAATGAATGTGTGACTAGACCAGGTGGTTCACTCGGAGGTCAGAAATGGCCTTCGGGTGGCGGTTACGTCTAGGGTACCCTCCCGGGGCGTGTCCTAGGGAGTCTATGGAGCCGTGTCTAGTAGAGTCTTGCTTATGGGTGTGTTGTGCACCACACTTATAATCAGGAGGCTATAAGACATTAGGAATTGTTCACTTCTTTCATACTCTGAACTCGTGCGATAGAGTTAAACTCTATAAAACTCCTTTCTAATTTGTGCGCTTGTACGTTACAGATAATGCCTCCTAAACATACTGCTAGCTAAAGAAACATTAATAACGCCGAGATGCCCCAGTCCGAGGCACGCCCGGTAAGGGATAGAGGCCAACCTGCGAGATACTCAGAGGCACCCCAAGTGCCATCTACTCCACCTGCACCAACATTAGAGGCAGAATTTTGAGGGGCAATTGCAATACTCACGCAACTAATGGCTGTCCGAAGTGGTAATCAGAGTTCGCCAACTCTTAGCTCTAGCTCCCAAGAGCCATCTGCTGCCACTAGAATTAGAGACTTTCTGAGGATGAGTCCATCGGCATTCACGGGTTCTAAGGTCGATGAAGATCCCCAAAACTTTATTGATGAAATGTGGAAGATTCTGAAAGCTATGCATGCTACAGAAATTGAGGGGGTTGAGTTGGTGTCTTATCAACTCAAAGATGTGGCAAACATTTGGTATAACCAATGGGAACAAGGTAGGGGCGAGGATGCCGAACTTGCTAGGTGGGATGAATTTGAGGGAGCTTTTCTTGACCACTTCTTTCCCCGAGAATTTAGGGAAGCGAAGGTGGAGAAATTTGTTAATCTGAAATAGGAGGGGATGACAGTTAAGGAGTATGGCCTGAAGTTCATCTAGCTGTCCAGGTATGCTCCAGAAATGATTCCTAATGTGAGGTCAAAGATGAGGAAGTTCGTCTCCGGATTAGGGAGGCATGTGAAGAAGGAGTGCAAAGCAGCATTGTTGATCTTCGACATGGATATTTCGAGACTAATGGTGTATGCTCAACAAGTGGAGGATGAGAAAAGAAAGGACAGAGAAGAGCACCTAAGCAAGAAGGCAAAATTAGTGGGCCATGAGAATGAGTAGAGGCAAGGCAAGGGCAACAGGTCCTTCTTCCAGAAGAGGCCTTCCAACTATGCCTCATCTACCGCCAGTGCACCAATGCCGCAGAACAGGTATGATCGGCAGGGACAAGGCTGCCAGAATTTCAGACCCCAGGGTTCTCAATCCCAAGATAGCATAGGTCAAGGTGCGTAAGGAAAGCCACCATGCGTCAAGTGTGGTAAGCTTCACTTGGGAGAGTGCAGAGCGGGAAGGATGGGTTGTTATAAATGCGGCCAAATAGACCATTTTTAGAAGGAGTGTCTAGCATGGGGGAGCAGGGCCCAATATTCTACCACCACACCACCGACTAGAGGTAATCAAAGGGGCACTACTTCAGGCACCGGCGGAGGTATAAATCGTTTATATGCCATAGGTAGTCGCCAAGATCAAGAGGACTCTCCAAACGTCATGACGGGTATGATTCGAGTCTCTTCTTTTGATTGTTATGTATTGATGGATCCGGGTGCCACCCTATCTTTTGTGACTCCTTATGTGGCTAGTAAATTCAATAAAATTCCTGAACGTCTTCTTGAGCCTTTTAGTGTGGCCACTCCTGTCGGTGATTCTGTCTTAGCTGAGAGAGTCTATAGAGATTGCACTGTGTCCATTTATCACAAGGATACCTTGGCCGACCTAGTTGAGTTGGACATGGTTGATTTTGACGTGATCCTTGGCATGGACTGGCTCTATGTCTGTTATGCCTCTATTGATTGTAGAACTCAGATTGTCACATTCAAATTCCCAAACGAAGCTGTAATAGAGTGGAGGGGTAGTCCTGTTATGCCTAAGGGTAAGTTTATTTCTTACCTTAGGGCCAGGAAGCTAATCTCAAAAGGGTGCATTTATCACTTTGTCCAAGTGAAAGATGACAGCATTGAGTCTCCATCCCTCGAGTCAGTTCCGATTGTCAACGAGTTTCCGGATGTCTTTCCTAAAGATCTACCTGGAGTCCCTCCTGATAGGGAGATTGACTTTGGGATTGATATTCTTCCTGATACCCAGCCTATCTCAATTCCTCCATATAGAATGGCTCCAGCCGAGTTGAAAAAGTTGAAAGAGCAGTTGAAGGACTTGTTGGATAAGGGATTCATTAGGCCGAGCATCTCACCATGGGGTGCTCCCGTCCTATTTGTGCGAAAGAAAGATGGGTCCCTTAGAATGTGTATCGATTATAGGCAGCTAAACAAGGTCACCATAAAGAACAAATACCCCCTCTTCAGAATAGATGACTTATTCGGTCAACTTCAGGGTGCCACTTGTTTCTCAAAGATAGACTTGAGATCCGGCTACCACTAGTTGAAGGTGAGAGAATGTGATATTTTGAAGACTGCTTTCCGGACTCGTTATGGCCACTTCGAATTTTTGGTCATGTCCTTCGGGTTGACTAATGCCCCCACAGCTTTCATGCATCTCATGAACCGAGTATTTAAACCATATCTCAATATGTTTGTGATTGTATTCATAAATGATATTCTGGTCTACTCCAAGAATGAAAAGGAGCACGCCTATCATCTTAGAGTTGTTTTACAAACTTTGAGAGACCGAGTACTGTATGCAAAGCTCTCCAAATGTGAATTTTGTCTTGCATCAGTGGCCTTCCTAGGCCACATTATATTTGGAGATGGTATTCAGGTTGATGCTCAGAAAATTGAAGCTGTGAAGAATTGGCCTAGACCCACGTCCCCGATAGAGATAAGGAGCTTCTTGGGTTTAGCTGGGTATTATTGAAGGTTTGTAGAGGGATTCTCATCCATATTATCACCATTGACTAAGCTGACCCAAAAGAAGGCTAAGTTCCAATGGTTCGATGCTTGTGAGGAGAGTTTCCAGAAACTGAAGGCCAAGGTAACCACCGCTCCTGTCTTGACTCTACTCGATGGGACAGAGGGCTTTGTGGTCTATTGTGATGCATCTAGAATCGGGTTGGGCTGTGTACTGATGCAGAAGGGAAAGGTGATAGCCTATGCTTTGAGACAGCTTAAGGTTCATGAGAAGAATTACCCAACTCATGACCTTGAGCTGGCAGCTGTGGTATTCGCGCTTAAAATTTGGCGCCACTACTTGTATGGAGTGCATGTCGACGTATTCACCGAGCACAAGAGCTTGCAATATGTCTTCAGCCAGAGGGAACTCAACCTGAGGCAAAGGAGATGGCTTGAGCTACTCAAGGACTACGACATAAGCATCCTCTACCATCTAGGTAAAGCTAATGTTGTTGCTGATGCTCTTAGCAGGTTGTCCATGGGTAGCACTGTCCATGTGGAGGAGGGAAGGAGGGAATTGGTGAGGGAAGTACATAGATTATCCCGATTGGGAGTTCGACTCGAAGAGAATAATGAAGGTGGAGTAAACGTTCGAGATGGGGCTACATCCTCACTTGTAGCAGAGGTAAATGAGAAACAAGATCAGGACCCCATCCTCCTTCGGTTGAAGGAAGTGGTTCACAAACAAGGGGTGATGGTTTTCACTAAAGGGGGAGATGGTGTGTTAAGGTACCAAGGTAGATTGTGTGTACCTGATGTCGATGATGTTCGAGGGAGGATTATGGCCGAAGCGCATAGTTCCAGATACTCTATTTATCCAGGCTCCCCGAAAATGTATCATGACTTGAGGGAAATCTATTGGTGGAGTGGGATGAAGAGGGATATTGTGGAATTTGTTTCCAAGTGCCTGAATTGCCAATAGGTGAAGGTTGAGCATCAAAGGCCATGTGGTTTAGCCCAAACCATAGAAATTCCAGAATGGAAGTGAGAGATGATCAACATGGACTTTATTACAGGCTTGCCGAAGTCCCAAAAGCAACATGATTCCATTTAGGTGATTATGGATAGAATGACGAAATCAGCTCACTTCTTGGCGGTTAATACTACTGATACCGCAGAAGATTATGCAAAGTTCTATATACAGGAGATCGTCTGATTGCATGGGGTCCCTTTTTCTATCATCTCAGACAGAGAAGCTCAATTTACTTCCCAATTTTGGAAATCCTTTCAGAAGGGATTAGGTTCGAGGGTGAACTTGAGTACAGCCTTCCATCTCCAGACAGATGGCCAAGCAGAGTGCACCATCCAGACATTGGAAGATATGTTGAGGGCATGTGTGCTTGAATTCAAGGTAAAGTGGGATGATCACTTACCTCTCATAGAGTTTGCATACAACAATAGCTATCATGCAAGCATTCAAATAGCTCCTTATGAATCTTTGTATAGGAGGAGGTGTAGATCGCCTATTGGGTGGTTTTAAGTTGGTGAAGCCAAGCTGATTGGGCCTGACCTTGTTATCCAAGCCATGAAGAAGGTGAGTGTTATCCAGTATAGGCTAAAGATACCCCAAAGCCGCCAAAAATCTTACACCGATGTGAGGAGGAGAGACTTGGAGTTTGAGGTGGGTGATTGGGTGTACTTGAAAGTATCACCCATGAAGGGTGTCATGAGGTTTGGAAGGAAAGGGAAGCTCAGTCCTCGATATATTGGTCCTTACCATATTTTGAGGCGAATTGGGGGTGTTGCTTATGAGTTGGAGTTACCCTCGGAGTTAGCTTCTATTCATCCAGTATTCCACGTTTCGATGTTGAAAAAGTGCTTGGGCGATCCCTCGTTGGTAGTTCCTATTGATAGCGTTGGAATTAAGGATAACTTATCCTATGAAGAAGTTCCGGTCCAAATTCTTGATCGCCAAGTTCGCAAACTGAGGAACAAAGAAGTTGCCTCAGTCAAAGTCCTGTGGAGAAACTAATTTGTTGAGGAAGCCACATGGGAAGCGGAGGAAGCCATGAAATCTAAATATCCCCACCTATTCGTGCCTACCGAGGAGGATGTTGAAGGTAATGACCATTTCCTTGACTTGAATTCATTTGTGCTTTTTGAGTTTTGATTGATATTTGTTTGAGAATGTTATTTGGTTGAATGACTGAAATTTCGATTGTGATTCATACCCCGAGTCCATTCCTGGTTTCTCGTCATTCGAGGACGAATGATCCCAAAGGGGAGATAATGTAACGCCCCTCAAAAATTTTCCCCTAAGATTCGGGCCTTCCTTATACACGTGTGGGGCCCATCGTATTTATTTCGAAGTATGTGCTTGAGTTAAGATGAGTCCCTGAGAAATTAAAGAGCGTTGGAGGTGATGTGGGGTCATTGAGGACCTCTAGGACCAAGCTAAGTCCAAAAGATCCGTCGTGGCTAAGTTTAGGATGAGTTCGTATAAGGGTCGACTTTTAATGACCCTATCTTTCGAAGGACGTCAATCTAGGTGGCCCACAACCTATCAAATTAAAGTTCGTTGAGTCTTCTTTCCAACGCCACCAAGAACGTACATTTTGGAGTTTGGAGTCAAAAGATATGACGATCCTAAGACGAACTAGCACGGCCGGAATTTCATTTTTTGGCCTGGGTTGCAACTGCTGGGGAAATGGGCTTGGCGCTATAAGGGCGCGACGCGCCACTATCGCACCAGAAATATGCCTCAGTAGTTTGGTCCTTGGCAAGATGCGCTACTAAAAGTTGTGCAGGGTTTTTCAGGCCAATTTTCTAGAATCCAAAACTTTGGCCTTGGCGCTGTAAGGGCGCGACTCGCCACTATCGCGCCAGAAACATGCCTCAGTAGTTTGGTCTTTGGCGCGGTGCGCCACTGCGAGGTGTGTAGGTTTTAGGCGTAATTGGCCTGGCGCTGCAATGGCGCGACGCGCCACTATCGCGCCAGGTGCATTTTAGCCTATTTTTCAGAACTTTTGAGAAGGGGCAATTTGGGAATTGCCCTAAATTATATATGTATCACCCTAGACTATTTTGGGATCATTTCTTCAGCCCCTACTCTCTCTCTAAAAGCCCTAGAAACCTCTTCTCTCTCTCTCTCTCTCTCTCTTCTTCTTCCTCTCCAAATCCTTCTCCAACAAGAAGAGTTCCAAGAGCTTCAAGGTTTTAGTTTTCCATTGAAGACCCAACATCAAGGTTTTCTTCAAGTCTTCACTAAAGTATATAAGGCTATCTAAAACATGGGTTGAGTCCACCCATGTGCCCTATTCTTGCTTTGAGGTTAGATGTCCATAGAAATGGAGTTTCTTGGTATGGTTTATGCTTGTATGAACTTTGTCCCCTATGTATTTGATTCTATATGTGTTGGTGTTGTTGAGCCAAGAAGTTCCTAAATTGAGCCTTTATGTGAGTATTAGTCGATGAAGATGAGTTGTTAAATATGTTTTATTGATTTTCTTAATTATGTGGATTATGATGAAGGATGCTATTTTCTTAAAAAATGTTACTTATCTTAAATTGTTGACTTAAAGCCTTGGAGTTGTGATGAGTTTCAAAGATTGAGTAAATGGATAGAGGAAATGATTGGTTGTGCTTATATGTTGCTATAAATGTGCATTCAAATTTCTTTTGAAAGATATGACTGAGATTGACTAGATAGTATGATTGGAAAAAATTTGATCATGATAGAGTTGATGAGTTGACAAGGTTGTAATGAGACTTGTCGATATGATTTGATTGAGTTGATTGGATGGAGTTTTATGAGCATTGAGTCTTGGGAGGGGTATCGAGCACCGAATTGGGCAAGAGTAAAGTCCATACTCGAACCCAATAACTACGTCACCAAACATAGGAGGGATTGAACCGTTAAAGTCGGATGCTTCCCCGAGATGTTTGTCCTGACATTATAGGACTTGGTTGGATTGGATCTATGATTGGTTGATTCGTTCATACCCTGGCAAGGTATGAACGGACGCGGCAACAACGTCGGTTTGTTGTACTTTCACTGGCTCATAAGTGATAGTTGTCGGGTAAGAGAAACTCCCAAATAGGTCTTGATAGTACTCTGAGTCGGATTGAGTCGAATTGTATGGTATTGGTCCCGTTTAATACATATCCTTGTTTAGACTTAAGGAATTTGATTGAGTTGTTACTTCCTTGAGTTGAGATTCCGAGTTGATTTGTTTTTCTCTAATGTTCGTTGTATTCGGCTATTTTACATACTCGTACATTCCATGTACTGACGCCATTTGGCCTGCATCGTTTCATGATGCAGAGACAGGTACTAGAGGTCATCAACCGGCACTCAATTGAAGATCCACATATGCTTCCAGCTAGTTGGTGAGTCCTCCTAGTTCCCGGAGGATGTCAAGTCTTCTTATATAGTTTTGTTGTCATTTCCTTTATTTTGATTAATGGTAGCCATGGACTTGTCATTGGCACCTCTTGGACTTAGATAGAGGCTTCATAGACTGGAGTGTGGGGAGGTCGAACGGTTATTTTGAGAAGTCTTATTTTATGTGTTTGTCGGGTTTATAAATGTTTGGCCTTCGGCCCTCATATTGCGAATAGTATTTCATTAATTGAGTTTTCGCTAAGAGAATGTGATTGAATGAATGTGTGACTGGACCAGGTGGTTCGCTCAGAGGTCAGAAATGGCCTTCGGGTGTCAGTTACGTCTAGGGTACCCTCCCGGGGTGTGACAGTGTAACAGGGGAAGTTCCAGTGGACGTACGAGGTAAGTCTATTTTATACTGTTGATTGTGGGTGCCTTGTGTGGCTACGATATGATGTGATATGATACATAGATATGTAACTTTATATATGTTGGCCCTGTGAGGAACTGTTGGTATTTTCTGCGTGCAGGTTTGAGATAGTAAGAAATACAAAGGAAACTCTGCCCAAATTTTCCTAGAAATAAAAAAAAATGAGATACAAGGCTGTAGTATATCTTGAAGGGTCGTGCCCACAATAATGATGAGATTTGTCTAAACCACGAGTATGGATAACCTCCAGAAATAAGTTAATTGCTGAATTGATGGCAATAGAAACTAGAAGGTCGATATTGATATGGTAAACCAAAGTTGGAAAAGACTCGTGACCCTAGGGAAATGATTGAGAGAAGACTGGTAGTTCTGGATGAACGATATATTAAGGTACAGACGAAATTGATACAAAGGGATAAACTGTGATGAACTATAATTAAAAGGAGTAATAGTATGATTAAGACAAGAGTGCAAGGAAAATAGAATTGTGATGGATATGAAGTATTAATAGGAAAGCTTGGGAGATATTAATGATAAGACTAAATAAAAAGGGTAAGTAACCCATAGTAAGAATCGTGAAAAAGGTTAAGAAGTGTTATACTATGGGGTGGAATAGAACAGGATATGATATGAATGTAATGAGGATTGCTATGAAAATAAGTAAAGCCTAGTGAGAAAGTGGCTAGTGATAGGATGTGGTCCATGTAATAAGAATATAAGGGTAAGTATGAAATGGATAAGCGGGCTATGGAACAAATAAGAAAGACTTATCAAGTTTTATAGGGAAAGTTGCAAATAAAGATTGTACGATAACGGAAATGATAGTGAGCACAAGGAAAGAAAGAGTAAATGAAAGGAGTAAGCAAGAATAAAGCGAAATAATAGTGTAACAATAGGTCATGACATGTGTAGCCAAAGATATGAATACTAAAAGTGACGGAACTACGAAAGACCAAGCTGTAAAAGGATGAGCAACGAGATAGAATGGGTGTTAGGGAATGATTGGTATGTTATTGGGAAAATTAAAAGTCGATGTTGGGTACACAGTAAGGGCAAGGGGTATAAGGTATAAAGGGGTGGTGCATGCACACAACGTCACCTCGACAATAGTGGAATCCTTAAGAGACAAAGATGGTAAACTTAAGAAATAAATAGTGCAATGTACATCCATCCCAAGAAACAAAGGATATAGGTTGGGATACAAATACTCCTGTAAGAGAACCTTGGACAATTATCATCGGAATACAAGTATGGCCTAATTGAAATTGGAACGAATAAAAGTGCTAATTAACTTTTGATAAAGATAAGTGAAGTGTGGCCTTGGATGAGTTATTCCATGGGTCATATTACACAAGTGCAGATTAATAGATGAGATGTCACACTATGTATGGAAATGTTCTCGTCGCTTCATGACTTAGTCAAGGTTTTGTACGTACAAAATCAAGTTATAAAGGATGAAGAAAGAGATGGACATGATACGGTACCGAGCGGATTGGGAAAAGAGATTGGATGAGTTTTGAGATTGGACAAAGGTACAAGTACCCCTCTTAAGGGGGAAAGCAGGTGAGAAGAGCAAGGAGTGAATAAAATAAAAGAAAGAAGTATGATAAGATGGGACAATCGAGTTTCAACGTGAATGAGATAGGTGAAGCAGAATGACCCGGAGATGAAAAGACTACATCTACCTCATATAAATTATACCGGTAGGGTTATGCAACCTATGAATATGTATGTGTTACGTATAGGGCCAAGTGAGTAAGTACATGGTAAAAGGAGTAAGGGTTCAATAAGGACAATACAGTTATAATTTTGGATACGTTATAGAGAGGTAGAGAAGAGATATCCGTACTTGTTCCCTATATCCAAAGGTAGTCTAAAGTCCTAAAAGGATTGGAAGACAATGGTTATAGAGAACTCCCAAAAATCCTCATAAAACCCTATAAGTCAAGTTAACATTTGAGGACGAATATTCTAAAGGGGGAAAAATATTATACCCCGTACTTTTGTAACTTGGAAGGTTCCTAAGTTACATAAGCTTCTTAAGCTTTTAATTTTCTTGAAAGGCTCTTATGCTTCTTAGAAGTCACCATGTGAGTCAGATAATCATGACATCATCAAATAACTCTAAGGAAGGGAGAATGAGATACCCTATAATAGAGAAGATTGGAAATAGAGTTGTAAGAATTCAGAAGAAGTAAGAGACCAAATAATGAGTTGTAAGACTCAACTTACTTACGTAAGCTACACACTTGAAAACCTTACATACTTAAGCTACTTGGGTTCATACCAAGCTTACGTAGAAAGGATTACATAAGTTCGTAAAGTAAAATGAGATTACGAACCCATGAGGGGGAAAAGAAGATGACATGTGGCAGCATGGGAGAGTGCCACATGGCAGCAGTTGGAGGTTCCATATGGAAATAGATGGAGCAAGGGGGTGGGCCTCCATATGCCACATGACAGCTCATGGTTGGAGGAGGTTGTGTGTTGGCCCAGTGAGGCTTGACACATGTCACCACTTAGGGGTTGAAACATGTCACCCCCTAAAGTAGACTATATATATGTGTGTCTTATGACTCATTAGTTCCATACTTCTCTAGAAAATTCAAGAGAAAAAAAGAAGAGAAGAAACCCTAGAGCTAGAGAGAAAATAGTGGCGGCCAATGGGAGAAAAAGGTAAGTTTTTTGATTTCATTCCATGAATTAATTATCTAGGTTATACAATGATGGTATGAAAGTTTTATTAATGTAAATTCATGATTTGGAGAAGCACCAAAAGGTTAACAAACAGACACGAACTTTTAGCCGCGCTAAAAGAACTTTCGAGGCGAGTTTTGGCAAGTCTTGGCGAGTTTCAGGGAAAGTAACATTTTTCCTTTCAAACTGGATTTTATGATGTGGTTTTGAGGTATATTACATGTCTTAAATAAGGTTTGACATGGAAAACTTGCATAAGGATGCTTGACGTTAGAAACAAACTAAATTGAAGTCGTTATAGTTAAATATGAGTCGAGTAGTGTGTTGTGATTGTGGTGTTGCGGCTGAAGCTGGGTTGATTGTGTGTTGAAGGGATAGAAAGTATTTTAAAAGGGGTGTGGGTACAACTGTTTGAAGCCACATGACCCTATGTTTCGTATTATTAAAGGTTTTACGAAATAAAGGTTAAAAACTCTATTTTGGTATCGTAGTTTTGAGCTAGTTATTTGGGGTTGTATTGAGAAATGTTGAAGCGATTTGATTGTATATATATATAATGGTTGTTGTTGGTAATATGTATGCTAGGATTAGCAGTTGGATAGGGTAAGTTATAGGGGAGGTGCTGCTCAATTTTCTGCAACCTTGGAACTAGTAATAAACTAGTCGAGGGAAGTGGATAAAGAAACGATTTCTATGGGTACTTGGTTGTGGATTTGGAAAATGGAAAGCGAAAGGTTATTAACCTTAGTATTAATTTCATATTAAATAGGTTCAATAGACGAAGAGGCAAATGTGGTTAAGAGTAATCCGTAAGAGGTATGTGAAGCTATCTCCTTTCTATTGGCATGTCTTTGGCATAAGTATGTGAAGCTATCTGCTTTCTCTTGGCATGTCTTTGGCATGAGTAAATAGAGCTATCCTTCTTTTCTCTTGGTATGATTTTGACGTAAGTATGATGCTATTATGCTATAATTATTCACCGAGCTATCCCGGGCCGGGTACGATATATGCATATGATGACTCCATGAGGGAAAGTAGAGAGTATGTAAAGCTTATTCTTTCTTTTTCTTTGGCATGTCCTAGATGTAAGTAAAATGTGCTACGGGCTCTGGGGTAACTCCACTCGTAAGTCCTAAATGTAATTCATATCTCTTATTCACTTCTGAATGTCAAGCTCTTGTAGTAAATTGAACTACTTTCCTTGAACTCTATATGCTAAGAAGTACTGGATGCATAAGCTCCTAGTCCTAAGGACTATATGACGACAGGTGTCCCTGTTCTATGAACTGCCAGTATTACTTTAGTGCCTGTATAGGATCCCCGAGATTCTAAGTGATATAGGCCCTAATGGCATTTAGAGGACACTCGAGATGACTACACACTACTCTGGTCCTCAAGCGATAGCTTAATCTTCTTACATTGTCGAGTCTCTCATTATGATTTAAATTGCATATGGTTACTCACTACTCCACTCGTGTGTACTGTAATACATTTTTCACCGTGTCCCGAGCCGGCTATAATATAATTATATGATATATAGATCAAACCGAACGTTCTTCGGTATTGCTATATGATATATGGATCAAGCCGAACGTTCCTCGGATTACTATATGATAAATGGATCGGGCCGAACATTTCTTGGCATTATTATATGATAAATGGATCACGCCGAACGTTCCTCCGCATTACTATATGATATATAGATCGGGCCGAATGTTCCTCGGCATTACTATATGATATATGGATCGGACTGAATTTTCCTCGGCATTACTATATGATAAATGGATCGGGGCCGAACATTCCTCGACAGTATTATACGATAAATGGATCGGGCTGAATGTTTCTTGGCATTATTATATGATAAATGGATTGGGTCGTACGTTCCTTGGCATTATTATATGAGATATCACTAATAACACATAGATGTTTATGATAACATAGTGATGTAGTTGTTACACCGGGTCCCCGAATGGGCCGGGTACAGTATGTGATGATAGTATGTATGACTTTATGTTATAATCTATAGGTACAGTAAATGATTAGATGTCATACTTGCCCCTGCATCCCTATGCCAATTGTAATTTTCTTATGATGTCTATGCTTATATACTCAGTACATATGTCATACTGACCTCCTTTTTTGGGGGGCTGTGTTCATGCCCGCAGGTACAGATACACACTTTAGGGATCCGCCAGCGTAAGAGTTCCACTCAGTAGTTCAGAAGGCTCCATTGTGTCGGAGCCTAGTTTTGGTACTAACCCTCAATGTATATATTTATTTATTCATGGATACGGCGGGGGCCCTATCCCGCCTTATGTTACTATTTTTACTCTTAGAGGTCTGTGGACATGTATGTGGGTTGTATATGTGTTTGTATACAGTGGTGCCTATAAGACTTATGTTTTGGGACGTTCCCTTTGCCATGGCAGCCTCGTCGGCTTATATGTTATCGTGCCTGTTGATTCCTTATGACGCAAATATGAGACAGAGTTACTTACAGTTAGCAGGGGAACACACGAGTGTTTAGTTTGGGCACCCGTCACGACCTACGGGGTTGGATCGTGACACATAGCAAGAATCTACAATGTCTTTTCTGTTGTGAAGAATGTATGGTGTATCTATTTCTTTCTGATAGATGTTTTGGTCACTACTTTTAGGCTCTTTTCTAGGGTTGTAATTATTTGTGGAATCTTTAATGGTTAACTACTTGGTTAAGATTAAATAGATTTCTGGGTTATTTATTATTATTTTTCTTTAAAATGTACAAAGAGTTGAATGCCTGCTGTTATAAGATTGGATGGTATTATTTTTTTTTTCCTAAAAAGTATGTGTAGTTTAATAATTAGTATGTTCCTCTACAGTGGCTTGGTCGTAGCAGTTAGAATTCAGCTATATTATGTGTGACTTTTCCTTTTCTGTTTCCTCACTCTTACAGCTCTTCTTTTCCTGTGATTAACAAAGATTTTTTTCCAGAGATGTAGGTTTCCTTTTTCTTCTTTTTTCCCCCTCATTCTGTGGCTCCAATTAATTAACGGCGCAAATAATAAATAGAGAAAATGAAAAGTTAATTAATAAGTAAGAGGTATGATTGACAAAAATGGAGCTAAATAATCAAAAAAAAATCGTGCTAATTGATTTTGCAGAAGAAGAACAACAAATGAAGAGGAAGAATGCTAAAAATGAAGAAGAAGAACAAATTTTTTTTTTAAAAGAAAACGCTCTCCACTTGCTTAAAATGGGTGTAACACGCGCAATGTGCCAAGTCAGCACAAAGTGTCAAGATGACATATCGGAGCCTTATTTGAGGTATTTAAAATGAACAAAACCTAGTTAAAATGTCTAAATGAAAGTTGGTGCCAACTTTAGGGGCCACTTATGAATTTCGCCTTATGAATTTCGCCTTAAATTAATGAAGAAAGGAATAATATTACATATTAAAAAAAAAATCAAAGTAAGGAAACGTGCCTTGAAATAAAAAAAAACAGAAAAAAAGCCCACTTCCCAAGTCTACATGGAGAAGCTAACTGTCAAATAAAATCAAGGAAGAATTACTTGATTGAGTGCTTTTTTAAAATTAATTAGTGATTTTAGCGATATTTTTTTATTTATTATCATTTATAGCAATATATAGAAATAGTATGATAAATCTACATTTGTATTAAAAGTGAATTATACATACAATATAAATGTATTATAAGTGTATTAAAATATATATTATATTTGTGTAGTAAGAAACTAACATAATGTATTATAAATCTATTAAAGTATGTGATAAATGTATTATCAATTTATAAAACTTGTATTATATATGTTTTATAAATAGTTCTTTGCAATATGTATTAAAACTGTATTATAAATATTCAGTGCCTTTTTTTTATTGCTATAGATGATATTTTTTTTATTGCTATAGATGGTAAATATTTTCTTAATATTATATATTTATGTAAGTTTCCCTAAAATTAATACCGCACTTTCCAATAAAAAATACAACCTGGGGCTACTAAGAGCCCGTTTGGATGAGCTTAAAAAAGTAACTTTTATGTATGACGTGCTTTTAGAACTTTGAAGTGCTGAAAGTTATTTTTATAAATAAGCAGTTGAGTGTTTGAATAAAAGTGCTTATGCCGAAGAAATGAGGAAAATAATGTGAATTTTAGGGTTAAAAGAATAAAAAGGGTAGTTTGGAAATTTAGTTAAAATATAAGGGATATAAAAGTATTTTCCATGATCAAAGAAAATGGTTTTAAGCACTTAGGAAAAAAAAGTTAGGAATCCTAACTTTTTATTTTTGGCTGACTTTAAGAACTTTATGGCTTAAAGTTAGCATTAATCAAACACCACAATAAGCTAAAAATGGCTTATAAGTTGGTCAAACCAACTTATAAGCCCATTCAAACGGGCTCTAAATGTCAAATAATACTAAAAAATCTTTTTTTATTAAAAAAAGTGGGCTGTGTATTCCCAATTTGTAGTATAACATGTTATGCTGTGCCAATTTTTCCATATAATTTTATGTATTAATTTAATGTACGTGTTTGACATGTATGAATCATGTCAAATAATATAACACGGAAGATCAATTTGTTTAAAATTAGCTATTGATATTGCACTAAATGCAATACTCTTATTTGTTTACATAACGAAAATAAATTTTATTATATTAATACAATGATTGAATTCAATGCCATTCAAACATATAAATATGAAGAATTTAGTTGTATCAGTTATATAGTATTTGTAAATATCTAAGATATAAATACATGAGATGGATAACTTTGGAAGCCCCTTAAATTTGCTGGTTAGTTTTACTTAAACATTCGAAATATTGTTTGTTCCAGTCGATCATCTAAATATATGATAAAGTATTCGTATCAGATTTTCAGTTTTTAAATTCTTCTTCTACTTATTCTGAAGCATCTATTAAATATTTAAGTTAATCAAATAAAATTTGTCATCAACTTTAGAACAGAGCTAAGATTTACGACTTATTGAGGTTTATAATTAAAGGAGGCCAAAACATTTGAGTCAGAAGTACCTATTTTTAGGGATACTTTTTCATGTGTTCATATGCTCGATTGGAACAAATCGTAATTTGCGTGTTTGAATACATTTTTAACAAATTTAAAAAATTACCGAAGTATTTATTCAATATATTATATTAATGTATCTCATCTAACATATCCTTATATTATTGTATTTCAAACATCCTAATCGATTTATTTAATTTAGAATTTTCTTTAGGTTCATAATTTCTTCGTAAGATTTAATAAATTATCATGTTTCGTTTTTATTTCAGCAAGTACATGCATAACAGTTGAAGATTTAAGATATTTTGTTAAAATAATTGTTGGTTAGAATAATCATAAATACATATTAAGAGTATTGTTCTGGGTCAAATCCAACTTGGACGTGCTTATTAAATTATCTTCCTCATTTATGTTAATTAAATTGATATTGTACCATCTCTTTTAAAAAAATTAAACCCGAGAAGTTTTAGCCGTAATGACTTTTTCAAGCTTATGAAATAGTTTTTTTTTTTTTTACAGTGACATTAAAGTCAAGTATCTCTTCCACTTTTTTCTACTTTTGGATGTGGCAGTTGGGATTTCAATATAAATTATAATTTTTTTTTCTTCTTATTTTTGATCGAACAACATTAACTTATTTGCTTACAATAGGTTTACTTCAAAAAAGTTAATAAAAAAGTATAGAGGAAAATAGCTCAAGAATATTTACATGTCTAATCAGATTCAATTGATTATAAATCATGAAGTAGCATAAATATTTCTGAGAGAAAATTCACATATGTCACGACCCGATTTCTCATGTAATGACCTTGAAGGTCATTTTTGACATTTTTGATAAACTTAACGTTTTGTGGAAAACTATTGGATAAGTCATTTTCAACCTATAACTTTGATTTCCATTGATTAATTCATAATTTTAACTTCAAAAATTGGATTTTAAATTGGAGGAATTGGGGTTTTTCAAGAAAAGTACAAATTTAGTTTTCTATTGATTTTCAACTCATTTCAACTCCATTTTGAAAACGGATTTCACCAGTAGATTCTTGATTACTTGAGGAACATTTTCATATAAAAATAATCAGATTTCGAGTTTGATTTTTGATATGAGATTTTTGACTATTTTATTCTTTTCACTTAAATTGCTTGATTTTAGTGTCAACAGATTCGAAATGTGATTGTGAGTCTTTATTTGATTAGATTGTGTTGATTTAGAGTATCGTCGGATGGGAAAAGCTTTGAGTTCGGATTTTTCGTGACTTTTGGCTAAGGTAAGTAAAATTCTAACCTTTGTTAGGTATGTTGAACCTTGTATTTTCCTACGTGAAGGAATTAGGGCGTGTTGGGTCATTAGATTGAATTGAATTATATAAGTTGAAGTGTGTAGTGGGAATTCGAATAGGAGATTGTTTAAGTGTTGTGAATTACGAGGCATTGATTTATTGTGTGATTATGGAATATATGATATCTTACATGAATATTTATCCTGTTTTACTCATTATTTGTGCATATGTTATATCTGTGATTGCTGAAAAATGATATGAGTGAGGAATTGAATATTGGGATCGAGTTTTGTACCAATCGAGGTGATTTGCTGAGGTTTTTTCCAGTGGCCGAGGTCTCTTCCGGCGGATATTATTGTCGATGTCTCTTCCGATAGTTATTAGCCGAGGTATTTTTCGATGGATACATGGTCTATGTGAGGCCCCTATAGGTTTTGATTTGAGGTGATCATTGGATGCGTATCGCATGACAAACATGCATCACGATATTTGAAATTGCATGTTCATCTATTTCTTCCTTTTATTGATTATGATCTGAGATTACATGTGTTTGCCTAAGTATAGTGGTGAGAGCACAATTGTACCTTTTATTTGTGGACTGTTTAGTATTCTAGTATAATTGTGATATAAACTGTATGGATTGGGCTGTCGGAGTGCAGATGTGTAGTTGTGGAGGATTGTGGTTGAGATGTCAAGAGTACCTATGTTCCGCATTACTTTACTTAGGGTATAGTTTCCATTTTGCAGAGTGATGTACGTGGATTTGTGGTACTTTTAATGCTTTAAACTTAGGAATGTGCATGCCTTTTAAGCATTTATTAGCATATTTGATGATTGGTTGTGCTTATTTTGCCGGAAACTAAGTTGTAGATTGGGTCGAGGAATCAAAGCACTGAAGGAAAGTATTTTTTGGGGTTTACGGGCTCACCCTATGACTCATCGTTACTTATACGGGTTATAGGTGTCAATCGTTAAAAGACAGAAACTGTAGACCACGAGTGAAGTGAACGACTCGTTCTCATATTTACGGATTGTCAAAATAAGTTGTCTAAGCAGCAGTAAATGAATGAGGGCAAAGTGAAGAAGAAGAATAAGTTCTACGGCTCTTCTAAATTCCTATGAGTCGTAGAAATCACTCGCAACTTGAAGTTACAGGTGATGAAGAAAGGACAGTGTCTATGACCTGATTTGGCAAGTCGTTCTCAGATTTACAAGCCGTAAAGAGTGTTCATGAAGAAGAAGAAGTCCTCAGTGCAACGTGAGGGATTACGAGCTGGGTCTACGACTCGTCTAAGATTATACGACCCATAAAAATGAGCCATAGACCCAAACCGACTTTAGGTTTCCTATGTTTTCCAAATTCATATTTATTTAGGATTTTTGCCTATAAATACACTTATTAGGTTTAGATTACTTTATGCACATTTTTGGGTTTGAGAATATAGCTTAAAATACTTTTTAGCTTTTATTCTTGAATTAGGATTTTTTTGTTATCAATATTTTACGTTCGGATTTTATTGAAGATTTTTTGGGTTCGCATAATTCTCATTGTAAGTTTATAATTATTTTAACCTGAATATTATTGATTGTGAAAACGTAGTTATGAGTGTCTAAATTCCACAACTAGAGTTGTGGGAACCACGAAGAATTAACAGCGTAGAACTTAATAAAAAGTAATTCTTGAATAGTGTGCATGCATGTACTGTTTTTTCCTTTGTTTTGATTGCTTTTTAACGGTGGCCAACGTTAGAAATCGCCTTATCCTTACTTGCTGGATCAAGAAGGTAACAGATGGGAAAAAGGATTAAACAACGAGATGTAGGGCTAATCATCCTCATCTAATTAGCTTGAACGGATCAACGGATAGCTAAATCTGGAATCATTGGTAAGGGTTAGTATAACATACACTCGTAGATGGATCACGTTGTGTAGTAAAATTCACTTATTTGTCGGATCAAGGACTTAGGTGTAATTAACTTACCGATTCTACATGTAACACACTAGGAAAGAATTACTAATAAAAAAGGGTCTACTTAGTTAAGGATTCGTGGGGAACACATAAAACCCTAGTTTCACTTCTTATTGATTTAAACCACATTAAATCGTACTTTCATTCGTTGATTTTTGTTATTTGAGTTATTGATTAGTTTTATAAAAATCCCTCCCTTTGTTTTCCCTATTTACGGGAATAACTTGATTACTAAAGAAAATAATAAACGATTGATCTAAAGTCTAAACCACATTCCTCGTGGGATCGGCCCTAACCTTTGTTATGTTCTATATTTGATTAACGATCGCTTTATATTTCTTTAAGAAGGTGTAATTTGAGCGTATCAAATTTTGGCGCCGTTGCCGACACTGTCTCTGCCCTACAAATGCGGACAACTATTTAACTCTGGATCGGGCTGTGATTGTAGCGAGCTTGATGGATGGATATGAGGTACATGTGGTGAGAATTATTATTTTAGAGACTCATGAGAGGGAGATTTAGCGGAACCCCATGATCTCTTTTCCTTATCTTGTGTTTGCATTGTGCAGGGATGCTATAGTTCCATTGATTGCAGAGGTCGATCCGCTGACTAGAGTGAGCAGGACTACAGACCTAGGGCTCATTAAAGATTATACAAACCTGGTCGGACATTAGTGTGCTCCCATTCCAGTGGTGCAACTACTAGATTTCGAACATATTCAGCCGCCTGTGCATACTGATTCAGCAGCTGCTTTAGACCTCGAGACACCTTCCATAGAGCCATCTAAGGCTTCCCCGACTGCTCCGACATGCCCATCCACTAGCTTGCCGCGACCACAGCACACAGGCTTGGTCATCATTTCGTTTGAGGTTCTACATACTATGATGTAGCGACAGGCACAGACCGAGGCCCAATCGGGTCAGTTGATTCAACAGCTCAAGCCATGGGTTCGTAAAGCCATTATTAAATCAGAAGAGCATGTGGCAGCAAAATTTGAAGTTGCCTTGGCTGATCAAGAGCGACATATATTCAGGTGTGTATTGATGCATTTGAGATGAGGGTAAATGAGAGCTTGCAGGCCTCATCTAGTTTTGATTTCCCATTATTCTAATAGAGCTTGGAGTGCTGCATGCGGAGGTCATATCATTGGCTACACCTGCCCCTCTACCATTCGCCGAACCAGTTGTTTAGCTAATGCACTTGGTTGAATTTTTTATGGATGATGAGTCTGAGGTAGTCCGAGACAAATAGCCCCATATTGATGATGACATTTTGAACAGGGATGAGGCAAGAGGGAGAAGAAAAAAAGAGCACCAAGATCTTAAAGAGGCCAAAAGACCCTCTAAATTATCTGAGGAGATACAAAGAGAGGAGGAGCTGCAGCAAGCTATTGGAGCTCTGAGCTCACAAGTTGACGCTCATGAAGATGCGCAGACTATCTTGGTACCACATGCTGCTGCACTGGGATCCACACCTATGGACCCGGATGCTGCCATATAGGCTTTGGCGCTTATGCGCCACATGGTTTTTTCCTTATCCTCGATACTTTTTACTTTTTGTGTATTATATTGAGGACATGCAAGTCTTTTAAAGTAGGGGTGGGGTGGTTATGAATGAATGCACGAGTATTTAGGCGAAGTCTAAATACCCTAGACACTCAATTAAATTCTTGGGGTTTTCTTGCCTGTGTTCTTTTTTCCCATAGGATCTTTTCAAATTGTGTTGAACCGGCATATTTAGGATGTAAATGTGAAATGAGAGTAGGGATATATGGCATGATGTCTAGAAGGTTTTAAACGAAAATAAATAGACCCCTCCAAAATTTACTTGAATTATTATGACTATTTCTTTGATAGATTGACTATGTAAGATCTTTGTGTGACATGATGCAAACCACTATGATAACACATGAATTAGACTGAAATATGAACCAAAGATTGATGATTGACAATGATACTTAATGCCAAGTGTGTCTGAGGTATTTGTGTGTTCGGACTGTTTGTATCAATTTAGAACTTGCTTCATTGGTCGTACAGTGATAATTGAACTGTTGAATATGAAAGGATCATAGGCCATTTTTGAATCAAGTCCACTTAAACTTAAAAGAACCAACCAAAGATTGTTTGATCCTTTGAACTAAAGATATGAACTTTTAAAAGACCTTTTTGATCAAATAAACATGTATTTCAAAATGTGCCTAATCATAATTATAATCTCTTATTTTGGCCCTGGTCCCTCCTAGGATAATGTACACTTCAAATCAAGCCAAAATCCTAAGTTGAGGATGGCTACTATAAGAGGAACGCAAGAAGAGAAGGGGTATGAGAAAAGAAAACCAAGTAAAAAAAGGTTTGAAAAAGGACGTGTGAAAGGAAAGAAAAGGGTGTGGTGGCTAAGACGAATAAATGGTTTACCAAGAGTTAGCATTCAAAAGTACAAAACATAAGAAAAATATTGTGAAATGAACAAACAAAAGTCATACCTAAGGCAAAAGCAAAAAGCGAAGAAAAAGAGTGAAATGAATTGTGGGTTGTAAGATGTGGAGTCAAGGATAATGTAGTGTTTGAGGAGGGCCGAAAGTCACTAAAATCTAAATGTACCATATCTGTCTCCGAGCCTACGTTACAAGCTAAAAAATCCTATAATGATCCTAATTCAACAGTTCAAGAGTCTAAGTATTGAAAATAAGGGGAAGCCTATGGTATTGTGCATGAAAGGATGAATTTCTTTTGTGAGTGAGTGTTTTCCACGTCCTTGATTTTAAAGAACAAATGTAACTTATGAGTAAAAAAGGGACTTCTTTTCAGTGAGGGCACAAGTGACATTGTCTAAATAGGCATGAAAATGGTGAATGTTGTTTTTGGTATGTTAATTTGTCTATTAGTATTGAAGTGTCTAACATTGATCCACATAAGTTGGTTTGATTTGAAATAATGGTTGCAATAGTATCATGAATAAAAATTGGAAAGGGTCGGGGAGTTAATAGCCTATGATTGCTGTACCTTCTTAATATTGTTTTGCATTGTGTTGTTATAGCAGAGTAGTGTCGTTTAAGGACAAGAAACCATTTTAAATTGAGGGTGTTGATGTACCATGGATTTATGGTACTTTTAATGATTTAAACTTAAGAATGTGCTTACCTTTTAAGCATTTGTTAGCATATTTGATGATTGATTGTGCTTATTTTATGGGAAACTAAGTCGGAGATTGGTTCGAGGAATCACAACACTAAAGGAAGGTATTTTTTGGAGTTTACGGGCTCATCCTACGACTCATCATTACTTATACAGGTCGTAGGTATTAATCGTCAAAAGATAGGAGAAAAAGTAAAGTTGAACTAAAGACCACAAGTGAAGTGAATGACTCGTTCTCATATTTACAGGTCGTCAAAATAAGTCGTCTAAGCATCAGTAAATGAATGAGGGAAAAGTGAAGAAGACGAGTAAGTTCTAAAGCTTGTCTAAATTCCTATGAGTCATAGAACTCACTCGTAACTTGAAGTTACAGGTGATGAAGAAAGGACAGTGTCTATGACTTGATTTGACGAGTCATTCTCAGATTTATGAGCCATAGATAGTGTTCATGAAGAAGAAAAATTCCTCAGTGCAACATGAAGGATTATGAGCCGGGTCTACGAATCTTCTAAGATGTTATGACCCGTAGAAACGAGCCGTAGACCCAAACCGACTTTAGGTTTCCTATGTTTTCCAAATTTAAATTTATTTAGAATTGTTTGTCTATAAATGCACTTCTTAGGTTTATATTAATTTATGCACGTTTTTGGGTTTGAGAATACAACTTAAACTACTTTTGAGCTTTTATTCTTGAATTTGTTTTTTTTTGTTAGAAATAGTTTACGTTCGGATTTTATTGAAGATATTTTGGGTTCGCATAATTCTCATTGTAAGTTTATGATTTCTTTTAACCTGAATATTATTGATTATGAATATGTAGTTATGATTAGCTAAATTCCACAACTAGAGTTGTGGGAACCATGAAGAATTAACGACGTAAAACTTAATAAAAAGTAATTCTTGAATAGTGTGCATGCATGTATTATTTTTCCCTTTATTTTGATTGCTTTTTAACGGTGGCCAATGTTAGAACTCCTCTTTTCCTTACTTACCGAATCAAGGAGGTAACGTATGGGAAAAAGGATTAAACAATGAGATTTAGAGCTAATCATCCTCATCTAATTAGCTTGAACGGATTAAGGGATAGCTAAATCTGGGATCATTAGTATGTATTAGTAAAACATACACTCGTAGACGGATCAAGTTTCGTAGTCAAATTCACTTATTTGCTGGATCAAGGACTTAGATGAAATTAACTTACCGATTTTACATGTAACACACTATAAAAGAATTACTGATAAAAAAGGGTCTACTTAGTTAAGGATTCGTGGGGAACACATAAAATCCTAGTTTCACTTCTTATTAATTTAAACCATTAAGCCGTACTTTCGTTCGTTGGTATTTTTTATTTGAGTTGTTGATTAGTTTTAGAAAAATCCCCCCTTTGGTTTCTCTCTTTATGATAATAACTTGATTACTAAGGCAAATAATAAACGATTGATCTAAAGTCTAAATCATATTCCTCGTGGAATTGACCCTATCCTTTGTTAGGTTCTATATTTGATTAACAATCACATTATACTTCTTTAAGGAGGTGTAATTTGAGCGTACCAATGAGTAACGTGTTATTGGTGCTCACCCATTGCTTCTATATTTATGTAGGATCTGAGCCTAGCACCTCCTACTCTTAGTACTCCTTGATCAGTCCGAGTTTCTGGACGCTTGAGAGGTAGCAGCTTGTTCCCTCTGACAGACTCTCATCATGCATTTACTTTATATTTTGTTCTACTTGAGAATTAAGACATATATACTTGTATATTTTTCATTTTTGTTGAAATAGTGGCTTGTACATGTGACACCAAGTCTTGGGTAGTTAGAATCTATTTTCCCGCTTATCCTTATCTACATCACATTAGACCTTATATTTTATTTTTTGCTTATTTAGAATTATTCAGACTCTTTGGCTGGCTCATCTTGGTGGATTAGGTGAGTGCCATCACACCTGAATCCGGGTTGTGACAAATTGGTATCAGAGCCCCAGGTTCATAGGTCTCACATGTGTACAAGCCCAATCTAGTAAAGCCTTGAGGATCAGTGCGGAGGCGTCGGTTACTTATCTTCGAGGAGCTATGAAGATTGTTAGTAAATTCTCTTTTTACTTCTTTCAAATCTATCGTGTGTGGGTTCTTGTACAAGTGCTGAGTTTTTTCCTATCCTTTCAGTAGATATCTCGGGCTCAAGCTTTAGCTTCTACTGGATGAGGGGAGTCAGCCCTCGAGGTTGCTACTGAGGCCTCAACTCGGGGTAGAAGTTGAGGCAGATCCAGAGGTTGAGGTAGGGGATGGGGATGAAGAGCGGCACCATCCAGGGATCATGAGAGGGGAATTTCCCCTGAGCCAGCAATAGAGGCTAGAGGAGAGAATGTTCCTCCTGAGTATGCAACAACACCATTACTACATGACACTTTATTGAGGGTCTTGGGCGTGCTAGAGACTATGGCACAGACTAGCAGTGCCACGGGCATACCCAGTGTATCTTAGACTTGAGTGAGGGTCCAGGTTCCATACCAACATCAGGCTCCTGAGGCAGAAAGATAGGCTGGACAGCCACTAGTAGTCCCTATAGATGAGTTTCCTCCAGTCCCAGTAGTCGAGGTTCAGGATGCACCAATAGCTACATTGACTGAGTATGAGAAGCGTCATTATGAGAAGTTCAGGAAGATGGACCCACCTAGTTCTAGGGTAGGAAGATCGAGGACGTATATGTATTCTTGACCACCAGTGGGTTCGATATGTTACTCTTTAGGTTCGTGGGCCAGCTAGAGAGTGGTGGAGGATATAATATGTTCCTTACTAGTTGGATCCCCTCCAAGTGACTTGGGAGTCATTCACCAATCCTTTTTATGATCATTTCGTCCCTTGGAGTGTAAGGGAGGAGAGTCACCTCAGGTTTGAGAGCCTAAGGTAGGATAGGATGTCCATTTCTGAGTACGAGGTTTGCTTTTATCAGCTATCCAGATATGCTGCCGCTATAATCCCCGATGATATCAAGAGAGTTCACCGTTTTGTGAGGGGTTTGACTTATTCTATTAGGTAGTCGGTATTCTGGGTATCTAGAGATAGAGCCTCCTTTCAGTCGGTGGTTAGTGACGCCAATGAGTTGGAGTTGATGGAGAAGGAGGAGTTTGGGGACCCCAAAAGGGACCATGCTTCTGGTCAATTTTTGGGTACCTCATCTGGAGGTAGAGGCTCTTATAGAGAAGGTGGTCATTTCAGCAAAGAGGGTTGGTTTATGCCTCTATGCCAGCAACTGAGGGAGGACAGGGTTATTGTGGTTCATGTTAGAGTTCATCCGGTTCACAACCTAGGCCTGCAGGTTGGGGTGGTTACAATATCCATCCTATTTCTTCGCATCAGTCATCTATTCTGAGAATGTGTTTTGGGTGTGGATCCTTGGATGATAGGATTCAATCTAGGAAAACAAGAACAAAATAAGAAATTGAAAGACAAAAAAATAAAGATTGATAGATAGACAAAAAATAGGAAATTGAAAGCAACTAAAGGGTATATTAAACCCTAAAACCTCAATCGTCCTAAGAAGCACCTAACTCTTACGAAGACCTCGAGGGAATTGAACTCACAATCAATATTCAAAATGTCTTACCTAAGATGAAGCATAAGCTAGCTATTTATAGTTTTTGTCTAGTTCTTACAAAAATGGCCCAAAAGTGACCCCAAAGCTTTACAAAAATGGCATAATCTGGCCGATGTTCAAGTGATGCCCAAAATGACGGGCGGTCACCCTCTTAACGAGGCATCACTGCCTCCATTGCCCCTAGGTAGTGTGCTGTCCACAACCATCTAAGTGACGCCCATATTGATGGGCCATCACCTCTTTACGCCTAAGTTGACGGCGGTCAAGCCTAGGCAGTGAACAACTTGCCTTCTCTTCCACCTCTTATTGAATCATCATGTTGTGGAACCCTTTGTGTAATCTCAAGATGAGCTCAAAGACGTCTAACATGACCATCTTCACAAATATGCTTTGTAGAACTTGTAGCCCTCGCAAGTGGCTCCTCATAAATAGATTAGAGGCAACTTGGGTCACATCATACTCCCTGTCTTGAAAAGGATTCGTCCTCGAATCCAAGCCTTGAAAAACCATAGGGAAAACAAGCAACAAAAACATCCTCTAGGCATGAGGGTTAGCGTTAGTAACAACAATTTTATCACCATGCCAAGGTGGCACACACTTAACATATATCCTAGCATCAAATGGTTGAAGCAAGGGTTTTGTAACCCCACAAGGCAAAAGACACTTGGCTACTAAAGATATTTTGACATAGGGGAAAATTAGGAGAACCACATTGGCTCCATAATTAGGCAAGCACAAATCCCCTTTCAAATCAAGTAAGACACCACATGCTAAGTACAAGGTCATAAACAATATTCACCTAAGTTAAGACTCCACCCAACATACTAGCTAATTTCAGGAATGAAATTACTCCTAATCCACCACCAGGGTAAACTACCATTGTAATGCTCACATAAATTGGCAAAAACATCTCCTTTAAGCAAATATGATCAAGTAGTAACATCAAGTAAGAATCATATGAAATGAAAGAAATGATACAACTATACTCATCACTAGTTAGGCCAACATCGAGGTCAAATGGAAAGGAATAACATAGCATCAAGTCAAAGAGACTCTCATTTGCTGTATTGATACTACTATTAATGTAAAATGTACTCCCGAAACAAGAATGAGTATAATCATATGCAAATAGATAGTAGAGAAAGGTGTCTCGCAAAACAACTTCATCCAAGGTGTTTACATAAGTATGGTTACTATTTCAAATTCATTGGTCATACCATCAAGAATTGGAACACACCAAGAAGAAGAGGTATTAGGAAAACAAATACCACCTTCCTTCTCATCATAATCCTTCCCCATAAGAGTACTCTCATATTCTAAGAAGAGATTTCCACCTTTGAGAGGAAAGTTTTCACACCATAGTGGATTACTATAAAAAGTACAACTCTCATGAACTACACTATTATCATGATTTACCTCACTAGGCACCTCACTAGGAGTGATCTAATCATTTTCAAATAAGATATTGTACTTGAAGAGAGAATGATCAATCATCATAGGAGAATTAAAACATGTAAGTTCACTCTCAAAACAACATATCATTTTCTGAAGTATTTTCAAGCACATGATCTCTATGAGCAAAAGAAATTATAGGATTTTTGACCAAAGATATGCTCAATTAGGCACTCCTATCCAAATGATCAACATTATCACCAAATTGAGGTTCATGAATCACATCACAAGATTCCTCAATTAGTGAATTAAACTCACAAGCAAGTAGATCAACATAACCACTACATGTTAATGAACTATCATTCAAAGTACCGATTTCAACACTAGGTGGACACAAATCAATTTTACTAGAAGAATCAATTCGGTCATCAATAGGATCAACTATTGTATCCACACCCTCAAAATGTATAATATAATTACTTGGTAAAGAATCATTAGTCTCACATAAAGACAAGCTATCACTCTCAGTTTGTTTATTTGTAGTTGTAAAAGTGTTAAGTTTAGCTATTGTACCTTAACGTTTGCAAGAAAGATCTTCTTTACCTTGGAAGCACACTCCCTTAGGAATGTTGGAACACTCCAAAGGCACATTTATCACACCTTCGATGGTAGGTTATTTATTGGGAACTTGTGTCCCTTCATTCATCATGCTTGTATCTACACAAGAACCCTTACAAAGAGAAGAATAAGCAAGAAGGTTAGATTGAGATTGTGGCAATCTCCTCACTTCACTCCACTCAACCTCTCTTTTTTCCACTCTTAGGTTACCACTTTACTCTCCCTCACTCCTCTTAATCTTTTGTCTCTCATATTTCACCTTAGGAGGAGGAAATAAATAGTTCCCCATTGATTCATAACATGGTTGGACTATATTTCCTTATTTGGAACCCTATGTTTGTTGAACCAGTTGTCTCCCAAACATAAGTAACAAAAGGCCATAGGTATTAAATCACACCAAACCTCCTCGTAGTATTCTCCACATGTAAAAGAGACCTTTACTGCTTTGATAACCTTATATCCATCCATGATGTATGGATAACACTTTGATATTCGAGGCAACCTGTCTACTATAGAGGGAGTGATATATGTTATATTGAACCAATCATTGAGGACAAGATCAAACCCCAAAGCATCATAAATAGCAACCTTTATTTTAAGAGCTTGTCTTCTTGGGTCAATATTATAAAGCTTGGTATACCCTTTTGGCACATACTTTAAACTTATGAGCTATTTCAATTCTCCCTATATTAAAGGGTTGGTATTTACACCAAATCCTTGAAGCCATCCCTCATGTTTCCAGGGAATACCTTGATTTCTTTAGGTCATCCAAATCATGGTTTTGGAAATTTTGCTCACATTGCCACTCCCAATAAAGATAGGCCTTTGGATCACACTTTCCTTCAAAAGTAGAGAGAGTAACCCTTTTGGGATTGAAATCCCTAGCACATCTTTCATACCCTCCTTGATTCCTATATCCCGACACTTTTACATTGGAATCAAATATAGAGGATGTATTACTCTTTAACATTGGAGATGTATACTCCTTCTTTCCATCTGATGACTTCACTTTGACTAGGATAAGGATTACCAAAAGACAAAGAATATGAATCTTTACAAGACTTAGGGCCATGCTCCTCATAATTCTTATATAAGAGAGTATTGTACCTCACCTCATAATTCTTGGAGCGTGAAGTGTAATATGTTCCACCATCATCATAGGAACCATCTCTACTCTTAGAGTGTGAAGTGTAAGATATTTCATGTGCTCCATCATCATCATCATCATAAGGGCTATCACTAGGTGCTTCATCCTCTCCATCTCCACCATAACAAGCATCACAAGGCTCTTCTCTGGAATAGTATCTCTCATTCCCATTTGGCTCTTGATCATGGCCATCATCATAGCGTCCATAATCACCACTATATTCATAACCATAGTCTCCATTACTACAATCATAGTCTCCCATATTGCAATCACATGTATCCAAAGATACTGAGGACATATTTTCTTTATAGATCCTTTATACATATAAAACAAGAACACAAGATTAGTAGTAAAAGTTACTCATCAACACTTGTGTTTACACACCTTTGATTGCCTCTCAAATTGTCTCGACTATGGTTGAAGATTGCTTATACTTGGTTAGTTCACGAAGCTTCAATTGCTACTCTTGGCCAGAATGGATCTTTGTTTTGAGAAGGACGAGCGACTCAATTAAAAAAAAGGACGTAGATCAAGAAGTTATTTATGAAGTAAAAATAAGAAAAGCACACAAAAGAATTAGAACGAATGAAAAACAAACACAAGAACTAGCACTCACAAATTTTAAAATTTCCATACTTTTTTTTACCTCTAACTCAACAAAGTGAGCCTCACTTCACCACAAGAGAAGAGAATTTAGAAATTAAAACTAGGAATTAGGTAAGAGATCACCAAAGAATATCTCACTTGTTGAACGAGGGATGTCAGTGATGGTCTATCTAATGGTTCATCAAATGTGTGATGGGCTGTCAAACATATATTCAAAAATGACTCTAAAAATTGGCTTACTAGATAAGACTGACACCCAATGTGATGAGTTGTCACTTGTATGATAGGACATCACTTGCTTCGTCAAAAGAAGGGTTCCAATCATGAGTTTCTATTTATGGATGAAACCCAAAGTGATGGGGCATCACCCTTGCTGTCACTCTTCTTCTGTGATTTTTGGACTCCGTATTTTATGCTGAATTTTGATTTCCTTGGGCCTACTTTTCTTAGGTCTTACCCCTTTTGGACTCAAAACACTTTTTCATATTTGTTTTAAGGGTTTTGGATCGAATGTACCTTTTCTTTCTTCTTCTTCCCAAGAACTTTATGAAGACCACCAAGTACACCTCAAAAATTCAAATTTACATCTCCTTCAAATAAACTCATACAAAGCTCAAATTTCAACCATAGCTTCCTTTCAATGTAGAGAACAAATCCCACAAGAAATCAAAATCCAATCAACAACAAATCAAAGAACCCATTTTCAAAATCTTCAAGTTCCTTAAGCTTGCTTCACCCAACAATGGTAGAACTCAAACCCCTTACTCAAACTTGGTGAAATCTCGTATCTAGGCTATATTAATACTAGAGAATGCAAATATAGTATTAGAAACATCAAACAAGACTCAAAACACAAAAATATTTTTGGAATTTCTTCCAAAAATATGACTCTCTCTTTTTTAGATTTTCTTTAAATACCACAACCCAAGACTAGAATTGTAAAAATAAATCTAAGCTCGGCTCTGATACCAAATGATATGATTCAACCTAGGAAAATAAGAAAAAAATAAGACATCAAAAGACAAGAAAATAAATATAGATAGATAGACATAAAATAGGAAATTGAAAGAAACTAAAGGGTATATTAAATACTAAAACCTTAATCATATTAATCCTAAGAAGCACCTAATTCTTATGAAGACCTCGAGGGAATTGAATTCACCTCACAAACCACGTTTCTAAGCAACGTTCAACCCAAGCTTGTACCAAGCTTACAACACTCTTTCAAGAGTTTCATCATATCAATATTCAAAACAATCTACCTAAGAATGAAGACTAAGATAGTTATTTATAATGTTTGGCTAGTTATTACAAAAATGGACCAAAAATATCCCATAAAGCTTTACGAAAATGGCCAAATCTGGTTGATTTTCATGTGACGCCCAAAATGATGGGCCGACACCCTCTTAATGAGGCATCACTACCTCCATCTCTCCTAGGTATAGTGCTATCTGCAACTATCTAAGTGACGCCCATGTTGATAGGCCGTCACCCCTTTGCCGCCCAAGTTGACGGTCGTTATGCTTAAGTAGTGAACAACTTGCCTTCTCTTCTTCCTCTAATCCAACCATCATGTTGTGGAACCCTTTGTGTAATCTCAATATGGGATCAAAGATGTCCAACACAGCTATCTTCACAAATATCCTTTGAAGAACTTATAGACCTCACCCATGCCTTTTTGTAAATAGATCAGAGGCGACTTGGGTCGCATCGTAACTATATGGGTTGATAATTCCCCATGTAGACTTATATTGGTCCACGCCGTACTTATACAGTAACACCAGTCTCCGATGCCACCAGCTAAAGGGTCAACCACACAGACCTGGGGTCGTGGTAGGGGTTTGCTTGATAAAGGTGGTCGTATCAAAGGTAGGGGAGTAGGTGATGCCTTAGAACAGCAGGGTAGTAGAGGAGTTTCCCAAATAGGTCATGGATGAAAAGCATATTGTTATGCTTTTCTAGGTAGACCCGAGGTTGAGGTCCCCGATGCAGTCATTGTAGGTATTGTTCTAGTTTGTTATCACCCTGCATCTTTGTTATTTTATCTTGGCTCTACTTATTCATATGTGTCAACATATTTCTCCTTTGGGTTTGACTTGTTATGTGATTGTATGCCTATGCCCATCCATGTTTCTACCTAGTAGGAGAGCCCTTAGTACTGGATCGGGTGCACCTATCCTGTCTTGTGTCTTTGGTAGATTATGAGATGTGGGTGGACATGATTATCCTTGATATGGTAGTCTTCGACGTCATTTTGGGTATGGATTAGATATCTCCATATCATGGAATTCTTGATTGGTATTCCAAGGTGGTGACATTAGCTTTGCCTGGTAGGCTACGGATAGAGTGGAAGGGTTTGAGTGGTTCCTATCCTAGGAGGGTTATTTTTTGTATTCAGGCCTAGCAATTGATCGATAGGTGTTGTTTTGCGTAGTTGGCATTTATTCGTGATACTGGTGTTGAGCCTCTTTCTATGGAGTCTATTTGAGTGGTTTGAGAGTTTATGGATGTATTTCCTATCTATCTTCCAAGGGTTCCACCTGATAAGGATATTGACTTTGCTATTGACTTCGAGTTGGGCATCAAGCCCATATCTATTTCTCCTTATCGTATGGCTCCAATTGAGTTGAATGAGTTAAATGAGCAGATTCAAGATTTGTTGAGTAAGGGGTTTTTTTGCCTTAGTGTTTCATCTTGGGGTGCCCCAATGTTATTTGTGAAAAAGAAGGATGGGTCTATGAGAATATGTATTGACTATAGACAGTTGAATAAGGTGACTATCAGGAATAAGTACCCTGTCCCCCATATCGATGATTTATTTTATCAGCTCTAAAGAGATTCTCTAAGATCCATATAAGATCCGGGTATCATCAATTGAGGATTCGGCCTTTAAATATTCCTCAAACAGCCTTTTAGATCGACCAGAAATGGCCACTATGAGTTTTTTGTTATATCTTTTGGGCTACCTAATGCCGCAACAACATTTATTGAGTTGATGAATGGGGTATTTCATCCATATCTGGACTCATTTGTGATGTATTCATTGATGATATCTTGGCTTACTCTAAGATCGAGGGAGATCATGTGGAAACACTTGAGGATTATGCTCTATAGACTTAAAGAAGAGAAGCTTTATGCCAAGTTCTCTAAGTGTGAGTTTTAGTTAAGACCGGTGGTGTTGTTAGGGCATTTGGTGTCCAAGAAAGGCATTAGAGTCGATCCAACTAAAATTGAGGTGGTCCGAGGATTGACAGGCCCACCCCAGCTACTAAAATTCACAGTTTTATGGGTTTGGAAAGGTATTATCATTATTTTGTTTAGGACTTCTCAACGATAGCTGCTCTATTGACCAGGCTCAGTTAGAATAATATGGTATTTCATTGGTCGGATGAGTATGAGGAGAGCTTCCAAAAGCTTAAAGTATTATTGACTACCACACTTGTGTTGACTTTTCCTGAGGTGGGTGTTGACTTCACTGTGTATTGTGATACATTGGGGATGGGCTTAGGTGGAGTGTTGATGTAAAAGAGAAAGGTGATTGCCTATGCTTCAAGGCAATTAAAGACTCATGAAAAGAACTATCCCACCTATGATTTAGAGTTGGCGATAGTTATCTTTGTTTTGAAGTTATGACGACATTAATTTTATGGAGTTCATTGTGAGATATTCATCGATCACCAGAGTCTACAATACATCTTCAGTCAGCAGAACTTGAATTTGAGGCAAAAGAGGTAGGTTGAGATTTTGAAGGATTATGATTTGACTATTCTATATCACCCTGGAAAGGCCAATGTGGTGGCTAATGCATTGAGTAAGAAGACTTCTAGTATGAGAAGTCTTACAGCTATTCGAGTTGAGGAGCGACACTTGGCTAAAGATGTTCAGAGATTGGACAATGGGTTAGTGAGATTGTAGCTTTTTAATGAGGGTCGAGTGATTGATTTTATAGACGCCTACTCTTCTTTGATGGATCATTTCTAAGAGAGGCAGTTTGAGGATGAGAAGTTGTGCCTTATTGGCGACAAGGTGGCGAAAGGAGAAGCTAAAGAAGCAATGCTTTATTCTGAGGGTGTTTTGAGGATTCTGAGTCTCATTTGTGTGCCCAAGGTAGGTGAATTGGTCAGATTGATACTTAAGAAGGCTCATTGCACTGTATATTCTATTCATCTAAGGACAACCAAGATGTACCTTGAATTGAGTCAACACTACAAGTAGTGTGGTATGAAGAAGGACATCGCCGAGTTTGTGTCCAAGTGTTTGACATGTTAGCAGGTTAAGTGTGAGCACTAGAGGCTCGGGGGTGAGTCTCAGAGGATGCCCATTCCCAGTTGGAAATGGGAGATGATTATGATATATTTTGTGGTAGGTTTTCCCACTACCATGGGAGGTTTTGATTCTATTTGGGTTTTGTATGACTGATTGACCAAATCGGCTCATTTCATTTTGGTTAAGGTTAATTTCATGGAGGATAGGTTAACTCATCTCTATATTAGTTAGATTGTTAGGCTTCATTGGGTTCCCATTTATATTATATCAGATCGGGGCTCATTATTCACCTCTCACTTTTGGGAGGCCGTGCAGCATGGATTGGGTACTCGATTGGATCTGAGTACCACATTCCACCGTCAGATGGACGAATAGACTGAGAGGACTATTAAGGTACTTGAGGATATGCTACAGGCATATGTGATTAATTTTGGTTCTCGGTGAGATCAACACTTTCCCATGGTGGAGTTTGCTTACAACAACTGTTACCATTCTAACATCCATATGGCTACATTTGAGGCCTTGTATGACCGGAGGTGTACATAGCCCATTAGATGGTTTGATTCTGTGGCTGTGGATAGCCTAAACACTGATTTGGTCCGAGATTCTATGAAGTGAGTTTGCCTAATTCAACATAGGTTGTTGACATCTCAGAGTCGTCAGAAGAGCTATACTGACAAGCAGGTTTGACCTTTTTGTATTCATGGTTGGGAATCAGGTATGGTTGAGGATCTTTCCCTTGAACGGTGTCATGAGGTTTGGGAAGAAGGAAAGCTTATCCCTAGGTTTATTGTCCCTTTTGAGATCTTAGATTGAGTGGGATATGTGGTCTGTAGACTTGCCTTGCGACCTAGTCTATCCCCTATACATCCAATATTCCATGTCTTGATTCTATGGCGCTACATTACAGATGAGTCTCATGTGATTTCCCATGATTCAATGGAGTTGAGTCCAGATTTAAAATATGAGGAGGAGCTTGTGGCTATTTCAGACAGGCAGGTCAGGAAATTGAGGACTAAGGAGATAGCTTTAGTGAATGTCCAATGGCGGCATCAGTCTGTGGGAGGCTACTTGGGAGTTAGAGGCAGACATGTGCGCCTGTTATCCCTATCTTTTGAGACTCCAAGTATGTCCCTTGATTTATGTTCGAGGATGAACATGGTTTTTAGTAGTGGATGATGTAATGACCCTGAAGGTTATTTTTGATATTTTTGATAAACTTACAATTTTACCGCTCTTGTTAGTTTCCCTGAGTCACTTTTGATTGGGTTTGTAAGTTAGGTTTTGGAAATTTTGTGAAAGGTTGGGATGCACTCATGATGATTAATGGAAAACTATTAGGTAAGTCATTTCCAACCTATACCTTTGATTTCCATTGATTAATGTGTGATTTTAGCTTCAAGAAATGGATTTCAAATTGGAGGAATTAGGATTTTTCAAGAATAATGCAAATTTAGTTTTCTATTGATTTTCAACTCATTTTTACTCCATTTTTGAAGATGATTTCACCAGTAGATTCCTGATTACTTAAGGAACATTTTCATCTATAAATAATCAGATTCTGAGTTAGATTTTCGATATGAGATTTTTGACCATTTACCTTTTTCACCTAAATTTCTTGATTTTAGTGTCAATAGATTTGAAATGTGATTGTGAGTCTATATTTGATTAGATTATGGTGATTTGAAGTATTGTCGGAGGGGAAAATCTTTGAGTGTGGATTGGTCGTGACTTTTGACTATGACAAGTGTAATTCTAACCTTTTTTAAGTATGTTGAACCTTGTATTTTTCTATGTGAGGGAATTAGGGTGTGTTGGGTCATTAGATTGAATTGAATTATATGAGTTGAAGTGTGATAGTGGGAATTTGAATAGGAGTAATTATTGTGAATTACGAGGCATTAATTTGTTAAGTGATTGTGGAATATATGATATCTTACATGAATATTTCTTGTGTTTCATTCATTATTTGTGGATATATTATATCTGTGATGACTGAGAAATGATATTAGTGAGGAACTGGATATTAGGACCGAGGTTTCTACCGGTCAAGGTGATTTACTGAGGTTTCTTCCAGCATCCGAGGTCTCTTTCGGTGGATGTTATGTCTGAGGTCTCTTTCGATAGATATTGACCGAGGTCAATATGAGGCCCCAATAGGTTCAGATCTAAGGTGATCAACGAATGTGTATCATAGGATAGACATGCATTACGATATTTGACATTGCATTTGCATCTATTTCTTGGTGTGATTGATTATGATCTGATATTACATGTGTTTCCCAGAGTATAGTGGTAAGAATGTAATTGTACCTTCTATTTATGGACTGTCTAGTATTCTAGTATAATTGTGATATAAACTATATGGATTTGATTGTCTGAGTGCAGGTGTGTAGTCGTGGAGGATTGTGGTTGGGATGTCAGGAGTACCTGTGTTCCGCATTGCTTTATTTAGGGTTTAGTTTCCATTTTGCTAAATACCGTATTATTGGTGCTAACCCCTTGCTTCTACATTTATGTAGGATTTGAGCACGACACCTCTTTCTCTTAGTATTCCTTGATTGGTTTAAGCTTCTGGACTTTTGGGAGGTAGCAGGTTGTCCCCTTCGGCAGACTCTTGTTGTCAATTTGCTTTATGTTTTGTTCTACTTGAGAGCTGAGACATATATACTTGTATCTTTTTCATTTCTATTGAAATAGTGGTTTGTACATGTGACAACATGTCTTGGTTAGTTAGAATCTATTTTCCCGCTTATCCTTATCTATATCACATTAGAACTTACATTTCTCTTTTGTTTTTGCTTATTTAGAATTGTTCAGACTCTTCTTATTTAGAATTGTTCAGACTATTAGGATAACTCATCTTGGTGAGTTAGGTAAGTGACATCACACCCGAATCCGGGTCGTGACATCTAAGGTCATGATGGAACCTATTATATTCCACTAGTAGGTAAGCTAACCCGTAACCCATAATAACTAGTAATAGGTTTAAGGGTAGAAACTAAACAGGAGTAGGCAATTTTAACATAAGCAGGATAATTCAGCAGAAGAAAAACCAAAAATAATATATATACAACTGATCCCTCCAAGAAATTGGAAGTCACTAGTACAGAGTTGAGTAACAAATAAGTACAAGTCCTAAAACTGGACTACTGAAACAAGACTGTCTCAAAAATCAAAAGACAGACAAAATATATATATATATACAGAGGGAGACTGGTAAATCCAGAATATTGTGTACTCACCCACGCCTCCAATCAGTTGTTCTCCAAGCTTGATTAAATGGTGGCAACTATTGCTCGGACCTGCATCATAAAAAAAGATGAAGAGTGTAGTTTGAGTACAAACAATATGCACCCAGCAGGCATTATTGGTTGACTGAGCTTGTAAAGTAAAAGTGATATAAAAAGAAGGAATAGAAATGACAGAAGTCAAGAGCGGAAGTCTAAAGTAAATGAAGGAAATGTAATGCGCACTAGTATAAAAAGAACTAACTAAAGTAAACTACAACTAAACTACATCCAAATGGGCGCCCATAAGCCAGAAGGTACACTCATGCGCAAGTTTAAATAAAAACTCTACCTGATGCCCATAAGCCAGATGAGTACACCAAATAGCTATTACTACTGAGAACAAAAATTGAGAACCAAAGACCGAAGAATAAAGAATCAGAACCTCCACTCCATCCAATAGAATCCGACAATAAGGAGGCCGGACCTGTATAACTAGATGCTATCTATAAGTATCCAAGAATTGATCAAGTATCGAGTAATTGAGGCCGAACCACTAACTGGAAGCTTGTTATATGGATCTGAATGCTGAGGCTAGACCTGTATAGCCGAATGCTAGTTATTAATACCAATATGGTCGAGGCCAGACATGAATCCGGATGCTCGATAAGAGTGCCTAATATAACTAGTGCAAATGCTCCCTAAGGTCAATAGTACAAATTTTTGTGGATCTCTGTCCACACGTATTTAATCAATAAACACCATCAGAACTAAACATCGAACCAATCTTTAATCGCAGAGTGGAACCAGTGTCACCGCTGAAACTTGTGAAACCATAGAATCGATAAAGTAAGGACAAAAAGTAAGTGAATCAAGAGAATCACCTAGCTAAGGCCCAAAATATGAGACTCAGGTTTGGTACACCAGTCTACAAAGATCTAAGCCGACCAAGTGACGTTGGGGAAAAACTAAGGCCTATGGTGTCCGAATCATGCATTTCTAAGGAAAGCACTAGTCACACCTAGACTAAGGCTGAACATTCTTCAAATGAACAATAAAACAAGTATACAAATGCACCACAAGGCATGAATTATCAACAAGACAAATATCATGCTCATAAGTATTGAATAAAACCCAAAAAAGGCCTAAAACATGATTTCTAAATGTCTAAGCATGATTCAATGCTACCCAATCCCAAATTCCAACTAGTCAACACACAATTACATTCCTAAGCTCAATCTAAAGAAGGGGAAACATTATCCCACCTATAGGTCGATCACTCGCGCTTCAAAATCACAAAATCAAATCTTTTCCTTTTCTAACGGCCCCTGAACGCTGCCACACTATAAAAAATATATACAATGTTAAGTCACAACCCAAGCCTAGGTCCTTGGTGTGACACGATGAATGAGATACTTGGAGGTACCTTACCCAAGTCTCTTACCATTCATTTAGCTTCTCATAGGTAATGACATTCAATATAAGAGAAAATAAAAGGGATAATGCGACTAAGGGAAACATCATAGAAAAAGAGTCATTGTAAGACCCCGAAAGTCAGAAAGTTGGAAATCATAGAAATCTTTAAATTGTTGACTGGACCCAAGTTTACAATCGTCTCTATGAGTTGTAGAGGTTTCTATGACCCATAGAAATAAGTCATAAAGGGAGTCTTGGTAGTGTATTATGACAAAACTCAACGTAAGGTCTTACGATATAAGTTTATGACCCATAATATTTCTGACGACCCATAGACACAACTTATATGAAGAGTTCTGAGGTTAAGTTTCAAAATTCCCTTAAAGTCAAGTCTATGACTTGATAGGATAAGCCATAGAAGTTGTCATGAGTCATAGGAATAACTCGTAACAAAACTTCAGAGACCCTTAGAATTTGCAGGTTTTGAGACCTCCATGATGAGTCCATATTATAAGTCGTAGACAAGTTGGCGGGTAGAAGAGATGACTCGTTTGCAAACTTTAGAGGCTAGATTTTTAGCCCATTTCTCAAACCTACAAGACGAGTCATCTTAATGACTTGCCATCACTTGAACGACCTGTAGAAGTGCCTGGTATGGTTTTTCGGCCATATTTTAATGAAGGGTATTTATGTCTTTTCCAAAGTTTGGTTCAATAAATCTAGACGCTTTTATGGCCAAGTTTAAAGTTTATATATATATATATATATATATATATATATATATATATATATATATATATATTTATTCAATTCTTGAAATTCCCCACATATTCAATTCATTCTTCAACATTTCTCTAAGTAAGACCAAAGAATTCTCTCAAGGTTCCTCCTCAAGCTAAAGCTAGGGTTTTTGGATTTCTTCAAGGTTCTTCTTCAATTCATAGTGAATTCAATCAAGGTATGTGGGGATTGTTTCATGGGTTCTTTCCAACTATGAAGTCCCAAGATTTTCTCAAAGTTTTATTCAATTTTCAATTGATTATGAACTCTAGTTTTGATAAATTACACTGGTTTGATTTAATTCCATTTCTAGATGTTATCAATGATCATTATATGCATGTTTTCATATGAATTTCATGATTTTAAGTTGAAGCGTGAATACCCATGCATACAGCTATTTCCAAGTTATGATTATGAAGTTAAAGTTGATTTTATTGAATAGATTATTAGTTTAATGATCTTCAAGTAACGTTTTTATGATTTAAAGTTGAGAGTATGATTTTATGATGAAAAGTTATGATGATGATCAAAGTTAAGATCAAAGAAGTTTTTATAGTGTGATAAGTTCAAATCTCACACAATCATGTTATAAGATGGTGATAAGAATAATTCTCACCGAAGTTATGGATTCTTATGAATAACTAAATTAATGAGCTATTCCTAATATGTTTTAAAGATGGATTGATCGGAAGTTACTATATTTTCCTACTATGTTATGATCATGTTGTAATGAATTTCCATTGGGACATTGACTAAGTACTGAGAAGGCTTCTAGGTGGGGTTTGGTCTGTTAGTGCAATTAATTACCCAAGGGAACCCTAGTATCAATCTAAAGTCCAAAACTATTTTTTTGCATAGGATTGCCTTTATGACCTAGATAGTGGATCCACATATAGCTCATTTGAGTTGAGTTGGGATGAGTAACATGATAGAGTATACCCTGGCAGGGTAGCTTCCCCTTTCTCGATGTAGGGATCATCAAATTCCATGTAATAGATTACATGGTCTTAGATGTCGGTTAAATGTCTTATCCCACACAAGTTAAATGTAAAGTCATGAGTTTATGATGAAGTTTTATGATAAGCATGGACCATGAGTTTCATATATTTTAAAATGCTTTTAAGCTTTATTTGTGTTCATTATGTTTGGTCATGCATATTATGGTATATTATTCACGTTCCTTTAGTTGTTCATACATACCTCATATACTTAGTACATTGAAATATACTAACACATATTTTACCTACATTGCCTCATAACGTACGGACGGAGGATGCTCACGATCATCCTATTTGTGGCTAGAGTTGCTCTAGATTCTCAAAGAGTTGGTGAGTCCTTATTCTTGTTGTATACTTGAATTTCTTCTATTGTTAGGGTGAGCTAGGAGCTTGTCCTAATCCCTTGTCAAAGAATAGACTAGAGGCATGTTTAGATGGCTTATGATTTAGTCATATTTGGACATCTATTGAGTTGACTTCCCTTAGTCCCATTTCCTTGTGATGAGTACTTCTACTTATGTTTATCATGTTCTTTAACTTATGAATACAATGAATTCTAAGATGTATTGGTTAGGGTCCCTCGCATCCCGATCACCATGTCACGGCTTAGCCCTAGTTTGGATCGCGACAAGTGTGGTATAAGAGCATAAGGTTTAGAAGATTCCTAAGGAGTCTAACATGCCACATTAAATAGAGTCTTTTTCATTAGTGTTAAGTGCGCCACATCAATGAATAAGGAACTACAAAACATATTAGAAAAGTTTCACTTCTTTCATGATCTATGTCGTGTGGTAGAGTGGTCACTAAGTATTTTTCCCTCTAATGCTTGCTCTTTGTGATTTTCAAAATATGCCTCCACTAAGATACCTCGCTAGAAGGAATGTAGCTGAACAGGAGAAATATTCCCCGAATGATCCTTTGAATGATTAAGTCTCCAATGCCGAGTTTCGAGTGGCCTCTCATGTACTTGCACAAGCCGTAAAGGCTCAAGCCAATCGTGAGGTGGTTGCTCCTGTGAACCCAAATGTGGGTACTGTAGAGACAAAAGTTCATGATTTCATGAGGATGAATCCTCTGGAGTTTTGGGGTTCTAAGGTGGAAGAGGATCTATAGGAATTTGTCTATAGCAATCACAAGATTGTGGATATCATGGAAATTATCCCGATTGAGAGGGCAGAGTTGGCTACTTATCAATTGAAGGGTATTTCTCATATTTGGTATGATCAATGGAAAAGTGAGAGGCCTAGAGGCGGATCCTATGACTTGGGATGAGTTCAAGGGGATGTTTCTTGATCGCTTTTACCCATTGGAGTTGAGGTAGGCCAAAGTGGAAGAGTTCATCAACCTTAAGTAAGACAGGATGAGTGTGAAGGAGTATTTACTCAAGTTTACTCAATTGTCGAAATATGCTCCATTTATGATTGTCGACTCAAGAGCTTGTATGAGAAATTTCGTATCGGGTGTGTCGAATATGATCTCAAAGGAGTTCCAAATGGCTATGTTGATTTGGTATTTTGATATATCTAGACTCATGACCTATGTGGAGCCAATAGAGAGTGAGAAACTAAAGGCGAAGAATAAAGAGTCCAAGAAGCCAAGGACCGATGGTGGTGATTTATCACATAGTAAGTACAAAGGAGGTGGACATCCTCATTTTTGCCAAAAGTACTCTGGCCAAGGGTCTTTTAATGAACTACTCCAAGGTTTGAAAAGAATAGGATGCCCAACCCTAAGTCTCAAGGAGGTGCTCCTATCAACCAAGTTACTCCTGTATGTAAAAAGTATGATAGGAAGCACAAGGGTGAATGTCTAGCCAGTTTGAATGTGTGCTATCGATGTGTTAAGCTGGGTGATCATGCTAAGGAATGCAAGGTCAAAGATGGTCGTCCTCAAGGCCAAGTTGCTCAATGTGCTCAAGTTCAACAAAAGGGTGGTCAATACAATAATAGGTTTTATGCTTTCCATAGTAGACAAGAGGTGGAGGAGACTCTCGATATTGTTACTAGTATCTTACGGGTCTTTTTTTTATTTTTTTTTATTTTATGGGAACAGACCCTACACGAGGCTCCCACCTCTCATGCACAGTCAGGGGTTGAGCAACACCCTCAAGCCTTAACATAAATAATCAAAATAAAATACAAGGAGGGGGACATAAACCTTACCTCCGATCCTATGGTGGTTTATAAGTCGGCTAACCTATTAAGGTCGGCTAACTCATCCCCGATATAAAAAAAGAGACTAACTATAACTAGAAAGCATTAAACCTGTGAGAGGACTCCTCTCGGTACAAATCAACTAAGAAAGCATAAATGAGGGAGACTCTCCCCTTCCATGAGAATACAAGAAAGTAGCCTACACTAGTCCTATTCAATTATGCTACGACTCAGGCATAGCTACATTGAGAAAAAACAAGTATACGAACCTTCTATCTCGCATGGGTTGGGGAAATTCTTTTCATCTTTGCTCTTTTTAGACATGTCGTACCAAGTAGGTCCAAGGAAAGTTGCAGCAACAACAATCGTAGCTAAGGGGGATGAAATGATAGGAAGTAAATGTAGCCGTAGCAGCCAGCTTGCTTGGGATTGTAGTTAAGGAAGCTGAGGGACAGAATAAGTGTAATATGCATTTTGTATGTGGTGTAGCCCTGACTTGAATAGCTGGTTGGATGGTTCCAGTGTTGTCTACTGATCCGGAGGGTACCTGCATATCCACAAATAAACCAAGCAAGAGTTCTAATGCAGCCTTGGCTTAGATGTTTGACTGAAGGTGCCTTGGACTTTGGAAGGGGTCATTGTTGCTGTTCAATGTGCCTGCACAGCAGCAAGTAAACAAACAGAGAGTTGTGTTTGTTGGAGCTCCATCTTATTGTCTTCTCATCAATGAGAGTAGTCAAGGATTCCCAAAGGACTTGGATGAAAGGGGGCTGCTGCAGGTGTTGGATGAATACAGCAGGTATGCATGGATAGTTGGTGGGATTAGGAAAGGCCCTTGCAGTAGTGGCTGTTATGTCCCTTTGTCTGTGACTTTGTTTACCTGCATAGACAAGCAAACAAAGAACCAAGCAAGTGTAATAGTAGTGGGGGTTGTTGCAAACCTGTAGGCAGCTTCTTGTTGCCTCCAATGGAGAGATGAGGAGCTCCTTTGAAGGTATCTTATGTGCCTGCACATAACAATTAAGAAAGCAAGGAGATTCAAGAATTTTGGGATACAATTAGGCTGCTGCAGGTGTTGCAGGGATAGAATATGTATGGGTGTAGGGCTGGTGTGTTGGTGAGGTCCTCTCTTGGAATGCTGTAGTCTCTATGTTGATGCCTTTCATTTGCCAAGGTTCCCCAGCAGTTGTTGTACCTGCACAAAAAACATCACAGAAAAACAAATATCCAACCAGACAGGGGCCTTGTGCAGGGGGCTTTCTATTTGATTTGATGGTTGTATCTGTGTTGTCTTTTCTGTAGTTGTTGTTAGTGCATGTTGATGAGTCAATCCAGCAACCTGCAACAATACAACAAACAACCAAAGGCAAAAAGGAACTTGCACCAGTTAGCAAAAAGGAAAGGACCTCCAAGAGAGCTTTGGGTTTCAACGTCGCTCGACTAACATCTCCAATTATCCGATTGAGTTGAAACTTCTTGGGATATACACAAATAGCCCTTTCTTTAGTTCTGCAAGATTTGGAAGCTTTTTGCACAAGTTGGAAAAAAGGCACCCTCTTTATGCCTAAGGCACCTGACTTTTTCAAGGTCGCTCACCTAACGTCTCCAATTGTCCGTTTGTGTTGAAACTTCTTGGACCTTGTCAAAATAATATATACTGCACTCCTACAAAGTTTGGATGCCTTGGTGTAGGTCCTCAGGTTGCAAAACACCCTGCACATCTGACCCTGCTGTATTTTGGTTATAGTCTGCTGTAGGTTCTTGGTTATCACCATGTTCTGTTGTATATTGCTGTAGGGGATGTAGCTCTGGCTTAGATGTTTAAGTGATGGTGCCTTTCAGTTTGGAATGTTCCATTGCTGATGTATTATGTGCCTGCACACCAAGAAATAACCACACAAGGAATTCCAAGTATCTTGGATATAATTGGGCTGATGCAAGTAATAAAGGGTGGAATCTGGCATGTTTGAATTGTTGTTGGGGGCTGGTGAGTCTCTTGCATGTCTAGCATTTGTCTCCCTTTGTTTGGATATCTGTGGACCTGTACAAACAAGTAGCCAAAGACCCACACAAATGTGGGGGAAGTATAGGCTGCTGCAAACCTGTAGCCAGCTAGTGGAATTGTTCAGTTGTATGTTGTTGCAAGCTATCTTCAGGAGGAGATCATTCCTCATGATCAGCTCCTTAGGGTACCTGCACCTACATACAAAAACAAAGACAAAGCAAAGAAAACAAAAGACCTCAAACAGTTCTTTGGAGCTTGTTAGCTTTAAATCGGTTAATTTTTTCAAAGTCGCTCGACTAACGTCTCCAATTATGCGATTGAGGTGAAAATTCTTAGTCTTTGCAATTACTATATTTGCTGTGTTCCTGCAACATTTGGAGGTCTTTTGGACAAGATAGAAGCTCCAAATTGTGAAGTGCACCATTGGGAGGCTTAAGTCGACTAACATTTTCAAATATCCGTTAGAGATGAAACTTCTTTGGTTGTGCAAATATAGTATTTTTTGTATCCCAGCAAAGTTTGGAGGTCATTTGGACAAGTTGGAAGGTCCAAGTTGTGAAGTGCTCCATTTGGGGACTTAAGTCGGTTGACTTTTTCAAGGTCGCTCGACTAACGTCTCCAATTATCCGTTTGAGCTGAGACTTCTTGGGCTTTGCCCCTACTATATTTGCTGTGATCCTGTGCAATATGGATTCCTTTTGATGTTGCATGGTGCTTTTGTTTGTTGTTGCAGTTGTGGCATGTGCAGGAATTCTTAGTGCCTGGCCTTTGTTGTTGTTGTTGAATTGCTTATTTGTGCAGGTGTTGTATGACTGCTGAGTCTCTAAGGCAAGTCCAACCTTGGAACAGCTGTGGTAAATTTCTAGTATACACCTGACTGGCCCTCCACTAGTTGGATGATATGGTACCTGTGTATTTATACCTACAAGGCCAAAAAGGAGAAAGACAAGGTTCTATTCTAATCCTAACCTGTAAAATAAGATTGGTTATTTTAAGAAGGCATAAGACAAGGGAGGTGTTCCCTTTTACCATGGTCCTAACTATAGAACCTTCAAATTGATTATAACTATGCATAGCAATAAGTAATTTGAATAGTAAGTTGGACCAAGGAGGCTGACAAGGTCATGGTGGCTTCTTGATTCTCTTAAGCCTTCTTCTTCTGAAGTTGGCCATTTCCAATTTGTCAAGCTCAAAGTAAGCTATTGCCTATTTGGGAAGCTCTTGTTTATTGAGATATATTTGTGGAGTAGTGCATTTGTGGCTATGTTTGGACAAAACATCAGCTGTAAAATTGGCTTCTCTGTAAGTGTGGCTACATTTGAAAACCTGGAATTGATGACTGATGTCCTGCAGCTGTTGGAGTTGTGTTCTGACAGTTCATGGTGGTTGAGCTAGGTGTTTTATCCATCTGATTACTAGCTTAGAGTCTACTTCAAGGATCACTTTAGTATATCCTAATTGGAGACACCAAGTCAAACCAAAGATGGCTGCCAATATTTCAGATTGGTTGTTTGTGCCTTCTCCAAAAGGGGTTGAGAAAGCAAAGAGAAGATCTCCTTGATTGTTCCTTAGCAATCCTCCCCCTCCTATTTTTCCAGGGTTGTGAAGTGCACTACCATCAATGTTCAGCTTCACCATGTGAGCTGAAGGTTTCCTCCAGTAGACAGTACTAACATTAACTTCATTAGTACATTTTTCCACAAGAAGGACCAGTTCCTTCCAGCTATTTGGCCAACTGATATAGGAGTAGGTAGTGCTTAGAAGGTTGAAGTTATCCTTGAAGACTAAGTAGATCACTCTTGTAATATTGGACTGCTTCCCTCCATATTTGATGGCACATCTATTTTTCCATAGGTTCCAACATATGAAGATTGGAGTTGCTTGTAGGATAAGTTTATGGACCTCATTACTGTAATTACTGGACCACCACCTCATCATCAGGTTTCTAAAAGGTGTGTATTCTTTACTAATACCGAGAGAATCAGAAAATACACTCCAAACATTCCTGGCAAAGTTTCCAGAAACAAATATATGGTCAATGGTATCCAAACCAGCTCTATGGCAACAGTAACATTGGGTTGGGGCTTCTCCAAAGCTGATAAGCTTTTCATTAGTAGGTAGTTTCCCTCTAAGTGCTCTCCAGAGTAGGAAGGAACACTTAAAAGGAATGTGTTTGTGCCATGTTTGAGAGTTAATTCTTGTCTTACTCCTTTTGTCCTTGATAAGTTCCCAGGCAGAAGAACAACTAAATTCCCCACTGCTATTAGGCTTCCAAGAGGCCTGATCAAGTTTGTGGGGCTGATAGTTGATGTTACTTGCCAGGATGCTAGGTACAAACTGAGGAGGTGCTTTCTGAGAGACCAGTTCTGCATTCCATTGACCATTAATCATGAAAGAAGACACCTTAGTATTGTTCTGTCTACTACTGGCAGACCTGAAATTAGCTAAGGGGCGAACTCCCAACCAATTATCCCACCAAAAGAGGCAAGAACCAGACTGTATCTGCCATTGGATATGAGGCTCAACATTGTGCTTGTTCTTCATGAGGTGCTTCCATATCAGAGACTGTCCTGTATGCCATTTTTTGGTTATAGGATTTGACCTCTGACAGTACTTAGCTTTGAGGAACTCACTCCATAAGGAATTCTTAGTTCTGAATATCTACCATTGTTTGTATTGGAAAGACTTGGCAACATCTGATATTAGTCTCACTCCAATACCACCTTCTTCATAGGGATAACTCAGATTCTTCCAAAAAGACCAATGATATTTCCTCCTTTCATTCTTCCACCCCCAGAAGAAATTGGCTGTAATGCTTTGAATTTGCTTGATAGTGGTTGCAGGAGGGGAACTAGCAGATAACAAGTGAATAGGAAGTGCTTGGATGACATGCTTAATAAAAGTAACTCTTCCTCCATAACTAATTAACTTTGCCTGCCATCCAGCTATCCTAGCCACAACTTTAGCTATAAGCTCAGAATAATAGATGATCCTCTGTCTACCAATGTAGAGAGGACACCCCAGTTATGTGATAGGGCTATTCTTTTGCTTGAAGCCTGTAACTTTCTTGATTCTTCTAACAGTAGAGTTGAAGGCATTTGAGGGTACCATGAAGTTACTCTTGTCTCTGTTGATCAATTGGCCTGAAGCATGCTCATAGGTATGTAGTGTCTCCATGATAAGCTTCAAGGTATGAGATCTTCCAGATGAGAATATGATGATGTCATCTGCAAAACTGAGATGATTAATTTGAGGGCCCTTTTTAGCCATCAGGAAACCATGATATTGGGGGTGTTGATGAAGATTGTTCATGAGCCTAGAGAGGACTTCAGCACCTATGATAAACAAAGCTGGTGATAATGGATCCCCTTGCTTAAGGCCTCTTGTGGACTGAAAGAATCCATGCCTTGAACCATTAATAATGATGGAATACCAATTATCAGCCATAATTCTCCATACCATATCAATGAAACCTTCTTCAAATCCCATTTTCCTAAAAACTAGACAAGTATAGGACCAAGATACCCTATCATAGGCTTTAGCCATGTCAAGTTTGATAACTACATTGCCTCCTACATTTGGCTTCTTGATCTGGTGTATAATCTCTTGGGATAGCATAATATTTTCAGAAATGAGGTTGGGTAGGATAGGTGCCAGTCTAAGGGAAATGAGTTTGGAGATGATTTTGTTTGTGAAGTTGCTAAGGCTAATTGGTCTATACTTAGAGAGCTTGTTAGGACGGTGTACTTTTGGGAGCAACACCAAACAAGAGTGAGTAAAGTATTTAGGCATAGCTTGTCCACAGAAGAAAGATAGAATCACTTTAAGGAGGTCCTTTTTTATGATGTTCCAACATGCTTGGAAGAACTTGCCATTCATTCCATCAGGTCCAGCAGCTGAATTGGGATTCATTAAAAACACTACAGTTCTCAACTCCTCCATTGTAGGTATAGCTTTCAGGTTTCTGTTATGCTCATCAGTGACCATCCTGGGAATATATTGAAGGGTATGCTCCTGAATTTGTGTTTCCTCACCAGTGAAAATGGCTTGGAAGTGATCACATGCAGCTTTGGCTATGTTTTCTTCACCTTGTACCCAATTATCATCCTCATTCTGGATCTTATGGATTTATAATTTCCTCCTCCTTCCTCTTATCAAGGCATGAAAATACTTGGAATTCACATCACCCTCTTTGAACCAATGCAACTGAGTTTTTTGCTTTAGCATGGATTCCTCCAGTTTCAGGTATTTTATATACTCTGCATTGATGGCATGGAGCTTTGTTCTGTTCTCTTCAGAATTACTAGAGATTAGCTCTTCCTCTGCATGTCTAGTCTTGTCTTCATATTCTTTAACTTTGGCATATATATCACCAAATTGCAATCTGGACCACGTACTAAGAGTGGCTGCCAACCTCTTCATTTTCTGATGGAAACACCACATTGGATTACCCTCCATGGTCCTGTTCCAACAATTACTAACAGTATCCAATAAAGATGGCTGTTCTATCCAGCAGTTAAGGAATTTGAAATATTTGGTGTGTTGGTGGTTTTGATCAGTCATCTCCAGCAGTAAGGGGTAGTGATCTGAACCCACAGAGGGTAGATGAGTAATGGTAGTCTGAGGCATCATCTCTAGCCACTTATCATTAACCATTCCTCTGTCAAGTCTCTTCTAGATTCTGAAAATTATACCCCTTAGATTAGACCAAGTGTATCTCTGACCAGAAAACCCAAGATCTTGTAGTCCACAGGCTTCTATGATGCTGATGAACTCAAGGCTCTTTTTCATATTATAAGTGACACCTCCCAACTTTTATTGAGGGTCTGTAATAACATTGAACTCACCTAATGTGCACCATGGAAGGGAGGTGGCTGACTGTTGTAGCATGCTATCCCACAGAGGTTTTCTGAGATGATCTTTGCATTTTGTATATACAAAGGTAACTATGAACTGATTTGGATTCATTACATGATTAAATTCACAAGTAATCAACTGCTCCTCATTTTCCAATATCCTGCAGTCTACATCCTTGGTCCAAAAAAGCCAAATCTTACCATTTGGATTACTAATAGCATGGTCCATGTTGAGTTGATTTCTGAAGTACTGAATCTGAATGCTATCAGAAAAAGGCTCTAGGATGGCAATAATGGGAATTTGATGGATACTCTTAAGAGATTTAAGCCTTTCCATGGCTCCTTGGGTATTAATACCCCTCACATTCCAGCATAGTGTACTAATCATTGAGAGTTTTTGGAAGTGAACAGCCTAGTGTGAGGTCTGCTTGTGTGAGCAGAAATAGTTGGACTGATGGGTTTATTACTGTGACTGGTTCTATGAATTCCTCTAGGGGACAAACCTTGGGAGTTAGCTATTTGTTGAATCTCATCATCATACTCATTTGTGTAGGATGTACCTAAGGGTCTGTTTAAGTGTTCACTGGCAGCATCCTCCTCATCTAGATCCTTCAAGGGTTGGTCCTTATAGTCACCCTCATCTTCAGACTCAATAACTGCATATTCATCCAGGTCAAAAGGGACTTCTATATTAGTATTAGTATTGAGGGTGCATTTGGGGAGAGATTGTGTGTGTTATTCTGCAGTTCTGCTTGCAGGATGTTGAGGAGGTGTGTGGTTGTACTGAGTTTGCAAGGGTGTAATATCCATCCCCACTTGGTCATCCTCCAGCACAAATTGTTGGCATCCAAGGTTAGGATGTTGTTCTTTCACATTGTCTACTACCAGAGGATCGTGAGATAAATTCCTTTTTTCTGTTCTTTTTTTTAATGCATCCCTTCTCTTTTTGCTCAGTTTATTCTTTTTTTCATTAGACCCTGTGACACTAGTGCTTGCTACAGACCCTAGTTCTTTGGCCATAGAACCCAGTGGAGTGGTATGACTGGTAGTGTCAAGTTTTCCATCTGTGTTGTCATTAGGCTGAGTAATTGTAGGAAGATCCATGTTATGAAGTGTAGGGGTTGAGTCTTCTCCCTGAAAATGCAGGTTGTGTATTTGAATTGGGACTTGATAGTACCCTTGTTGCTGCTGCATATCAACATCCCTTCTGTCAACATGCATTGCATTGTCCTTCAAGATAATACCTGCTCTTTCCTCCAAGGATTCCTTTGAGTTAACAGGTGTAACTTCTTCTAAGATTTGCAGATTTGTAGACTGAGTAGGAGTTGTAATATTGCCCATTTCTAGATTGAAAGTGGGAGAAGCTGCAGGTTCCAGTTCATACAACTCTGTGGCCCTATTTTGCACATTCTTTTTGTTTAATTTAGCAGCTGAAAAAATATATGAAGTGGTAGTAGGAGCTCTAGAGTCACTCCTAGGTTCAACCATACGGTTCTCATGCAAAACATGAGACATAACCCCCCCTCTGGGTACCCCATCCTGCAAGTTAATTGGCTTCTGCTGAAACCCACCATCCTCACCTCCATTAACTACTTCAGCAGCAGCAGTTAAAATATTCAATACATTACGACTACAGGGGGAGCCATGGGGGATTGGGAGTATTGAGTCAATACCTGATCGATGCTCGCTCTGTACAGTTTGAATTGCGCTGGTCGTAGTGACAGTATTACAATCAATACCTGTAGTTCTGACTTGAGTGGGTTTATATACCTGTTGAGTGTTGCCTTGTATCTTTTGGGTGTTTTGTACGGTTTGGGTCTTCCCTTTGAATTTTTTTCTCTTTTGGGTTTGCCATTGGTTGTTTGGGACTTGATTCCTGTTCTGGTTGTTTGAGTGTTCCTGTATTTTTTTTCTTCCTCCTTGAGTTATGGTGGTTGTTTCTTGTATCGGTACCTGTTGTCTGACACTTACAACATTAGTTAAAACAGTCGGAGAAGAGATCATACCTGTGTTTTTTGTCGACTCATCTTTCTTTGGCTCTTCTTCCTTATTTTTGGCCTTATTGTGTTCTGCATCTCGTCTGCTAACTGGGCAGGCTAGAGAAGTATGACCCTGGTGTTTACAATAAGTACAATAAAGTGGTATATCATCATATTCGATATCTTGCCATCTACCTTCCCCATTTGGGTCATCATTTTCGTCAAAGCCAATCCACACACTTTGGATTCTAGGCTTGGTGATGTCCATTTGGACTTTTACTTTTGCTACGCTACCCCTCGTCTTTTGCATGAAGGCCATGTCTAAGTGTAATACTTGTCCCACGTCCTCCAGCAAAATCATAACAAATTCTTTATAGAAACAATGCCATGGGAGCTCCTGGAGTATGACCCATACAAGGAGAATGGGGGTTTCATAGTTTGGATCAAAGGTAGGAGTCCAAACTTGAAATCTCATAAAGAACCTTCAATGTACATGCGCTTGCTATCTAAGACAGTAGCTCTATCGTGTTCGTTATCCAGGTCAATATATATATGTCTAGAGTTAAAATGCGTAATCTTGACCTTGCCTCGGAGTTCTGTTTGGGCAATGAATTTCTTTCGAATGACCTCCATCTTGGGCATTGGGCTATAGAACTTGCCTATGAGGGTGTACTTACATGATTCTGCCATTTTAATCATGTAGTCCTCTCTCTTAAACATAATAGCAGGACAACCTTGTTTCATTACGCTTTTTGGGGTTGTAAGGTCAATTTTGGTAGTATTCTCAGTTTGTGTAGCTCTCAGTCATGTGGCCATGGATTGTTTTGCTATAGGGGGCGGAGGGTGATTTGTGGTGACCGGTTGGTTGATAGGGGGCTTTGTCTTTGGAGGTAGCGCACTGGGGGTTAGGGTCACTACCAGATTTCTAGAGTTTTTTGGGTCGTATTTTTGGAAATTAGAAGATATTGGAGGGAAGTCTGAACTGAGAGGGTATTTGGTACTTTTAGGATTAGTTAAGGTGCTAGGATTATCTGGGGAAACATTTTTGGGCACTAAAAGACTATTTTCGACTCTATTATCACAAGATGGAAATTTGGAATTTGAGTTAGAGGTGTCTAAAAATTGTGGCATTTGGTTTAAAACGTTCGTACTGATATGGAGGTTAGTAATACCTTGAGAATTTCTTTGGGTGTTCGCCGGATGAGTGTTTTCGGTGATTTTTACGTTAGGTTCAATTCTAGTATTGGCATTTGGTGTGTTAGGATAGTCATTTTTTGAATTTAAATTTTTTTGATGGATACTGTATTGGTGCGTATTATTATTCAAACTAGAAACATTTTTTCCGATCGCCGGAGTTCCGGTGTCGCCACTGCCAGTGTTAGTACTCAAATTGGCAACCCTAATTGATAAATTCGAATTGATAGGGACCATACCTGAAGGGGCTTTTTGTGTTTCTGGACTCCTCTCTTCAAGATGAACAGGTTGGCATTGCCAATTTTGGAATTGGAGTTTTGCTGCTGCGCCGCCTCTGGCAGTTTGGATTGGAACCCTAATTTCCAAATTGGAGGAGATAGGTGTTATTGCTGATGGGGATTTTTGGTTCATTGTGTTCCTTGTAAGATCGTCTACCAAACCCCCAGAACAATTTGTATTTTTGCCACCAGACGCGGCGACGCCGCCACTATCGGAAATCACTTCACCACCGGAATTCTTCAAATTGATATTCGACGAGTTTGGCTTTGTGTATGGCGGCGATTTTTGGATGGTTGTACTCGTATTGATCTCCTCTACAAGATGGCATTGGTCTTGAATCTTGAATGTCACCGGAACGCTGACGTCGGAGTTCAATAGTGTGTCGCCGGCGACGCCGTCACCCATTGGAGCTGGGCTTTTAGTATGAGGTGCGCCTGGGGGTGCACTACCAACCCCAAGTGGTGCGCCACCTCGAATAACATCGGAGGCCGTCAAATTTGTAGTTTGAGTGGCTGGCGTTTTGCCGGAGTTTCGTCCCACTGTCGCGCCTGGATTTCTCTCAATTTCCACGGTGAAATCCCTTGGATTTTTGATATGATGTGGCTGGGATGCTGTTCTAACATCCCCAATTGATGGTTTATCAATACAAATTACAGAATTTGACTTAGAATTGGTTCCTTGATCAGTGGCAGAATGTTGAACAGTGATTGCTGCTGTTTTTTCAACATTCCCGAAGCTTCGAATGTCCGATTGAGACGATTCCTGTTGTGTTGGATTTGCCTCGTCGATACCTACGATTCTGTCTTTTGAACGAAATTTTTGGAGGTCCGGAGGTGGATCCGGCTCCCTGGTAGCCATAAGCTTAAAACTAGTCTTCTTTGAGAGCTTTTTTCCTAGTGAGATGTTAGAGAGAGAAAATAGTCATTATGATGTTTATGCCTTACTTGATCCGGGTGCAAATTTATCTTTTATTTCCCCTTATGTGGACATGAGGTTTGATGTTACCCCCAAAACGTTTTTAGAGCCTTTTTCCATTTATATTTCTGTAGGTGAGTTGGTTGTGGCAAAGAGAGTTTATAGGAGTTGTCCGGTTCTGGTTTTCCATAAAGTTACTATATGTGATCTAGTTGAGGTTGAGATGACTGACTTTTATGTTATCCTTGGTATGGATTGGCTATATGTATAATATTCTTCTATTGATCGTAGAACCCGAGTGGTTAAGTTTCAATTCCCAAATGAGCCTATACTTGAATGGAAATGAGTAATTCCATGTTCAAGCGTCAAATCATTTCATGCCTTAAAACTTGAAAAATGATTTTCAAAGGTTGTATCCACTATTTTGTGAGGATTAGGGATAAAAATTCTGAAGCCCCTATTCTAGAGTCGGTCCCTATTATTAGTGAGTTTTTGGATGTATTTTTGGATGATTTACTCGGTGTCCCTCCCAAAAGGGAGATTGATTTTGGTATAGAACTTCTTTCGGATACTCAACCTATATTTATTCCTCTTTACTAAATGGCCCGGACAAATTAAAAGAGCTGAAGTATTAATTGAAAGACTTGTTAGACAAAGATTTAATAAAACCAAGTATATCCCCATGGAGTGCTCCTATTTTATTAATTAAAAAGAAGGATGGTTCATTACGTATGTACATTGACTTGAAATTGAACAAAGTGACCATCAAGAATAAATACCCAATCTCGAGGATAGATGACTTGTTTGATTTAATGAAAGGGGCAAGTTATTTCTCTAAGATAGATGTTTGTTCTAATTATCACTAATTGAGGGTGAGGGAGTGTGACATTCCCAAGACAACATTTTGAATAAGGTATGGGCATTATGAGTTCCTACTTATATCATTCGATTTGACCACTGCTCCTGCGATATTCATAGAATTGATGAATAGATTGTTCAAACAATATTTGGACATATCTATAATTGTGTTCATTGATGATATTTTGATTTACTCTCAGAATGAGGATGAGCACACTTATTATTTGAGGATTGTGTTGCAAACTCTAAGGTACAAATAATTATTTTCATAATTCAATAAGTGTGAGTTTTGGTTGAGGGAGGTGAGCTTTCTTTTCACATTGTGTCCGGTAAAGGGATTATGGTTGATCCAAAGAAAATTGATGCAGTTAAGAATTGAGTTAGATCATTATCTCCTTCGGATATTAGAAGTTTCTTTGGCCTATCCAGATACTATAGGAATTTTTGGAAAGGTTTTCATCAATCTTGTCACATTTTACTAAGTCGACTCAAAATAAGGTGAAGTTTCAATAGTCGGAAGCTTGTGAAAAGAGTTTTCAAGAGTTGAAATATTGTGTCACTATCACTCCTATTTTAACTCTACCGAACTGGTCTAATGGTTTTGTGGTATATTGTGATGCTTCAAGGTTTGGCCTTGGTTTTTTATTGATGCAACATGATAAGGTAATAGCCTATACTTCTAGGTAACTTAAGGTGTATGAACATAATTACCCAACCCATGATCTTGAAGTATCGACGGTTGTATTTGTTTTGAAGATTTAGAGAAACTATCTTTATGGTATCCATGTGGATGTGTTCACCGACCATAAGAGTTTACAATATGTGTTTAAGAAAAAGGACTTGAACTTTGACAATGGAGATGGCTAGAATTATTGAAGGATTATGACATGAGTATGTTGTACCATCCAGGTAAAACCAATGTTGTTGCCGATGAACTACGTTGATTGTCAATGAGTAGTATTGCATATGTTGAAGAAAACAAGAAATAATTCAAATATGTTCATAGATTGGAACATTTAGGGGTGCGTTTGGTTGATTCTAATGATGGAGGTGTTCTTTTGCATAATGGTTTAGAATCGTCTCTTGTAGCTGATGTTAAGGCTAAGCAAGACCATGATCTGGTGTTAGTTGAGTTGAACAAGTCAGTTATCGAAAAAGAAATTGAGGCTTTCTCCCAAAAGGGAGATGATGTGTTCCACGACTCAAGCCTAGGGCCTAGACGCGACACAACGAATGAGACACCCGGAGGTACCTCACCCAAGCCTCTTACCATTCATTAATCATTTCATTGGTAATGATAAACAAATCAAACGGAAAAAAAAAGGGATGTAGGGACTAAGGGGCTTCTCATTTAATAAGAGTCAAAGACAACATAATATTTGTTTCTATGTCCAACCATATCTTCTAAATTAAAGACTTGGCGGGGGCTAAGACATGTCCCTAGCTCACCCATAAAATAAGTGTCAAGAAATACCTTAATAAAAGTCTTAATGTTCTTCATAACATAATATTAGAATAAAAGGATTTTGTTCCCGAATCATGGAAACTCACCACAAGCAATCTTCAAACTAATCCGAGCTAGCCACGTGGAGGAGGTCGAGAAGTGACGTCGATTCATAAATGGTGATATCATGTAGGCAAAAATATGCGTTAGTACTTTGAATGTACTAAGTATGTGAGTATGCTATAAAATGATGAGCATAAGAGAGACATGAGCAAGCAATACGCATAAGTGAATGCATGCATTAGATATCATCATATGAAGCCTTAAAACATTCATTTTGTGGGGAAGTGACCATAACCGACATTTAAGACCTTGCGAGTTATTACATGGAATACAACATAAACCCTACATTGGCATGGGGAGACTACTTGCCGTGTATAAATCCGTCAACTTTGATCATTTCTTTAACTTTGACTTTAAGGGCTAATTGTGGATACACTAGCCTAAATAGCCTACAAGGGATCCTATGTTGGCGTATAGTTAATTCAATATGAGACTTTAATTAAGGACCTCTTAGGTCGAAGCCCGATCTACATACTACATTTGGTGCTAGTAAAATCCCACAGAATAACATTTATATATCATAATAACAAAAGCATTGTATAACTTTAGACATGAAATCATCATTGGTGGAATAACTCATTAAAACATTTCATTTGATTCAAATATGTGAGAATTGTCCTTTCACATTGAATCCTTTCTTTGGCTAAGAACCCTTTTATCATCATTCAATCATTTTACAAGACTCCCTTAAACATAGTTATTTGCTTCATAAACTTCCATTTGGTATCAAAACTTTCAATTCAACTTCATTTCAACATAAGAGGACTAGGTGGGTTCATTTCGTATAACTTTCAAACATATTTAATGCATGAGAGTGATAGAAATGCATCATATGAAACATCTTAAGACAACCCACCATATCCACTTTAAAACTACCTTTTGAAGACTTCATATAAGAACCTTGATAAATCATCCATTTCATTTAAATAAGAATCAACGTAAGTCAATATAGGTAAATAAACTTCAAATATTCAAGAATCTATGCTTTTAGAATCGTAGTATGAAAATCCATAAACACTCATCACTTGAAATTGAGAGTCAATATACATTTATATCAATAGGAGTAAATAAACTTAAAGTATACCATAATCTATGCATTTTGAACCAACATGTAAAAGCCCATAGGATTTCATCATTTAAAATTTAAATACTAGTTTGAGAAAATATTTGGGCTCCATGGGTGGAAGACCCATGGATGAAAATCCACATACCTTAGAGTAAAACTTGAAGAAATCTTGATTTTTGGTCTTAAATGGGAAGCTTGAATCCTTTGAGTTTGAGAGAAAAATTAGAGGGGATGATTGGAGAGAGAGGAGGATGAAGTCTAGGGTTTTGTGGAAGCAAAACACAACAAAAATGATCCCAAAGGCATCCAAGTTCGTATATATGTTATTAGATAAGTGTCCAAGATTCCCTTCATAAAGAAATCTGGAAAACGGGCTCAAAACCCTGTAGACGCGATAGTGGCGCACCACGCCAAAGGCTAAACTACTGCATCTAGTTTTGGGTGCTCTGTTGGCGCACTGTGCCATGGGCCAAACTACTGCAACTAGTTTTGAGTGCGCTACTGGTGCGCCGCGCCAAGCCCAAAAATGCATCAGCGGTAGGCTTTGGTAAAATGATCATAACTTTTAACTCTAAACTCGGAATGAGGCAAACTTGGTGGCATTGGAAAGATGAATCAAATACCTATAATTTGTTATTACATGTTACACAAAATTACTTATATAATAGGAGATATGGGAATTTGAAGTTGACCCTATTCTGGACTCATACGAAAATATAGCCGATGGAAATTCTTTGGACTTGTCTTGAAATATTTGGGGTATTACAATATCTCCCCCTTGGGAACATTCATCCTCAAAAGTGAATCATTAGACTAGATGGGGACATGGAATGAGGACTAGCAATGCAACAAGAACAAAATGACTCTCGCAATGCATAAAATATGTGATCTTTAAACTTAGCATAAAACATGACTTTAAAATTAAACTTCATGAACATGCATGCATATGAGGACTTAAGAAAACTGAAAAATAGGAATCTTAAGCATTTGATTATGAATAAATTAGTACCTTAGGCTTGAATAGAATGAAAAAGATGAGGGTAAAGTTTCATCACTTCCATTTCCGCTTCCCATGTAGCACTTTCAACTTTTTGATTCCTCTAAAGGACTTTAACAGATGCAACCTCTTTGTTCCTCAATCTCTTAATTTGCCGGTCCAAAGTTTCAACTGGGACTTCTTCATAGGTCAAGTTTTCTTCAATATTCACTATTTCCAAAGGAACAATAGAACTAGGATCAACCACACATTTCCTCAACATAGACACATGGAACACCGGGTGAACCATGGACATTTCCAGTGGTAACTCCAACTCACAAGCAACTTTGCCAACACATCTCAAGAGTTTATACGGCCTTATATACCTAGGGATCAATTTCCCTTTCTTACCAAATCTAACCACACCCTTCATGGGTTAAACCTTCAAATATACCCAATCATCCACATTAAACTCAAGATCACTTCTTCTAGTGTTGGAATATGATTTTTGACGACTTTGAGTCATTTTCAACCTTTCTCTAATGATCTTCACCATCTCTAAAGCAACAAGTACCAAATTGAGGCCTAACAAGGTCATCTCACCTAGTTCGAACCAACCGTCTGGAGATCTACATCGTCTCCTATACAAAGCCTCAAACGGTGCCATCTCAATACTTGAGTGGTAACTATTATTATAGGCAAACTCGATGAGTGGTAGATGATCATCCCAATTTCTTTAAACTCCAACACATAAGCCCTTAACATATCCTCTAGTGTTTGAATTGTCCTTTCAGCTTGTCCATCAGTTTGAGGATGAAATGCGGTGCTCAATTTTACCTTAGTACCGAGGCCCTTTTGAAATGATCTCCAAAAGTGAGAAGTGAATTGGGTACCATAATCCTAAATAATGGATAATGACACACCATGCAACCTCACCAACTCCCAAATATACAACTTGGCATAGGCTTCGGCACTATAGGAAGTCTTAACCAGTAGGAAGTGAGCCGACTTAGTCATTCTATCAACATTTACCCAAATAGAATCATGACGCTTTCGGGTAAGAGGCAAACCCACTACAAAATCCATATTCATAGCTTGTCACTTCAAAGTAAGGATTTCAATGTCTTGGTCTAGGCCACTCGGCTTTGATGTTCGTCCTTCACTTTTGGCAATTCAAAAATTTAGAAACGAACCTTTTCATGTCCTTTTTCATGCCATTCCACCAATAGATCTTCCTTAAGTCTCGGTACATTTTTGTCGAACCAGGATTAATTGAGTATGAAGAATTATGAGCCTCCTTAAAAATTAAACTCCTTAGTCCATCCATATCCATAACACATAATCGACCTTGGTAGTATAACACCCCATCTCTCTCTTGGGAAAAGGCCTCTACCTTATTTTCTTTCACCAACTTCTTTAACTCAACAAACATCGGGTCAAGATCTTGGGTTGACTTAACATCTACCACCAAAGAAGATTCCGACCCATTTTGAACAACCATACCACCATTATCGGTACCACACAACTACACCCCTAATATAGCCAACCGGTGAACATATTTCACCAACTCCCTCTTTCCTTCATCAACATGGGCCACACTCCGCATAGACACTCTATTAAGTGCATCGACAAACACATTGGGTTTATCTAGATGATAATGCATACTCATGTCATAGTCCTTGAGGAGTTCTATCCACCTCTTTTGTCTTAGATTAAGGTCCTTTTGGGTGAACACATATTGAAGACTTTTATTATCGGTATACATATCTACATACACCCCATAGAGGTAATGCCGCCAAATCTTCAAAGCAAAAACAATGGCCGCTAATACAAGACCATGGGTAGGGTAGTTATGCTTATGCACCTTCAATTACCTAGAAGTATAGGCTATTACCTTACCATTTTACATTAAGACACAACCCAAACCAATTTTTAAAGCATCACAATAAACCACAAACCCTTCTAATCCTTATGGTAGAGTTAAAATAGGAGCGGAGGTAAGTCGATCCTTTAAGGTTTGGAAACTCTTTTCATACACATCCATCCCAAGAAGCTCCTGATGTCCTAAGGAAACAATGGTCTAGGTCAATTCTTCATAGCCACTATTTTCTTAGGATCAACCTTGATTCCATCATCGGACAGTACGTGACCAAAAAATGCCACCTCCTTTAGCCAAAATTCACACTTACTAAAAATTTCAAACAATTGCCTATCCCTCAATATTTGAAGTACAACCCTCAAGTGATTCTTATGTTCTTCCTCATCCCAAGAGTAAATCAAAATATCGTCAATGTAGACTACAACAAATGTATCAAGGTAAGGCTTGAAAACTCTATTCACTAGGTCTATAAACACCGCCAGCGCATTCGTCAACCCAAAACTCATCACCACAAACTCAAAGTGACCATACATTGTTCGGAAGGCTATTTTGGGAATGTCACACCCTCTCATCTTTAGTTGGTAATCGCTAGACTGTAGGTCGATCTTGGAGAAATGACTTACCCCTTGCAATTGATCCAACAAATCATTTATTCTAGGAATTGGTTACTTGTTATTAATAGTTTCCTTAGTCAATTATCGGTAGTCTATGCTCATTCGAAGTGACCCATACTTCTTTCATACAAATAGTACGAGAGCACCCCACGACAAAATACTGGGCCTTATGAACCCCTTTTCTAACAATTCCTTTAATTATTCCTTCAACTCTTTTAATTCCACTCGGGCCATTCAATAAGGAGGAATAGAGATAGGTTGGGTGTCGGGGAGGAGATCGATACCAAAATTAACTTTTCTTTTGAGAGGGACACAAGGAAGGTTATCGTGAAAGACATCGGGGAACTCATTAACTATGGGAACCGACTCAAGAGGAGGACTTTTGGAGTCGACATCCCTAACCCTTACAATGTGGTAAATACAACCCTTAGAAATCATTTTTAGGCCTTAAGATAAGAAATGAACTAACCTTTCACCATGGAATCACGACCCTCCTATTCAATAATGGACTCATTTGGAAATTGGAACTTGACTCAACGAGTCTTACAATCTATGGAAGCATAAGATGCATGTAACCAATCCATCCCAAGAATGACATTGAAATCTACCATGTCAAGCTCAATGAGATCACAAGGAATAACTTTATACAAGATAGACACGGGACAACCTCTATAGACCTTTCTAGCAACAACCGGCTCACCAACGGGCATAGATACAAAATAAGGCTCTAATAACATTTTGGGTGACACATCAAACCTATTAACTAAGAATGGGGTAACACATGAAAAATTTGCATAGGGATCCAATAGTGCATATACATCAAAAGTAAAGACCTTTAACATATCGGTAATAATATTTGGTGCTTGCTCAACCTCTTGTCTCTCATACAATGTGTAGAAATGGTTCGTGCATTTACCACCTCCTTGAGCTTATTGTCCATGAGAAACTTGGCCTTGAGGCCTACCACCACTACCACCCCTAAAATCCTGAGGATGATGACTCGGCTTGCTGTATTTGAAGCACACGTTTGATCCCACCAAGCACTCCCCTTTGTGGGTCTTCCCACACTTTCTACATAAGGGAAAATCCTGGGTACCAATGTTATCTCTTGGGACCATTATGTTGGGACCTTTGTCCTTGTTGAATTTTGGAGGAGTATTGGTGGGACCTTATCTCACAGACCGTTGCCCACCTTGGGCTTTGCCATTGTCACCATAACTAGAACTTTAAGATTTAAACACTCCACCATCCACTCTAGCCTTTTTGAACCCCTTGATCTCTCTTTGAGCTTCTCTTCTTCAATATTTTCTGCATAAGTCATTAATTGAGAGATGTCCATCTCCTTGACCAACATGTCCATTTTGCACTCTTTGGAAACCAAGCTTGAGACACCGGAAATAAACATGCTCATCCTGGCTCTTGGGTCGGAGACCATAAAGGGAGCATACTTTAATAACTTAGTAAATTTAAGAGCCCACTCCCTTACACTCATACTCCATTGATGGAGGTTGATGAACTCTTAGATTTTGGCCTCCCTTAACTCTAATGGGAAGAAACGGTCTAATAAAGCACTTTTGAACTCTTCCCATCCCATCGACCCCATTTTCTCATCTCTCTAAACAAACCATTGTTCATATTAAACTCGAGCCATACCTTTGATTTGATATGCCACTAGCTCTCCCTTTTCATTTGGTGGCACACCCATAATTTCCACAATCCAGTACACCTCATAAATGAACTCTATAGAGTCCTCATCTAGTTTAGAACCATCAAACTCGGGCAGATTTATCCTTTGGAAATCCCAAATCCTAGAGGCCGGATTTTGCATTTAGGGAGGAGGGACACATTGATGCATTTGGTTGGCCACAACTTTAGCCAACAACGTGATGATGTTTCATAACTCAGCATGGGTTACCCCTTCCTCATGATGTGGGATATCTAAAATTGAAGGAGTTTGATCTTCATCATCAACCCTTGCTCTTTGAGATTCTCTTCCATGAGGCATTATCTAAAGAGCACAAAGCAGGTCATTAGTTAGATGAAAGCTTAGTATATTCAAAGGCACATCATGAATTTGATGGAAGTGAAAAACTTTCCTAAACGTCCTATAGTTTCCTAGTCATAGTTGTGGCATCCTTCACAAGCATGAAAAAGATCTATTTGACACGTTATGTTGGACTCCGAGGACCATTTCAAAACCTCGTGCTCTGATACCATGTTTTTCACGACCCAAGCCTAGGGCCTATATGTGACACAGCAAATGAGACACCCGGAGGTACCTCACCCAAGCCTCTTAGCATTCATTAAGCATTTTATTTGTAATGATAAACAGATCAAGAAGAAAACAAAAGGGATGTAGGGACTAAGGGGCTTCATATTTAATAAGAGTCGAGGACAACATAACATATTTTTCTATGTCTAACCATACCTTCTACATTAAAGACTTAGTGGGGGCTAAGACATGTCCCTAGCTCACCCTCAAAATAAGTGTCAAGAAATGCCTTAATAAAAGTCTTAATGTTCTTCATAATATAATCTTAAAATAAAAGGATGTTGTTCCCAAAACATGGGAACTCACCACAAGCAATCTTTAAACTAATTCGAGCTAGCCATGTGGAAGAGGTCGAGGAGTGACGTCAGTTCCTACATGGTGATATCATGTAGGCAAAAGTTTGCATTAGTACTTTGAATGTACTAAGTATGTGAGTATGCTATGAAATGAAGAACATACAAGAGACATGAGTAAGCAATATGCATAAGTGAATGCATGCATTATACATAATCATATGAAGACTTAAAACATTCATTTTGTGGAGAAGTGACCATAACCGACATTTAAGACCTTGCGAGTTATTACATGGAATCCAACATAACCCCCTACATTGGCACATGGAGACTACTTGCCGGGTAGAATTCCATCAACTTTGATCATTTATTTAACTTTGACTTTAAGGGCTAATTCTTGATCCACTAGCCTAAATATCCTACAAGGGCTCCTATGTTGGCGCATAGTTAATGGAACATGAAATCTTTTTAAGGACCCCTTAGGTCGAGTCACCATCTACATGCTACATTCGATGCTAGTAAAATCCCATGAAATAACATTTATATATCATAATAACATAAGCATTGTATAACTTTAGACATCAAATCATCATCAATGGAATAGCTCATTAAAACATTTCATTTGATTCAAATATGTGAGAATTGTCCTTTCACATTGAATCCTTTCTTTGGATAAAATCCCTTTCGTCATGATTCAATCATTTTACAAGACTCCCTTAAACATAGGTATTTCGTTCAGAAACTTCTATTTGGAATCAAAACTTTCAATTCAACTTTATTTCAACATAAGAGGACTAGGTGGGTTCATTTCGTATAACTTTCAAACATATTTAATGCATGAGAGTAATGGAAATGCATCATATGAAACATCTTAAGACAACCCACCATATAAACTTTAAAACTACCTTTTGAATACTTCATATAATAACCTTGATAAATCATCCATTTCCTGTAAAAAAGAATCAACGTAAGTCAATATAGGTAAATAAGCTTCAAATATTCAAGAATCTATGCATTTGGAATCGTAGTATGAAAATCCATAAAAAATCATCAATTGAAATTGAGAGTCAATATACATTTATATCAATAGGAGTAAATAAACTTAAGTATACCATAATCTATGCATTTGGAACCAACATGTAAAAGCTCTTAGGATTTCATCATTTGAAATTTAACTACTAAGTTGAGAAAATATTTGGGCTCCATGGGTGGAAGAACCCATGGATGAAAATCCACATACCTTAGAGTAGAAATTAAAGAAATCTTGATTTTTGGTCCTAAATAGAAAGCTTGAATCCTTTGAGTTTGAGAGAAAAATTGAATGGGATGATTGGAGAGAGACGAGGATGATGTTTAGGATTTTGGGAAGGCAAAACACAACAAAAATGATCCCAAAGGCGTCCAAGTTCGTATATATGTTATTAGGTAATTGTCCAATCCTTCATAAAACAATTTGGAAAATAGGCTCAAAACCCTAGAGGCGCAATAGTGGTGTGCCGTGCCAAAGGCTAAACTACTGCAGCTAGTTTCGGGGGCTTTGCTGGCGTGTCACGCCAAAGGCCAAACTACTACAACTAGTTTGGGGTGCGCTGCTGGCACGTCGCACCAAGGGACAAACTACTATAGCTAGTTTCAGGCACACTGCTGGTGTACCGCGCCAAGTCCAAAAACTACTGCAACAATAGTATTTGGTAAAACAATTATAACTTTTGACTTTGAACTCGGAATGAGGCAAACTTGGTGGAGTTGGAAAGAGGACTCAGTGATCTGTTTTGATAAGTTATTAAACACTAAATTTCTTATATAATAGGATATATGAGTATTTAAAGTTGACCCTATTATGGACTTATGCGAAAACTTAGATGATAAAAATTCTTTGGACTTTGTTATCAAGGTCAGTTGTGTATACCGAATATTGATAGGTTAAGAGAGTTGATATTGAACGAGGCTCATAATTCCTAATATTTGATTCATCCAGGTTTAACCGAGATGTATCATGATTTGAGGGATGCGTAGTGGTGGAATGTCATGAAGAAGGACATAGAGAAGTTTGTAGATAAGTTTCCAAATTGCCAACAATTTAAGGTTGAACATCAAAGACTAGGAGGTCTAACCTAAGACATTGAAATTCCTACTTGGCAGTGGGAAGATGTGAAAATGGAATTTGTAATAGGTTTGCCTCATACTAAGAAGAAAAGAGATTCCATTTGGGTTGTTGTAGATCGGATTACTAGGTCATCTTATTTTCTACCAATTAAGACTTCCTATGGTTCTGAAGATTGTGCTACTAAGTTGTATGTTCGTGAGTTGGTAAAACTGCTTGATGTGCCCTTGTCCATTATAGTGGATCGAGGTACATAATTCACTTTACACTTTTGGAAGTCATTTCAAAAGTGTCTCGATATGAAGCTTAAGTTAAGTACCGCTTTCCATCCTCAAACAGATGGTCAAGTCGAAAGAATGATCCAAAATTTAGAAGATATATTGAGGGTGTGTGCCATTGATTTTAAAGGAAGTTGGGATGAACATTTTCCATTGATTGAGTTTGCCTATAATAATAGTTATCACTCTAGCATCCAAATGGCTCCTTTTGAAGCATTTTATAGGAGAGGATGTAGGTCCCCAGTGGGATGGTTTGAGGTAGGTGAGATGGCCTTGATTGGTCCAAATTTGGTAATAGATGCTATGGAGATGGTAAGACTCATAAGGGAGAGGTTGAAGATGGCTCAAAGCCGTCAAAAGCCCTATTCGGATGTTAGTAAAAGAGAACTTGAATTTGAGGTGAATGATTGGGTCTATTTGAAGGTTTCACCAATGAAGAGTGTAAAGCATTATTTTCGTAAGAAAGGAAAATTGAGTCCTAGATACGTTGGACCTTATAACATATTGATACGTGTTGGCAAGGTGGATTTTGAGTTAGATTTTCCACTTGAGTTAGCTATGGTTCACCCGGCGTTTCATGTGTCTATGTTGAGAAAGTTCGTGGGTGATCCAAACTCCATTGTGTCATTGGAGTATGTAAATTTTGAAGAGAATTTCACTTATGAAGAAGTTTCGGTGGAAATCTTAGACCGGGAAGTTAAGAAGTTAATGAACAAAAAAGTTGCATCCGTCAAAGTGTTATGGAGGAATCAACAAGTAGAAAGTGCTACTTGGGAGGGGCAAACGGATATGATGAAATGATACCCGTACCTCTTTCCCTCTACTCAAGCCTAAAGTAGTAAGTTGTTCTTCTTCAGATTTAATTGAACTCTTACATATTCAGTTACTCCTATGTCATTCATATGCATGCATGTTCATGAAATATGATTTTAAAAGTCATGATTTTATGTTAAGTTAAAGTATTCATGTTCCATACATTTTAAGGTATCATCATGTTAAGTTGGGTTGCTAGTCCTCTTTTCGTGTCCTTCCTATGATAAGTTAATCTCATTCGAGGACAAATGTTTCCAAGGAGGAGGTATTGTAAGACCCCAAAAGTCAGAAAGTTGGAAACCAAAGAGAAATCTTTAAATTATTGACTAGACCTAAGTTTATGACCGTCTCTACAAGCTGTTGAAGTTTCTAAGACCCATAGAAATGAGTCTTGCCAGTGGATTATGACCAAACTCAAAGGAAGGTCTTACAATTCAAGATTATGACCCGTAATCTTCTCGACGACCCATAGAAATAACTCACAGGAAGAATTTTAAGGCTAAGTTTTAGAAGTCCCTCAAAAGTCAGGTCTACGACTTGACAAGATGAGCCATAGAAGTTGTCATGATTCATAGGAATGCCTCATAACAATACTTATGATACCCTTAGAATTTATAGGTTTTGGGACCTACAGGATGAGTCCATATTATGACTCATAGATTTAGCGGGTCGTAGAGATGAATCATTTGGAAACTTTAGAGGCTTGATTTTTATCCCATTTCTTAGACCTGTAGGACGAGCTGTATGCATTTGAAATCATGATATAAAAACCCATAAGATTTCACCATTTGAAATTAAACTATTGAGTTTTAGAAAATGCTTGGGCTCTATAGGTGGAAGAAACCATAAATGAGACCAACATACCTTGGGAAATAAATCCCTAATTATAGCTTGGAAATAATGGAGACTTTAGTTGTTCTTCTGCCTGGGAGCTCGTTAGAGACAAGAGGACAAATACTCTGCTGAATGCATGTGCTTGGCACAAACTAATACCTTTCAAATTCTCCTTTCTTGTTTAGAGAGCTCTTAGAAGGAAATTACCTACCCATGAGAAAATAACCAGCTTTGGCAAAGCCCCCTCTCAGTGCCATTGTTGTGATAGACCTGGCCAAGACACCATTGATCACACCTTTGTTGCAGGAACCTTTGCCAAGAATACTTGGAGGGTGTTTACTGATTCTTTGGGCATAAAAAAGGATTACACACCTCTTAGAAATATGCTTATGAGATGGTGGACATCTAAATACAAGAACGAAGCCCATAAACTCCTGTTACAAGCAATCCCTATCTTCATTTGTTTGAACTTATGGAAGAATAGATGTGCTTCCAAATATGGAGGGAAGAAATCTAACATTTCAAGAGTCAGATTTTCTGTCTACAAAGACATCTCTAACATGCTCATCATAGCTTTTCCTTATATTAAATGGCCAAATAACTGGAAGGACCTAGTCATTTTAGTGGAACAATGCTACCATGACACCAAAATTACCCCTGTATGCTGGATCAAACCAGGGGATCACATGGTAAAGCTAAATACAGATGGTAGTGCCCTTAACAACCCAGACAACATTGGTGGAGGAGGAATACTTAGAAATACTCATAGTGACCTTATCTTTGCCTATGCAGTTCCATTGGGGGAAGGAACTAACAACCAAGCAGAAATCAGGGCTGCTATCTTTGGTCTATCTTGGTGTATTCATCTTAGTTATTTACATGTAGAGTTAGAGGTAGATTATCAACTCCTAATCAGGTAGTTACAACAAGAAGCAAAACCCCCTTGGTCAATAAAGGAGCCATTGGACAATTTAAACAACATCATCAACCAATTCCAAACTTTCAACTGTAAACACATCCTTAGAGAAGCAAACTACACAGCTGATGTCTTATCCAAACACAACCACAAATGCAAATCTCCTGAACTCTATTTCACTGTGCATGATCTCCCCAAGCAAGCTAAGGCATACCTTGAGATGGACAAGCTGGAAATGCCTTCTTTCAGAAGAAAGAAACTTAGGAGAATTAAGAAACCTCCCTAACTCATTCCATTTTGGTTCTAACTCAAACTTCAACATGGTTTTGTCTATGCATAGCTATAAATATCTTGAAGATCTCACAGTTAGAACTCCTGGCAAAAGGAAAATCTCCCTTCCTTATTACTATCTTTATTATTTTCTTAGAATAACCAGTCTAACTTTAGAAGTAAGGAGTAGAGTAGTTTATATTTTGTCTTCTCTTCTTTCGTGGCTTAACATGTATAGGAATCTTGATGGGAAGCCTAGGCTGGTTTCCTTGCAACACACATAGGACACATTCAAGTTTTTTTTTTGTTTTTTTTTGCTGGTCTGTGCAGATACACCACATTACACATCCTGGAATTTTTCTACATCAGTAACAACAAGAGGAGCCACAAGGGAAGTGCTTCTTTTTGGGGTGACAGAATTGTTTCCAGATTTTGCTTTTTGTTTTTATTTCTGTGCAGGTTACAAAATACAGTAGGAACAACATTCCAGCCTCTTCCAAGATTACAGCAGTTACAACAATCTAAAAGCATTCATCAGGAACACCTCTCAACAACTCCTACCAACCTGAAATTGCACCTCTTGAGCCATCTGTGTTTGTTTGTTTATCAGTACAGATTCACTACATACTCCAGTTATGATAATTTGAAAAACTTGCAGACATGCAGCTCTACAGATTCAGTAAGACCCCAAGATCAAAAACATGAGGAGCTGTTCCTTGCAACAAGTTTGTCAAAACTAAGGAGAAGCAGATGCCAGAAACAAACCTCAGCAGCAGCCATCAGCCCTCAACAACATGCATCATGCAACATCCAAAATCCTCTAAATTTTACAAGATATTAGCATCCCCAAAGATGGTTGATCCCAAGAAATTTCAGCTCGAATGGATAACCAGAGACGTTAGTCGAGCGACATTGAAAAAGACAACCAATGTTACAGGCAGAACAGTAACTCTCAAGAGGAGCAACAGTATACATCATCAAAAATGCTCCAAATTTTGTAGGAATACAGCAACTACAATAATTATAGAGCCCAAGAAATTTCAGCCTGAACGGAGAATCAGAGAAGTTAGTCGAGCGACCTTGAAAAAGATAGCCGATTGTTATGGAACCCCTTTGTTTCTTCTTCTTTGGCAAAATCCGAATTTTAACAACTTTCAACAACTTGTATGTTAGCTATTATATGGACCCAAGAATTTAAAGCCTGAATGGATTCTCGAAAACGTTAGTCGAGCATCACAGAAGATATGACCGATCTCGACCCATGCAAAGGAAATTGGGTATACTTGATTTTCTTCAATTTAGCTAGGTTCTGTACCTTAGTTGAATAGAACTAGTTTCCTATACTTGATTTTCCTAGTCGAGAGGAGTCCTCTCATTAGATATCTTCCTTTTTATTTTTGGAGGTAAGGCCTTTCACGTCCCCCTCCTTGTACTCGTTAGTTTACCTTTATATATATAAGATGAAATTTTTTCTAAAAAAACATAAAAAAAAATAAAAATAAAAAAATAATGGAGACTTGAAGAACATTGAATGAAACCCTATCCCTTGAAGATGAAACCCTTGGGAGAACTTGAAAGGAGAGAATTTTGTGTTTGAGTCTAAGTTTGAGAATGAGGGATTAGGATAGCTTAGGGTCCTTAGATAGAGTCACTTTAGTCCCCAAAATGACCTTATTTTGTTTTTAAAACACATGAAAACACCAAAAATACCCTTTGTAAACTGGCCGGACTAAGTTTCACAGAGGACCCATCACGATCTGTGGTGCTCACCATGACCCATTGTGAAAACTCCATCAATGCATAAAATATAAATGAAATTTCAATTAGGGTTCATGTGAATGCAAAGACAAATCCATACTCTCAACAAGAGTCAACGTAAGAAACTTATTAAGAAATATTGTAGTATGTACAAGAACACAATGGAATTTGTATGTAAAACTAAATGGGTATTATAATTGATTCAAAAACTCAAGAAGCTAGGGCTAGAACTCAACTCGACTATTTAAGGATAGAATTTAGATGTAGGGGCATGGATGAACTCAATCCAACGCTATGATTAGCCTTACATACCTAAAAAGCTCCACAAATCTTGATGAAAAATCTTAACTTGAAGAAGAACAATCAAGATACCCTTTCTTGAAATTCTTGGATTTGTTTTCTTGGAAACCCTATGATTAAGATTTAATATTTCTCTTAGCGATTCTGAATAGATGAAGAAGTTTGGTCCGTAAAGCTTTAAGTCTATGAATAAGGACTTACCTAGTTGAAGAATCTTGAAAAAGAACCCTAACTTGATGTTTTCTTAAACATTCTTGAGCGTTAATGTTTAGGAGTGAATAAGAGGGTTTTTAATGAGGAAAAATTGATTTTTACACGTTTAGGACATTAAAATAACTCCCCAAAGAGTTATAGGAAAAAAAATACCCTTAAAAAATAAAAGAGGCTTAGTTCGGCTTAGGCAGTGGAGTCCGTATCCTCTGAGATGATACTCAAACACAATCAATCCATTATTACTCGAACTCAAGAATTCTCATCATATACTTAAACTCATAATGAACATCAACTGTAAGATAGAAAAAAGGAATGTTACCATCAATATCATCATTGGAAGGCATGAATGCAATGCAATAACTCAAAGACTCAAGCTCATGAATGACTCACTCAATTACTCAAACTTAAGAATGTGCTATATCAGCGATAGGAATAGGAACATTACCTTCAACATCGACACTGAAGCAAAAATGAGAGGGCTATAATCTCCAATGTTTTCATCGAAATTTCTCATAACTTCAGGAAAGAAGCTTATGATCCTAGTATAAAAGTATGACCACTATGAATTAAGACACACGACCAATAGATTCTGAGCTTTAATACTCTTGTTTCCACCTACAAATCTTTCTCGGCTGCAACTCATAATTCCCACAAGGATACATATGACTACCTTCACCAAGGCCTAGGACTCCAAGTCTAACTGCATGTTCTTACTATGTTCAAGCCTAATTTTAAGTCACATGATACTTCACATAATATAATTATGCTAATCTAGACCACAAGTTTCATGTTCTATACCTCTATAGGGTATTTCATCCCACGTCTACTACTCCTTATCATTATACACAACCAACCTCAGGTCCAAATCAAGAAGAACCTAATGTATCGTGCATTCATCTACATTCCATCAATACCACATTCAAGCCTAGTTCTATAACCATTCCTATACACTTACTTGAAAACTTTACAAGAGGAAATCATTAGCCTCCTGCAATTACTGATATAACGACAACCACTCATTCAAGCCTCTTATTCTAATCAATTTCTGGCTTCTTTGAAGTCAACATCACCTAAGAACTCTCATGTCTATCTTCATATTTCTTCATCCACATTTGCATTAACTCCTACCAAAGGAGAACACCAATATACTCTTACCTATCTATTGCACATAACAAGATCCCATCTTGCTTTTCCTCCATCTCTATAACCTCAAGTAGAATCAACACACCACAATTCTCACCATAAGTAACACCCACTCTCTCTTATCTTCCATAACTTATGTACTATAATCAACATCACTATCAAGACTAAAAAGGAAAAATCATTGAAAAAGTTTAGACCAAAAGGTCATAAGAATTATTCATTGAAGAAAGTCTAATCTGGGAACATCCAGAACTAATATGATCTCTCTAGTCTTTCATCTATCATGAGTTCATAGAACTGTACACATTGTGAAACACAAGTTATGTCTCAGGTAACATAGGGCTGAAAACTCTTAGATTCATGAGACAATTAGGATTGCTGAATGAAATTATCAATTCTCATCCTCAAACTCAGCATGGATAACTATCAACAAGAGGGATGCATGGGTCTAGTCCATGGGCATGGTGCTCATACATATAGGAGGAATAAAATATCACCTTGACTCTAGTATTAGGAATGTAAAAGAATGGAAACACACTGATGTCTCATCCTGGTTAACTCAACTCATTACTTCTTAAAACTCAAGACCCATTTTGGTTCATTACCTCATCATCTGCCCCTTAGCTTGAAGGTCACTACTCTGAGACTGTGTACTGATTTTATACTTAGCTATAAGCACACTACTCCACACAGTTGAGTATCACTATTCATAAGTACACTTAAACTCTCCAGTTATACTATACCCTGAATATACCAAACTGTTGCTGGGGTCTCATTATAAGATACTTCCTTTAAATTCCGTCTCTCTTTTAGGCATTCTTTTATACTTGCTGCTCTTATTGGCATACAGATCCATTTTCTCTAACTCTTATGATCTAACCTCGTTTTTTTAGCCTACTAACACTCATCTTCTAGGTTTATATATTCTTAACTTTGTTGAAGGAAACTTGAACTATAACACGAGACTTATAATTATCTCTAAACAACTCCTTTTGAACCAATTCTTATGGATAATAAATAGAAAGAAAAAACTCACATCCAACCTTTTGCACATTAGCAGCTAAAGGATACTAGCTAGTCACCCAAAGCAACTCATAAAATTGAAGCCTCATACAACTTTATACTATCTAGGGTACACATCTTAAGTCTCTTCTTATCAAATGACTTAGCCTCAATTCATTATTTATATATAAGATTATTATACCCCTATTCATAACACACACTCCTCGCAAGTTAATATATTAATCTCTCATAGATTCCATGTCAAGCCTACTAAATCAAATCTTAAAACTAGCACTATCATTCTCTTAATGCTATTCCCTCATTTTTCACACCACTTATCTCAAATTCAAGCTTAGGGTCTAGTACTAACAAGTACATCACACACTGCTTGCATATTATACCAACTTACAAGTACTAGGTGAAATTAAGAAAAACTCTCCTACTAAGACCTCATGACAAGTAATCGATCCTCATCTCACTATCTATCTAATTAAAATTTATCACCTCATCTCCTTTCATAACCTAACTACTATTTACCCATTTATTACACCTCATTGCCTAGTTATATTTATATCCCTCTAAATAACATGGAGCTCTCTCTTCAAAATCATAAGCCTAGCTTAGATGTATCATCTCATGACTACTCCTCTCTTCCGTTCAACACCTATACTAGGTATTTACTAACACAAAGACACCTCAACATAAAACTCCTCTCTTGGTTCAAGTATACTCTAACTCATTCTAATAAACAACTCTTCCTCTACCTTCTATCTTGAATGCTAGACGATACTTACTACATCTTTAGTCAAATTCAAAGGTACTTGACTTCTAACTCTATTGCTTACCTCATATATACCTAATTCTAGGTACATGCCTCAAACAACCACCATTATCACTATTTGGTTGCTACTCCTCTAACTCCATCTTTCTAGCTCTAGGATCATTCTACGAATCATAGCTTACCATGCCTCAAATCACATTTCATCGGACGATAATACTAATCATTTGGAGACATAACTTTCCCCTCGAGAATAACATTTGAAGCAAGTTTTTAGAGAATAGAGTATGGAAATACATCTTTCTTTGGATCAACGCATGATTTATATGAATGATGGGTGCAGTCTTTCAAATAAATAGGCTTGTACACACTAATCGACTTCTCTCAAGCCTGGTGCAGTGCATTTAATCTATGAATACTTTATCTGAAAGTAACTCCTCAATAAGGATCTGAGGGATAGTCGAATGGATCTAGAAAACATACAAATTTGAAATTTTTTCTTAGGGGACAATTCTATTGCATGATTTAGGGTTTGAAATAAGAGAAACTTTTCAAAAATGTCTATAGTCCCTTATTTATAGAAGTGAGGCCCTCAGAACCATAAACAAGATCCTACTGAAATGTCTTCATAGGCACCCTAGGACACTTGAACTCTGTGCTCTGATACTAAGTTTGTCACACCCTGAGAGGGTACCCTAGGCATAGATGGCACTTGGAGACTATTTGTCATAATCCAACCTAGTCGTAACACAACAATTGGAATGCGAGGGACCCCAACCATAAGTCATCTTAGCATATATTGTATTTGTAAGATAAAAAACAACATAAAGATAAGTAGAAGAAATCATTAAGTGGGGAATGAGACTAAGGGAAATAAACTCTATACGCATCAAATCTGGACTACACCAATGAATATCCACTAAACATGCCTCAAGTCTAATATTCGAAGGGTCCTTAGGATAAACTCCTAGCTCACCCTAACAATAGAAGAAAGTGTAAACAATAGTAACATGAATACAAATCTTATCCTCAATAGAATGAGGACTCACCAACTTCTTCAAAATCTAAAGAAAATCTCTAGCCACGAGTGGGGTGATCGTGGGTGTCATCCATCCCTACATTATAAGATAATATAGGAAAAATATGAATTAGTACATTTGAATGTACTAATGATGTGAGGCATGCATGAACAAGTAAAGAACGTAATCAATATGCCATAGGATTCATGACCAATCATAATGAACATGAGTATAGTTTAAAAGTAACTTAAAACATATAGAACTTATGGTCAATTCATATCATAAGAACTTCAACTTCCAACTCATAACTTCATATCACATAGCTTTAACTTGAAATGGTCTGGGATGAGACCATTAACCGACAACAAGTACCATGCAAGCTATTACATGGAATTCGATAACTCCTACATCGAGATAGGCCGATGACTCTTGCATCAAAATAGGAGAGGCTACTATGCTAGAGCATACTCCAAAGGTAACTCAACTCAACTGAACTGGGCTATGTGGATCCACTAGCTAGGCCATGAAGGCAACCTATGTGGGCAATGTAGTTTGGGACTTTAGGTTGCTACTAGGATTCTATTGGAAAACCAACTGTGTTATCCGACCGAACCCCACCTAGAAGTCCTCTCGGTGCTTAGTTAATATCCAAACGGAAACTCATTAAAACAGGATCATAACATAGTAGGGAAAGATAGTTATTCCATATCAATCAGTAGGGAAAGATAGTAATTCCATATCAATCAATCTTTAAAACATATTAGGAATAACTCATCTACTTGGTAATTAATAAGAATCCATAACTTCAGTGAGAATTGTTCTTCTCACAACCTTTAAACATCTTTTGATCTTAACTCTGATCAACATCATATCTTTAACTTTAGAATCATAAATCTGAACTTTAACTCATATTAAACTTTCATTAAAAATTATTTACCTCATGATCAACTCATAAACTCATGTTAACTTCATTATCATAGCTTGAAAAATAGCTTTATGCATGAGCATCTATAATTCAACTTAAAATTATGCAATTCATATGAGAACATACATATAAAGATCATTTATAACATTTAAAAATGAAATCAAATCAGCCCAATGTAATTCATCAAAACTAGGGTTCATAATCAATTGAAAATTGAATGAACACTTCAGTAATATTTAGGACTTCATGGGTGAAAAGAGACCATGAATCAATTCTCACATACTTTGCTTGAATCCACTAAGGATTGAAGAGGAACCCTGAAGAAATTTGGAAACTCTAGATTTATCTTGAAGGAGAAACCTTGAGAGACTTTGTTCTTGCCTTAGGAATTTTATGAGAATGAATTGAATAGGAGAGGAATTTGATTAAATTTGGCCATAAAAGTGTCTACGTTCATTGAACAAAACTTTGGAAAAGACACAATTTTCCTTCATTTAATCTCGAATTTCAAACGTACAAATGAGTTCCTATGGGTCATCAAAGGGATGGCGAATCGTCTAAATGACTCGTCCTGCAGGTCTAAGAAAAGTAGCAAAAATTGAGTCTCTGAAGTTTTGGAATGACTCTAGTTTAGGACCTATCATAAAGGAAATGAGCCGTTCTTTGGGCTCGTTCTGCAGGTCCCAAAAACCTGCAAATTGGAGGGTCTCTGAGGTTTTTTCATGATTCATTGTTACGAACCGCAACAACTTCTATGACCCTTCCTGACAAGACGTAGACTTGGTCTTAAGGGATCATTGAACAAGGCCTCTGAGGTCATCCTACGGAAACTTTCTATGGGTCATATATTGGAGAACAAACCATAATAGTGAGTCCTAAGGCCTTCCTTTAAGGTTGGTCCCAACTAACCATAACGACTCCCTCCATGATTCATTTCTACGGGTCATGTAAACTTCCACGACTCGTAGAAATAGTCATGAACTTGGGTCCAGTTCAAGATTTGAGAATTGTTTTCTCCTTGGTTCCTACCTTCTGACTTACGGGGTATTAAAATATCTCCCCCTTGGAAATATTCTTCCTCGAATGAGATTTAAATTATCATAAGCAGGACACAGAAAGAAGACTAGCAACCCAACATGATTATGATTACATCTTAAAATGCAAGGAACATGAAATCTTCAACTTATCATAAAATCATAACTTTGAAATTAATGTTTTCATGAACATGCATGCATAAGAATGACATAGGAGGAACTGAATATGTAAGAGCTCAATTATATTGAATCAAAACAACTTACCACTTTAGGCTTGCATAGAGGGAAAGAGGTACGAGTATCATTTCATCTTATCCACCTACACCTCCTAAGTAGAACTTTCTACTTGTTGATTCCGCCATAACACTTTGATGGACACAACTTCTTTGTTTCTTAACTCCTTAACTTGCCGGTCTAATATTTGCACCAGAACTTCTTTATAAGTCAAAATTTCCTCAATACTTAAATCTTTCAATGGCACAATGGAATTTGGATCACCCACAAACTTCCTCAACATAGATATATGAAACACTGGGTGAACCATAGCTAACTCAAATGGAAAATGTAACTCATAAGCCACTTTGCGAACACGTCTAGATATCTTGTAAGGTCCAACATATCTAGGACTCAATTTTCCTTTCTTTCAAAAATGCATTGCACCCTTAATGGGTGAATCCTTTAAATAAACCCAATCATCCACTTCAAATTCAAGCTCTCTTTCCTAACATCAGAATAGGGCTTTTGACGACTTTGAGCCGTCTTTAACCTCTCCTTTATGAGTCTTACCTTCTCCATAGCATCGATAACCAAATCTAGACCAATCAAGTCTATCTCACAAACTTTAAACCATCTCACCGAGGATCTACATCTCCTTCCATATAATGCTTTAAATGGAACCATTTGGATGCTAGAGTGATAACTATTATTATAGGAAAACTCAATCATAGAAAATGTTCATCCCAACTTCTTTCAAAATCAATAACACTCTTCCTTAGCATATCCTCTAAATTTTAGATTGTTCTTTTGACTTAACAGTCAGTTTGAAGGTGAAAAGCAGTATTTGACTTAACCTTTATACCGAGACCCTTTTCAAACCACCTCTAAAAGTGTGAAGTGAATTATATACCTTCATCTCATGTGATGGAGAAGGTAACACCATAAAATCTCTTAGCATAATCTTTGGCACCATAGGAAGTCTTAACCGGTAGAAAATGAGTTGACTTGGTCATTCGATCTACAACAACCCAAATGGAATCATGCTGCTTCTTAGTACAAGGCAAACTCATTACAAAATCCATATTTACATCTTCCTATTTTCAAGTAGGAATTTCAATATCTTGGGCTAGACCTCCCGATCTTTGATGCTCAACTTTAACTTGTTAGCAATTTGGACATGTAGCTACAAACTCTGCTATGTCCTTCTTCATGCCATTCCACCAATACACTTCTCTCAAATCATGATACATCTTGGTGGAACCCTGATGAATCGTATATTGGGAAATATGGGCCTCATTTAATATAAATTATGTCAACCCATCAATGTTAGGTACGCACAAACGACCATGGTAACGTAGCACACCATTTTCCCCTTGGGGAAAAGCCTCAATGCACATACGTAGTGAACCATTTCTTTTTCTAAAAAATAATACAGAGCACCCCATGGAGAAATACTTGGCCTAATGAACCCCTTGTCTAACAAGTCCTTCAATCGATCCTTCAACTCTTTTAACTCCATCGGAGCCATCTTGTAAGGAGGGATAAAAATAGGTTGAGTATCCGGAAGAAGGTCTATCCCAAAATCAATCTCCCTTTTGGGAGGAACACAAGGTAAATCATCGGGAAACACATCTGGAAACTCTTTTACAATGGGGACCGACTCTAAGATAGGGGATTCAAAATTCTCATCCCTAATCCTCACAAGATAATAAATACAACCTTTGGAATGCATCTTCCTAGCTTTAAGACGCAAAATGAATTGACCTTTAAACATAGAGTTACTACCCTACCATTCTAGGACCGACTCATTTGGGAATTTAAACTTAACCACTCGGGTTCTATAATAAATAGAAGTATAACATGCATATAGCCAATCCATTCCAAGGATATCATCAAAATCGGTCATCTCAAGCTTAACAAGATCACATAGGGTAACTTTATGGAAAATCATCATCGGACAACTTCTATAGACTCTTTTAGACATAAAAAAAGATAAATTTGCACCTGGATTGAGCAAAGCATAAACATTATAGTGAAAGACCCATAACATACTAGTAACAACATCGGGCGTCTCCTCCACCTCTTGCCTACCATGGAGAGCATAGAACCTATTTTTGAAATGAATACCCTTTGGTTGTCCCTGGCCACCTTAAGAAACTTGGACTAGAGGACGACCATCTTTGACCTTGGATTCCTTAGCATGATGATCCGACTTACCACACCAGTAGAACACATTCAACCCGACTAGACATTCACCCTTGTGGTTCCTACCACACTTCTTGAATGTGGGGGTAACTTGGCCTATAGGAGTACCTCCTTGAGGTTTATGGTTGGGAATTAGAAGAAGCTTTGTCAAACCTTCGATTAATAGCATTAGAAGAACCTTGGATGGAGTACCTTTGGAGAAAAATGAGGACGTCCACCATTTCCGAACTTAGCATGAAAGCAGTCCTTGGCCTCTTAGACTTTCTATTCTTCACCTTTAGCTTCTTACTTTCTAATTGATCTACATAGGTCACGAGTCTAGATATATCTATCTCCCGAATTAACATCGCTGCTTTACATTCCATTATAATCATGTCCGACACACACGATATGAACTTGCTTATATGAGCTCTTGAGTTGACAACCATGAATGGAGAATATTTTGACAATTGGGCAACATTAAGGGCATACTCTCTCACACTTATACCAACTTGCTTAAGGCTGATAAACTCTTGTACTTTGGCCTCCCTCAACTCTAATAGGAAGAAGCGATCAAGAAACACCCCTTTGAACTCACCACAAGTCATGGGCACCACATCTCTAGGCCTCTCACTCTTCCATTAATCAAACCAAATTTGAGAAACACCCCTCAATTGGTACATGGACAACTCCACCTTTTTAACCGGGCTAATTTTCATGATCTCAACAATCTTATGGATGCTATCAACAAACTCTTGGGATCCTCATTAACTTTAGAACCCCAAACTTCCGGGGTATTCATCCTCATGAAATCTCGTACTCTTGTTGCCGCCGTACTAGTATTTGGATTCATGGGATCAACTACCTTATGATTTACTTGAGCCATAATGGCTTGAGCAAGCACTTGAAAGGCCACTCGAAATTCAGCATTGGAAATTTGATCATTCATAAGTTCATTCAGATCTTGTTGTTCCTCTTCAATAATATTCCTTCTTACGGGGAATCTACATGGAGGCATATTCTGAAAATTGCAAAGAACAAACATTAGTGGAAAAGACTTAACCACTCTACCGCACGACATAGATAATAATAGAAGTGAGACTTTTTCCTAAGATGTTTTGCAGCCTCCTATTCATGGATGAGGCATGCTTCACATCAATGAATAAGAATCTACTTAACGCGACAAGTTAGACTCCCTAGGTCTCTTCTAAACCTTATGCTTTCATACTAAATTTGTCACAACCCGACCTATGGCCTACTCATAACATGACAATTGGGATACGATGGACTCTAATCATAAGCCATCTTAGCATACATCACATATATAAGGTAAAAAAAACATAAAGATGAGCAGAAAAAATCATTAAGTGGGCAATGGGACTAAGGGAAATCAACTCCATAAGAATCCAATACGAACTACACCAATGAATATCGTCTAAATATGCCTCTAGTCTAATCTTTGATGGGGGATTAGGACATGATCCAAGTTTACCCTAACAATAGAAGAAAGTGTAAACAATAGTAACATGAATAAAAGTCTTGTCCTTGGTAGAATAAGGACTCACCAACTTCTTTGAAATCTAAAGCAAATATCTAGCCATGAATGGGGTAGTCGTTCATGTCGTTCATCTCTAAATTATGAGACTATGTAGATAAAATATGCGTTAAGCATTTGAATGTACTAAGTATGTAACGTATGTATGAACAAGTGAAGAATGTAATCAATATGCTATAGGATTCATGACCAATCATTATGAACATGAGTATAGTTTAAAAGCAACTTAAAACATATGAAACTCATGGTTAATGCATATCATAAGAACTTTAACTTCCAACAAATAACTTGACATCTCATAGCTTTAACTTGAACTTGTGTAGGTTTGGACCATTAACCGAAAACAAAGATTATGTGAGCTATTACATGGAATTTGATGACTTCTGCATTGAGACAGGTTGATGACTCCTGCATAGAAATAGGAGAGGCTACCGTGCCAAGGCATACTCCAAAGGTAACTCAACTAAATTCAACTCAATTGGGCTATGTGGATTCCCTAGCTAGGCCATGAAGTCAACCTATGTGGGCGGCGTAATTTGATATTTTAGGTTGCTACTAGGATTCCCCTGGATAACAACCTACGTTATTCGACTGAACCCTACTTAGAAGTCTTCTCAGTGCTTAGTTAATATCCTAATGAAAACTCATTAAAATATGATCATAAAATAGTAGGGAAAAATAGTAACTCTCTACCAATCCATCTTTAAAACATATTAGGAATAGCTCATCTACTTGGTGATTCATTAGAATCCATAACTTCAGTGACAATTGTTCTTATCACCATGTTTGAACATCTTTTTATCTTAACTTTGATCATCATCATAAATTTAACTTTAGAATCATAAATCTCAACTGTAAATAATATAATTCTTTCATTGAAAGTCCTTTAACTCATGATTAACTCATAAAATAATCTTAACTTCATAATCATAGATTGAAAATATAGCTTTATGCATGGGCATCTATAATTCAACTTGAAATCATGCAATTCATATGAGAACATGCATATAAAGATCATTGATAAAATTTAAAAATGAAATCAAATCAACCCAATGAAATTTATCAAAATGAGGGTTCATAATCAATTGAAAATTGAATGAAAACTTGAGAAATCTTTGGGACTTCATGGGTGAAAAGAGCCCATGAATCAATCCCCACATGCCTTACTTGAATCAACTAATGATTGAAAAGAAACATTGAAGAAATATAGAAACCCTAGCTTTAGCTTAAAGGAGAAACCTTGACAGACTTTGTTCTTGCCTTAGGAATTTTGAGAGAATGAATTGAATAGGAGGGGAATTTGAAAAATAGAATATTTATAAACTTTGAATTTGGCCATAAAAGGGTCTAGGTTCATTGAACAGAACTTTGGAAAAGACACAATTGCCCTTTATTTCATCCCAAATTTCGAACCTACGAATGAGTTCCTACGGGTCATCGAATGGATAATGAGTCGTCTAAACAACTCGTCCTGCAGGTCTGAAAAAAGTTCCAAAAATCGAGTCTCTAAAGTTTTGTAATGACTCTAGTTTATGACCCGTCATAAAGGAAATGCGCCTTTCTTTGGGCTTATCCTGGAGGTCCCAAAAACCTGCAAATTGGAGAGTCTCTAAAGTTTTTTCATGAGTCATTGTTATGACCCATACCAACTTCTACGACCCATCCTAACAAACCGTAGACTTGGTCTTAAGGGATCGTTGCACAAGGCCTCTGAGGTTATCCTACTAAGACTTTCTACGGGTCTTGTACTAGAGAATGGACCATAATAGTGAGTCATAGGGCCTCCCTTTAAGGTTGGTCCCAACTAACCATAAAGACTCCTTCCATGACTCATTTCCACGACTCATTTCCACAGGTTGTGTAAAGTTCCACAACTTGTAGAGACAGTCTTGAACTTGGGTCCAGTTCAAGATTTGAGAATTTTTTCTCCTTAATTCTAGCCTTCCGATTTATAGGGTCTTACACCATTGCTAGCCTCAAGCGAACCATTTGGTCTGATCACTTATTCAATCACTCATCGAAAGACTTATATATATAAAATAAGATGCTCAAGTAGGCTAACAGCTCAACAACTCAATAGAGGAATAGTTTTTAAGTAAACAATTTTAAAAGTTAACTCAATCTCATAAATAATAGTATTTTCAAAACAGACTCAAAAGGAACATCAACTCCAATATACTCTATTTATGTCTATTAATCCTCTATACACTATAAGGAAGGTGTCGAGACAAGTCCACGACTACCGCAAAAGAAATAACTCATAAGCAATGAATGAAATAATTATGATTCCTACAAAAGCAAGGAGGTCTCACCACTATCAAGAAGGAAATTTATCTTCAATGTCACTTCTATCGAGGATTTGTAATACCTGTGTATGTATCATAAAATGATATAGGCCAAATGGACTCAGTAAATGAAATATACGGTATATAAAATAGGTGAAAGAAAACTTACTCAAAGATACTCAACTCAACTCTGAAAATAGCTCAACTTAATATAACATGCAACATGTCTAAAAATATGCTTTGTAAAACATAAGTGAATGCAACTCAGTACATTAAAATATAATGCTTTACTTCTTGGGGAGTTTCTCTAACCGACAACTATCACTTATGAGCTAGTGATGATACAACAAACTTTTGTCATTGCCACAACCGCCCATTACTTTGCCAGGTTAAGGGACGCAAACTCAATGGATCAAAAATTTACTCAAAGTCCATCGTTTTGGGACTTAGAAGGCATAACCTTCATCCTACGCTGGCTATGTAGTTTATGGGCTCATCCTATATCGGTGCTCAATACTACTCTCAAAATATTATATTATGCTCATATACATCAATTGAGAAAGTACTCAAAATACATCATTTAGTTCTCTTTTCTAGACTTTGCTCAAAACTCAAGTCATCTCTTCTCTTTAAAATAGGCATAATCTTAACTCAGTGAATGCATTTAAAATAAAAATATAATTTAACTTCTCAACTCAATCTCAAAATAGATGTTTTAATGTAATAATGCTCAACTCGTTTATACTAAAAAATATGCATACTCAAGATAATAATTAAGAAATTTTTCAAACTCATGCTCAAAATAATAATTAAGAGCCTTCTCAAACTCAACTCAGCTCAAAGTCTTTCTTAATCAAAGATGAAAATAGTCATTCTTTAAATTCAAAATAGTGCATAAAATAATTAATAAAAAACCTTCACAAATCATTCAAAAAAAATGCCATCAATGCATAAGATATAAATGAAATCTCAATTAAGGTTCATGTGAATACAAAGACGAATCCATACTCTCAACAAGACTCAACTCAAGAAACTCATCAAGAAATATTGTAGTATATACAAGAACACAATGGAATTTATATGCAAAACTCAATGGAGATTATAATTGATTCAAGAACTCAAGAAACTACAGCTAGAATTCAATCAACTATTTAACGATAGAATTTATATGTACGGCGCGTGGAAAAACTTAATCCAATGCTACGATTAGCCTTACATACCTTAAAAGCTCTACAAATCTTGATGAAAAACTTATCTCGAAGAAGAACAATCAAGAGATCCTTTTTTGAAATTCCTTGATTTATTTTCTTGGAAACCCTATAGTTAGGATTTAGGATTTCTCTTAATGATTCATGAATAGATGAAGAAGTTTGGTTTGGAAAGATTGAAATCTATGATAAAGGATTTACCTTGTTGAAGAATCTTGAAAAAGAACCCTAACTTGATGTTTTCTTCAATATTCTTGAGTGCTAATGTTTAGGAGTGAATGACAGAGTTTTTAATGAGGAAAAACTAATTTCTACACATTTAAGGACATTAAATAAACTCTCCAAAGGGTTATAGGACAAACGTACCCTTAAAAAAAAAGCGGCATTGTTCGTCTTAGGCGGTTGAGTCTGTATCCTCTCTGCATTGCGGACTTTCACCAAGATGGAGCATGTACAGAAAAAACGCCACTTAACTCCTAATATTATAGGACATATGATCATTTGAAGTTGACTAATGTAAAATCTTTTATCGAAACTCAATTGGTAAGGAAGCCTTTAATTTGACTTTGTTCTAGAGGATCCTTATGACCTTAATTCATATCCAAATAAACATCAAATACTTAGAAATTGATCCTACAACATATAAACAATTAGAAGTCATTGAGTTCGAGCCTATACGCATAAGAAGAATGGATCGAATCTTAGCTTAAAATATTTTTAGGGTTAACCATGGTCACTTTAGCGACCACACCAAACACAACCGGTGTCAAATGTGCTTTGACATGTCCAAGTCTCCGATGGGGTACTCAAGATTCATTTGGAACCTTGTGCATGAAAAACAAGATATTCTACCCTACCTAATACAATGTTCCAAACTCAATAACGATCGATAATGATTTTCCACTAAATAAGTTTAGGGGAGAGGGAAGCCAGGCTTAGCGAGCTTTTTGAGGCCGACCACTATAGAGACAGAGAAAGCTCGAAGAGCTTCCCCATTTAAAATTCCCATACAAGGTCATTTCAATGAAAAGTGAGTTCCACACCCAAGTGTCACTTTTAGTCAAAGTGGGTCCTACACCACATTGGAATTAGACTGGAAGCTTCAAGAAGCGTTTGAAGGGTTATTTTAGACCCAACTTGACAGTCCTAAATTAATCGTGATGACCAAATTTTTATCTCAGCGCATTTTCCATGAATGTTCACCAAAGTGTACCTTAGGCCAAATTTCAAAGGCTAAAGCAAAAAATGGCCTCAAACCCTCTCCAATTGACTTGATACTCGTGCTGAGGTCATTTATCTAAAGTTATGAGGGAAGTCAACTTTTTAAGTTATGAAAGCTCTAAAATAGAGAAACAGGCCCAAAACCCAAACGAACGATCAAGCGACCGAACAGTCAGTTCCAACAAGTTATAAATGTTTTGGGGTTGCTATAGGAATGCTCTTAACAAAGAAAAGGAGGCATTAAGGCAAAAATGACCTATAGGGTCATTATCATATCCACTATTATAAATGACTTTCATCCGCAAAAGTAAGAGTCAAGAAGTACCTGAAGGCTCAAATCAGTTGTGGAACTATTCCCGCATCTCCTGATCGATCTTTCAGGTAGCATCCTCGACTGGATGGTGCCTCTAATTGAACTTAACAACAAGAATGGCTCTCGATCGCAGTTGTTTGACATCTCTATCTAGAATGGCCACTAACTCTACCACAAAATTTAGACGATTATCTAACTCAACTGAATCATACTGGAGCACATGCGACTCATTTGGAATAGACAGACACAACATTGATACATGGAAAATAGGATGTATGGCTGACAGTACTGGAGATAAAGATAACTAATAAGTAACCTTACCAACTGTGTTCAATATTGCAAAAAGCCCTATATACTTAGGACTGAGCTTGCCCTGCCTCTCAAATCTCATCACGCCCTTCATGGCCGATACTCAGAGAAATACCCAGTCATGAACTGCAAGCATTAACAATCGACGCATATGATCCGCATAACTTTGATGTCTACTCTTAGCCATCTTGAGCCTATCCTGAATTACCTTCACCTGATCAAAGGCCTCATAAAGCAAGTTTGTACCACGCGTCCTAGGATCTATTAAATCAAACAAAACAACTAGATAGCGACAATGCCTACCATATAAGGCATCAAAAGGGGCCATCTAAATACTAGAGTGGTAGCCGTTATTGTAGGTACACTCCTTCATGAGAAAGAAATGGTCCCACTAACCCATGGAATCTAGAACACAGGCGTGCAACATATCCTAAAGGACTTGAATAGTGTGCTCTGACTAGCCATCAATTTGCGGGTGAAATGCTACGCTAAGTTGAACACGGGTTCCCAAATCCTCCTGAATAGCCCTCCAAAAGCTGGAAGTGAATTATGAGCCCTATCTTGAGATAATAGATACAGGAACACCGTGAAGATGAATGTTACACCCCGTACTTTGGTACCTTGGAATTCCTCTTAAGCTTCTTAAGTTTCTGGGATGGCCCTTAAATTTCGAAGAAGTCATCATGTGAGTCGGATAATCTATAACGCTATCAAATAATCCTAAGGAAAGGAGAAAGAGATACTCCATAATAGTGAACATTAGAAATAGGGTCATAAGAAACCGGAAGAAGTTGGAGGTCAAGTCGTGAGTCATATGTTACACCCCGCACTCTTGAGCTCGGAACGTCTTCTTAAGTTTCTTAGACACTATCAGGTGAGCCGGATAAGCTACGACACTATCAAACAACTCTAAGGAAAGAAGATTGTGATACCTCGCGAGAAGGGAGGTCGGAGATAGAGTCATAAGAATCCGGAAAGAGTTGGAGGCTAAGAAATGAGTCGTAGGACTCGATTTACCTACGTAAGACACTAAGTTAAGAGTCTTATCCACTTAAGTTGCTTAAGGATATACCAAGCTTACGTAGTGCGGATTACATGAGCTCTTAAAGTAAGACGAGATTACGAACCCGCGAGGAAGGGAAAAAGATGATGCGTGGCAGCCAATGGAGAAGCGACACGTGGCAGAACCTCAAGCAAACAGGTGATGCACCTACTTAGGGTCAAGTAGGTGATGCAGCTGCTTGGGGGAGGTGGACCCTGCTGCCACGCGGCAGCCCCTAATTGGCAGCATGACACGGTGGCCAATCATGGCTTAACACGTGTCATCTTGAGGTACTGACACGTGTCACCACCTAGGGCCACCTAAATATATATATATATATGACTAATGTATTCAGTTCTGATCCAAAAAAATGAGCAGCAACAAGAGAAAAATAAACCCTAAGCTAAGAGAGAAAAGGGTGACGGCTTTGGGAGAAAAATAAGGTAAGTCCCGATTTCGTTCCGTAAATTAATTATATAGCGTATACCACGATGATATGAAAGTATTAGTAGTATAAAATTAGGATTTGGTGCAGCAAAAATCGGACAGCAAGCTGCCACAACATTCAGCACGTTAAAAAAAGTTCCGAGGCACGATTTTGGCGAGTTCTAGCCAATTTCGGGAAAGGTAAGTGCTTACCCTCTAATTTGAAGTTTATGATGTTAAATTAGGGTGTATTACACACCTTAGGGGCTGCTGGAATTTGGGCAAAAGGTTTTAAAAGTTCAGCGTTCGGAATAAACGAATTTGGAATCGCTATAGTTAAGTTGTTGTCGAAATAAGGTGTTGTACGCGTAGGGGCTGCTGCTGGTTGTGTTGTGGCATGTTGCAGGGTCTAAGATTTATCTAAATGAGGTGTGGGAGATGCTTTTTGCATCCACATCACCCTCCGCTTTGCAATTAAAGAATTCGCGAAAGAAAGATTAAAAACTCTAGTTTTGGTATCTTAGTTTCGAGTGAATTGTTGGGGGTTTATATTGTGTAATTTTGGTCATAATATGTATATGTATGGGATTCTAGTTGCATTGTTGGATGGCTGCAGGTGCTAAGGAAATGGTTGGGATTTCGGATAGGGCACATTATAGGGGAGGTGCTGTCCGATTTTCGTTAACATCCTAACTAGTTAAGGAACTAGCCGAGAAGGCGAGCGAAGGGATGAATGTTATGAATACTCGTGGGTAGTCAAAGTTGCTGAAAAGTATAAGGTTGTTAATGCTTGCATTACTTCTATGTTAAATAGGTTTCAAGGACAACAACGAGGACGTGATTAAGAGAAGTCCATACAAGGTATGTGAAGCTTTTCTTTGGCGTGTTTTTGGAATAAATATGTAGAGCTATTCTTCTTTTCTTTTGGCATGTCTTAGATATAGGCTATAAATGATATGTATATGATATTTGGGATTCAATCCATTCGTAAAGCCCTGAGTATGAGTCGAGATTCTTGTTTATTTCTTGATATTAGAACTTCTGTAATAGCTGAGTCATTGCCTTTTAGTCTTCTATGTGATGAAAATTAGTATATGTAAAGCCTATTTCTCCTTTCCTTTGGAATGGCTTAATTTTGAGTTAAATGGTATATGATATAGGTTTAGAGGTAATTCCATTTATGAGCTCTGATTGTAACTCGTGACTTGTAGTCACTCCTGAACATCAAGAGTCTGAAAGTAGTCAAACTACTATTCTCAAGCTTGCTATATAATGAATAGTAAGTAGAGGTACTATCTCCTCTTTTTAGAGGCTCTGAAATGATAAATGTCGTTGATTGCATGAGTTGAGTCTTTGACTAGATAAATTGTGTTTCTGATTGCATAGACTATATTTCTGATTGCATAAATTATGTGGCTTTATTTTGATGCATGTTTGTGATCCCTGAAGCCCTAATTAATGTAAGCCCTAATAACATCTAAAGGGATACCTCGGATAATTACTCCCCTAGTCTTCAGGTGATGGTTCACTTGACTGTTTCATCGAGTCTTAGATAATGACTTAGTTGCATATGGTTTCTCACTACTCTACTCGTGCATACTGTAACCCATCCTTCCTCGAGTCCCATGATGAGTCGGGATATGTTATCGTGCAAAGTGTTACTACTTCTTTCACCGCGTCCTAGGCCGGATGTGTATAGTTCCACGCACGAGGAGACGATGCCGTACATGAGGTGTGATATATATTATAAGTTATGATGATACGATTATTCACAGAGTCCCGGGCCGGCTGTAATATGATAGTATATGTGGTGAAATAAGGAAGGAACACCGAGTCCCTCCTTAGAAGGCCGAGTACATATGTATATTATGATGGTATGCTATACACATACACCACTCCATTCACCGAGTCCCTCACTAAAGGGCCGGATACTTTATGTAGGCATGCATATGAGATTAAAGCAATACATTGTGACCCTGAGCCCCGTAGTGAACCGGGTATAATACGATGATATACATGATAAGATGATACCGTATACAATGGTATGATACCATATACGATGATATGATGAAATGAAATGCATTATGACACGATGATTTGTGATTATGAAGTAATGATAATAACACTTAGTTCACTAGAGGGCCGGGCACAGTATATGATGGTGTATAGGATCACGTGTCCTAAGGTGCAGGTACAGTAAATTGTTAATTGTTATACTTATCCCCTGCATCCCTATTTCAGTTATGATCTTAGTTACGATGTGTTATGCTTTACATACTCAGTACATATATAGTACTGACCCCCTTTTTCTCGGGGGGGCTGCATTTCATGCACGCAGGTACAGATGTTTATTCTGGAGATCCATCAGCATAGGCGTTCCTCTAAGCTGTGTCGGATTTGCTTTACTGTTCTGGAGCCTAAATTTTGATGCTGGTCACTTAATGTATATATTTGTACATTCAGGGGTACGGCGGGGGCCTTGTTCCGCCATATGTTGTTGTTACTATTCTTAGAGGTTTGTAGACATATGTATATGTGGGTTGTTTGTGAGTTAGTTTCGATGTTGCCTATTCAATATGTTGTGAATGTTTTTCTTATAGCAGCCTTGTCGGCTCGCGTTCCCTTTCATGATATGATACAAATGAAAGAGGCTACATGTACATGAAAAAGTTTTAAACTATTGGGGTTTCTGTATATAGTATCATATCACACACGGTTCAACTTAAGTGTAGTTGATAAATATGCATAAGAGGGTCCATGTCGGACCCCAGTTGCGGCCTACGGGGTTGGGTCATGACAGAGGTGGTATCAGAGCAGTTCGTTCTTGGAATGTCTACAGACCGTATCTAGTAGAGTCTTATTTAGCGGTGTGTTGTGCACCACATCTATAGACAGGAGGCTACAAGATATTTAGGATGTTACTTTCTTTTATATCTAAGATCATGCGATAGAGCCGAGCTATAGGAAATGAAATTCCTCATACTAACCTGCGATTTTAGCAAGAAGACAATGCCGATAGAAGAAAGTAACTGACAATTTTGGATGTTGCGAAGCACGCAGGCAAGCAAAGGCACGAAAGCCCTATGTCAAGTAAGGTATTGAAATGCGATTGACAGATACAATTGAAAAGTGAAAGGAAAGGTAAACAGGAAAGTATAACAAGTGCAGCTCGAGTGGACATAATAGGTAAGTTCATTTCCATACTGTTAATTGTGGGCGCCCTGTGCGGCTGCGATATGAGATGATATGACTATATATATGTGCCCTGTGTGGATGAGATGTTATACAATATGAATGTATATATGTGTGCCCTATGAGGCATTGTTGGTATTTTCTGCGTGCAGGTGTTCAGATAGTAAGAAATACAGAGGAAACTCTGCCCAAATTTTCCTAGAAATAAGAGGAGAATAAGATACAGGGCTATAGTACGTCTTGAAAGGTTGTCCTCGCAACAATGATGAGATTTGACTAAACAAGTATGGCTGACCTCGAGAAATAAGTTAATTGCTGAGTTAATGGCAATAGAAACTAGGAGGACGATACTAGAATAGTAGAATAAGTTAGAAAGGAACTATAAGCCAAAGAAAATGACTCAGAGAGGACTGATAGATCGAGATAAAATGAGATAGTAAGGCATTGCCTAAATTGATACATAGGGATAAACTATGACAAGTGATAGTTAAAGGAAGTAACAGTATGGTTAAGACAAGAGTAAGACAAGAGTACAAAGGGAAAAGAATTGTGACGGATATGAAGTGTTAATAAGATAGCTTGTGAGACATTAAGGACAAGACTAGCTAAGAAGGGTAAGTAACCCATAGTAAGAATCGTGAAGAAAGTCAAGCGGTATTATACTATGGGTCTAAATGCGAACAAGGTACCAGGTGAACATAACAAAAACCATTATTAGAATAAGCAAAACTTAGTAAGGAATTAACTAGAAGGTATGATGTGGTCCATGTAAATGGAATGTAAAGATAGGTGTGGAACGGAAAAGCAAGCTATGGAACAAATAAGGAAGATTTATCAAGTTCCATAAGGAAAGTTTCGAATAAAGGTTATATGATGACGAAAAGGATGGCTAGTGCAAGGAAATAAAGGGTAATATGGAATTCCTTACGCCCAACCAAATATCGAAATGAGTTGAAGGAATAATACAGAAGTTCTAATAGAGGCACTCAAGATAGATGCGATTAATTAAGTATAAGTATCGAACAAAAAGAGAAATAGACAGTTATGAACTGGAGGTATAGCACGATGAAAAAGTATTAAGACAAGGCCACTACTACCACGAAATTGATATGGTTTTAAGCAGGATTAGAAATGAGCCTTAGACACACGACAAAGATTCAAGCTCAGAAGGCGTAAAGAAGTATGGTGTACATGTGACTCCACTCTAATGATTAGTGGTATCCACTGGAATAAAGTTAGTATAATGACGAAGCTCGAAACATGAGTCATTAAAGTATAAGTACACTCGAGTGGGGAATGTGCACCAATTATGAGCCCTCCCTAATTACTGATTGGGATGAATGGAATATGGCTTTGAATGTACTTCTATATTACGGATATTACTCGAATATCAATTATTAGATGAAATTTTATACGATACATTGCGAATACTAAAGCACCCTACGGGTATGCTAGGGTTTCCTAGAAAGGCAACCTAACGTGGGGATGATTTAACAGAAGATGTAGATAAGGTGCAGCCCATTAAATATGTTGGAATAGAATCATTCGCGTGTAAATAGCTGAAGATATACGGAGAATGACATAGGTACACCCTAAAAGGGGGGAAGTGGACAAAAGAAGTACAAGCGTAAAAGAAAATCAATTGATGCTATCGCATGTAAATGGGGACGCTTAAACGTCAAACGAGACCCTGTAAGGGATGGACGTGATCATACTCACACTGATGCACCGGATTCCGTCAAAACTCCGAAGTTAAGAGTGCTCGAATGAGAGTAGCACTGGGATAGGTGACCCCCTGGGAAGTGAGAAAGAGAACAAAACAGGTATGCCAAAAAGAGATTATAAAGGCGTCTTAGTACAATGACACATATAGAATAGAGTAAGCCAAGAGCAGAAAATATTATGACTGAAATACAATGCACCTCGTGAAAATGGCACAAGCATAGTTGTGCAGCTTATGAATATTGGCATACTAAGAGAGAGGTCAAATGATTACTCGATAAAAGAAAGTCAGTAATAACAATGTGATTGCCATATTTAGAATCTATTTAGGAAAAGTGTAAGATGGTTCGAGGCAGAACTATTCAGATATAATCGATATTAAGGACAAGAGCCATAGAGGAGCCTTGACCTCGACTAAAGGAGGTAAGCCACTAGTATAGCAATGCTAAGGAATTTTCTGGACTGCTCTATGTCCGTACACACGTTTATGTAAGGATTACAATATGATATATGGTAAGAAAACTGGAGAAAAGATCTGAGTAAAAGAGAAAGATAGCATACCTAAGGTATTACAAGTTGGATTAAGAGGAGTTGTACAATAACTTAAGTTAAAAGAAGCATCAGCAGTCTGATAGCCTATCTCAGGGAATGGAAACCCCGACTCGGAGGTGGAAAGTAGTTCATATGTATTATAGTACGAGCTGACCTCGCATTCTAAGGAACTGGGAGTTCATACGGGCTATGGTAGATGGGCTTACAGAATCAACCTGTTCCCCTCCAATTAGGAAGGCATATTCAGCTGAGGGTTCTGCAAAATGACATAGTAGGGAAACAATAAGATTTCACGGAGTCCCCACATCTATTATCTCAGATAGAAAAGTTTAATTTACAGCTAACTGCTGGAAATCATTTCGAAAGGGATTGAGGAACCCAGATGAATCTTAGTATGACATTTTGCCCTTCGATTAAGGGACAAGCCCAGATGTGACCCACTAAATGATTGATGAATTAAAGCTTATTCTGGAACAAGATATCGATTAGCAGCCTAAAGTCAGCAAGAAGGGGATACATTGATCCTTCGCAGAGCATTTTTAGAATAGATAAAGCTGCCTATGAGTGGGACCTACCGTCTGATTTGAAACAATAGATTCATTTTTCACAGATCAATGCTCCGTAAGAATGGGAACGACGCTCTCAGAATATTTCTCGTAGAGGAGGTCCATGTAACATGGAGTTATCCTAAGAGGGGCAACCTATATCCATCCGGGATCAGCAGATTAAACGGGTTGCGAACTAAGGACATAGCTTTCGTCAAGGTACTATGGCGGAATAAGAATCGTGAAGACATAAACTGGGAGGTTGAAAAGGACATGAAACACAAGTGTCCATACCAATTCCCGATGTCTACGGATAGCCCCAGTCTTGGAACTCGTATATTAATTTTTTGGACGAAAATGTATGCCATTCCAGTAGAAAGGCATCTCCCTATGATCCGTATAAAGTCTTAAGGAAAGTTTTATTCAACATTCGGGGACGAATGTTCTAAAGGGGGGAAGGATGTTACACCCCGCACTCTTGAGCTCGGAACGTCTTCTTAAGTTCCTTAGACACTATCAGGTGAGCCGGATAAGCTACGACACTATCAAACAACTCTAAGGAAAGAAGATTGTGATACCTCGCGAGAATGGAGGTTGGAGATAGAGTCATAAGAATCCGGAAAGAGTTGGAGGCTAAGAAATGAGTCGTAGGACTCGATTTACCTACGTAAGACACTAAGTTAAGAGTCTTATCCACTTAAGTTGCTTAAGGATATACCAAGCTTACGTAGTGCGGATTACATGAGCTCTTAAACTAAGACGAGATTACGAACCCGCGAGGAAGGGAAAAAGACGATGCGTGACAGCCAATGGAGAAGCGACACGTGGCAGCACCTCAAGCAAGCAGGTGATGCACCTACTTAGGGTCAAGTAGGTGATGCAGCTGCTTGGGGGAGGTGGACCCCGCTGCCATGTGGCAGCCCCTAATTGGCAGCATGACACGGTGGCCAATCATGGCTTGACACGTGTCATCCTGAGGGACTGACACATGTCACCACCTAGGGCCACCTAAATATATGTATATATGACTAATTTATTCAGTTATGATCCAAAAAAATGAGCAGCAACAAGAGAAAAATAAACCCTAAGCTAAGAGAGAAAAGGGTGACGGCTTTGGGAGAAAAATAAGGTAAGTCCCGCTTTCATTCCGTAAATTAATTATATAGAGTATACCACGATTATATGGAAGTATTATTAGTATAAAATTAGGATTTGGTGCAGCAAAAATCGGACAGCAAGCTGCCACAACGATTCAGCACGTGAAAAAAAGTTCCGAGACACGATTTTGGCGAGTTCTAGCCAATTTCGGGATAGGTAAGTGCTTCCCCTATAATTTGAAGTTTATGATGTTAAATTAGGGTGTATTACACACCTTAGGGCTTCTGGAAGTTGGGGAAAAGGTTTTAAAAGTTCAGCGTTCGTAATAAACGAATTTGGAATCGCTATAGTTAAGTTGTTGTCGAAATAAGGTGTTGTACGCGTAGGGGCTGCTGCTGGTTGTGTTGTGGCGTGTTTCAGGGTCTAAAATTTATCTAAATGAGGTGTGGGAGATGCTGTTTTCATCCACATGACCCTCCGCTTTGCAATTAAAGAATTCGCGAAAGAAAAATTAAAAACTCTAGTTTTGGTATCTTAGTTTCGAGTGAATTGTTGGGGGTTTATATTGTGTAATTTTGGTCATAATATGTATATGTATGGGATTCTAGTTGCATTGTTGGATGGCTTCAGGTGCTAAGGACATGGTTGGGATTTCGGATAGGGCACATTATAGGGGAGGTGCTGTCCGATTTTCGTTAACATCCTAACTAGTTAAGGAACTAGCCGAGAAGGCGAGCGAAGGGATGAATGTTATGAATACTCGTGGGTAGTCAAAGTTGCTGAAAAGTCTAAGGTTGTTAATGATTGCATTACTTCTATGTTAAATAGGTTTCAAGGACAACGACGAGGACGTGATTAAGAGAAGTCCATACAAGGTATGTGAAGCTTTCCTTTGGCGTGTTTTTGGAATAAATATGTAGAGCTATTCTTCTTTTCTTTTGGCATGTCTTAGATATAGGCTATAAATGATATGTATATGATATTTGGGATTCAATCCATTCGTAAACCCCTGAGTATGAGTCGAGATTCTTGTTTATTTCTTGATATTAGAACTTCTGTAATAGCTGAGTCATTGCCTTTTAGTCTTCTATGTGATGAAAATTAGTATATGTAAAGCCTATTTCTCCTTTCCTTTGGAATGGCTTAATTTTGAGTTAAATGGTATATGATATAGGTTTAGAGGTAATTCCATTTATGAGCTCTGATTGTAACTCATGACTTGTAGTCACTCCTGAACATCAAGAGTCTGAAAGTAGTCAAACTACTATTCTCAAGGCTGCTATATAATGAATAGTAAGTAGAGGTACTATCTCCTCTTTTTAGAGGCTCTGAAATGATAAATGCCGTTGATTGCATGAGTTGAGTCTTTAACTAGATAAATTGTGTTTCTGATTGCATAGACTATATTTCTGATTGCATAAATTATGTGGCTTTATTTTAATGCATGTTTGTGATCCCTGAAGCCCCAATTGATTGAAGCCCTAATAACATCTAAAGGGATACCTCGGATAATTACTCCCCTAGTCTTCAGGTGATGGTTCACTTGACTGTTTCATCGAGTCTTAGATAATGACTTAGTTGCATATGGTTTCTCACTACTCTACTCGTGCATACTGTAACCCATCCTTCCTCGAGTCCCATGATGGGCTGGGATATGTTATCGTGCACAGTTTTACTGCTTCTTTCACTGCGTCCCGGGCCGGATGTGTATAGTTCCACGCACGAGGAGACGATGCCGTACGTGAGGTGTGATATATGTTATATGTTATGATGATATGATTATTCACCGAGTCCCGGGCCGGCTGTAATATGATAGTATATGTGGTGAAATAAGGAAGGAACACCGAGTCCCTCCTTAGGGGGCCGGGTACATATGTATATTATGATGGTACTCTATAGACATACACCACTCCATTCACCAAGTCCCTCACTAAAGGGCCAGATACATTATGTAGGCATGCATATGAGATTAAAGCAATACATTGTGACCCTGAGCCCCGTAGTGAACTGGGTATAATACGATGATATACATGATAATATGATACCGTATACGATGGTATGATACCATATACGATGATATGATAAAATGAAATGCATTATGACACGATGATTTATGATTATGAAGTAATGATAATAACACTTAGTTCACTAGAGGGCCGGGCACAGTATATGATGGTGTATAGGATCACGTGTCCTAAGGTGTAGGTACAGTAAATTATTAATTGTTATACTTATCCCCTGCATCCCTATTTCAGTTATGATCTCAGTTACGATGTGTTATGCTTTACATACTCAGTACATATATCGTACTGACCCCTCTTTTCTCAGGGGGGCTGCGTTTCATGCCCGCAGGTACAGATGTTTATTCTGGAGATCCATCAGCGTAGGAGTTCCTCTAAGTTGTGTTGGAAGTGCTTCACTATTCTGGAGCCTAAATTTTGATGCTGGTCACTTAATGTATATATTTGTACATTCAGGGGTACGGCGGGGGCCTTGTTCCGCCATATGTTGTTGTTACTATTCTTAGAGGTCTGTAGACATATGTATATGTGGGTTGTTTGTTAGTTAGTTTCGATGTTGCCTATTCGATATATTGTGAATGTTTTTGTTATAGCAGCCTTATCGGCTCGCGTTCCCTTTCATGATATGATACAAATGAAAGAGGCTACATGTACATGAAAAAGTTTTAAACTATTGGGGTTTCTGTATATAGTATCATATCACACATGGTTCAACTTAAGTGTAGTTGATAAATATGCATAAGAGGGTCCATGTCGGACCCCAGTTGCGGCCTACGGGGTTGGGTCGTGACATCGTAGGACTTGACTTACTTGTGAAAGCTATTACTTGGGACATTTTTCATACTAAGCTACTTGAGTATACGTCGAGCTTAAGTAGCAAGGAATACATAGGCTCTTGAAGTAAAACGAGATTACGGGCTCATGAAAGAGAAATAAGCAAACGACGCGCCTACTCGAAGCAAGTAGGTGATACAGCAGCTCGGGGGGCCCCATGCTGCCATGTGGCAGCTTTGGATTGAATGCATGATTGAGATGGTGCCCTAGGAGGATGCCACATGTCACCCCTAGGGGATACCACGTGTCCCCACTTAAGGACACATATTTATACATGTGTATTTCTGGATCAACTCACTTTTCAGCATCTTTACACTTAAAAAGAATTGGAGAAAAACATGGAGAACATGGAGAGAGAGCTATGGATTTGGTTAAGCAACGTAATACCTTCGATTTCATTCCGTGAATTAATTATTTAAGATATTCTTCGGTTAAGAAATGGTGTTTAACAACATAAAATTTATAGATGGGGTTTCGAGGAGGTTCTCGTTCTTGTCAACAAACCCATTTTTGGAATGAGACTGTTGTTAGTAATAATAGTATAACTCCTTGTGTAAAGCTTCGTTTCGAGTGATTCAAGATATTTTGGAAAGATATTTCATAGGGTTATAACTTTTGTTTATAATATAAAACCCAGGTTTTCCTTAATATTCTCAAAAAAGGATGATGAAGTATAGGTGAGGTGCTGCCCAAATTTCATTTTGAAAATCCTACACAGGCTGCTGTTGGTATTTTAGGCATATCTTTTGGTATAAAATCGATGCAGGGTTGATTCGAAATTGTGTGTGACCATAAGACACATTTATATAACTTTAATTGAGTCCACAAATCTTGTTTCCCTAAATTACCCATTCGAAACTAAGCGACAATACAAGACAGTAGGCTGTCCAGAATTCACGTTTTGATAGTTTTGGCGAGTTTGATGAGTTTAGGTTAAGGTAAGGGTTTTCCTTTCAATTTGGAGTTTACGGTGTTGTTATGAAGTGTATTACATGTTGTTTAAGTTTCTGGAAATATGAAAATTCCATAAATATGCTCGACGTTAGAAACAAACCAAATTGGAGTCGCTATAGTTAAATTGTAGTCGAAGCAAGGTGTTGTGCTTGTGGTGTGGGGATGCAGGTGTGTGGTGTGTGTTGAAGGGACTAAATGTGTCCTAAAATAGGTGGGGGAGCTTCTGGTTATAGACACACAACACCCCCGCTTCGTACGGTTAAAGGTTTTGCAAAACGTAGACTTGAAACCTTATTTTGGAATCATGGTTTCGAGCGAGTCATTTGGAGTTTATGTGGTATAAGATTGATGTGAATTGTATATATATATATATGCTGCAGGTTATTGTTGTTGGTTGGCTGTAGTTATTAGGAGTATAATTGGAAATTCGGATAGGGCACATTATAGGGGAAATGCTGTCCGATTTTTGTTAACTCTTTAACTAGTTAGGGAACTTGTCAAGAAAGCGAGCGAGGGGATGAGTTCTACAACTACTCGTGTGTAGCATAAGGTGCTGGAAAGCCAAGGGTTGTTAATACTCTTATTTCTTTTATGTTACTTAGGTTTAAAGGGCGATGAGATCAACGGGATAAAAAGTAACCCGTAAGAGGTATGTAAAGCTAACGTTTTCTTGTTTTGGCATATTTTGGCATACATATGTAAGGCTTATACTTTCTCTTAGCATGTATTTGGCATAAGTATGTAAATCATTTTCCTTCTCTTAGCATGATTTGACATAAGTATACAAAGCTAATCTCCCTTTTGGCATAGTTTTTACGAAGCAAGTAGATGACTTTCATATGATTCCAAAGAAGTTCCTATTCTTAAAGCCACTAGGATGACCAATTTCTCGACTTCTAAAAGATATTTTGTTATGCCTTGATACATATATATGATTCCCATAAGTTCTATTTTGATATAGTCCATAGTGACTTTCAAAAGGTACTTGATATGACTTTTGTCTCGATTTTGAACAAAAGCTCATTTTGATTATTCTGTCGAGTCTCAAATATAATTTAAATTGCATATAGTTTCTCACTACTCCACTCATGAATGCCTTAATGTTTCCTTCACCGAGCATGAGCCAGGTTTTGTTATCGTGCGTACTTCTCTACATTATTCGTCGTGCCCCAACATGAGGGGGTAGGTATGACCTGTACATGGGATTTGTGGAGTTATGATGTGTCATGTACACATATGATATGATATGACCTTCTGATATGATATGGTCTGTTACGGAGATATTCCCTACTGTTGATATATGCTGTGCTATGGCGCTAGTGACGGGGTGGCGACCACGTTTTGTTCACCGCATCCCATAATGGGGCCGGATATGGCATATATTTATCTGCATACATTATATGTGGTTATGAAAAATATTTTGATATTCTGGGTATTTAGCTCACTTTTGCACCTTCTTTTCTGGTAATGGCTTTACTTGTTATAGTCCATGCTTTACATACTCAGTAATATGTCGTACTGACCCCCCTTTCTTCGGGGGGATGCATTTCATGCCCGCAAGTATAGATGTCAACTTTGGAGATCTGCCAACATAGGGTTTCCACTCAACAATGTTGGAAGTGCTCCACTATTCCGGAGCCTAACTTTTGATACTGGTCATGTGATATAAATGTTTGTTTATTCAGGGGTACGACGGGGTCCCTGTCCCATCATATGACTAGGCTAGCATTTTGTAGAGGTCAGTAGACTTGTGATGTGGGTTCTGTATATATGTTTTGGGCTTTATATTCCGTGATGGCCTTAACGGCCTTCATATGCTACATCTATTTTCATGTGCTCTCTAGTATTTTTTTTTGATTTCTTCATATGTTTATTTGGCTAACATACTCAATGGGGCTAAGAGTATGTATGGGTTCCCTAATCGGACACCAGTCACGGCCTACGGAGTTGGGTCATGATAAAAGTTGTATCAGAGTAGTTCGTCCTAGGAGTGTCTACAGACTGTGTCTAGTAGAGTCTTGTTTATCGGTGTGTTGTGCACCACATCTCTAAACAGGAGGCTATAGGACATTTAGGATATTAATTTTCTTTCATATGTAAGATCGTGCGATAGAGCCGAGTTCTAGGAAATGAAATTCCTCATACTAACATATGGTTTCAGAAGAAGGACAATATTAATAGAAAAAGGTGACCGACGATATTGGAAGTTACAAAGTACGCAGGTAAGCAAAGGCATGAAATATATATGTCAGGTGAGGTATTGAAGTACGATTGACAGGTAAAGTTAAAAATGGAAATGAAAAGTAGACAGGGCAGGGTAACAAATGCAGTTTGAGTTGGGCAGATAAGGTAAGTCCATTTTCATACTGTTGATATTGGGCGCCCTGTGTGGCTACAATATGATATGATCTAAATATATATACATGTGTGCCTTGTGAGGCACTGTTGACATTTTCTGCGTACAGGTGTTGAGATATAAGAAATATAAAGGAAACTCTGTCCAAATTATCCTAGAAATAAGAAGAGAATGAGATACATGGCTTAGTATATCTTGAAAGATTGTGCCCACAACAATGATGAGATTTGATTAAACTAAGAGTATGGATGACCTCGAGAAATGAGTTAATTGCTAAATTGATGACAATAGAAACTAGGAGGTTGATACTGGTATAGTAGAACGAAATTGGAAAAGACTTATAAGCCAAAGAAAATGATTTAGAGAATATTGATAGATCGGGATAAAATGATATATTAAGGCATCGCCTGAATTGATACACAGGGATAAACGATGACGATTTATTGTCAACTCACTTTTCAGCATCTTTACACTTAAAAACAATTAGAGAAAAACTTGGAGAACATGGAGAGAGAGCTACGGATTTGGTTAAGCAAAGTAAGCCCTCCGATTTCATTCTGTGAATTAATTATTTAAGGTATTCTTCGGTTAAGCAATGGTGTTTAACAACATAAAATTTATAGTTGGGGTTTCGAGGAGGTTCTCGTTCTTGTCAACAAACCCATTTTTGGAATGAGACTGTTGTTAGTAATAATAGTATAAATCCTTGTGTAAAGCTTCGTTTCAAGTGATTTAAGATGTTTTAGAAAGATATTTCATAGGGTTATAACTTTTGTTAATAATATAAAACCCATTTTTGCTTTTATCTTCTCTAAAAAGGATGATGAAGTATATGTGAGGTGCTGCCCAGATTCCATTTTGGAAATCCTACACGGACTGCTGTTGGTATTTTGGGCATATCATTTGGTATAAAATCACTGTAGGGTTGATTCAAAATTGTATGAGACCCTAATACACATGTATATAAATTACCCCTTCGAAACTATGCGACAATACAAAACAGTAGGCTATCCAGAATTCACGTTTTGATAGTTTTGGCGAGTTTGACGAGTTTAGGTTAAGGTAAGGGTTTTCCTTTCAATTTGGTGTTTATGGTGTTGTTATGAAGTGTATTACATGTTGTGTAAGTGGCTGGAAATATGAAAAATGCATAAATATTCTTGACGTTAGAAACAAACCAAATTAGAGTTGCTATAGTTAAATTGTAGTCGAAGCAAGGTGTTGTGATTGTGGTGTGGGTATGAAGGTGTGTGGTATGTGTTGAAGGGACTAAATGTGTCCTAAAATAGGTGGGGGAGCTTCTGTTTTTATCCACACAACACCCCCACTTCGTACGGTTAAAGGTTTTGCAAAACGGAAACTAGAAACCTTATTTTGGTATCGTGGTTTCGAGCGAGTCATTTGGAGTTTATATGGTATAAGATTGATGTGAATTGTATATATATATGCTGCAGGTTACTTTCTTTGGTTGGATGTAGCTATTAGGAGTATAATTGGAAATTTGGATAGGGCACATTATAGGGGAAATGCTTCCCGATTTTCGTTAACTCTTTAACTAGTTAGGGAACTAGTCGAGAAAGCGAGTGAGGGGATGAGTTCTACAACTACTCATGTGTAGCCTAAGGTACTGGAAAGACAAGGGTTGTTAATACTCGTATTTATTTTATGTTACTTAGGTTTAAAGGACGACGATATGAACGGGATACAAAGTAACCCGCAACAAGTATGTAAAGCTAACATTTTCTTCTTTTGGCATGTTTTGGCATACATATCTAAGGCTTATACTTTCTTTTAGCATGTCTTTGGCATAAGTATGTAAATCTTATTCCTTCTCTTAGCTTGATTTGACATAAGTATACAAAGCTAATCTCCCTTTTTGGCATGGTTTTTACGAAGCAAGTGTATGACTTTCATATGATTCCAAAGAAGTTCCTATTCTTAAAGCCACTAGGATGGCCAATTTCTTGACTTCCAAAGGATATTTTGTTATGCCTTGATACATATATATGATTCCCAGAAGTTCTATATTGATATATTCCATAGTGACTTTCAAAAGGTACTTGATATGACTTTTGTCTTGATTTTGAACGAAAGCTCATTTTGATTATTCTGTCGAGTCTCAAATATAATTTAAATTGCATATATTTTCTCACTACTCTACTCATGGATGCCTCAATGTTTCCTTCACCGAGCCTGGGCTAGGTTTTGTTATCGTGCGTACTTCTTTTCTTTGTTTGTCATGCCCCGACATGAGGGGGCAGGTACGACCTGTACATGAGATTTGTAGAGTTATGATGTGTCATGTACACATATGATATGATATGACCATCTGATATAATATGATCTATTACGGAGATATTCCCTAGTGTTGATGTATGCTGTGCTGTGGCGCCATTGATGGGGTGGCGACCTTGTTTTGTTCACCGCATCCTATAATGTGGCCGGATATGACATATGTTTATCTGCATACATTATTTGTGGTTATGAAAAACATTTTGATATTCTGGGTATTTAGCTCACTTTTGCACCTTCTGTTCTGGTAATGGCTTTACTTGTTACAGTCCATGCTTTACATACTTAGTACATATGTCGTACTGAGCCCCCTTTCTTCAGGGGGATGAGTTTCATGCCCGCAGGTACAGATGTTAACTTTGGAGATCTGCCAGCTTAGGGTTTCCACTCAGCAATGTTTGAAGTGCTCCACTGTTCTGAAGCCTAACTTTTAATACTGGTCATTTGATATAAATATTTGTTTATTCAGAGGTACGACGGGGCCCTGTCCCGTCATATGACTAGGCTAGCATTCTATAGAGGTCAGTAGACTTGTGATGTAGGTTCTATATATATGTTTTGGGCTTTATGTTCCGTGATGGCCTTAACGGCCTTTGTATGCTACATCTATTTTCGTGTGCTCTCTAGTGATTTTTTTTGATTTCTTCATATGTTTATTTGGCTAACATACTCAGTGGGGCTAAGGGTGCGTATGGGTGCCCTAATTGGACACCAGTCATGGATTGCGGAGTTGGGTCGTGAAAATAAACCACCTCCCGAATGTATATATGGGCTAACCTCTCAAAACTGAAGGAAGTGTGAATGAGTACGAAGTGTGATGACTTGGTCAATCGATCCATGATGATCCATATGTTGTCAACACCTCTAAAAGTCCTAGGCAAACCAATAACGAAGTCTTTGGTGATACACTCCCACTTCCACTTAGGAATAGGTAATCTCTGAAACTGTCCACTAGCCCTCATATGCTCGGTCTTCACCTGCTAGCAACACAACTAATGCAACATATAGTTGAAAATATCTTTCCACACCACTAGTAGTGCTGTCTCAAGTCATGATACGTCTTAGCTTTGCCCGGATGGATGTAACATCTTGAATCATGGGCTCTACTAAGGATAAGGTGAATCAAACCCCTAACTCTCGAAACACATAATCGACCATCAAATCTCAAAACCCCATCTAAACCTAAAATGGAGTGACCAATACCATCTTCCAGCACCTTATCTTTGAGTACCACCAAATACTCATCCTCAAACTGACGACCCCAGATCTGATCTAACAAAGATGACTGAACCCCCAAATGGGCTAATACCTATCTAGAATATGAGATATCAAGTCTAATCATCTAGTTAACTAAGGATTGGATATCTAGAGCCAATAGTCGCTTTGAAATAGAAAGAAAGGCTATGCTACCCATACTCGTTGCCTTCCAGTTCAAGACATCTGCTACTATATTCGCCTTGCCCAGATGGTAGAGAATAGAGAGGTCATAGTCCTTTAGGAACTCAATCCACTAACACTACCTTGAATTAAGGTCCTTCTAGCTCATAATATGTTGAACTCTCTTGTGATCAGTGTAGATCTCACAACAAACTCCATACACGAAAACAACCACTGCCAACTCTAAGTCATGACATGCAACTTAAGCTGCCTCGAGGCAGCAATAACCCTGCCCTAAAGCATTAATACACAACCCAAACCAACGCTGGATGTGTAATAATATACCGTAAACCCCTCGCCTTCAATTTGAAGTGTCAAAACATAAGAGGTGGTAAGTAACTCCTTGAGCCTTCAAAAGCTCATCTCATACTTCTCTGGCCACATAAAAAGGATATCCTGGTGAGTCAGCCGAGTCAATAGGACTACAATAGAAGAAAATCCCTTCACAAAGTATCTTTAGTAACTCACTAATCCGATGAAGCTAAGAATCTCAGTAACAAAAGTGGGCCCATCCCAATCACAAATTGCCTCAATCTTCGCTGGATCTACCACAATGCCCTACTTGGACACCATGTGCCCCAAGAATTCTCTAGACTCAAGCCAAAACTTGCACTTTGAGAACTTAACATAAAGTAATTGATCTCTCAAAGTTTGGAGTACTGTCCTCAAATGCTTCTCATGCTCACTCCGGCTTCACGAGTATACCAATATATTATCAACGAAGACAATGATGAAAGAATCAAGGTATGTCTTGAACTCTCAGTTCTTTAAGTACATGAAGGTGGCATGAGCATTAGTCAACCCAAAAGATATCCCAAGGAACTCATAATGGCCATAACAAGTCCTAAATGCGGTCTTAGGGATGTTCATTGCCGTAATCCTCAGACGATGCTAATCGAATCTCATCTATCTTAGAAAACACTGCGACACCCTAGAGTTTATCAAATAGGTCATCAATGTGAGGCATAGGGTAATGGTTTTTCACCATCACTTTGTTCAACTGTATGTAGTCAATGCACGTCCTTATTGTCCCATCTTTCTTTTTCTCAAAAAGAACAAGAGAACCCCATGGAGACACACTTGGATGGATTAACCCCTAATCTTGGAGGTCCTCAAGATGAAAACTTGGAATAGAAATAGGTCAGGTAGTTGGATCCAAGTCTATGGAAAAATCAATATCACCCTCTAGTAGAAGGCTAGATAAGTCCATAGGGAACACATCCACAAAATATCTAGCAGCAAGAACTAAGCCAATAGAAGGGCCATCTACGCTAACATCATGCACATAGGCTAAGTAAGCTAGACATTTAATAGCAACCAACCACCGAAGTTGCATAAAAGAGATAATCCCCGTTAGTGTATGACTATAAACACTCTGCCACAACACCAAGGGAATGCTAGGCATGGCTAAGGTAATGGTCTTAGCATAGCAATCCAGGACCATGTGGTAAGGGGATAACCAGTCCATGCCTAAAATCATATCAAAATCTAGTATATAAAGAAGGATAAGGTTAAACTTTGTTTCATAACCCTTGATGGTCACTAAGAAAGGCCGCAACACCGAAACATGAACAGGCTCTACCAAGTACTTAGAACTCATACCTATCTGGGGAGAATAATAGACATATATATAAGAATAAGTAGATCCTGAATCAAATAAGCATTTAGCAGGTTGGTGGAATAATAGAAGTGTACGTATAAAGACATTAGTAGATGCCTCTACCTCTGCCTAGTTGAAGCTATATATAAGTGTCTCTTGGAACCTCTGCCTAGTGCTTGTGACCTATCGTCAGACCTAAATCCCCGTGCTCTACCTATATCACCCTATTAGCTACCTCGATGATCCTGGTCTTGACCTCTACCTCTGACTAGAGGAGGAAGTGTTGTCATTGGTATAGTTGTTGTAGGAGCTGTACAATCCTCCCTCGCCCATATTGGGGGAACTCTCAGGACCAATAATCAAGTGAACTTCAATCATAAAATCCCAAAGTTGATCACCCTATAGTAACCCACCAGCAGTAGGAAATGAATGAGTTTGATCCCCTCGAGCTCTCGCCTATGATGGGATCACTTTGTTGATGCTAGGTTCCTTTAGAAGTAGATAATGCCACATGAATAGGCCGGCTAGACTAACCTTGCTAAAATCTCTAGCATGACCTATCATTTGAGTCTCTCCCTCTAGTCTGGGACCCACTGTAGCTACCCTGGTAGCAAGACCTCTTATCACTTCTTCCTTAGGCCTCGCATTGAATTGATATATGGACCAGGCATGGTCAACCACATCTAAAAATGAAAGGCCTACTAAAATTAGATGCTTCTTGTCAACCCATAATTTATACCACAAAATCCACAAAGCAATGAACTCTATTCTCCTCTATGGGTAAGATCATGGTGGCATTGAAGGACAACTCATAAAACCTTGCCTCGTACTCTGAGATAGTCATGGAGCCTTGCTCTAACCTGGAGAACTGATCACGAAGCCTATCTCTAACGCTCCATAGTATGTATCCAGCCAAGAAAACTTTTGAGAACTCATCCTAAGATACATGAGGCGACCCAACTGGCCTAGAATGCAAATACAAGCATTGGCATTTGTTAGCGGTCCCAAAGAACTGATGTACAGTAAAGTTAGCTATTTTTGACTCCACGAGGCCTAAGGACTAAAATTGCTCCTAGAAAATAGTAAAGAACTCGTGGGAGTCCTCCCAGTTGCTATAATAAATATCAGTAGAGAAAGCCTCTGAAATACCCCAAGCATCTTCTGGTCAATTAGTGGCATGACCCCATCATCTATTATTGATTGTGTGTCCTTATGAGCTGGTAGTGGCTGGTCGTATAGGGCTACTATGGTAGGTTTAACCTGTGGTGATAGGGTTAGAGCTATAGCCGGTGCCTATCTCATCTCACCTATAGTTACTAGAATGTAGGTGAGTATGGCCTGAGTCTCTAGTCCTGCAGCTGGTGCGGTTGGTGTCTAGGCTGGTCCTGACACCCTAGGATGTAGAGGTACGTGTGCTGCCTTCTACTTCTTCTCAAGCACAGGAGCCTCCTCTCTATAATGGGCCAGTGTTGTAGCCCATGTACGACCTCTACGCCGGCCTTTTCCCCTAGATGGGGCTCTATCTGTAGGCCTAGGTAAATTATCCCTGACAACTATGCCTTCCGGTGAGCCATCTTGCGAAAGAGTGAAACAATTGAGATTTCAAGAAACCAATAAGACACACACTGCACAAAAGCGGAAAAAAATTGGTCTTTTTCCTAACAAAATCTTATAGCCTTGTGAAGATAAGACAGAGACATCTCCGCACTGATCCACATGACTTTTCTAGATGTTAGCTCTATATAAGTGAGATCGGTGAACCTAGGGATTCGATACCAATTTATCATGACCCGATTTCTTAGGTAATGATGACACCTTCTATATCGCACTAGTAGGTAAGCTAACCATAACACAAACAACTAGAAATAGGTTTAAGGTTAGAAAATAAACATGAGTAAGCAATTCTAACATAAATAGGATAATTTAGCGGAAGATAAACCAAAATAACATACATACAACTGATCCCTCCCAGAAACTATAAGGCATTTATAGAAGGCTCATTGATAAATGAGTACAAGTCCCAAAAATGGACCACTAAAACAAGACTATCTCAAAAAGAAAAGGTAAGTCAAAATATATATACAAAGGGAGATGGGAAAATCAAGAATGCTGTGTGCTCAACCTTACCTCCAATCAAGACTGCTCGAAGCTCAAATCAATGCTGGCAACTAATGTTCAGACTTGCATCACATAAATAGATGCAAAGTGTAGTATGAGTACCAAATCAACAGGTGCCGAGTAGGCAGCATAAGACGAATGAGATTGAAAGTAAAGACGATATGAAAAGAGAGAATAGATACAACAGAGGTCAAGAGCGGAAGTCTAAAGTAAAGAAAGGAAATATAATGCACACCAATATAAAAGAAACTAACTAAGGTAAACTACAACTAAACTACACCTAAATAGACCCCATAATCGCAGAAGGTACACTCGTGCACAAGTTTAAATAAATACCCGAGCAGACCCCTATAAGCCCGATGAGTCCACAAAATAACTATAAATATTGAGAACTGAAACCGAGAGTCAAAGGCCGAAGAATAAAGAATCAGAACCTCCATTTGAGCCATTAGAATCTGGTAGTAAGGAGTTTGTACTTGTCTAACCGAATGATCCCCAAAAGTATCCAAGAAATGATTAAGTATCGAGTAACTAAGGATGGACCCTTAACCAGAAGCTCGTTATAAGGATCTAAATGTTGAGGCCGGTCCTGCATAATTGGATGCTCATCAATATTGCCAACACAGTCAAGGGTGAACTGGACCAAATTCTGTGGATTGCCGTCCACACTTATTCAATTAATAAACACCATTAGAGCTAAACCTCAAACTAATTTTGAATCATAGAGTGGAACCCAATGTTGCCACTGAAACTCGTGAAACTGCAGAATTGGGGAAGTACGGACAGAAAATCATTAAAGCAAGCAAATCTCCTAGCTAAGGCCTAAACTATCAAACTCTATTTTTCTACACCAGTCTACAAAGATCTATGTTGGCCAAGCAACATTTGGGAAAAACTAAGCCCTATCGGTTCTGAATCATACATTTCTAAGGCTAGCACTAGTCACACCTAGAATAAGCCCGAACATGCTTCAAATGAACAATAAAACAAGTATATAAACACACCACCGACATGAATGATCAACAAGACAAATAACATGCTCACAAGTACACAATAAAACCTCGTAAAGGCCTACAACATGATTTCTAAATGACTAAGAATGATTCAGTAATACCCAATCTCAAATTCCAACTATTCAACACCCAATTACATTCCCAAGCCAAACTAAATAAGGGGAAACCTTAGCATACCTATAAGTCGATCACACATGATATAAAATCACAAAACAGGATCTTTCCCTTTTTAACAGCCTATGAATGCTGTCACGCTATCAAAAATATGTATACAACATTATTAGGGTCATTTTAGCATTAAAATTATCAAATTCGAAAATGGACCAATTATGGAGTCAGAAATCAGGAATGGGGAGCTAGTTCATAAATTACAGAATTAACATCGTGCAAAGATCTTAAAGGCTACCTCGAACTTGTATTCCAAAAAGGAATACAATTTGATGCTCAAATTATTCCCAACAAACACAAGCATCAAAATTCACTAACAAGCTCTAAATAGAACTAAGGCAATAGGATAATGGGTGGGTCAATTTACCTCAAACCAAGGCTCTATAACCAATTATGGTAACACCATAGTGTTCTTCTCGAGAAACCCCACAAGTTATCCTTTTGAATAACCCAAATCTCCTTCCAATCGATAGAGAAATCAATGTTTTAAACTTGGTGAAATAACCAAAATATGGGTCTTAAAATGACCCTCAGGTGTAACAAAAGAGGCCTCGAAGGTCTCTTAAGACCTCAAAGGGGCAAGACTCTCTTAAGCGATGACCCTTTTACTTTAGCAACACCTGCCCTTAGTTCATGGTCTCTTTAGCGATGACACCATAAACAACTAGTGTAAAATAAGCTTTTGCCTGTCCAAGTCTCCGATTAGGTGCTTGGGATTCATTGAGAACCCTGTTCATGCAAACGAGATATGCTACCCTATAAAATTTGATATTTTGGACTCAGTAGTGCATTCAAAATTCCCATATAAGGTAATTTCAATAATAAGTGGGTCCCATACCCAAGTTCCATTTTTATCCAAATTCTAGAACAAGCCCTAGGATTATATTGGAAGCCTTGGGAAGCACACAGAGGGTTATCCTAGACCAAACTTGACATTTCAGAACTAACCATGGTGATAAAATTTTCATTCTAGTGCATTTTCCAAGGATGTTGACCAAAGTCAACCTTAGGCAAAATTTTCAAAGGCTAAAGCGCCAAATGGCCTCAAACCCACTCGAATTGACTCGATACCACTGTCGACCATGCTACTAGCCTAAATTTGACCATTCTAGAGCTAATAGAAAAGTCAAAATTCTGTTCTGAGGCTGTTTACCTAAATTTATGACCAGAGTCATCTTTTCAAGTTATAAAAGCTTCAAAATAGGAAAATGGGTCTAAAATCCAAATGAACGACTAGGCGATCAAACAGATTCTAGGACACTGTGCAACCTAAAAATTTCTCTTATATAAAGGCATGCATATTCTTTGATTGTAAAAGTATTCCTGACAGGTAAGAAGTGGGCTTATTTTTTTAGCCTAAGCTGGGATTATTGTATTTTTATGCCTTCAACTCAACAACTAGAGGTGATACTGTTGTTTTCTTAACTATTACCCCAACATCATTAGAGTCTAATAGTCTAAGCCCCAAACTAGATAGCTGATGGAGCTCTCCAAAACTTGGTTTTCTTCTTTACTCCCAAATATAATAGATTATCAATAACTTTAGGACTAATGGTATCCTTTACTATATTGGCTTTCCATGGATTGTATAAGATATCTATGTCATAATCATTAAACAATTCAAGTTGTTAACGCTGTCGTAGGTTCAAGTTTTTCTATCTAAAAACATATTGGAGACACTTATGATCTGTATATAAATCAACATTAATGACACACAAGTAATGCCTCAAAATCTCCAGGGCATGAATAAAAATACCAACTCTAAATTATGCATGGGTAGTTCTTCTTATTCTTCATTAACTATCTAGAAACATACGTAATTACCTTTTCGTGATTCACTAGAACATAAAATAGCCTAATGATGGAAGCGTCACAAAACATTTCTTAGTCATTTAGATCTCTGGTGAGGTCAAAACTGCTGCTGAAGTCAATTTATCTTTCAGCTCTTGAAAACTCCACTCGAGTTTGTGGTCTATTTAAACTTTAGTTGCTTTTTGATTTAGCTTTGTCAAGGGTGTTATAAGTGAAGAAAATCCCTCCACAAACTTTTTTATAATATCCTAAAAGTGAATCAATCTTCGAGAAACATCAGGCATCCTGGAGCTTGACCAAAAACCCGCAATCGTTGGTTGTGGTTATTTGTTCTATGTAGTCACAATATTCAATTTTGATAGTTTATACATGTTTGCAACAAGCCATCATTCTTCTGTTTAAATAATAGTGGTGCACCCCATGGTGATGCACTACTCCTAATGAAACCCTTATCTAATAAATCTTTCAGTTGGTCCTTTAATTCCTTTAGTTCTGTTGGTGCAATTCTATATAAGGGTATTGATATCGACTGAGCTTTTGATAATGTAGAGATAACAAAATCAATCTCTCATTATAGGGGAATATAAAGAAGCTCATCTAGAAAATCATAATCCATTGAAATAAACTAAAAAGTTGGTAGCTCAACATCAATATCTGAAAATTGGAAGATATGGTAAATGCTTCCTTTGGCAATCATTTCATCGCTTTAAGATATGAATTAAAGTTAACTTTCACTATTGCCATATTACCCTTCTAATCTCAAATTACTTCCAAGCGAGTAATAGGATAACATATGATAATATGGAGCTTAGATCTATCAAAACATAAATTCAGTAGGGGCAACAACTCAACATACCTATCACAACATCATATGATACCTATGAATCCCGATGACATATAGTGCATATGTACAATTCTGGACACTACTAGAACTAGTTGATCCCTCTTGGAGTCGACCTTTACCTGATAAAATATGGAGTCCCTCTTTACAAGATATACTAAGGAAGATGATCTTATTGCTAATTTGCCTGTCTTTGTTGAAACTTGCTAGTCCCTAAATGGAAAGTATCTTTGTATTTTAACTTCTTGGCCACAAAAATAACATTTTATCAAGTAGTGATGACATCCTTTAACATGTATTTACTGCATGTATCATAATATTCAAAACGGATCTAATCTGCTTTGGGTTTATGCATTTTTGCAAGCCAGATGCTCATGAACTCTTACCCAAGCTTGACAACCCTGGAAGATCAACTAACTACCCTAGTACTTCTTTTGTAGGGGTGTAGGTGTTCCCCCTAAATCTCGGGGTCTCGAGAAACCCTAGGCCTCTATCTAAAACATATGGGCCTAGACCTCTTTTGTTGCACTATCTCGACTTTCTATGTTCTATACTATTTATGTCAAAGAACCTTTATGTTATGCACAGTGGCATGAATTCGCGTGATGTCCACATTATTATGCGCGGTTTTAGTATAAATGCCATTGATCTTGGGTGTATTTGTTCATCCAATAGCCAAAATAACCAATGTTCATAGTAGAGTTTGAGAGTAAATTCTTATAGTTTAATTCATTATTAGAATACTTGTGTGTGAATATAGATAACCAATATGAGTAGACACTTTCAAGGCTTAATGAGGAAGAGTGGACATCTAAAAGATGATTGGATTGAAAGTGGAGGTTGAAGGTGAAGTTGGGAATAAATGTGAACAAAATACACTATGCTGGCGTGTGTCCACATCGCGCAGTTGGCCTTAGCTATATAATTCTGAATCTTGGAATTTATTTGGCTAAACAGAGTAGTACGCACAAGGTCCGCATCACGGACCTGGTTCAGGATAGAAGAAAATTTACTGAGGAAGAAAATGTAAAATTACACTATGCAGAAATATCTCCATGTCGTGGACTTCACTACAAGGGTTGAAACTTTGCATTTTTCGAGGCTATAAATAGTCTACTTGTATGTTATTTTAAAATATTCATTTTTTATTTGACGTTTTCACGAAGGAAGACAAAAAGAGAATTCTCCTAGGATTTTATTTCTTCTTCTCTTTAATTTTTAAGTAGGTTTTTCATGATATTAATTATGTTTGGGATTCTTTAAAACATTATGTGTGGCTAAAATACCTTGTTCTAGGGTTGTATCCCCAATATGAAGGTTTGAATAGAGTTTACTTTGGTTGAAAATGATATATTTTATATAATTGCTCTTATATTCTTATTTATACTATTATAATGCCTGATCAATATTAAAATACATTAGTTTTCTACTTGGAACTCGAGAGACGGAAAGGAGATAGAACACTAGAACATAAGGCGTATGTTTGTTCTAGAATTGCCTAGGATAATTCGTATATAGAATACCTATGACACATATCTATACGCCACTTGGTTATTAGACAATTGATAGGATTAAATAATTTGTGTTTGTTCATTCTTATCCTCGCTCAACGATGTAGTTAGGTTGTCAACATAGGTAGGCAATTCGAGGTCGAGAGACCATAATTGTAAAATCAACCCTATAAATCAGTAATTAAAGACCCATTAAACACCAGAGTGAAATATGTTAGACCTTAATTCTGCAAGTGCTACAACCCTAGAATTATTTACTCATTTGATCACAACTCGCTAAAATTCTGAATCATTTCTTAATATAGTTTTAATTTTTTGTTAGGTACTATAATTGAAATAAACTTTCTTCTAAGTACTGCCAGCACTGCAAGCACCAGGGTCACAACCATACTACCTGTACTGTGAAGAGAAGAGAAGAGGAAAAAAGACAAAAGAATTCTCAAGCAGGAACTGCAGTAGCCAAGTCTAAAGACCATGAACATCCACAAGCTGACAGGATTCAAGTTCAGAACAACCATTCAGCAGCTAATATACTACCTCAACCACAAAATGCCAATGCTTATAGGGAGGAAAATGGTTGGCAAATTCAAAAAAGAAAGCAAAATAAAGGACTCAATACTGTTCAGCAAAACCAGGGCATCAAAACCATAGTAGCACAAGCCAAAGGTAAATATGTGCCAGTGCAATAGAACAACACAAGCTCAAGTAAGTTTTCTAACCCTAAAGCTATTTCCATTATCTCCAATACTTATACTGATCTTGTTCCACAAGATCAGCGCACTAACTCAAATGCAGGACCACAAAGTACTCAAAAAGGTAATGTTATCTCTGAAGTTCAGAGACAACCCCATAGAAATGATGCTTCCACCTCCCAACAGCCAAAGAATCAAGGAACTCATGGTAATGAGATAACCAGGCATGCTACTAATTCAATTATCAATGTGGAAGCCAATGAAATCAATGCTACAAACCCAGGTATTGACTTAATGCTCCCACACCCCCATGGCTCCCCCACTACTTTATTGAATGTTTTATCTGCTGATGCTGCTGAAGTAGTTGAAGGAGGTAAGGAAGGGGGAAGTCAGGAGATCCCTACTAACCTACAAGAAGGGGGTACCAAGGGGAGGGAATCTAATTTGATTGACCATAGGCAAGACTATGAAACCCCTGCAACCACTCTTCAAGCTACTTCATTGCTCAGTCAACAAACAGATGTGCAACATACTACAGAGCAAAGTTTGTAAGTCAAGGTGCCAGATAAAGGGGATACTGAACAAAATCAGTGTGCAACACCTCATTCATTGAATAACAAATCTACTCTATCACTGAGTAAAAAGAAAAGGGAGGCACTGAAAAAGAGAAAGACTATATAACCACAGCTTGAGACTCAGCCAAGAGTTTATGTCCTGGTTGAAAACCAAGCAGGGATTCAGGTGCCTTCTATAGAGCATTGTGAACTTAATCAGAAAACCATATCAGATGATTCTGAAGAAGAGTACTCAGTTACTGATCATGCCATACCTCTGCAAATTCATGATGTATCCAATGAGAGGCAGATGTTGAGTAAAGAAGGCAGTTTAGAAGACTTATCTGATGAATATAGGGTCACTCACTCTGAAGATGAGGAAGACCCTGACCAGTGGGAGGATGAACAACAAGAAAACCACCTGGAGGCATTCAGATCCACTATGACAGCCTCATTGCATAAGGAAAATCAGCAAGAAAAGAAGAAGAATGTGCCACCATCCAAAAGTAAGCAAGAAAGAAAGAAGAGTAAACAAAGTTCCATCAGCAGTTCAGATAATGTTGCTTTCAAAAGCAACATCAACACAAGTTCCAAATCCCACATGTTATTATGATTAGTACACTTTGTTGGAATGCAAGGAGTATTGATACTCAAGGTGCCTTAGACAGACGTCAAAGGTTGAAAGACTACCACAAGCTCTCTATGATTGCAGTGCTGGAACCTTTCTCCAACAAATATCAAATTTAGTTCCACAGAATTCAGCTAGGTATGGATAATGTTATGTCCAACTCCAATAGCAAAATCTGGTTATTCTAGAACAAAGACATTGTTTGCAATATTATGGACCAGGATGAGCAGCAGATCACTTGTGAGATCACTCATGTGGCCTGTCCTAACAAGTACCTCATTACCTTTGTCTATGCAAAGTGCAAGGATTACATGAGAAGAGACTTATGGAACAAGATGTTGCAGTTCTCCAGTAAGGAGATGCCTTAGTGCACCATTGGAGATTTCAATGTTATTACAAATGTTGAAGAAAAGATGGGGGGCCAGCCATATAATATGAACAAGAGCCTTGAGTTTATTAGTGTGATAGAAGCATGTGGACTCACTGATCTGAGGTTCTATGGGCAGAAGTTCACTTGGTGCAACAATAGGGACAAAGATGCTAGAATTTGGAAAAGACTTGACAGGGCCATGGTTAATGACTCTTGGTTAGAAGTCATGCCTGTAACAACTGTCAATCACTTGGCCTCCACAGGATCTGACCACTATCCTCTACTGCTGGAAAGCATGGCAAAACAAGGTAATGTTATCAAGTATTTCAAATTTTTAAACTGCTGGACAGACAATGTTAATTTCATTAGCAGTGTAAAAGCATGTTGGGATAATCCTGTGGAAGGAAATCCAATGAGAATCTTCCAACAAAAGCTGAAAAGAGTTTCTAATACTCTTAGTAAGTGATCAAGAAATGAGTTTGGGGACATCTTTGCTTCAGTAAAAGAATATGAAGAGCAGGTGAGACAAGCTAAAGAGAAAATAATCAGTGACAATACTGAAGAGAACAGGTCCAAGCTACATCAGATCAATGCTAAGTATATCAGATATCTGAAGAAGGAGAAGGCTATCTTAAAGCAGAAAACTCAACTTCATTGGTTCAAAGATGGAGATGCCAATACCAGTTATTTTCATGCTATTATCAGAAGAAGAAGAAGAAAGTTATTCATCCATCAAATTAGTGATGAACAGGGCAATACTATTCAAGGTGAAGACAATATTGCAAGAGCAGCCACAACACACTTTGAAAAAATATTCACTGGAGAAGAGAGACTGATCAGGGAAGATGTTCTTAAATGCATTCCAAAGATGGTTACAGAGGAACAGAATGAGAGCCTGCAATCCTTACCTACTATGGATGAGCTGAAGAAAGTTGTATTTTCTATGATCCCTACATCAGCTGCTGGACCAGATGGAATGAATGGGAAATTCTTTCATTCATGCTGGGATATCATCTGTGAAGACCTACTGAGATTAGTCCAGTATTTCTTCAATGGACATGGTATTCCCAAGTTTATTTCTCATGCATGCTTGGATCTACTTCCTAAGAATGAGCATCCTAACAGCCTCTCAGAATACAGGCCTATTTCTCTCACCAACTTCACTAACAAGATCATTTCTAAGTTGATAAACCTCAGAATTGCTCCAATACTGCCTCAGTTAATCTCAGATAATCAATCTGGATTTGTTAAAGGTAGGAGTATTTCTGAGAACATAATGTTAGCTCAAGAAATCATCCACAATATTAAGAGACCAAAGGCTAGGGATAATGTGGTGATAAAGCTGGATATGGCCAAGGCCTATGATAAGGTCTCTTGGTCATTTATTTGTATGGTCATGAGGAAAATGGGGTTTGGAGAAGTGTTGATTGATATGGTTTGGAGGATTATGTCAAACAATTGGTACTCAGTCATCATTAATGGTGCAAGGCATGGCTTCTTCCACTCTACAAGAAGACTCAAGCAAGGAGACCCCCTATCCCCTACTTTATTCATCATTGGAGCTAAAGTTCTATCTAGACTTCTCAACAATCTTCAGCACCATTATTTATATACAGGATTCCAGATGGAAAGAAGAGGTCCTCAAGTAAATCACTTGAGCTTTGCAGATGATGTGATCATTTTCACATCTACCAGCAACTTCTTACTTACACTGACTACCAAAACTCTTAAACTGTATGAAGCTATTTCAGGACAACTTATCAATAAAGATAAGAGTCAAACCATGATGCCACTGAATACTCCCTCTAGTATGGTGGAAAGGGTGAGCATGATCACAGGATACAAATGCACTCATGGCCCAATCACTTACCTAGGCTGTCCCCTATATATAGGAAGAAAAAAGATCATATATTTCTCTAGTATGGTTTCTAAGGTTCTAAGCAGGATCAGGGGATGGCAGACTAAAATGTTAAGCTATGGAGGTAGAGTCACCTTGGTGAAATCAGTGCTGCAATCCATTCCTATACACCTGCTGTCAACTATCAGTCCTACCAAGACCACCATGAATCAGATCAAAAGACTAATTGCTGACTTCTTTTGGGGATGTGTGCTTATCCTTCCCATATAAATAGTGGTGGACTTTCAGATCAAAGAAGACACTATGGGGGGAATTCCTTAAAGCAAAATACTGCCAAAGGGCTCATCCATTCATAAAAAAGTGGGCCACATGACAGTCCCTCATGTGGAAGCACATGATGATTAATAAAAAAGATATTGAGCCTCATATACAATGGAGAATCAAGTCTGGAACAAGCAACTTGTGGTAGGATGATTGGTTAGGGGTAGGTCCATTAGCTTACCACAATAAAAGTCTCCCTAGATTGAATAACACTACTGTCTCTGAACTAATGGAGAATGGAGGATGGAAGGCAGAGGAAGTAAGGAAACATGCACCCCCTCAGTTGGTGTGCAAAATTCTTAGCACTCCCATTAGCTATATTCCAAATATGCAGGATCAAGCCATCTGGAAGCCTAAGTCTCATGGTAATTTCACTTGTTAATCAGCATGGGAGTTAGTAAGGAAGAAAAATACAAGATCACTCACTAACAGCAACATATGGCACAATAGTATTCCTTTCAAGGCCTCTTTTCTGCTTTGGAGAGCTTTCAGACTTAAACTCCCCACAAATGACAGAATAGTAGCCTTTGGATAGGATCCTGCTACATGCTCTTATTGTTATAGAGCAGGTCTTGATGATATAGACCATATCTTTGTATCACGTTACTTTGCACAACACATATGGAATCACTTCTCAGGATCATGGGGACTTCAACACAGTACCACACCATTAAAAAACCTTTTAATGAGGTGGTGGCTAATCAAAACCAACAGTGATCTGCACAAGCTAGTACTACAAGCCATACCTATTTTTGTGTGTTGGAATCTATGGAAGAATAGATGTGCATGCAAGTATGGAGGCAAGAAGTCTAATGCAACTAGAGTAATCTTCTCAGTAACCAAAGATCTATATATGCTTATATCTACTGTGTATCTATATATTGATTTGCCAAGTAAGTGGGCAGACTTGGTTACCATGGTTGGAAAAAGCCAGCAGGATTTGAGAGTAACCAAGGTATGCTGGACTAAACCACAGCCTACAATGGTCAAGCTAAACACAGATGGGAGTGCCCTTAACAATCCAGGGAAGATAGGGGCAGGGGGCATTCTTAGGGACCATAATGGAGTGCTGATATATGCCTTTGCATCTCCACTAGGCTTTGGTTCTAATAACCAAGTTGAAGTACAAGCAGCTCTTATTGGTATTCAATGGTGTCTACAATATGGCCACAGTAGGGTAGCCCTGGAAGTAGACTCTGAGCTACTGATCAAGTGGCTCAAACAAGAGATGAAACCACCATGGAATATTCACACCTATCTCACTGAACTGCAGGAATTGGTTAGCAAACTGGAAACTTTCCAGTGCAGGCATATCTTTAGGGAAGCTAATTACACTGCAGATTCACTATCAAAGGAAAGCCACATAAAAAGCTATACACAACACTACTACAGCTTTCAACAGCTTCCAAGAGGGACCAAGGGACACTACAAAATTGACAAAGCTGGCATGGCTAGCTTCAGGAGAACTAAGATGAAGAAGATCAATAAACCAACTTGAAGGAACTTCTTCATACCTTGTAATATTAGCTGATATAAATAATGATAATTAGGACCATTGTAAAAGGGAGAGTCTTCCTAATTTACTGCTTTTATAGAATAATCTCCATACCATTAGATTTAGGGGTTAGAGTAGCTATCTCTTCCTTTCTTTTCCTTTTGCATATGCAGATAGTTGCAGGTCTGGAAAATTTCAGGGTGAGCAGCAGTATGTGGACCTATACAAAGGCCTCCAATCTTTGCAGGGTTTCAAAAAATACTATATTGACAAGGCCCAAGAAGTTTCAGCCCAAACGGATAATTGGAGACGTTAGGCGAGCGACATTGAAAAATTCAGCTGCCTTAAGCCTAAAGAGATGGACTTTAGTAATTTGGATCCTCCAACTTGGGAAACAAGCCTTCAAACTTTGCATGGCTAAAGAAAATGATATATATGCAAACCTCATGAAGTTTCATCCCAAAAGGATAATTGGAGACGTTAGGCGAGCGACATTGAAAAATTCAGCTGCCTTAAGCCTAAAGAGAGGGACTTTAGTAATTTGGATCCTCCAACTTGGGAAACAAGCCTTCAAACTTTGCATGGCTAAAGAAAAGGATATATATGCAAACCTCATGAAGTTTCAGCTCAAAAGGATAATTGGAGACGTTAGTCGAGCGATTTGGAAAAAGATAACAGTCTCCAAAGCTCTTACTGAGGCTAAGATGTGCAGGGTGTGTTGCAGCATGAGGACATGCACCAAGGCATCCAAACTTTTCAAGATTGAATCAATTACTATTATGACTAGGCCTAAGAAGTTTCAGCTCAAACGGATAATTGGAGACGTTAGGCGAGCAACCTTGAAACAATGAGCTGTCTTAAGCCTAAAGAGAGAGAAATTTGCTATATGGAAGCTCCAACTTGGAAAAAAAGCCTTCAAATCTTACAAGGCTAAAGAAAAGGCTATATGTGCATACCTCATGAAGTTTCAACTCAAACGGATAAGTGGAGAACTTAGTCGAGCGACCTTGAAAATGATAACAGGCTCCAAAACTCTCTTTGAGATCCTTTCCTTTGTGTTAGCTGTTGCTGTTGCAAGTTCTTTCTTGCCTTTGGTTGTTTGTTGTATTGTTGCAGGTTGATCCAGGGACTCATCAACATGCACTAACAACAACTATATAGAGGACATCAAAGATACAACTACCAAATCAAACATCTCCACTAAGAGGACTTCACAGGGCCCTTTCATGTTATTTTGCTTGGTTGAATACCTCTACTTTCTTGATGGTCTATGTGCAGGCACAATACCATCTAGGTCACCTTGGCAAATGGAAGGAAATAACATGGAAACATCAGCCTACCCTACTAAGATTTCACAAACACATCAGCCCTCCAACCAGGCCAATTTCTTTCCTGAAATACCAGCAGCACCAATTTTGCACCATAAAACTCCTGTAGCTCTTTGTTCCTTTTGTTTGTCTATCTTGTGCAGGTACCATGCAGGTTTGAACATAGCATTAGAGTTGCAACAGCTGAGAGTGGAATTCTTGGACAAGCATCTTAGCAACATCACCTGCATATCTTACATTACAGCAGCAGCAGTGAATACAACTGAGTTACAGCAGCAGATACATTGCAGAGAAGGCAACAATATAGAACTCTAGCAGAACAAGTTGGAGCTACTCACCAGGAACAATTACTCCAGAAGTCACACCACAACACCAACAGCTACACTGTAGAGATGCAGCAGGTTGTATGCACTGCAAGTAACAACACCATTGGAGACCTTTTCTTGTTTACTTGTTAGTGCAGAACTATACCAACAACATGGGATACCTGGGATGCAGAACTACAGAAGATTAGAGTCTTACAGGGGAACTACAACAGCTGACCTTGGAACTCCTCCAAAGTTGAACAACAACTACAACAACAACACCTACAGCAAATTAGCTGAGATGCAACAAGTGCAGCCTTGCACTTTCACACCTCAGACCTACAACATACAACAAATCTCAACAACAACTTCCAACAACAACAGCTTTAGAAATACAATCCAAACTACAGGGCTGATCGGCATCTTGGCATCTATTGGGCCAATATGTGGAATGGCCTATGGTTATTTCTCTGAGCAGAGTATAAGAACAACAACAATTGGAGCGGTTTCTTCCAACAATCCATGGAGTCACAACCTGAAATAGAGGCTACAGCAGATGGTTTCATACTTGTCTTTTGGTACAACTGAATGTATTTGGAGCAGCAACAGTCCAACAGCAGCAACAACTAAACACCCACAGGTGTTTGTTACTTTGGTTACTTGTCTATGCAGAGCCACAGAACTTCAAACTAAGGGAGACAGCAGCCTGGCATACAGGAAGCTCATCAACACTCCATCCATGCCAATTACCATGCTGCAATAATATGCAGCAGCAATCACAACATCGAGCTACATAATCTACCAACAACAACAGCTTCAGAAAGCCTTTTGGTGCAGCTGGATGGTTAGCTCAACAACAACTATTGGGCCTTCTCAATTGTTTAAGTCGTGCAGGTTGTATGCAGATCTTCAAATGCCTGATGTAATCAACAAAAATCCAGACCAGCAATACAACACCCAATACTTGGAGCCGCACTCAACGGCTATAAAAAATAAAGCTAGTTTTCAATTTTGGTCACCGTTGTGTGTCTCTTGGTTTAGTTGTACTGACCTTGAGCCTTATGTTGGAGTTGTGAGGCTGATTCTGGATTTAGGGAAAATCGATCCTCCCTCAGTTATGTTTTCTCTTCTTAGTCGCATTGTACCGATAGGAGTTCTCTCATAGATTTAACACTTTTCTAGTACATAGATAGCACCTTTGTACCAGGGATAAGTATGCCGACCTTAAAGACGGCTTCTCATCTATCTTATTTTTAAAGGTAAGGCTTTTCATGTCCCCCTCCTTGTACTTGTTCTTTAGTTCTGCTTTATATAATGAGGAAAATTTTGATTAAAAAAAAAACCTTCTTCTAACACATGCGAATAATTTAGTCAATTGGAAATATTACTCATGCCTGATTAAAGTTCATTGGATTCGATAATATGGTTTATGCTATTATCCACTGTACTACTTAGAAGACCACGTACACTTGTGTGTGCTTTGATGGCAATAAGTTTTTGGCATCGTTGCCGGGGACTTGAAATTTGGCCATTGTTTATTTTTAATGTTTCTTAGTTGTTTGTGTTAGTGTTAACAACTTGATCTTAGCTATCATTTCTTGTAGGGAAATTTGCAATAGCACACTGGAAAGAAGTGGGAACTTTGTAGAGCCTTCAGCCGAGCTCGAGAGATTTCTACATCAATAAAAGAGGAGAACGACTTCTCTATACCCAGCACTAGAATTCAATTTGGGTAATAATAACGAAGTACCTATAGAGGTCCTTGAGAATATGGCAGCTAGGAAAGTATGTGATGTGGCAGTTCTACTCACAGCGAATATAACCTCCAATATTTAGAAACCACCAGCTAGAGGAAGATTTGAATTGAAACAGAATATGGTGCAACTGTTGAACACTAATAGGTAGTTCACAGGGTTGCCTCATGAAGACTCCCAAGTCCACATCCAATTTTTTTTTAAAATCAGTTACACTTACATGCCAATAGTAGTGTCTCCTAATTATGTGAGGCAGACCTTATTTCTTTTTTCTCTATTATGGGAGTGTAAGAGGTGGTTGAGTCGGAACCACCCAATTCCCTTACAATATAGAATGATTTGGCCCACAAATTCTTAATCAGGTTCTTTTCTTCGGGGAAGCCAGCAAAGCTAAGAGTCAAAATTCTAAGATTTAAACAGAAGTCGAGCAAAAACTTATACCAAGACTGTGATAGGTTCAAATCAATGCTTATTAGTTTTCCTCATCATCACCAAGCTAACAAGGTGTTGGTCCATTCCTTCATTGAACGATTGTAACCCAACACTAAAATTCTTCTTGATTGAGCTATAGATAGACAGGCGTTGGAGAAGACATATGATGAGTTCTACACTTTGCTGTACTGCATATCTCAAGGAAATATAGAATGGAACGGAGGAAACTCTAGGGCTGTTGTCTAAAAAAAGGCAGGGATGGTTGAAGGTGATGCCATGACTGCTTTGACAGCGCAGATTGCAAGAATGAAAATTATGATGTCTACTCACTTGAGCAACAAGCTCTAGTAAATGTAGTTCAGCAGTAAAAATTGTGGTGTGAAGTATGTAGCAGTAGTGAACACACGTCAGAATAATAAGGTGCAAATCCTGAATTGGTAAATTTCCTGGGGAATGCGCAGAGGGGTGGAGACTAGCAAAATTATGGCAACACTTATAACTCCAGTTAGACGAACCATCCAAACTTCTCGTGGGGTGGAAGTAAACAGAACCAACATCAAGGACAAGGTAAATATAGATAAAAAAGAGGAGGCCAACACTACAATCATCTAGGACAGAGTAGTCAACAATTGAGTAGTGTAGGAAACATGAAAGTGGATGACATGCTTAAGAAACTCATGGCTAATCAAGCTAAGTTAGCTGTAGATTTTCATCAATATCAAATCACTACTTAAAATTTAGAGAAGCAAGCGGGGAAGCTTGCAAGTGCTCAAAATTCTCACTCGCAATGTGTTTTACCAGGTAACACTGATCCAAACCCCAAGCAGTTAAATACGACGAGAACATGAAATGGACACAGACTAGCTGAGTTAGCACCTCAGAGCAAAGGTAGTGAAGGTAAAGGTAAAGTGGTAGAGGTTGAATTTGGTGAGCCTAGTTTACCACAGAAGGAGACAAAGCCAAATACAAAACCACCTCACCTATTCCCACAAAATTTTAAAAAGGAGGAGGAGGAGTAATGTTTTGACAAATTCATAGATATGCTTAAACAGGTGCAAATTAACTTCTCTTTGATTGATATATTGTAGGGTATTCCTAGTTATGCCATGTTTGTCAAAGATATTTTGGCCAACAAAAGAAATTTTACTAAGTTTGAAACAATAGCACTCACTGAAAAGTGTAGTTCAAGAATATTGAACAAAGTAAAGCTACCAGCTAAGCAAAAAGATCCACAGTACAAGTAACCATTAGTAAGTGCAATAATTAAAGAGGTCTCTGTGATATAGGTGCAAGTATAAACTTGATGACTAGATCTATGCTTAAGAAATTAGACTTGTTAGAATCTAAACCAACTATAATTTTTATTACAATTGGCTAATCGTTCTATAGCTAGACCTGATGGTATTATTAACGATGTGTTAGTTCAAGAAAGATCTCTCATCTTTCCTATTAATTTTTTTGTATTAGATTTTGAGCCTGATCCAGAGGTTCCTTTCATCTTAGGAAGTCCATTCTTGGCAACAGGAAGTGCACTAATTGATGTAGCTGCAGGCAGATTAACTATGCAGCCACATGACAAAGTTGAGGTGTTTGATGTATATCAGACACTTAAATTGCCTATAGTATATGAAGAATTGATGAGTTATGATATTGAGGGTGATATGGAAGCTTAAGATCTAGATATTGCTTGACATTCCAAATGTCAGTATGTGGAGCCATTAAATAGAGAATTGGGTCCTTCACCCAAGCCATCTCTAGAATAAGCTCCTAACTTGGAGTTAAAGCTGCTTCCAACCCATCTCATGTATGCTTTTTTTCGTGTTAATAATACTTTAACTATAATTCTCTTGTTGCCTTTGTCTGATACGCAATTTACAGAAGCACTTAAATTTTTAAAAAAGGCACAAGATGGAAATTGGGTAGCAAATAGCTGATCTTCATGGTATTACCCTAGCTTTATGCTTGCATAGGATTTTCACGGAGGAATAACACAAGGCTAGAGCACAACCACAATGCATGTTAAACCCTATCATGAAAGTGGTAGTGAAGAAAGAGATAATTAAGTGGCTAGATGTAGGTATAATATATCTAATCTCGGATAGCAAGTGGGTAAGCCCAATTCAGTTTGTACCTACATGTCATGACCCAAGCCTAGGTCCTAGACGTGACATGGCAAATGAGGAACCCAAAAGTACCTCAAACAAGCCTCTTAGTATTCTTTTAGCCTTTCATAGGTAATAAAAATAAATAAACAAGTGAAAATCATAATAATAAATATCCAACGTACATATGTCCAACAATACCTCTAACTTTTAGATTTAATGGGGCTAAGACAAATCCCTAGCTCACCCTCAATCATAATAGAAAGAAATGCTATAGTAATTCTCTAAAGATCTCAACATATTATAAGCTATAAAGAAAAAGGAGTATTATTCTCGAAATATGGGAACTCACCAAAGGTAGTCTTCAAATGAAATCTCAACTAGCCATATGGAGGAGAAAGAGGAGGAGCATTTGTCCCTACATGGTGATATATGTAGGTAAAAGAGTATGCATTACTACTTTGAATGTACTAAGTATGTAAGCATGCATGAACATTAAGGAAACATTAAAACATATATGTAATATGAAATATAATGCAATGCATGCATAATCAATCATATAGATATCTTTTAATACATTCATTTTATGGGAAAATGACCATAACCGACATTTAAGTCCATACGAGCTATTACATAGAATTCAACATAACTCTCTACGTTGGCTGGGGAGACTACTTGCCGGGTAGAACTCCATCAACTTCATTTATTTCTTTAACTTTAATTTAAGGGATTTCATGGATCCATTATCCTAAGCCTACAAGGGCTGCTATGTTGGCAAATAGTTAATGAGACAAGGGGTTGCTACTAGGATTCCCTTACCAAATCCCACCTCAATGGCCCATTCGGTGCTAAGTCAATTCCACGGAATAGTTTAATACTTCAAAATAGTCATAGTATATAGCTTGATATTTTAAAACATAACATTTGATGGAATAGCTCATTAAAAGCTTTAGTGATTCAAATATGCAAGAATTGTTCTTGTAGCATAAAGAATCGATCATTCATACCATTTCATCATTCTTTTATTTCATAAGACTCCCTTTTGATCATAGATGTTTCTTTCATAAATATTTATTTGGAGTCAAAGCTTTCAAGTCTATCTTCATTGAAAATATAGAAAACTAAGTGGGTTTAAATCACTTCAACTTTTAAACAAGTATGTAAATGGAATTATGCATAAATAATTTGAAATTCATTAATTAAAAATCATTCTTTAAACAACCCACAATGAATTTCAATAACCTTTAAAGAGCTAAATAGGGAAAAATACTTGAAAACCATCATTTCATACATATGAAATCATTTTGCATCAAAATAGATCAATAATCATTAGTTTAACCATGATTCATTCTATTAAGTAGAAATAAGAATTACCATAAGAAAATATTACTTGAAATCAAGAGATTTAGTTGAAAGAGTTTTGGACTACATAGGTGGAAGAACCCATGGATAAACACCCACATAACTTAGAGTAAAGCTTAAAGAAAATAAACATAATTTATCATATAATCAAAATATTTTAGGCATGAGAGTAGAAGGAATACTCTCATTGAAGCCTTACATACCTGGAATCCGAAGCGTTACTTAAAATCAAAGGACTTAATAAACAGTCTTGAATCCTAGCATTTTCTCCTCACCAGAGTATTTTGTGAACTACCCGGAGTATATGAATCACCAGAATAGTATTTCTACACTACTGAAACCTAAAACTATATTATGAGAATGAGTAAAGAACTTTATAGAGAGAAGAATTGCTTGAAAAAGCTTGATGAACAAAATGATAAAATAAGGTGGTTATTTATAGGAGTGAAGGAGAGACCTATCAATAATAAAAATAATTATAAAAAAAATTCTAAAAATTTAATGGAAGATTGTGATGGCATTGGTGATTTATAATAGAGGACTATTGATGTCAAATGGATCTAGATATTTCCATGGTTGGTGAGATTAACCTTCTTTTAACGGAATACCCTTTTTTAGAGTTGCGTTTGAAAAAGATAACTTCCTCATTAGGATTTGGTGTCTTAATATGAATTGTTTCTCTAGAAGTGTAATTTTATGTCGTTCAAGAATTAACTGATTTAGAGCATCCTACAATGAGAGATGATTTTTCTTCTACAAATACTCTATTTCATCATAGCACTATGTATTGCAACAATTAATTTATTTGACCTACTTAACCTCCGAAACATAAAATATGGTATTGACAAAAGTTGTATGTAATTATGTTCAGGTTATTCAAAAATTTAAATCACCTAATTTTGACCATCCTATTAAAAGTAATTTCCAAAATACAGAAGAGATATCATTTTCATCGAAAATTGGAATATCATATACAACATTTTTAGGGGGTGTTACACTACGAAAGGGGGAATGACTATAGTGAATAATGAGAAAAATCAGTTAATCCTCACAAAACAGTGATTGGATGGCGTATATGCATGGATTACAGAAAGCTAAATGATGCCACGATGAAATATCATTACACAGTGCCATTTAATAACCAAATGCTCTATAGGTTAGCAGGAAAAGAGTACTATTGCTTACTTGATGGATATTCAGGCTAAGATCAAATTACCATTGTACAAGAAGACTAAGAAAAGAAAACTTTCACATGCCCTTATGGGACATATGCATTCAAGCATATGCCATTTGGTCTTTGCAATGCTCCCGCTACCTTTCAGAGGTGCATGATGGCAATATTTCATGATATGGTGGAAGATTTTGTATAAATATTTATGGATGACTTTTTAATTTTTGGAGAGTTTTTTGATATATATTTGAATAATTTAGAGAAGGTATTAGCAAGGTGTGAGGAAATGAATCTCATCCAAAACTGAGAAAAGTGTCATTTCTTGGTAAATGAGGGGATTGTATTGCGCCACAATGTTTCTAATGGTGGTCTAGAGGTAGACAAAGCTACAATTGAAGTAATTGTGAAGCACCTACCACCGGTGTCAGTAAAAGGTACTTATAGTTTCCTAGGGTATGCTGGGTTATATGAGAGATTCATTAAGGAGTTTTTAAAGATTGACAAACCCATGTGCAGCTTGTTGGAAAAGGAGGTAAAATCTATTTTCAATGACAAATATTTGCAGGCTTTTGAACTCCTGAAGAAGAGGTTGACTGAAGCCCCAATCCTAATAGCTCATGACTAGGACTACAATTTGAGTTGATGTGCAATATGAGAGACATAGCAGTTTGAGCATTTCTAGAACAAAGGAAGGAGAAATACTTTCACTCCATCCAATATGCCGGCAAGACTCTTGACTCAGCTTAGACAAATTACACTGTGACATAGAAGGAGTTGCTTTCATTGGTATATGTGTTTAATAAATTTCTATCTTACCTGGTAGGTACAAAAGTGATTATTTATACCGACCATACAGCTCTCAAGTACTTGTTCAACAAGAAGGATGCCAAACCCAGATTAATCAAATGGATCCTTCTTCTCCAAGAATTTGATATAGAAATCAAAGATAGGAAGGGATGCAAAAATCAAATAGCAGACTACCTATCTAGATTAGAGGATTTGTCACATGTGAGTGCATAAAAGTTGATAATGGAAGAGTTTCCAGATGCGCAGTTATTGGCATTATAGGTCAAAGAACTCCCATGGTATGCAGATATTGCGAACTACATAGTTAGTGGAGTATTTCCCCTTTAAGCAAACTCCCAGCAAAAGAAGAGGTTAATGTATGAAGAAAATTTCTACATATGGGATGAACCTTACTTGTTCAAACAAGGTGTTGATCGGATTAGAAGATGTGTGCCTGAATCTGATGTTCAGCAGATTCTACAAAGTTGCCATTCATCCGAGTACGGTGGACATCATGGAGGAGAACATATGGCTCATAAGGTATTGCAGTCTGGTTTCTTTTGGCCTAATTTATTTAAAGATGTTACAAGTTTTGTCAAAAGCTATGACCAATGCCAAAGGATAACAACCATATCGAGAAGGCACAAGATGTCGTTGAATAATATCCTAGAGGTAGAGATCTTTGATATATGGGGAATAAACTTTATGGGTCCTTCCCACCTTTATATGGAGATCAGTACATACTGCTGGAGGTAGATTATGTTTCTAAATGGGTCGAGGCCATTGCTTTGCCAACCAATGACTCTAAAGTGGTAAGTCACTTTCTTAAGAAGCACATTTTCACAACGTGTGGCACTCCAAGGGCCATCATCAACAACGGAGGTAAGCATTTCATAAATAAAATGATAAAAGAATCTGTTAGCTAAGTTTTATGTCAGGCAAAAGGTCACCACAACATATCATCCCCAAGCTAGCGGATATGTTGAAGTATTGAATCGTGAAGTAAAGGAAATCTTTCAGAAAACTGTCAATGCTATAAGAAAGGACTGGGCTATTAAGCTAGATGAAGTGGTCTGTGCCTATTGGACTATGTACAAAACACCCATTGGTACTTCACCGTACTATATGCTGTTTGGAAAAGCATGTAACCTTCCGATAGAGTTGGAATACCAAGCATATTAGGACATTAGAAAGCTGAACCTAGACCCAGAGCTGGCAGGTAGAAAGTATATCGATTAGCTTTATGAAATGGAAGAATTCATACTCCACGCTTATGAGAATACAAAATTGTATAAGTAGAAAGCTAAGAGATGGCACGACAAATACATTGTCGCTCGCACATCTATGCTAGGCCAAAAGGTATTACTCTTTAACTCCCATTTACATCTCTTTCCACGTAAGCTTTGATCTAAATAGAGTGGACCATTTGAGGTGGTGCGAATATAGGCATATGGAGTCATGGAACTATATGATTGCACCAAATCAATTACGTTTGTGGTGAATGGCCAATGTCTTAAGCACTATTTTGGGCAAGATGTCGATAATGAAGAGGAGATAATTGAGCTCAAGAATGAGTAAAGTCAGAGCTAAGTCATACCGTAACTATAAATCAGGAGTTAGGCGATAGGCAACCCCTGAGGTAGTGTAAGAACTTTTAGTCATAGGTTATAATTTCATTTTTTGATTTCGTTAAAATTTCATTTTATTTTAGTGTATAATTAGGATATTATAATTTGTACCTGAAAAACAAAATCAAAATTAAAATAAATAACCTTTTTTTAAAAAAGTGCTTGGACGATCTCCAAACAGTGGAGTTTGGGACGTATCCACGTCGCAGACCTAGTTCATCCCAGTTCAAGTTTGCCCAAATATATTTCGCAATAATTTTTTAAAATATTATGTCCAAAGAAAGTGTGCGCCACGAACCAGGCTTATTCCTATGTAAATTTAATTTTTAAATTTTGATGCACTAAACAATGAAGTCCGTGAATTCTCTGCATAGCGGACTTGGCCATTTTTCTGGCAGGTTTAGTAAAAAATATGGGCCTTACCCATTCTTATCTTTTTAACATAACCCTAATTCGTTGTTAACCCTTAAAACTCCCCATAACCTTTATTGTTCTACCCCTCCACGGAACTAAACCTCTCCAACTCTCAAAATTTGCTCTTCTCAAGCAAAAATCGGCGATGCCCTGGTGCAATTCAAGTAAGATTTATTTTGATTTTCTTCATCACCACAATAAGGTATGTTCCCTTACACTATTTCAATGATATGTGTAGATAAATTTCATATGGGTATGAGTATGAGACTTAAGTCTTAACCTTTTATTATTGATTTGCTTTGTTCTTTGATTTTTATTGTTGTGGGTGTGTGAAGTTTACTGAGAACTTTCTTATTGTGGGTAATTATGTATGGGTTAATATTCTTGAACTAAAATCCTAGTTTTGATATTGTGGGGAGTGGACGTATGGAGTTGTGATTGATCATGTTTGGTGAATTCTATAGTAAGCATGGATGCCATTTTTTTGTTAAATTTGGTTTAATTTGTGAGTTTAAGTGTAGGGTGAATTTGTATTGTCATAATGCTTGGGTTGAAAGTACACTTGATGTATGGGGCAGTACCTTCGGCGCATACATTACTGATTAATCATGTAACTTTTTGTGTGGCATACCAAAATGGTAGGAGACTTCCAGGAATTCGTAACGTATAAGGTTCACCCTATTATTTGATTGTAGTTTGGAATTGTGATATAACATGTATGCATGTATTGTTCGACTAAGGGAAGTATGAGTACCTTCATATAACTTGAATACTCATATAACGTTTAAGTGTGGAGTTCTTAGTTCAAGATATAGGCCTTCAGTTTGTGAATGTACTTGTAGGTGCTCATATGCTTTCTATTTTGTATCTCACTTACAGGCTATTATGTCATCTAGTCGAAGGCACAATACGTAACCAACAACTTCCAGTAGAAGAAAGAGGGACAGATTTGGGCCCTCTATACCACCTGCACCCTCTATGCAATGAGGACAGACTCGTGTGTTTGGGTTGAAGGCGGTAAATCAGGTAGGAAAGAATTGGTACAAAAAGAAAACTATTTTTGATATACCTATAGAGGATGAGAGCTTGACCAGAGAGTACCCACAGATTATGAGATTAATGCAGCTCAACATGAGTTTTTTATTCCCTAACCCAAAGCCATGCAACTTACACATGGTAAGGGAATTTTGCACAAACCATCAGCCTGATACTCTAGTTCATTATATCATAATGCGGAGAGTTGATGTTCCATTGTCTCTTATGTCCATAAATGAAATATTGGGAACTCTGTATTTTCCTACAACCTCCTTGATGGAGCTCAATATTCGACCACCTTACAAAGATATTCGCCACACCTTATGCGGGCCTAAATCAACTGCTAAGTGGGTCCGTCACAGGCACCAAGGTTACCATCATGCTCTCCTGTATTCCTATTTGAAAAAGGAAACTCGAGTGTGGATTAAGATTGTTATGCATAGCCTTATTCCTGGTTTACATTAAACAAATGCGAATAGGGAAAGAGTTTGTTTTGTTTATGCTCTTATGAAGGGTATAGAGATAAATGTAGGTGTGCTAATCAAGTCAACTCTTTGTAAGTGTAGAGTCTATCGCGGCTGAGGCTACGCCTTTGGAGCCCTAATCACTAAGTTATGCCACAAGGATAGGGTCCTCGAGGACCTACATGATTATATGGCCCCCCTTACTTCTGAAGTTTATGATGTGACCAAGATCAAGGGGCCATACACCACTTATGGACCAGTCCTCATTTAACTAAAGTGCGCGAAGTGCGATGATATGATCACGGCCCGCATGTTTGGTCAGGAGATGCTTTGACACTACACAAGCGGTCGCGCTTCTACGAAGGAGGAACTGTGTGAGGTGGAAAACAAATATTCACTCAATTAGCATGATCTAGTTGTACTAAGACTTTGGCCAGATTTTTATGAGCCTACTAAGAATGATGTCTCCACTAATGAGGATAAAAGGAAGGCAAGTTAAGATGTTGAATCAGATTTTAAGGTGGAGGATTTCACCCAATTAGTTGTTGCCGATCCGACTGTTGCAGGATATATGGACGAGTAGACAGGGCAGTCTCCTACCTCACTTATTTTGGATGTTTATGTATGTTACACTAAGGGCAGTGTCAATTCTTTAAGTGTGGGGTGAGGAATTGAGTGTTTACTTTTGTACATATGTGTTATTTTGTGGAACTTCTTTAATTATTTTTATCTTAGCAGAATTGTTTGGATGTTTTATTTTGGGTTTCAAGACATTTTTTTTATTCTTTGGCTGTGGATACTCCCCTTGTACTGTATAAAAACTATTATTTATATATAATATTTTTTTTCTTTATTGTCATCGTGGTAATGTGTACGTGAAGTTTTTTTCTAAACTACAGGATTGCATAAATAGCTAGAAAATTAATTGAAAAGCATGTAATCAAAGAAAGCATTGACTGACTCAAGACACCTATAACTCTTTTATTAGACTTTGAATATGTAAGCTTAATTTGGAATTCATATGATTGATTCGATTGAAATGTCATGAAAGTTGTCATTCTTAAATTAAGCATGTGCCATGTGTATGAGAGGGTTGATTTTTTTTAGTCCTTGTTACTCTTGATTGCTAGAACTTGCCAGTGTGTTTGTCTAGCAAAAACAAAGGAAGGTTGGAATTAGGAAAGGGATCTAGGCATTTTTTCTCTAGCCTTAGTTTAAAAAGTAATATACGTGAAAAAACCACTATGATGCAAAGCCATAATTAGCCCTTTTGAGCCTTTGACTTGGTTCTTTAGTAGCCTCATTTGAAGCCTATTCCAATGTTTTTCTTAGACCATAATTTTGATCCAAAAAGTCCAAGCTCTTTAGGAAAGAATAAGTGAAGAAATGGGGGGGGGGGAGGTTACAACATTATGTTACTAAGAGTAAAACCATTGGTGCAAAAAATGAAATAAAATCTTGTGTTAGGGCAGAAAAGAATTTTGAAAGCGAAAATAAAGCAAACTACATTGTGGTTGTGAAAAATAAAAAAAGAGTAAGAATAATAAGACATTCCCCATACAGATAACTAAGATGAAAAGAGAAAGGGTAAGCTAGAGAAAAAATATAGTGGTGAGAATGAGGTCATAAAGAAATTGTAATTAATGAATAAATGTAGTGTATTAAAAGTACTTGGGAACCTAGTCACTATACATGTCCAGATTAATACCTACATGTCCCTTATCCTACATTACAACTCGAAAAAGTCCTAAGTGATTCTTAAGTCTTAGAGATATTAATTGACTGCATATTACCCTAAGGGCAAGCCTATGGTTTATCTCAAGTAACTTGTGACTTCGTTTGAAATAGTGAGAGAATTTTGCTCAATACCCATTACTATTGGCATTGGATGTATATGTGAGACTGTATGGGTAATTATTTTTTGTTAGGGAACTTGTTTATTAGAAGAAAGGTCATCCTGAATGAGCTTTGATTTAGCAATTCTTGTGAGTTTGCTGCATGTCAGAGTCAACTCTAGACGTTAGGCTATTTTGGGTTAGTCGGTTGTTTGAATGAAGTCAATGTGCTATGAAAGTAAACTATTTGTGAAATCATTGTTGTTTGGTAGGACGGATTTACATTCATGACGTGTGTTTTTGTACGCATAGGATTGAGTGTTTGTTCGAGAATGAAAAAACTATAAGTGTAGGGTAATGATCTTGGGTGTATATATGCATCGAATATCCAAAATAACCCATTTCACAGTAGAGTTTGAGAGAAAATTCTTATAGTTTAATTCAATTTTAGAATAATTGTGTATGAATATAGCTAACCAACATGATTAGAAACTTTCAAGGCTTAATGAGGAAGTATGGATATCCAAAAGATAATTGGATTGAAAGTGGAGCTTGAAGGTGAAGTTGGGAATAAATGTGAAGGAAATACACTATGCTTGAGTATGTCCGTGTCGCGCAGTTTGGCTTATCTATTTAATTCTAACACTTGGAATTTATTTGGCTAAATAGAGGAGTACGCGCCAGGTCCGCATTATGGACCTGGTTCCAAATAGAAAAAAATCCACCGAGGAAGAAAATGCAAAATTACACTATGAAGAAAAATCTCCTCATTGAAGACTTCACTACAGGGGTTGAAACTTTGCATTTTTCGAGGCTATAAATAGTCTACTTGTATTTTATTTTAAAACATTCAATTTTTATTTGACGTTTTGACAAAGGAAGACGAAATAAGAACTCTCCTAAGATTTTATTTCTTCTTCTCTTTCATTTGTAAGTAGGTTTTTCATGCTATTAATTATGTTTTTGATTCTTTCAATATTATGAGTGGCTAAAATACCTTGTTCTAGGGTTGTAGCTTCAAGATGAAGGTTTTAATATAGTTTGGTTTTGGTTGAAAAATGGTATCTTTCATACATTTGCTTTTATGTTCTCATTTATACTATTTTAATGCGTGATCAACATTAAAATGCATTTATTTTCTACCCGAAACTCAAGAGATAGAAAGGAGATAGAACATTAGAATATAAGAAGTGTGTTTGTTCTAGAATTTCCCAGGATAATTCATGTATAGGATGCCCATGATGCATACGTATACACCACACTTGGTTATTAGACAGATTGATAAGATTAAAGAATCTATGTTGGTTCATGCCTATCCCCGCTCAATGATGTAGTTAGGCTGTTAACATAGGTAGGCAATTAGAGTTCGAGAGACTATAATTGTAAAATTAACCCTATAAATCAGTAATTGAAAAACCCATTAAACGTTAGAGTGAAATCAGTTAGACCTAAATTCTGCTAGTGCTACAACCCTGGAATTATTTACTCATTTGATCACAACTCACTAAAATTCTGAATCATTTCTTAATAGTAGTTTTAATTATTTAGTAGGTACTATAATTGAAATCAATCTTTTTGTAACACACATGAACAATTTAGTCAATTGGAAATAGTACTCACACTAGATTAAAGTCCTTTGTGTTCCACAATTCGGTTCTGCAAAGAACCACTGTATTACTTGTAAGACCACGTACAATTCCGTGTGCTTTGGTGGCAACATTCATAACAACCATAAGTCGAAGAACTCAATCCTTATGAGCCAGCTCTATAGCACAATTTGAGTACGAAAAAGGATACCCATTTTAACATGCCTTATAACTACCTTCTTATATATTATGGTGCAAAACACATTTATAACAACAACACTCTACTAGATAGAATTTAAAGACTCCCTAGGATATGATGTTTCACTAATTACAAGTTTGTCACACCCAAACTTAAAGGGCGCAATTGGGACGTAGTGCCAAAAATTTGGCATGACCGACCCTGCCGAACCATTTGCTACTAGTACATAATAGCCAAACAAAATCAAGTAAAGAAATAAATATATCTCGACTTAAAAAAAATCCCTCGCCCAGTAAAGGCCCTGTTAATAACTCTATAAAGGAAACAACTACTCCTAATAGTTCTTATAATGAAATAGCCAAATAGCACACAAGTTTTGCTTGGGCCATCGAGGCCACCATGAATCTAGGAAACACAAATGCTATATAGGCCGTCAAATCCACCACGATCTCTATACATAATTTGAAAGAATATATATATCAAGGAAATACATCAAACAACTATCAAGCCTCAGCAAACCAACAAACCAGGTAAACATTGTCATTAACATATTTATGCAACCAACACACTAGTCTGCAAGCCTCTAAAAGTAGTATATCTTGGCGGGATAGAATCCTAGTCTACCCAAAAATATATAAAACAAAAGATAACAAACCTCTAAACTCTGGCAGCACCAGATGAAACGGGCTTTCCAACCTGATAGAAGTCAACCATGCTGCTAAGGAGGTCTAAAACATTGTATTATTGGACATGAAAGTATGAGTACAATGCCCCTTGGCAATGTGGCATCAATACAAAATAATGTGCTGAGTATGAAAGACAATGGACTAAATAAGCAGGTATCATAATATTCTGAAAGTAATCAGATAAGTAAATCAAGAATAAGATAAGCGTATTAATGTGCTCTTCAATCTAAATATATAAAAAAAATAATCAAACAACAACCTAACCAAGCCCCCATAGGACTGACAGGTACAAAAATCAAACAAGACCACCTACCTAGGCGCCGATAAGCCCAGAAGGTGCCAATTGAATCTATATGCCCCTATTAGTAGTGTCCTAGCCCTTAAGCAGTCATGTATCCCTCTTAGACAATAATATAGCCTCGTAGGTTGTGCATAGCCCTATTAGGCATCAATATTAGCCTAATAGTCAAATCAAGGTGCTCTTCGGCAATAACATAGCCCCATAGGAAACACATAGCCTTCTAAGGCATCAATATAGCCCCGTAGGCAACCCATAGCCCTCTTAGGAAACAACTTAGCCTTGTAGGAAGCACATATTCTTTTTAGGCATCAATATCGTTCCATAGGCAACTCATAGACCTCATAGGACACAACCTAGACCTGCAGTACACAACCTTTTTAAGCATCGATATAGCCCAGTGGGCAGTTCATAGCCCTCTTAGGCAAATATCATATTCCTGCAGCTTACCACAATAGCCTCAAGGGAAACAATAACAATTCATAGGCTAAAAGAGAGCAATTTAGCTATAATCAACATATATGTATAGTCTCTATGCCATGACCAACATAGGGCCGCTACTAATAAAATAAGAATCTTGAAAATATAGAATTATAATAACTCAAGCAACAAACAATCAACAATCATGGCTACGAATATATCAACGATAACAAAAACCTTTTTGTATAGCTCCTAAGCTTTAAAGAAACATGCAGAAAGAAGGGAATAAACTTATAATACTTTTCAATTGAATCCTCAAAGGTATCTATATGAAACTTGATGATAATATCATAACAGAATAATTGCTAGAATCAATAAGGCGTCGAGAATGACTGATAATCAATTAATAAGATGTTAATGCCACACTCATGACCATCCACCCCAAATCATAAAATAAAGCCAATAACAATAATGAATTTCAGCTAATTCAATAATAATATGCGAACCACATCTCAAAGGAGCGATGAGCTCTCGAGGAACTATTCCTAAGCGTACTTCACGTCATTCGATCCAACAACCTTTACATGACTCTGATAAGAATCAAAGAAACTCCCTATCCCTCCAGTACTTTAATATCATTAATATACAATAATAATAAGTCAAATCAATACGACAAAGGGGATGCCCAAAGCAACAATATCCAAAACATCTCTTCGTGGCTCAAAAATCAATAAAACAACATAAGAACATAGGATAATGAAGGAGGGTCGTATGGAATTGATTTTCTTACTTTGAAATATCAAGCTAAATAATTTGCATCTTTGATGTACCAAAAACGAAAGCCAAAATCTACAAGAAACTATTACAAGTCATCGGCAACTATAACTTTTTGAAACTAGAAGGTTAGAATCTCAATTCAACAAGTATATTAGTGTATGAGATCCTTACTATGATAATATATATCTATAGATACTTTAAAATTCTCAATAAGCACTGCTATCTCTCTTCTTCAAAACCCATGAAGATACGCCATGAAATTGATTGGGTAAACTAAACCAAAATGACGTTCTCACTTTTGTAGAGAAACTTTTGTTAAACTTCCACATTGAAAGAATCAATATCCATGGAAAAATTAGGGACTTCCCATCTGATTTTATATGATATTTCATTGATTTTTCTTAGTTAAAACAAAGCTTAAACAACTTATATAAATATAAATAGACATAGAGGCTAGGGGACCACATGGTCTTACATATCCGTTAAGGTTAATATCCTACATATGTATATGACATGTCCTATAAGATTTATGATAATATTTTATGATGCATTGACCACATATTTATGATATTTAAATGTTTTCAAGGTTTTACTAATGTACTAAGATATTGGTCATGCATCCCATGTTCATATTGATTATGCCCCATTTTCATCCTTCATGCATACTTTTCATATAATTAGTGCATTACATGTACTAACGCATACTTATGTCTGCATTGTATCATGATGTAGGGTCGAACGATTATCTCGCACCTCCTATTTATTGGTAGAGTTGAGCTTGTTACTTCTATTTTTGGTGAGTACTCATTTTCCGATGACGTGACAAGTTTAATTTTCTTATGTTTTTATGACCTCTCATTATTTATATTGGGTGAGATAAAAGCTCATCTTATGCCCCCATCTAGATTAGTAGAGGTATGTTGGATGTCATGGAGTCTATATTGTCTTTTTTTTTTCGAGTTTGAGAATTATTTTCTTTTATTGAGACTGTTCTTTTCAAGACTTTAATTTCGCTTCTGTGCTTAAGTCTTATTTCTTTAATTACCTTATGTATGCTCATGAATGATATGCTAAGAGGCATGGTTGGAGTCCTTTGGGATTCTAATCGCCATGTCATGCCTAGGGCCTAGCTTAGTGCGTGACAAATTTTGTATCAGATCACAAGGTTTAAAGTTCTTAGAGAGTCTAACATGCCGTGTTGAGTAGAGTCTTATTCATTGGTGTGACGTGTACCACACCTATGAATTGGAGGCTATAAGGTATTTTAGGAACAACTTTACTTCTTTCATGATCTTATGGTGCGATAGAGTTGAAGCCTCTCAAATTCCATGGATATAAGGTTGATAAGGATCCACATGAATTTATTGAGGGAATTTCTAGGATTTTTGGGATAATGGACATTAGCCTGATGTAGAAAGCAGATTTAACAGCTTATCAACTAAAGGGAGTTGCACAAGTTTCATATGAGCAATAGAAGGATGACAGACGTAGAGATGATAGAGTCCAAATATGCTTTTCTTGACCAGTTCTTTCATTTGGAATTGTGGGAAGATAAGGTGCAAGAGTTCATCAATTTGTACTAAGTTAATATGAGTGTGAGGGAGTATGCCCTCCAGTTCACTAAGTTGTCAAAGTACGCTCATTTCATGGTTGCGAATCCAAGGGCTCGGATGAACAAGTTCATTTTGGGTATGTTCGATTTGGTGGTCAGGGAGTGTATGACTTCTTTGCTCATCAAGAGGATCTTCAAGGGTTATGACATATGGCAAACAAATTAAGGAGTATTAGCTAAAGGAGAGGTCTAGAAGGGAATCCAAGAGGGCTCAAACCAATGGCGGAAATTTCTCTTATGGTAAGTCCAGAAATAGTGGCCGTCTTCAGTTTCACCAAAAGTATTCTAGCCAAAACTCTTCAAATTCTCTGACTCCTAAGTTAAATAAAGATACGGTGTCTATCACCATACTTCCAGGAGGAGCTCCAAGTGGTCAACCTATTCCCCCATGTAAGAAATGTCGGAAAACAAACATCTTCGAGAATGTCTAGTGGGTTTGGGTGCTTGTTTTTATTGTGGTAAGATATGTCATCAAGTGGATGATTGTACTTAAAATTATACTAGAGCTAGAGATGGTCTATCCCAGACTTAAAATACTACCAGCAGATTGGCTCAGCATAGTACTACTATGGTTGGCGGATAACGCCAAAATAGAATTTATGCTCTTCAAACTCATTAGAATTTAGAGGATTCCCCTGATGTGCTGACTGTTATGTTGAAGGTATTTGAATATGATATTTATTCATTACTATATTCAAGTTATACTCTATCTTTTGTCACTTTTTATCTTGTAATGAAATTAATTGCTAGGCCTGAGATCTTGTAAGAGCCTTTTTCGATCAATACTCCTATTGGTGATTCAGTTATGTCTAAGAGAGTCTATCAAAATTGCCCGGTTTTAGTTTCCTAATGAGCCATCCCTAGTATGAAAGGGTAGTAATTCTGTGTTTAAGGGTCAATTAATATCGTGCCTTAAAGCTAAAAAAATGATTTTCAAGGGATGCATTTATCATTTAGTTCAGGTTAGATATATAAATTTGGAAGCTCCTACCTTGAGTCAATTTAGGTTTTAATGAGTTTCTGGAAGTCTTTTCTAATGATCTCCTAGGTGTCTCTCCCGAAAGGGAAATATACTTTTGTATCGATGTTCTTCTTGATATCCAACCTATATCTATTCTTCCTTACCGAATGTCCTTAGTGGAACTTAAGGAGTTAAAGGCTTTATTGGATAAGGGTTTCATTAGACCGAGTATCTCTCTATGGAGTGCTCTAGTTCTCTTTGTTAGAAAGAAGGATGGTTGTCTCCGTATGTGTATTGACAATAGGCAATTGAATAAGGTCACGATTAAGAATAAGTATCCCATTCCAAGGATCAATGACTTGCTTAATCAAATTCAAGGAGAAAGCTACTTTTCAAAGATTATTCTTTAATCGGATCATCATCAACTCCGAGCAAGAAATTTTGACATCACAAAGATGGCTTTTAGAACTCGATATGGTAACTTTAAATTCTTGATTATGTCTTTTGGACAAATGAATGCCCTGCAGCTTTTATGGATTTGATGAACAGGATGTTCAAAAAATATTTGGTTATGTTCGTTATTATGTTTAATGATGATATTTTGATCTATTCTCTGAGTGAGAAGAAGCTTGACGATCATTTCAGGATTATCTTGCGAATTCTCAAGGACCGCCAGTTATTTGCTAAGTTTAGCAAGTGTGAGTTTTGGTTGAGGTCGTTGCTTTCCTTGGCGATATTTTTTCCAGTGAAGGTATTATGGTTGATCCTAAGAAGACCAAAGTGGTTAATAATTGGCCTAGACCTTTGTTTCCTTTCGATATTTAGAGTTTCTTGGTCTTAGTCGTTATTATAGATGGTTTATGGAAGGTTTCTCTTCCATTGCATCACCCTTGAATACTTTCACTCAAAACAAGGTGAAATTCCAATGGTCCGAGGCATGTGAGAAAGTTTTCCAAGAACTGAAAGATTGGCTTACTTCCGCTATAATGTTGACTTTATTGGAAGGTTCTGATGGGTTTGTTTCTTATTATGATGCTTCAAGGGTTGGTCTTGGTTGTGTTTTGATGTAAAATAATAAGGTGATAGCCTATGCTTCTGGGTAACTCAAGGTGCATGAAAAGAACTATCCGATTCATTACTTGGAATAAGCAAAAGTGGTATTTGCTTTGAAGATTTGGAGACACTACCTTTACATTGTCCATATGGATGTGTTCATCGATAATGAGAGTTTGCAATATGTATTCAACCAAAAGCATTTGAATCTTCAATATATAAGGTGGCTTGAGTTGATGAAGGACTACGATATGAGTGTGTTGTACCATGTGGCTAAAGAAAATGTGGTTGCCAATACTCTTAGTAGGTTTTGCATGAATATTGTTGCCCATGTTGAGGATACAAAGAAGGATTTAGTTCGTGATATTCATAGATTAGCCCATCTAAGGGTTCACTTGGTTGATTCTGAGGATGGTGGTGTTGTTGTCCTTAATGGTTTCAAATTGTCTCTTATGTCGGATGTTAAGGCAAAGAAACACAATAATCCTACTTTGGTTGAGTTTAAATAGGCGGTTGCCAAAAAATCCATTGAGGCTTTCTCTCAAGGGGGAGATGGTGTATTGAGATATCAAGGCTGATTGTGTGTTCTTGATGTCGATGGCTTGACAAAAATGATTTTGTACGAAGTTCATAGTTCACATTATTCTATTCATACAGGTTCCACATAAATATATCATGACCCTAGGAAAATGTATTCGTGCAATGGCATGATGAGGAATATTATGGAGTTTGTGAAAAAATGTCCTAATTTTTAGCAAGTGAAGGTTGATCTTAAAAAACTAGGAGGTTTGGCTCAAGATATTGTGATTCCAACTTGGAAGTGGGAAGACTTAAATATGGATTTCATTATAGGCTTGCCTCTTACCAAGTTAGAACATGAGCAAAGTTGCAAAAAATATATTGGTGCCAATTCCCACAAGACGACCAATGGGATATTGGAAGTGCTAAGGACCATAGAAAGGTCTCGTAGGAAGGAAACAAGGAGTTGATAATTTAACAAGTAAGGTGACAACTATTCATAGGTTGCTCTATCAGGCCAAATAACTGATTAGTAGTATGTATGATATTGCCATAAGACCTTCTCCTTCTTGAAAACTGGCTAATCGAAAGGATTTTCCTTTTTTGAAATTTTCCACTTTCTTGCCTTATTATGGGAATACAATGTTTATGGATTGTATTAAGCATTATGAACAATTTCTACGGACGATACAATGTTCTAGTTCTATAAAATGGGGTTGTAGGAAGGCCCTAATGAAATGGAAATTTACTAAGTGTCAAGTCACTCTACAAGAGGGTCCTACAGACCATAGAAGGTTCTAAGGTCCATAGGGTTAAACCATAGAGGGGGTTCCGATAATTGGTATTTTGGGTGTACAAGATGAACCACTTTGATGACCCATAACTACTTCTACAACATGTATACTAAACTCGTAGGGTCAAAGTATGATTCCAGTAGCTACGGTTTTGGTGCACATTTCCTACAGACTGGTCCTATGATATAGGATGATCTATGATTCATTGGACAACGATTGTAGGAGTTGGATGGTTTTGGATGGGGGTTTCTATGATTAATTTTGATGGCTCGTACAAAGACCTATGACCCATAGGTCCTATGACATAGGATGACCTATGACTCATTGGATAAGGGTTGTAGGAGTTGTATGGTTTTGGCTGGGGGTTTCTCTGATTTTTTTGATGGCTCGTACAACGACCTATGACCTCCAGGTCCTAGCTGTAAGGTCACTCTGACAGTTTTAAGTAAAGGGTATTTTGGACCCTTCCCACTTGTTTAAACCTTAAACTATGTCTCTTTTGACCTATAATTACCCCTATAACCATTTTTACCCTTAAACTATATCGTATTCCCTCTCATTCTCTCAATAACACTCAAATCCTCTCAACTAATCTTCTTTAATTCTCTCTCAAGTTCAAGGAAGGAAAAGCTAGGTTTTGCAAGTTCAAGTTCTCCAAACTTTTTTGCTTTTAGGGCCTTGATATTCAGGTATGTGGGAGCACACCAATGAATCCCATTCATCCATTGGGTCCCAAAAAGATCTCAATTCTACAATTCAACTTCACCCAATTCAATAAGGGCTTCATGTCAGTTCTTTGTGGTTCCTTTTTATTTTAATTCAATTGGTGTTTTGCTATCTTATTATGTATGAATTCACTTTAATGTATAATTTTAATTGATTTCACATGGACGCATGCAATATAATTTTCTACTATGAACTATGAACTATGATCAAGAAATTGATAAATGTATTATGAATATTTTATAAAGTTGTGAATTACCTTCCAAGTATGTTTTCAAGTATGAATGAATGATTTGTGAGGGGTTTTCTCATAATCTGAATGAAATCATTATTTAGATACTTAGAAAGGTAAGTGTCTTAGTAACGATTTTATGAAATCAAGGAACTACTCTTATGGTATTTTATGAATGTAGATTGATACATGTTTACTGCCTTTCCTAGTGATATGTTGATATTGATTTTGCCTATTCCATTGGAATTTGAATTAGAATTGAGAGGGCTTGAGGTTGAAGCTTGGTAAGGGAGCTTCTAGTAGCAGCCTCTAGTCCCAAATTACATTGCCCCTATAGGATGTGTTTAATGACTTAGCTAGTGGATCCACATATAGTTCATGATTCTAATAATAAATAGTCCACCTTGGCACGTAGCCTCTCCTTTTTCAGTGTAGGAGTTATATTGGATTCCTTGTTATAGCTCACATAGTCTTAGTGTCGATTACGATCCATATCCCAAAGAATGGCTATGTATTCTTACAAGATCTTAAATGATATTTTATGATGTATTGACCTTATTATGTGTTTTCATGATTTTACTTCACGCTTTTCAAGATACTTTTGTCCTGTATCTCATGCATATGTTTATATGCTTATTATGCCCTTTTTCTCATGATTATGCATATTTCAGTCATACTTAGTATATTTTATGTACTAACATATATTTTTGCCTATATTTTCTCAAAATTTAGATCACGATGCTCTTATTCCTCCATGTGGCTAGTTTTGACATCTACTCATAGTTATCTATTTTTGTGAGTACTCGTGATTCGAGGGAAAAGCCGTTATGTCATTTCTCTTATGTACAAGATTTATGTACTTCATTATATTTTGGTGAGATAGGACTTGTCATCCATCTAATGTTTAGAAGAGACATTGTAAGAATGTAGGAGTATGTTTCCTTATTTTATCTATGATGGTTGAATTCTCTTTATTTCCAGATTTCTATGTTGAGACTACTTTCCGCTTTATGTCTACTTTTGATTTCATATTGTTTATGTAATTCTATTTATGCTAAGAGGATTGATTGGAGTTTCCTCATGATTCTAATCGTCATGTAACGTCTAGGGTCTAGCTTAGATCGTGACACGTCCATTACATTTATAGATTCTAAGTCTCTAAACTCTTTCTATAGGCACTATCTATGATCCGTGGAAAGTTCTGGGAGAACTAGACATTGTTCATAGAAAGTCAAAAGAGAAATGTTTTTACTAAGTATGGGAATGAACTACTAACCTCATCTACGACCCGTAGTTCAATCTATGGTCCGTAGATGCTGCTCATGATTCTCAACTTCAGCAAAAATTTTCTAACTTTTTCTGGGCTTTTTTGATATGATCTAAATTAGGACTTTTTGTGTGTTACAATATCTCCCCCTAGGATCATTCGTCCTTAAATGATGACTAAGATAGAAGTCTTACCAAACACAAATACCATGCAGGGGATGAAACACTGAGCACACTAATACATATTGAATCTTAAATGGGAGAAGAAGTATTACCTTCAAAATCAACACTAGAAGGAACAAATATATGAGGGTATCTATATTTCATATCTTCTTCAGCTTCCCATGTAAACTCTTGAACAAACTGATTCGTTCATAAAAGTTTGACTAATGCAACCTCTTTGATACTTAACTAGCTAACCTGACGATAGAGAATCTGAACCAAAATCTTTTCATAGGACAAGCTATCTTTCATATCAATGATTTTTGCCGGAAAAATGAGTAACGAATCTCCTAAGCACTTGTTGAGAATAAAAATGTTAAATACTGGATGGACAACCACTAACTCTGATGGTAGCTCTAAATCACAAGCCACATTACCAACCCTTTTCAAAATCTGGCAGGGACCAATGTAACGGATTTCAACCTCTCTTGGATGATCTTCACTTTCTCTATATCCTGATGAACCAAATATGGCCCTATCAACTTAGCTTCACCAACTTTGGACTAGCCATTTGGAGATCTACACCTCCGCCATAAAGATCCTCATAAGGAGCCATCTAAATACTCGAGTGATAACTATTATTTTATGCAAACTCTATGAGAGGGAAGTTCTTATCTCAATTACCCTTAAAATAAAAACACAAACCCTCAACATATCCTTTAAGGTCTAAATCATACGCTCTGCCTGACCATCTATCTCAGGATGGAATGTGGTACTAATATTCACCTTCGAATCCAAACTTTCTGAAATGACTTCCAAAAATGGGTGGTGAACTGATCATCTCTATCCTAAATAATAGATAAAAGAACTCCATGAAGTATGACTATCTCGCGGATATACAATCTAGTGTAGTCCCCTATTGAATTTGTTGTCTTAACTGACAAGAAATTAGTTGATTTAGTCATATAATTTACAATCACCCAAATTGAATCATGTTGTTGAAAAGATTGTAGTAAACCTATAATGAAATCCATATTGATCATCTCTTATTTACACTCTAGATGTTTTATATTCTAAGCCACACCGCATGACCTCTAGTGCTCAAAGTTGATTTACTGACAATTAAAGCATTAAGAGACGATGTTTGCAATATATCGTTTCATGCCACTCCACCAATAGACTTCACTCAAGTCATGGTACATTCTGTAGAACCCTGATGAATAGAATATCTGAATCTATAGGCCTCTTCCATGTTCCTTTCTTGGAGACCATCAACATCTGGAACATACAACCTGCTTTGGAACCTCAACATATGATCTCCCCCTTGTGAAAAAGACATCACTTTTTCCTTATGAACTTCTTTCTTAATTGATGAAGCATATGGTATTTGTCTTTCTCTTCATTCAAATCTACCACTAATGATGATTAAGCCTCATTCTGAACAATAACACCACCTTCATCTAAGTCCACAAGGTGAACTCCCAAGCGTGCAAGTATATGCAATTCTTTTTCCAACTCTTTCTTGCCTTCATTAAAATGAGTAGCACTCCCTATTGATAACCTACTAAGAGTACCAGCAACAACTTTAGCCTTACTAGGATGGTAGATAATGCACATAACATAGTCCTTGAGCAACTCAAGTGATCTCCTCAACATCAGGTTTAGCTCTTTATGACTGAAGACATAATAAAGACTCTTGTGATAAGTAAACACATTCACATGAACGCCATAAAGATTGTGACATCATATCTTTAGACCAAATACCACTACTACCAACTTGAGGTCATCCACATATCATAGTGCTTGCGCAATTCAAGTTATCTCCTCAGCCTCAAGTTTAGCTCTTTATGACTGAAGACATAATAAAGACTCTTGTGATTAGTAAACACAATCACATGAGCGCCATAAAGATTGTGACACCATATCTTTAGACCAAATAGCACTGCCACCAACTCAAGGTCATGAGTCAGGTAATGTATCTCATGCATCTTAAGTTGTTTGGAGGCATAACCTATAACCTTATCTTTTTGCATCAGAAATCAACCAAGTTCAACTCTGAATGTTTTACAATTACCATAAATCCCTATGTACCCTCGGGTAGGGACAACACCATAGCAGTAGTTAAGGATGTAGGTCTAAGCCAATTTTTTACCGCTTCTATTTTCTGCAAAAAAACTTGAGTACCTTCACTAGACATAATGTGTCCCAAGAATTTCATGTATGCTAACTAACACTCATACTTCAAAAACATAACATATAAATCCCAATCCTTGAGAGTCTTGAGAATATTTCTGAGATGGTTGACATGTTCTTCCTTATTTCTAGATTAGATCAAAATATTATTGATGCACACAATAACGAATATATCGAGATACTACTTAAATACTTAATTCATGAGATCCATAAATGTTGCAGGAGTGTTATTCAAACCAAAGGACATAACAAGAAATTCATAGTGACCATAATGGGTTCTGAAAGCTATCTTTGGGATGTCACTTTCTCTCACTTTCAACTGATGATAGCAACATCTAATTTTTATCTTGAGAAACAAGTGGCACCCTGAAGTTGGTCAAATAGGTCATCCATTCTAGAAAGAGGGTACATATTTTTTAGGGTGACCTTGTTCAATTGAAGATAGTCAATACATATTCTAAGGAAACCATCATTATTTTGAATGAATAGGACATGGGCGATGAAGGTGAGACACTCATCCTAATAAATACCTTATTTAAGAGATTTTCAACTGTTCTTTTAACTCTTTCAATCGGATGAAACCATTCTATAGGAAAGAATCGAGATAGGTTACATATTACGAAGGATATTTATCTAAAGTCTATCTCCCTATCGGGAGGGACTCCAATTAGATCATCCAAAAAGTCTTTTAGAAACTCATTCACAATTGGAACTAACTGAAGAGATGGCGTCTCAACACTAGAGTCTCTAATTCGGACAATGTGATAGATACATCCTTTGAAAACTGACTTTCTAGCCATAAGGTTGGAGATAAAACAACCCTTAGGTACTACTGCAATACCCTTCCACTCTAAGACCGGGTCATTCAGAAACTTAAACTTGATAACACGGGTTCAATAATCAAATGAGGCATAACAAACATGGAGTCAATCCATGCCTAGAATGACATCAAAATCCACCATATCTATCTCGACTAAGTCGGCTATGGTATCTTTATGATAGACTGAGATGGTGCAATCTTGATATACTCTCTTAGCAAGAACGGACTCACCAACTTGACTAGATATATTAAAAGGTTCTTGAAGGTGTTCGAGATTAATCCAAAATATTATGGCTATATACCGAGTCACAAAAGAAAAAATTGCATCTAGATCAAGTAAGGAATAAACATCAAGGTAAAAGATTTTAAGCACACCACTGATGATATTTGGAAAATTCTCCTCATATGGGCGGCTAGCCATAATATATAGATGGTTTGAACCTCTGTGTCACGACCCAACCCCATGGGCCCCGACTGAGGTACGAACTGGGCCCCCATATACGAATCTAGTGGATGTAATGATCAATATAAGAACTATATATAAGAACCCCAGTGGGTCATAGCATTTTTATGCCTGTTGCCTCTTATATTTGTATTTTATCATGAAAGGGCGTGTCAGCCGACAAGGCTGCCATAGTATCTTAATATTTACAATACATCATGTAGACATAATTGAACAGAACTTACATGTATAACCCACACATATGTCTACAGACCTCTAAGAATGTTAATAGTACCTTATAGAGGGACAGGGCCCCCACCGTACTCCTAAATAAACAAATATATACATAGGAGGTTTGGTACTACAACTCGACTCCGAATCAATAAATCTTCTTCCAAACTGGATGAGTGGAATCCTAACCTGGCGTACTACCAAAATCTGTGTCTATACCTGCGAGCATGAAACATAGCCCCCCAAAGAAAGGGGGTCAGTACGACATACGTACAGAGTATATAAGCATAACATAACTGAAATAACAACTGAAATAGGGATGCAGGAAATCAAGTATAGCATTTAGTAGGGTACTGTACTTATACCTCATAAAATAAATTCCTATCTACCAGTATCACGTACCATATCTGGCCCGCTCAGGGACTCGGTATTACAAATACATCATCTATCATGATAGGCATATGCATATTATTAGCGCTGTGGAACGTACAGCCCGATCCATATATACCTAGTTAGTATCGATGAGCATTTGGCCCGATCCATATATAACACAAGTCAGTGCTGAGGAACGTACGGCCCGATCCCTATACATAACAGGTTAGTACCGAGGAACGTACGGCCCGATCCCTATACATAATAGGTTAGTGCCGAGGAATATCTATCCCGATCCCTATATAATATAATAATGCATATACGTACACATAAAACTTGGTAGCATAACAAATGTTTCCCAAATATCATCATAAGGTATTTCAAAGAGTCTCTAGGTATAGGAGCTTACACCTCCAATCATTATTCAGCATATAGAAGGCTCAAGGGTCGTAGTTCAACTACTTAATGGCCCTTATCATTTAAAAGTTAGTCCAAGTCATGAGTCACATCCAGAACTGTAAATGGAATTGTCTCTAACTCATATCATATATCATTTCACTTACATTAAGATATTTCAAGAAAAGAAAGAGATAGGCTTTACATGTATTACTTTTTATCACGTAGAAGGCTTAAGAGACCATAACTCAACCATCGCGGGAGTTCTAACATCAAGAAGTGACTAAGATTAACGAGTCATGCTCGGGGTTCTAAGAATGGAACTACCTCCACATCACATATACCAACCACTTATGGCTAAGACATACCATAAGAAAAGAAGAGTTATGCTTTACATACACTACTTTTAAGCATATAGAAGACTTGAAGGATGGGAGCTTAAGTACTTTAAGAGTCTTAACATTTAGAAGTAAGCACGAAGATCTCATGAATAGAGTTACCCCAAGCTTCATACATATATCATTTGTCCCTTAAATCTAAGACATGCCCAAAAGAAAGAAAAGATAGGCTTTACATACCTCTTATGGATTAATTTTTACCGCGTTCGCCTCATCGTCCTCTAAACCTATTTAACATGAAAGCAATATGAATATCAAAAACCCTATACTTTTCTGAATCTTAAGTTATACATGAGTATTCATAGAACTCATTTCCTCGCTCCCTTCCTCGATTAGATCTTTAGTTAGCTAGAAAGTTAACGAAAATCGGGCAGCACCTCTCCTATAACATACCCTATCCGAATTACCAATTACATTCCTAAGAAATACAGACAACCAAAAACAACAACATTCATCATATATACAAGCAATTCACTTCAACATTACATAATACAAACTTCAAGCAACTCGTTCAAAGCTACGATATCAAAATAGGGTTTTTAGTTTCTAGTTCATAAAACCTTTAACCGTATGAAGTGCAGGGTAATGTGGCTTCAACCAGCAGCTTCCCCACCTATTTTAGAACACTTTTAGAACCTGCAACACATCACCACGCACCTGCATTCACACACCACAATCACAAGACCTTGCTTCGACTACAATTTAACTATAGCAATTCCAATTTTATTTGTTTCTAACGTCAAGCATATTTATGGAGTTTACCTATTTCCAGCCACTTACACAACGTACAATACACTTCATAACCATACCATAAACTCCAAATTGAAAGAAAAACCCTTACCTTAACCTAAACTCATTAAACTCGCCAAAATTATCAAAATGTGAATTCTGGACAGACTACTATCTTGTATTGTCGCTTAGTTTCGAAGGGGTAATTGAGGGAAACAAGATTTGTGTCCTCAATGAAAGTTATATACATGTGTCTTAGGGTCGCATACAATTTTGAATCACCCCTACAGAAATTTTGTACGAAACGATATGCCCAAAATACCAACAACAGTCCTTGTAGAATTTCTAAAATGAAATCTGGGCAGCAGCTCCCCCATGCTTCACCACCCTTTTTCGAGCAGAGAAAAGAAAAACTGTGTTTTATAGGCTAAATAAAGTTATAGCCCTATGAAATAGATTTCCAAAAAATCTTGAATCACTTGAAACGAAGCCTTACACAAGGATTTATACTTGTTTTACTAACAGTAGTATCATTCGAAAATGGGTATGTTAACAAGAACAAAAACCTCCTCTTTTCCCTATTGATAAATTTTATGTTGTTAAATACCGTCATATCACCGTAGGATACCTTAAATAATTAATTCATGGAAATAAATCGGGGAACTTACCTTGGAAGAACCCTAGTTGTAGCTCCCTTATTCTTGCTCTCTAGCTTTTCTCTCAACGTTTTCTAAGGCAAAGATGCTGAAAATGATGTTGATCAGCAATACACATGTATATATATGTGTCCTTATAAGAGGACACATGGCATCCCCCAGGGGTGACATGTGGCAGCCCCTAGGTTGCCACCTCACGCCATACAACCAATCATATGATGCCACATGGCAGCGTGGGTCCACCCTAAGTAGGTGTGTCACCTACTTGTCACCTGCTTTCTTCATTTTCGTGGTTTCGTAATCTCATATTACTTTAAGAGCCTATGTATTCCTTGCTATGTAAGCTTAATATGTACTCCAATAGCTTAAGTACATAAAACATCCAAGTTGATAGCTTACGCAAGTAAGTCGAGTTCTACGACTCATTACATGGCCTCCAACTCATTTCAAATCCTTATAGACCTATTTCCAACCTTCACTCTTAAGGAGCGTCACGTCCTTTACAACATTGGATATTCTAGATAATTTGGGTCATGAGATAACTTTCAAGAAGCTTAAAAAGATATTCTAAAGCACAAAGGTACGGGGTATAATATCCTTCCCCCCTTTACAACATTCGTCCTCGAATGTTAAGTAGTCTCATAAGGTCTTACGAGTGCTTCAAGATTTCTCTGTATTGGTTGTCATCCAAAGACCTCTTATTAACCCATATAGTCAATTTAAGAGGGTAGATTACCCGTAGGCATGGAGAACAAGTGATATTTCTTTTCCATTTCTTCTTTTTAGTTCTCTTACCACAGATCATATTGTACCCTTTACATGAACATGTGTAGGAGCTTAAAGTGTCTCGTAAGATGCCTTAGCATTGCCATACTTGTTTGTACATAAACCTGTATCATTTCTTACTTCCTTCATCTGATGTTAGGGCTCCACTATAGCTTTTGTCCTTAGTACTGGTTGTATCTTAAAGGTTTTGATTCAAACCATCTTATACCTTCACTTAATGTATTCAAATATAGTAGTTACATGGCTACTACCGACTTCGTTTATCAAGTAATCACCTGGTTTTACTCTTGGCATACCGCCATTCGTAAGTTGCATCAGTTATTTTGTAAAGCTACATCCCCTATCTCAAAAGGTCTTATCATCTTTCAAGGTGGAGTCACATATCCACAATACTTCTTTATACCAACAATGCCATGCAAGGCCAATATATACATACATTGAACCACCATTAGAAGAAAACTAGAATCCCTTAAACATCACAGTACTTAGTAACACTTGACCCACATGGTCTCCCTCTGAGTTTATCCTCGAGTCATGAACAATTTATCTAATTTACAACTAGGAGTTGGGGCTTGGTACTTTTCAAGAAAAGTGAAACTCAATTGCTGGACATCTTACCCTTCAACCTGATCTTTTTGTTTCCTACAACACAAATACGGCTAGAGATACCGTGGTCTGAACTTTACTGCTAAGATAGGCTTTTGTTTCTCCAAAATAAAAATTCCCTGAGTACAAAGGGTGCCCCTTATCGACGATATGGAGAGTACCTCTTATAGCTTTAGTTAAACAAAATAAGGGTACTCGGTATTAACTTCCAAGACATGTTAATAATCTATGTTTCATTCCCTTTTCTTGTTTTGGGAAAATTTTGACAGAGTTTCCTTTATACTCCTTACTATTCCAAAACCTACACATAGGAAATACCAAAAATGTCTCACAGGGCCAACATATATATATATATATATATATATATATATATATATTTATATCATATCACAGCCACACAGGGCTTTCAATATCATTTCATATCGCAGCCACACAAGGCTTTCAATATCAATAATAATATGAAAATAATGGATGTTCCTTGTATGTCCAACTTCGAACTACATCTGTTGCACTTCCTTGTCTACTTTTCCCTTCAGTCTTCGACTTTACATTATAATTTTACTTCAATACCTTACCTAAAAGATATCTTTCGTGCCTTTACTTACTTGGGTGCTTCGTAACTTTCCATGTCATCAATTACTTCTTTCTGTTGATGTTGTCCTACTGCTAAAGTCCCGGATTAGTATAAAGAGGTTTCCTATGACTTGGATATATAGCACAATCTCAGATGTGAAAGAAAGGTAATATTCTAAATGTCTTATAGCTTCCTGTTTATAGATGTGGCGTGCAACACATTAATAATAAAGACTCTACAACACACGGTCTATAGATAATCCAAAGATGAACTGCTCTGATACAACTTTTGTCACGACCCAACTTCGTAGGCCAGCACTACGGTCTGACCTGGACCCTCTGTATACATATCTATCAGTTGTGGTCAAGTCAAATTATATACAATGCAATATCATACATTAGAACCCTAATGGGTTATAACATTTTCATAAACCTGTAGCCTCTTTTATATATATCACATCATAAAATGGCACACAAGACGATAAGACTGCCATAACATAATAACACATACCATATATCTTATAGACCCAGCTGAACTAAATTAACATACACAACCCACATATACATGTCTACAGACCTCTAAAAATATCAACGACAACACATGACGGGACAAGGCCCCAGTCGTACCCCTGAGTAAATAAAACCAATTATACATATCAATGGTTAGTACCAAAAACTAGGTTCCAATACAATAGAGCCTCTTCCAACTAAGCTGAGTAGAATCCTAAGCTAACAGACTTCCTAAACCTATATTTGTACCTGGGGGCATGAAATACAGCCCCTCCCAAAGAAAGGGGGTCAGGATGACATATGTATTGAGTATGTAAAACATAACATAGTACAACGGGAAGCATATCTGAAAAAAAAGAAGTAGGGGATAAAATATCATATAAGAAACCTATGTACCTGTACCTTGTGAATCATAAAAGCATGCATGCTCAAATTATACAATATAGACGGCCCTTTCAGGGACCCGGTGAATCATATCTGTAGGACCATAATAGGACCTGGTGTCATCACCACCTTATCACATCTCATCAGCATATATATACATACATACCTGGCCCTCTAGTGAGGGATTCAGTGAGTTGTTCATGAAATTGCAATATCATGTCTTCATATAGCGTACCTGGCCCTTTAGTGAGGGACTCGATTGATAATGCAGTGAACTTTGCACGATTACATAACTAGCCTGGGAATCGATGAAAGAAGTGTTACATTATACACGAGTAGAGTAGTGAGTAACTATAAACAATTTAAATCATTATCGGAGACTCGACCGTATAAGAAAATTAAGCTATCGTCTGAGAAACAGAGTAGTAGTATAGCCCTCTCAAGTTCCCTCTAAATGCCAGTAGGGGCTATATCACTTAGAATCTCGGGGACCCTAGACATGTATTAAAGTAAGGCCAAATCATTTATGGAACCAGAAACACTTGTTATCATATAGTCTTTAAGACTTGGAGCCTGTACATTTGTTACTTCCTTAACAAATAGGAAGTTCTAGGGAAGTAGTTCAACAACTATACGAGTTCAACATCCAGAAGTAAGTATGAGATTCTTAAGAATGGAATTACCCCAAAGATTATATCATGTTCTACTTACGTCTAAGACATTCTAAAAGAAGAAAGAGGATAAGCTTTACATAGTCTGTACTTTCCTTCATGTGGTCATCATGTACATATTTCGTACTCAGCTCATCATGGGGATTGGTGAACAACCATAGCTTCATAACCTCATTTCCATGCCAAATACATCGCAAGAGAAAGGGAGGATAATTTTACATACACTACTTTTTAACACGTAGAAGCCTTGAAAGGCAATACTCGATTCTTGTAGGGGTTCCAACATCAAGCAGTGGATAGGGATTATGAGGAATACTTGGAGTTATGGGAATGGACTTATCCCCACATTTCATATACAATTCACTTAAGGCTAAGACATGCCCAAAAGGAAAGAGAGATAGCTTTACATACCTCTTACGGGTTACTCTTTATCACGTTCACCTCATCGTCCTTTGAACATATTCAATACAGAAGCAATAAGAATATCAACAACCCTTGAATTTTCAGTATCTTATGTTTCACAAGCGTATTCATAGAACTTATTTCCTCGCTCGTCTTCTCGACTAGTTCTTTAGTTAGTTAAGGAGTTAACGGAAATCGGACAGCACCTCCCCTATAACATGCCCTATCCAAATTTATAATTACATCCCTAATCACTATAGACAACCAATAAAAACAACCTACAACACTTATACAAGCAATTTACATCAACATTACACAGTACAAACTCCAAACGCCTTGCTCAAAATCATGATGCCCAAAATAGGGTTTCTAGTCTCTATTTCGCAAAACCTTTAACCATACGAAATGGAGGATTGTGTGGCTGAAAACAGCAGATCCCACACCTATTTTAGAATAATTTTCATCACTGCAACACATCACCACACCACCTACAGCTGCAGCACCACAAGCACAATACTCTACTCGACTTTAATTTAACTATAACGACTTCAATTTAGATTATTTCTAACATCAATCATCTTTATAAAATTTTCATATTTACATATACATAAAAGACATGTAATACACTCCATAACAACCCCATAAAATCTAAATTGAAAGGAAAGACCTTACCTTACCCGAAATTGGTCAAAACTCACCAAAACCCGCCTCAAAATCTCTTGATGTGCTGAAATGAAGTGGACTATTTTTGTCCCTTATTTGATGCCCAAAGCCATAAAATTACCTTATTAAAACCTTCATATCATCTTTTTATACCCTAGATAAGTAATTCAAAGAACGAAAGTCGGAGGCTTACCTTTTTGGGACCAAACCCATAGCCCTCCTCTTCTTGCTCCTAACATTTTTCTCTCAACTTTCTCTTATTTTTCTAAGTGTAAAGTTGAATAAATGACTAATTAATCATTATAAGGTACCAATATACACCTCCACATGATCTAGAAACACCTTAGATAATTAATTCAAGATAAAAATTGGAGACTTACCTCAAATTGGCCTTGGCCGTAGCTCTCCCTTTTGCTCTCTAACTTTCTCTAGTTTTTTCTAAGCTTTTCCCAAAGTGAAAGATTAATAAATGAGGGCCTGTTCATCTTAATACACATTTATATACCCCTCCTCAAAAGGTGACACGTGTCCAACCCTTATTAGGCCACGTATCCATGTCATGCCTCCTAGGCTGCCACGTGGTAGGTAGGGTCCCCCCCCAAGAAGGTGGGTCATGCACTTGACCCCAAGAAGGTGGGTCACCTTCTTCCATGTGTCACTTTCCCATGATGCCACATGGCGTCTCTTCTTGCTGCTACATGTCGCTCTTCTCCCTCTTTATGAGTTCGTAATCTCGTCTTATTTTAAGAACTTATGTAATCCTTGATATGTAAGCTTGATATATACTCAAGTATCTTAAACTTTGTAAAACATCCTATTTGGTAGATTCCGTAAGTAAGTCGAGTCTTACGACTCATTTCTTGTCCTCCAACTCCTTTCGAATTTTTATAACCTATTTCCAACCTTCCCTATTATGGAACATCACATCCTTCTTTCCTTAGAGGTATTTGATGTTTGTGGAGAGTAGGGGTCACATGCCCATGTTCAAAAAGGTTAGAAACATATTTGAAGGTACAAAAGTGTGGGGTATAACAATTAAATGGAATGCTTTCCAAAAGGGTGGACACTTAATCAAATGAACTCTTTCCCAATACTTTCTATATTAGGGTGTATATCATGTTTTGGCTGCGTTTTGAAAATTTTGAACCTTTTTATACATGTTGAGTTGATTTTTGCCTCCATGTTATATGTTATGATTCATCCCCATTCATCATTTCATGGCACTTGGGAATTTGAGAAATTTGGAAATTCTTTTTGAGAAAGAAAATGGGACATTTTTTTATATCCATAACCATGATCGAAGTGAAAGGTTGATGAGATATTAAAATTGTGATTTGGTATATGGGCTAGGAACCCCCCATGGGCCCATGTTTGGAAGCCTTAGCTCAACATGGTTAATACATTAGGTTGTGTGATAGCCTTGATTCCATTATACCACCACATGATTGCATTATCTCAGTGCATTGCATTGATCTTTGCATTATTTGACTTGTTTGATGATATATGATACTGTTTATCTAATGTGTTTACTTTATTTGCGTCATTTCTTCTAAATTGGCGACATCAATGCCTGAGTTGGAATTTTCTATATGAAGGTAGAAGTATTTCTTAGTTTATTTCATAAGTATGATTAATTTCTTATACCCACTCAGTCAAACTTACTAAGTATATCTGGATTATACTCACCCTTACTTCTGTGTCACTTTTATTGCAACTTCTAGTCAGGGTACTACTTGTGGCGGTTGATCACCTCTAGCGAGTAGATTCATTTTGGATTGGTAGTGAGATCCTATGTTCCGGAGCACCATTAGTTCTGTCTCTCATTTCAGTCATTATTATTATTCATAGACTTATGATGCATTTCAGACTAAACAATTATATTAAATGGTGTTTATACTTATGACACTAGGTTTTTGAAAAATTCTTCATTGTACTTCTTTTCTTTACATTTGTGGCCTGACTCACCCTCCAGGAGTCTCTTATGTAATTTATTCTTTGGCTTACACACCAGGATGGGTTTTGAGATTTTTGCCATTGTGACCTCAGTATTTGGGTCATGACATATTAATATCAGATCACTAGGTTACCAATCTCATAAGTTAAAGAGTAGGGTGTCTAGTAGAGTTTTGTGAATTTGTACATCAACGTCCATACTTATCTTCGAGAGGCTATAAGATACATAATAGGAAAAATTCCTTCCATTGATTTCCTTTATGCAATTTATTCATATCGAGTGTTGTACACCTCTAATTTATTCCTTCTTTGTAGATGGTGAGGACTTGAGCAAGAGTCATTGAGGGTGACACTACACCTCCTGGTCGAGCCCTAATTTATAGGAGCGGTAGGGGACACAGTGGAATTAGGGTTTGTGGCCTAGGGAGAAAATCAACACCTTCTTGAGGATGACCTAGGGAGGCATTACCTGAGCCTATCTACGAGTATGAAGATGATGTTCAATAGCATACTGAAGAGCAGAGGCCAGCCTTGCCTCCTTCGGTTCCTAACAGCACTCGAATGCTTCAAGAATTTCTTTTATGGTTATTGGCTAGATTTAATGGTTCCCCTCTTCCTGGTGTTCTTCTAGGTACTTTAAGATCTCCTATTATCCTTGGTGTTACACCGCCAATTCAAGGGTCTAATATGGGATATTTTACTCCTGGTTATTCTTTGGTATTTTCTGTTGCCTCTCTAAGATTTATATTTCCACCAATTTCTACTAGAGAAGCTATGTCAATGTCAGAACAAAAGAGTTTTTAGCATTTTGGTTGATTAGAACCTCGCAGATTTAATGGTATGACCGAAGAAAAGGCCTATGATTTCTTGAGTAAATTCCTGTATAGGTTGTTCAACCTATGTATTTTAGAGTTAGACAGAGCGACTTACACTTCATACTAGTTTGCAGGAGTGGACAAGAAGTGTTGTAGATCAATTCTTGATCACAAAACTGCTGGTTCTCCCTTGATGAGTTGGGAGAAATTCATTGATGTATTCTGCGAGAGTTTTATGCAGTATAACTTTCATAGCGTTCTCTATTCGTGTCTAAGTATAAGGATAATTTTCATGTGTTGTCTCGTCATGCTATGTCCAGTATCCATACATTGTTTGAGCGAATCCATAAGCTTGTAAAGGGATTCATCGATTATTTTCTAGAGGCCACAACCTCTTTTGTGTTATCAGGTAGTTCATATTAGAGTATTATTAATCATGTCATGATGATTGAGAGTATTAACATGATAGATAGGAGACACCAAGAGGTTTCAGTGTTAGGGTTAATTTTAGTGGCCATTCATCAAAAAGTAGAGAGGATTCAGGTCCAGGCACCAAGGGTTATCAAAACAAGCCAGTGCATGTGATGATTTAGAGTACAGATGGTACAGGTGGATCCTGGACTGATTATACTAGTCATGGTGGTTCTTTGGGTTTAGGAGGAGGTGTTGACACTTTTGGTTTTCCTCCATGGGATTTAGGTCCTCAAGTTTGTTTTCTTTGTGATGAGTTTGGGTACCAGGTCAAGGATTTCCCCAGACATGCTTCTTCTACTATTTATCTCGGGTCAAAGGTTGTTTGTGATATGCCTACCCCATTTATTAGATATGCTTCATAGAGTTCTAGAGGTGTCGCGAAGGGTGCCAATGGTGGAGCTCTAGGTAGTTTTCATGGTAGTTCTCAAGCCAGTGGTAATTGTAGACTGTGCTATGCTATACTGGTAGATATGAACTATATCCTCTAATGCAGTGATCACAAGTATCTTCCCACTCTGTATCATTCTGTTTTTGTATTATTTGATCCGGGTCTACCTACCCTTATATGTTGATTTATTTTGCTGTTGTCATTAATAGTCTATATAAAACCCTTATTGTGGCTATTAATATCTCTACCCTAATAGGTGAGTCTTTAGTTGTGGATTGGGTATACCATGGGTGAGTGGTGATATTATTGGGTATGTAGACTCGGGCAGACTTGATTTTATTATATATTCTTAATTTTGATATGATTTTGGGTATGGAGTGACTATCTTCCTATAATGTGATTCTAGATTATTATGCGAAGATTGTGACCTTAGCATAGCCTAGTTTACCTTGGTTAGCGTGGAAAGGTAATTTGAGTTTGTATCCAAATGGGGTGGTATCTTATATTTGTGCTTATTATATAATGGAAAAGGATTTCTTTTCTTATTTTCTAATCTGCATGATCCGACTAAGGGTTCATCTCTTTTACAGACCACGAGAGTGGTAAAAGAGTTTATGGATGTGTTTCCTATAGACTATCCTAGTGTTCCTCTAGACCATGCCATAAATTTGTTAATGGATTTGGAGCCGGGCTCTAATGCCATCTCTATTTCTCCTTATCAGATGGCTTTGTCAGAATTGAAGGAAGTAAAGGAACAATTGAAAGATTTGTTGAAGAAAGGGTTTATTCGGCCTAGTGCTTTACCGTGGGGTGCAAAATCTTGTTTTTGAAGAAGAAGGATGGTAGTATGAGGATATGTATTGACTATCAATAATTGAACAAGGTTAGAATCAAGAACAAGTATCATCTTCCTCACATTGATAATTTATTTTATCAGCTTCACAGTTATCGTTGTTTTTTAACATTGACTTGAGGTCAAGTTATAATCAGTTGAAAGTTCGGGATTCTATAATCTCGAAGATCACTTTTAGATTATTTTTTTGGGTATTATGCGTTTGTGGTCATGCCATTTCGTATGAGTAATACCTTGGTGACTTTTATAGAGTTGATGAACTGGTATTTCGGCCATATTTAGACTTTTTTGTGATTGTATTGATAGGTGATATCTAGTTTTACTCCATGAATGAAGCTGATCATGTTCTTCATTTGAGGGCCATACTTCAAAGATTGAGAAAGGAGAAGTTGTATGTGAAATTCTCCAACAAAGAGTTTTGACTTGAGTCTATGGCTTTTTTGTGTGATGTGGTCACAAAGGATGAGATTATCCATCCATCAAAGGTTATGGCGGTTCGTGATTGGGTGAGACCTACTCCAGTTATAGGATTTAGAGTTTCATTGAGTTAGCAGGATATTATTGTTGGTTTGTTCAGAGTTTATCTTCCATTGCATCTCCATTGACTAGGTTGACTCAGAAGATCTTAGAATTTCAGTGGACAGATGAGTGTGAGGTGAGCTTTCAAATGCTCAACGTGTTATTGACCTCGGAACTTATTCTAGCATTACCCAAGTGTCACTTTCATTGTATTCTTGATGCTTTGGGTATTGGTTTGGGTTTTGTGTTGATGCAGAAGTGGAGAGTCATAGCCTATTCTTCTCGACAGCTGAAGGTATAAGAGAATAACTACCTACTCATGATTTAGATTTAGCGGCGGTGGATTTAGGTTTTAAGTTGTGGGGGCACTATCTTTATTGTGTTCATTGTAACTTCTTTACTGACCATTGTAGCCTTAATACATCTTTTCTCAGCTTAATCTGAATGTGAGGAAGTGTAGGTGGTTGAAACTATTGAAAGATTATGACATCATAATTCTTTATCATCCGCGCAAGGCTAATATGGTGGCGGATGCTTTGAGTCATAAATAACCTAATATGGGTAGCTTAGCCTTTCTTAAGGCAGAAGAGAGGCTCTTGGCATTGGAGGTTTAATCATTGGCTAGATAATTGGTTCGACTTGATATTTCTACACCTCACAGCTACCCATTTTTCTTATTTCCACCATTTTCAAACATTTGGATTTTAAGGAGGGGGATTTTGAAGCATTATTATGAAGAAATTAGTTGGAGTAAGTCCTTTATCATTTCTAAATTATTTTCTAATGATTTCTTCATTTAAAAACATTTCAAAACAAGATTTCAAGGTGAAATTAGTTGGAGCAAGTCCTTTATCATTTCTAAATCATTTTCTAACGATTTTGTCATTCAAAAACATTTTAAAACAAGATTTGAAGGTTGGTTTTGGGGTTTTTCTTCAAATTTTAAAAGTTGGTAATTTCATGATTCTGAACTCTTTTTCTACTCGATTTTAATGGATTTTAAACCAAGAACTCCTCTCGATGTGTAGAATTAGAATTTCCAATACAATTCTAATTTTACCCATTTTATTTTTAAGTGATTTTTAGACTATTTTGACCTAGGATCTTGAACTTTGCAATATGTGTATCGTTGAACTCATTTTGATAACTCTATCATTCTTGATAGTTGGGTATCTTTTGAGAGTTGTTGTTTGAGATTGAAGCTCTAGTAGAGTATGTGGGTGAAGTTTCAGCTTTCGAGGTTGGTTTGACTATCCTTCTTTGATACTGGTATTAGATAATTGATCGTTCTTATGTTATAGGATTTGGGATTTGATCATAATATGAATTGAGATTGTTGATTATATTGTGATGCCCGTTGATGAGTCAGAAATTTTGACTCGTTATTGCTCAAAACTCAATGAAATAGTGTCCTCTTTGCCTATATTATGTCTAATACTGACCTTAAAGTGATTGTTTGTAGATGTGAAGAGGTAAGGACAAAGAATGAGCATGATTTTGAAGAAAAGAGCTAAAAAGTGGCAAGAATGGGCAAACTATATTCAGAACTTCGCAAAAAGCCCTTGGCGACTTGCAAAGAGGGCCCTAAAACTTGCCAAAATATCCTGAAACCAAGGACAACTAATATGGCCAATCAATGATGAAATGGCGCATTGGCGACTCGTTGAGCATAAAAGGTGCGTCACATTGTGCTCTCCAAAAAATCTTAAAGTTTGGTCTAAATGAAGGCCTAAAATGAATGATGATGATGTTTTGAAAGAAATAATCCAACTGGAAATGCAAGCTCAGATCCAAAACTTCTAAAAACTGGGTGACTAAAGATCGAAGCAACAACTCTAAAATATTGACTCGCTAAACCTATGTGGGAGTTGGATCGAGTTCACCAGTAACTGGCCAGCACAGGAACTAAATAATTGAGGCATAAAAATCTGAGAAGCCCACGCTGCTGGCGATTCACTGACACTTCATTGGGCACGACTAACGTCGCCGAAGTGGTCCGTGCATGGAATTTTGCTCTGTATTTTGAGAAAGTATAAATTGATTTTCAAAGTCCAAAAATGCAATACTTTTTAATTGCTAATAACCATAGAATAGAGCATTCCGGTTAGCTTAGGCTTTTGACATTGTTCTTGTGGTAATTTTTATTATTTTAGACTTGTACATTAGTATTTAGAAGTGACACTTTGCTGAATTCAATGGAAGATAATTATTTTTATAAAACTTCTTTTAATTTTTCAATATGTAGTGAAATCCCATCCTTCTAGGAGGTGCCTATGTAGTTAACTTGTTGTTTTGGATTTGGGTTTATATATAAGCTAAAAATTATTAATTTTATATGGGTTTTATTATTTTGGCGTGTATTCATTTATGATTTTTGGTTGCAAATATATTTCTTTGTTAGATCTTCATCTTATCTTGAAAAGGTGATGTGAAGTGGCTAAATTAACAAAGAATCATTGATTTGAATTTATTAATTGTAATCTCTCTCTCGGGAGGAGGTTTTTCTAACGATTGAGTTAGTTTTGTTAGTACACCTATTTAGGCTCGAACTGCTCGCATGGATAAACAAATAGTGGTCGAAAGATTCTCTTCGTATAATTGATTAACCTTTATCTATACGTTGATCATTAAAAATATTGAGTTATGCATTTACCCTTATCCGAATGATGTATTTAACTACACACCTACCCTAGAAGTCTCCTATACCTTATTACAACCCATTTTTTGTTGATCGCGATGATTTTAATCTAGTTCAATATTCTAAATTGATATCCTGAAACTATTAATTTAATTTATGTTATAAATAACTTATTTTTATGCTATAAAAGTTTTGGAACACTTTATACTTCTTAACCAAATTGTATTCCAATCCATTTGCGATGATTTTAATCTAGTTCAATATTCTAAATTGATATCCTGAAACTATTGATTTAATTTATGTTATAAATAACTTATTTTTATGCTATAAAAGTTTTGGAACACTCTTATACTTCTTAATCGAATTGTATTCCAATCCATTCCTTGTGGGAGTCGAATCCGACCTTATACGTTGGATTTATATTGCTAAAGATCGCCTACACTCTAAGTCATAAGAAGTATAGTTTGAGCGTTATCAAAAGTCTCGTTGTTTCTAGGGAACGGTGATTAGAGTTCTATAAGTGAAGTTGTTTGTGATCTAACTATTTGTAGTAGGACTTCTTTACTAACATTAACTTTTGATATTTGCTAGGTGAAGAAATGCGCATTCATGAAAGTAACGCTGGGGTCATGAATGATGACATCGGGAATATGAACGATGTCAATGATGACCAAATAGGTTGTGTAGGAGCTATAAGGTTACACCAAACTCTGGGTAGTGCCATGTTTTACCAGAATGGAACTATGTTGCAATTGCTTCAAATGAAGGGCTTTTTTGGGAACCTTTCTCACGAGGATCCTCAGACCATATCCAAAACTTTATAGATGTGTGAATCCCTTTCTCTTTTAAGAACATATCACAGGAGTCTATTCAGCTAAGTTTGTTTCCCTTCTCTCTTATGTAGGAGGTAACCAAGTGGTTACCGGAGCTACCAAGGGATTCAATTACCTCTTGGGATGAGCTCACAATAGCATTCTATGAGCATTTTTTCTCACCTTCCAAGATGCTAAAATTGAGAAATAACATCCTAAACTTCAAGAGGGTATATGGGGATCCGATTCATGAAACTTTGTTTAGGTTCCAGAAGTTTCTCTTGCAATGCCCCACTCATGGGCTATCATACAATGTGTTGCTATAGTACTGCTATCGTAGTCATGATACGGTAAACAAAGGTATGGTGGATCAAGCTTATTAGGGGTGGCATCATGCACCAACTCTTGGACATTGCTTCAACATTACTTGATGAAATTATAAAAATCAATCATTCTTGGCACACTTGAGAGGACCATGTGTCTCCTCTTCATGTTGGACTGACTAAGGAACAACTTGAAAAGAACAATGAAAGAAATGAGAATATGTCGAAAATGATAACTCAGCTTGATTTGCTCTCAAAATATGTTAGATTTTATTGTTTCTTTTCTGTGCCCATGCTATTGTGCTTTATAAATGCATTGTGTGCTCGCTATTTTTTTGAGTTGCCCATCGTTACTGTGCATGCTTGCCTTGCTCTTAATGTTCTGCTTACTGACGTTTTCACTTTCGCTTGCATTAGTGATGGGTTATCAAATGAGTGGGTTATAATTGTTCTTTGAAATTGTTGAAACCCTTGTTTAGAGCACCTTTTCATCTAAAACTTAGTTGGGTATACGATTATATATTGGAAGATGTTAAGTGATGTGGGTATTCATTGAAAATCATGTGGGTTGCTAAATTTTTCAATTAAATTGTGCATATTAATATGTGAAAACACTATGGGGATAAGATTTTTTTAAAAAATGGTTGAATGTTTGAAATTGGGCATATTGGCGAGTATCTGCATGCTCGCCTAATCTTTTTGCGAGTCGCCAAAAGGTAGTCTCTATCTTTTTTTTTATTCAGTTGCCAGTCTTGTCAAGACATTTCGGCGAACTCCTGATAGCTTATTGAACATGCACGGTGGCTTGATCTTCTGAAAAACACCTCAGCCTTTTCCACCTTAAATTGATATTGTTGGGTTAGTTTATTCTATGAATTTTGGTGAGCTCATGTAAGCTCGCGGAGGTGTTCGATAATTCGCCCATCCATCTGGAACCTCACCTAAATGTTTTGCCCTGAGCTCTACTAATGTTGGTGAGCTTATCCCTTCAGATACTCATTGATGTTTTCAGCAAGCCTCAGCTACACTTTCTTTCCTTACAACCCATGTTTGAGATTATGAATGGTTTTGACTAATCCTTTATGAAAATTCTTTTTTGTGGTGTATATCTAGTGTGCAGATATGGATTGGGACAAACATCTAGGGCCCCACCTCATGAATGAGCATTTTTATCCACCTTAAAAAAGGTTAAAAGGCATTAGTATTAACGATCCTACTGAACTTCGCTAGCCTAGTCAACACCCACTACAATATATGAATAACATAGACAAAGACAAAGGCAAAGGGAAGTAGCCTGTAATTAAATAGTCAAACATTAGTAATGACTCTTGGTCGGATGATGTTATGCCTGCACGAGGAGAGGGTGCTTCTACTCTAATTCACAAACCCATTGTGGAGTCCCAGCCTATCCCTTTTTTTCAAGAACAGTTGCATGAGTGATCCTAGATTGAAATACGCACCAAACGTATCCATGATGTAGTAGCTAATAGAGTGCTTGGAGTGGTCCCCGTTGTCATACCTCACTATCAGAATCGGTTTAAGGCTGATGGGCTTTACACAATCCTTGAGGAGAAATGACTCTCTACTGATGGAGTAGTTGATAGGTACCCCGAGACTTGGAGGAATATTTAGTTTTACTAGTTTGAGCAGTTAACTAGAACTCTGATACCATATGTCCCTGCTTGGGTACGTGAATTCAATAAAGCTTATGCCAATTCACTTCCGAAAGGAAAGAAAAATCCAGCATAGAGGGTCCTCTTGGGTTTTTGACATTTTGAGGAAAAAAGGTCAAATGTAGTAAGACTGACATCAATGATGCTTTGGGTTTCACAATTTGGATTCGTCTTTCTTTAGCGGATAAAATTCAAATTAGCACACTAGAGTCGTCATTCTTTGGCGTATAAATCCCATATTAGCACTACACCTCCCTCTCTTATTGTGCCAGGTATATATAATACCATATCGGTGTCTAAAGTCTCTCCTGGTAGTTCCACATCCCAGCCTGCTTTCACAAAGGCCATGTTGTAGTGGATGAGCAACCTTGCCCACTCTGCGGATGTAAGGCCTAAAGGCTTGAGGCATTTATCCCATTATGATTTCTATAACTATCATCGATTCCATTACCCATTTACTGACAGAGGTAGTAGAACAACATGCAACATTCAAAAACATTACCCAAAGGTTAGATACTCTCACCACTCAAGTTTAGGAGCAAGAAAAGGATGAGGTCACCTTTACAGATTTGGAGTCTATACACATGGATATCAAACACTTGACGAGAGATATGGAAGACCTTAGGTCCATAAATATTACTATGCTTTGGGGTAGTGTTGATGCCCCTGATGGTCCGATTTCAGATGTACCTCCTATTTATTGAGTTGTTGTTTTTGAGGCCCATATAGCTTCTAGGACTAGAGTTGATGCTTTTACTAGTGATGATGATGAGGAACCTCCTGATATGGGTGAGGAGGACTTGGTTTTTCTTGAGAAACAGGAAAAGGATACATATGAGGGCTTTGTTGACTTGGAGGATGTGCAACTCTAGGTAGCTATGTAGCATTCATTTTCTGATCCATCTCTCGTGGAGCCACCTATTGCACTCCCCATTGAGACACCGGGCATTGATTCCCCAGCTGAGGAGGCATCTACGGTCTAGCAATCTCCTTAGGTTTATCCTAACAGGGGGCTTATATCTATTTTTTTTACTTTTATGTCTTTATTTTTGCATTGAGGACACTGTTTTTTATTTTTGGTAGGGTGAGGGTACCTTAGGTACCTAAATCATTTACTTTTGGTTAGTTTTGATACTTTGTCATTTTGGGTTGTAAATATTACTTAGTTATTTTGATGGATTGTATATATTTGGTTTTGGGAATTTGTCACTTACTCTTCTTCTTAAATTGCTATGGCTGTGTTTAATGTTAACTTGTGCATTTGATAATTGGTCTTGATCAATATCAATAACTTGGATAGTGCTCTTGATGAATGACACATTTTGTATGCTTCCAACAAGGCAAAAGAGGTTACATAAGTCTTGTGCGAACTCTTGGCATCTTGTTCTAACTAATCAAATGTAAATTGTGAGTCTTACAATGATCGTTGAATGTCAGACTATATTGTTGAGTTATATTTGATGTTCATGTTAGAATGTCATGTGTGTTGAGGCTTACTTAAAAGATATGCATGAGGACACCTAGAACTTTCTCCATTGGTCCAAGCGACTAGAATTGGTGATTGAAAGAAATGATCTTAGACATGATTTTTGAGAGTGAACCTAAATTCTTATAACTTCTTGTGATTCCCTTGTGAGAGAGTGAACCTAGTTTGGCCCCATTTTGAGCCTATCCTTTTCTTTGGCGGAAACTTGAACTCAATTGATGAACCGTTCTTCAAAATTCCATTAGTTTGCCTACCTATAACCTTGTTGGAGCATTGGGCATTTTGAATATCTAGCTTAGCTAAAATATTAAGTTAGGGTAAAGATGGGATAGAATCCGGATATATAGTTTGCGAGAAATCATCCTTGGATGTTTGATAAAAAAATAACACCCCTCCATATAAAAAAAGAGAATAGGGAATAGAAGAATAAAAAAAAAAGAGAATGAGTTAAAATTTTGTGGTGTTTCAGTTTGGAAATAAAAGGGGCGTCTTAAGGGATATCTCATAGATCATAGAGTCCTATGAATGGAAAAGGGGTGATTTGTGAGCTTGACAAATGAAGGAAAAGGAAGAAAAATGAAATTGAACCATGCTTCAAGGAGGAAGAGTAACTAAGCCTAAACGATCATGCCTTATTCTCATCCCTATTACAAGAATTAAAAGATCTTTTTGATCATGCATGATCAAATTGATCTATTGGTTGGAAAATAAGGGAAATCCTATCAGTGAAGCTATGCATGTTTTTATCTTTCTGGGTGTGAGAGTTGTGGTTGATTCTATTGTAATTATATTTGAATGGATTCTTGAGAGCGTGGAATCACTTCATTATTGTGAGGGCATTTTAGTATGTGCGTTGAACATAAATATACATTTTGAAGGGAGAATTTGTGAGCAAGAACTCACTTTGAGATTGGCTTGTCATCATTTGAAGCCTTGAGTGCATAATTGAACATTGCCTGCTGAAATTGAACCTTATATTCACTTGTGCGTTGATTTTCAATGAGCACTACTTCTATTTATTGGGTTTGAATTGACTGTTTTCTTGATTTACTTGAGGAAAAACAAAAATTTAAGTTGGGGGTGTTTAGTGCACAAGTCGTCGAATCCCTTAATTTGGGGCAGGAGTCTCGACGAATCAAATAGTGTCCTCTTTGCTTATTATATTCAATATTGACCTTAAAGTGACCATTTGTAGATGTGAGGTGTTAAGGACAAGGAATGAGCATGATTTTGAAGAAAAGAGCTAAAAAGTAGAAAAACTAGGCAACATATACTCTGAAGCTCGCGAAGAGCCCTTTGCGACTCGCCTAGAGGGCCCTAAAGCTCACCCAAAAGTCTTGAAACCAAGGCCAACTGTAAAGGCGAATCAGCGAGGAAATGGCACACTAGTGACTCATTAAGTGTGAAAGGAGAAGCATATTTCTCTGGCCTAAAAAGTCTAAGAGTTTGGTCTAAATAAAGGCCCAAAAAGGGTGATGATGAAGTTTCGAAAGTGAAATGCCAACTGGAAAGGATAGATCGACTGATTTTGTCCAATCTATTCGAACGTTCTAAACACTAGGTGACTAAGTATCAACTCTAAATGATTACTCGCTGAACCTATGTGCGAGCTGGATTGAGTTTGCCAACTCGCCAGCGGAGGAACTAAATAATTAAGGCTCCAAAATACGAGAAGCCCACGTTATTGGCGACCCACCAACCACTTCGACAAGCACCACTAACGTCATCGAAGTGGTCTGCACATGGTATTTTGGCTTATGTTCTGAGAGAGTACAAATTTGTTTTCTTCAAAAAGGCAATATTTTGCATTGCTAAGAACTTGAGAATATAGCATTCTAGTTATCTTGGGGTTTTAACATTGTTCTTGGTATGATTAGTGGGATTTTAGACATGGGCATTGGAATTTTGATGTGATACATTGTTGAATTCAATGGAAGATAAATATTTTGGTAAAACTACTTTTAATTTTTCAATATGGAGCTAAACCCCATCCTTTAGGAGGTGTCTATGTAGTTAACTTATTGTTTTGGAATTGGGTTTTTGTATCAGCTTAGGATTTTTTAATTTGATATGGGTTTTTGTTAATTTGTAATGTATTCATTTATGATTTAAGGTTTCAAACATATTTCTATGTTAGATCTTCAACATAGCTTGAAAAGGTGATCTGAAGTGGCTGAATTGATAAATAGTCATTGATTTGAATTTATCAATCATAATCTCTGTGTTAGGAGGAGGTTTACATAAGGATCGGGTTAGGTTTGTTAGTACATAAATTTAGGCTCGAAAGTGCTTGCATGGATAGATGAATATAGTTAAAGATGATATTCATACAATTGATTAACCTCTTCCTATCTATTGATAATTAATAATATTGAGTTGTGCATTTACCTTTATCCAAACGACATATTTAACTAAGAACCTACCCTACAAGTCTCATATACCTTGTTACAACCCAATTGTTGTTGATCGTGTTGATTTTAATCTAGTTAAATCTTATAAATTGTTATCCTGAAAAAATTGATTTAATTTAAGTTACAAATCACCACTCTCATACTTCTTGATCGAATTCTATTCTAACCCATTCCTTATTGGATTCGAACTCAATCTTATAAGTTGAGTTTATGTTGCTAATGATCACCTACACTCGAATCATAAAGTATAGTTTAAGCGTTATCACCCATGTGTGTGCTTTATTATATTATGTTACCCGTATGGAGGTTAATTTATACGGTTTAGTCACTGCTATTCTATTTAATTTAAGAGCATGTCATTGCTGATTTGCATTTGAGAGAGACTTGTAATACTATTTGACTTGTATTTCACATGAGGGGTGGGTATGGGGTTTTGATCATACTTTGAGTAAATGAAATTCTTTCCTAAAGGGTGGACACTTAATTTTAATAAACTCTTCCCTATTACTTACTATATGAGGGTGCATATGATGTTTTGGTTAAGTTTTGAGAACTTTAAACCATTTTTTATATGTTTAGTTTATTGTATCCTCCATATTATGTGTTGTGATTTATTCATCATCATGCATCATATCATGGGTCTTGGGAAGTTGAAAAATTTGGAAATTCTTTTTGAGAAAGAAAATGTCATGACCCAACTCTGTAGGCCGTGACTGGTGCTGGATTTGGGCACCCATACGTACCCTTAGCAGAATAAACAAATGTAGAAATTAAAAGATATCACTAGAGAGCGCACAAAAATAGATATAGCACACGAAGGCCGTTAAGGCCTTCACTGAACACACACCCAAAACACAGATACAGAACCCACAACACAAGTCTACAGACCTCTACAAAATGATAGCATATTTATATGACGTGACAGGGGCCCGTCGTACCCTTAACAATTATATATAAATATACAACAGAAAAGTTAATACCAAAATAGGACTGCGGACAAAGGAGCACTGCCAACCAACAAGATGGATGTCCTAGGCGAGCGGATCAGCAAACCGAGCATCTGTAACTGCGGACAAGTAGCGCATCCCCCCGAAGAAAGAGGGTCAGTACGGAAAATGTACTGAATATTTAAAGTATGGACTGTAATAAGTAAAGTTATTACCAGAGCAGAATGTGCAAAAATGAGCAAAGTATCCATAATACCAAAATGCTTTTCATAACCACAGGTAATGTATGCAGAAAACATAAGCCATATCCGGCGCATTATGGAACTCGGTGAACAAATCGTGGTCGCCGCCCTGTCACTAGTGCCACAGCATATCATAACTCCAGAGTAGGGAATATCTCCAAAATAGATCATATCATATCAGATCATATCATATCATACATGTACATGGTAGATCATAACTCTACAAATCCTATGTACAGGTCATACCTTCCCCCTCGCGTAGGGGCATGGCGAACAATGCACAGAAGTACGCATGATAGCAAATATTGGCCCGGGCTCAGTGAAAGAAGCATTGAGGCATCCACTAGTGGACTAGTGAGAAACTAAGTGCAATATAAAATACAAAACATTTCTAGAAACTCGAGTGCATAACTCCGATGACAAGTCATATACGAGAAATTGAGCGATAATCATAGCGCATGTCTTTCATATGTCCCAATGTTCTATGTCAAAATAGTCTTTCTGAAATCGTTCCCATATTTCAAAATATATTATGGGGCTTAGTGGAATTATTAAAATAACAGTCATTTAATATCTGGAAGCATAGTAGAAAGTGTCCTTTGAATTCTACTCAACATAAGTCAAATAAAATAATTAAAATGACCTATCGTTCAAAACTAAGACAAGCGTCATATCAAGTACCTTTCGAAATTCACTATGGATTACATCAAAATAGAACTTCTGGATTATATACTCGTATCAAAGCGTAATAAAATATCTTTTGGGAAATCAAGAAATTGGTCATCCTAGTGACTCTAGGAATAGGAACTTCCTTGGAACTATATAAAATTCATATATTTGTTTCATAAAGACCATGCCAAAAGAAAGATTAGCTTTACATACTTATGTCAAATCATGCCAAGAGAAAGAATAAGCTTTACATACTTCTGCCAAAAACATGCCAAAAGAAGAAAACATTAGCTCTACATACCTCTTACGGATTACTCTTAACACGTTCGCCTCATCTTATCTTGAACCTATTTAACATGAAAGTAATTCTAAGGTTAGTGACATTCGACTTTCCAACTTGTAATTCTACCACCAATTACCCATAGGAACCAATCCCTTATCCATTTCCTTAGACTAGTTCATTACTAGTTCTGAAGTTAGCAAAAATCGGGCAGCATCTCCCCTATAACATTCCCTATACAATCTTCCATTTGAACCTCCAAACCTTAGAATCCAACCAAAAACAACAATCAGCATCATATATACAAGTAAGCGACTTCAACATTACACAACACAAACTTCAAACAACTTGCTTAAATCTACGATACCGAAATAGGGTGTTTAGTCTCCATCTCATAAAACCTTTAACCCTACAAACAGTTTAGAACACTTTACATCCCTGAGACACACAATCAATCAACCTGTAATTACAGAACAACAACCATAACACACTACTCGACTTCGGTTTAACTATAACGACCTTAGTTTAGTTTGTTTCCAACGTCAAGCATCCTTGTGAAGTTTTTATACTTGCAGCCACATATAAGATGTGTAATAAACTCCATAACCATACCATAAACTCCACATTGAAAGGAAAAACCTTACCTTACCCGAAATTGGCCAAAGCTTGCCGAAACTTTCCTCGGAAGTTCTTCTAGCCCAACTGAATCATTATGGCTGTTTTTTGTCCTCTTGGTGCTTCAAAAAACCTTAAATTTACATTATTAAAACCCTAATGAAATTTCCAAAACCTTGCCAAAATGTGGGAGAAGAGAACCAAGCCATACCTTAACAAACGACTTCCCAAACTTGCTGAAAATTAACTTTGGAAACTCCTTTACGTGGTCGAGATTTGGTGGATGTTTGCATCCCTATATTTCTGCCTCAAATAGTTAATTCATGTCATTAAAACCTCCACTTAGTTGAGTAATACCTTAGATAATTAATTGACAGAATGAAATTGGGGCTTACCTTTCACTTTGGCAAAAGTCGTCGCCCCTCTCTCTTAACCTCTTAGGGTTTCTCTTTTTATTTCTTTTATTCTATGTGCTGAAATAAGATATGTACAGCGTATAGTAAATATGTGAACCTCCTCATGAGGTGACATGTGGCATCCCTCTAGGGGTGACACGTGGCAGCCCGCTAGGGCACCACCTCAATCATGCATCCAATCCAAAGCTGCCACATGACAGCGTGGGGCCTACCTTAAGTAGGTGTGTCACCTACTTGGTGCAAGTAGGTGCATCACCTGCTTGCTTCCGAGTATGTGGTACACCTCCTTCTATCTCTTCCATGGGTTCGCAATCTCGTCTTATTTTAAGAGTCTATGTATTTCTTGCTACTTAAGCTCGACGAGTAGTCAAGTATCTAAGACATCCAAATTTGTATCTTACGCAAGTAAGTCGAGTCCTATGACCCATTACTTGTCCTCCAACTCCTTCCATATTCTTATAACCCTATTTTCAATCTTTCATATTATTGGGGTATCTCATACTCCCCTTCTTAGAGTTTTTTGATAGCATTATAGATTATCTGACTCACATGATGACTTCTAAGAAACTTAAAAGCCTTTCCAAAAACTTAAGAAGCGTTTCAAGGTACCAAAGAACAGGGTGTAATAGAAAATGAGACACCTTTTTATATCCTTGACCACGGGCTACGTGGCAAGTTGATGAAAAATTAAAATTGTGATTTGCTATATGGATTGTGAGTCCCCTATGGATCCTTTTTTAGAATACTTAACTCGTGAGGGTGTATATGATAGGTTGTGCGGAAGCCTTTATTCTACCATACCACCACATTATTGCATTGCATTGATCATTAAGTAATTTGACTTATCTGGTGATATATGATATGGTTGATCTTAAGTGTTTACTTTACTTGCGTTGTTTCAAATAAATTGGCGGCACCAATGCTGGTGTGGGAATTTTCTATATGCATGTGGAAGCGTTCCTTAGTTTATTTAACAAGTATGATTAATTCCTTATGCTTAGATGGTGAAACCTACTGAGTACATGTGGATTATACTCAACCTTACTAATGTATTGCTTTTGATAGAAATTCTAGTCAGGGAAATACTCATGGCGGTTGATCACCTATAGTGGATAAATTAATTTTAGATTGATGGTGAGATCTTGTGTTCCAGAGCACTATTAGTTTCATCTCTAATTTTAAGTCTTTATTATTATTCGGAGACTTAGGATGTATTTTGGAATCAAAAGTTGTATTAGGTGTTCTTTATCATTATGACACCAGGGTTTAGGAAAATTCTTTGTTATACTTTTTTTCTTTACATTTTTGGCTTGGCTCCCCCTCAGGGAGTTTCGTATGTGATTTTTTGCTCGGCTTAGACAAAAGGTTGGGTTTTGGGATATCTTTCTTCATGACCTTTGTATTTTGGTAATCACATAAACTTTTGTTCATCCTCCAGAAAAAATTAAAGTTCTTAAAAAAAGCAACAGAAAAGGGTCAAATATATCCCTATACTGTAAAGACCCTCCAGGTCATCTCTGTCTTTTCTAACCTTTTTAGCATTGCGAGCTTTCTTGTAGTGACCAAAGTCATTTATTACTTGCTGGCACTGACAGTTTGGTTGCCCAGTCAGTCATTTGGGTTTTATGCCTGTTACTCTGTTTTGGAGCTCTTAGATTTTGAACGGTTGACTTTGGTCAAAAAGCTAGGTAAACGACCTCAGAATAAATTTCTGACGGTTCCATCATATCCAAAATAGTAAAATTAGTCTACTTGCATGTCGGCATGAGTATCGAGGCAATATGTGCGAGTTTGAGGCCATTTAGCTCTTTAGTCTTTGAAATTTGGCCTAAGGTTAACTTTGGTCTACATTTTTGGTAAACGCACTTGGATTAAAATTCCATCAGTGGGGTTAGCTCCAAAATGGTCATTTTGGGCTAGTAGCATGCTTGGCTCGAGTCCTAATCCTTTCAGTAAGAGTTAGAGCCATTAGGCCTTTTATCCTTTAAGCTTTAGCCTAAAATTGAATTTGATCAACACTCTTGGTACACGCGCTCGAACTGAAATTCTATCAGAGCTATTAGCTTTGGAATATCGAGTTTGGTCTAGAATGACCATTCGTGCAATTTTTGAGGCTTCCCAGCGCATTACAAGCCTCTTTGTAGAATTAAAAATATGGTGCATGGGTTTGGGACCCAGTTTTTATCAAGATGACTTTGGATAAAATTTTGACTTCATCATTGAGTCTAGAATGTCGAATTTGGTGGCTTATCATAGTCCATTCACGCGCAAGGGAGTTTGAAAAAATCTCTATCACCCCATCGAAGTATTTTTCCTACTCAAAACTCAGTTGATGCAACCCTTATTGGTGTATCATGGATTTTTCTTCATGTTCGTAAACCTGGTCCTCACGATCACAAGGAATGGTCCAGCAGACCTTCGCATTTGTGAACATAGTCTTCCAGATAGCTATGAATAGTAAGGTTGGCCAACGCGATCGCGAACCTAGTCCTTGCATTCAAGATCTCAAACCCGTGTCCTCGTGCTCATGAAAGTCATTTGACTGGTCCTTTTAATTAAGGATCAACCCTTTTTTTAGCCCAACCCCTCCATTTGTTCTCAAAATTTTGGGAGCTAGAAAGATCCAAATTTGGTGATTCTAAATTCTGTAGCTTCATTTTTGTTGTGGCTACGTAGTGGAGTGTTTGGGGGAGCGTGAAGATAGACGGTTTTAGGTAAATTCTTTCCCAAAGGGCCTTCCCAAGCATAGTTAGGTCTTTAATGGTGAAATTATTATTTGGGTTAATGGCTTCCCATATTTGGAACCTTTTTACACAATTATTTTTGAGATTCCCATCATGGGTCCCATAATATTTTTGACACAATTTTGGGTCCATCTTTGTAAAATATGATCTTAGTGTCAAAACATTCGTATTAACAAGATGATCAATATTTTGATAGCGTGGAAGCATTTGGAGTCATTTTTGGAGAACAAACATACCGGGAAGTGGACTTGGAACGCTCGTGTTCGTCTTAGAGGTAGGCTACAATCTCCTTTCTTTTGATTAAGCTTCTTGAGATATTGTTTAGTATAAATAACATGTAGTTTGGATTGTGTGTAATGGGTTAGGCCTTATTCCTAGATTTTTTGTTCTTTTCCTGGTGTGATCCTTAGGCTATAGTGCCTTTATGAGATTTCCAGTCTAGTTTGTAAAATTGTTGATGATGCCTTAGTTTGTCCTTGATTAGCCTTTTTTAGTTGGCTTGATTAATGTTCATGATGGTTGGAAGAATTGTGCCTTAGGCTAGAGATGTGGTTTGATCCTTAACTACTGTTCTTCATTATTGTAGCACACTTATGTTGGAGCCCTAGTGTAGTGGTTTTCACCTAGTTAGGCTTATAAATTACTGTCGGGTCCTATTTTTGTATTAAGAGATAGAATTCCCTGTGGTTTTTTGTTGTTATTTGGTGGGGCTAGCTGGGGTTGTATTCCTAGTTGGATCTAGAGGTTTGATTATCTATCTGAGCATCATTTCCTCTTTTTTTCCTCCTCTTCATTACCTAGTTAGGGTTGAGTTCCCTTTTGGGGATTGTTGTTGAGTTAGAGGAGTATATTTGAGTCATAGTCCTTGGTTAGTGGTCGATATCATGTGCTAGTCTAGTTTCTATGCTCTAAAGGGTAAGGTTCTTGTGGATTGATTATTATATATGATTATGCATATTTGTTGGATGATTTTGATGACATGCATTGCATTGGATCACTGATTTCTTATGGTTATAATCAACCGCGATGCGTGCATTGGTTCTTATCACTGATTTGAAAAAGAAGGATTGTAGCCCAAACTATTTTCTATACACCTCTACAAAATAATAGCATATCATATGAAGGGATAGGGCCTCGTCACACCCTTAACCATTATATAAAAATATACAACAGAAAAGTTAAAGCCAAAATAGGGCTCCGGATAAAGGAGCACTAACTACCAATAGGGTGGATGTCCTAGGCAAGCGGATCAGCAAACCGAGCATCTATACCTACGGACATGTAATGCATCCCCCCGAAGAAAGGGGGTTAGTATGGAAAATATACTGAATATGTAAAGCATGGACTATAATAAGTAAAGTCATTACCAGAGCAGAATGTGCAAAAATGAGCAAAGTATCCAAAATACCAAAATACTTTTCATAACCATAGATAATGTACGCAGAAAACATAACCAATATCCGTACCCACTATGGGACTCGATGAACAAATCATGGTCGCCGCCTCGTCACTGGCGCCACAGCATATCAAAACTCTAGAGTAGGGAATATCTCCATAACAGATCATATTATATCAGATGTGTCATATCAGATCAAATCATATCATACGTGTACATAACATATCGTGGTCGCCGCCCTATCACTGGCGCCACAGCACATCATAACTCCAGATTAGGGAATATCTCTATAATAGATCATATTATATAAGATCATATCATATCATATGTGTATATGGCAAATCATAACTCCACAAATCCCATGTATAGGTCGTACCTTCCCCCTCACGTCGGGGCACGATGAATAATGCAGAGAAGTACGTATTATAACAAATCCTATACCGGTATCAGTGAAAGAAGCATTGAGGCATCCATGAGTGGACTAGTGAGAAACTAAATGCAATATAAAATACAAAACATTTTTAGAGACTCGAGAGCATAACTCCGATGACATCAAATAAGAAAAATTGACCGATAATCATAGTGCATGTCTTTCAATGTCCCGCTAGTCTATGTCAAAATAGTCTTTCTAAAATCATTCCCATATTTTAAAATATATTATGGGGCTCAGTGGAATAATTAAAATAACAGTCGTTTAATATTTGAAAGCATAGCAAAACGATTCCTTTGAATTCTACTCAACATAAGTCAAATGGAATAATTAAAATGAGCTATCGTTTAAAATCAAGATACGAGTCATATCAAGTACCTTTTGAAAGTCACTATGGATTACATCAAGATAGAACTTCTGGAATTATATACTCATATCAAAGAGTAATAAAATGTCTTTTGGGAAATCAAGAAATTGGCCATCCTAGTGGCTCTAGGAATAGGAACTTCCTTGGAATCATATAAAATTCATATATTTGTTTCATAAAGACCCTGACAAAAGAAATATCAGCTTTACATACTTATGTCAAATCATGCCAAGAGAAAGAATAAACTTTACATACTTATGCCAAAAATATGCCCAAAAAAAGGAAACATTAGCTTTACATACCACTTACGGATTACTCTTAACACGTTCGCCTCGTCGTCTCTTGAACCTATTTAACATGAAAGTAATTATAAGGTTAGTGACCTTCGACTTTCCACCTTGTAATTCTACCACCAATTACCCATAGAAGCCAATCCCTTATCCATTTCCTTAGACTAGTACATTACTAGTTCTGAAGTTAGCGGAAATCTAGCAGCATCTCCCCTATAACTTTCCCTATCCAAACTTCCATTTTAACCTCAAAACATTAGAATCCAACCAACAAAAATAATCAGCATCATATATAAAATTAAACCACTTCAACATTACACAACACAAACTCCAAACAACTCGCTTAAAACTATGATACCAAAATAGGGTATTTAGTCTCCATCTCGTAAAACCTTTAACCCTACAAAATAGAGGGTCACGTGGATGAAACCAGAAGAACCTACACCCATTTTAGAAAAATTTTCCATCCCATAAAAACACAATCAAACAACCTTCAAGCACAACACAACAACCACAACACACTACTCGACTTCGGTTTAACTATAATGACCTTAGTATAGTTTGCTTCCAACGTCAAGCATCCTTAAGCAATTTTTATACTTGAAGCGACCTATAAGACGTGTAATACACTACATAAAAACACCATAAACTCCAAATTGAAATGAAAACCCTTACCTTACCCAAAATTGGTCAAAGCTTGCCGAAACTTGCCTCAGAAGTTCTTCTAGCACAGTTGAAATGTGGTGGCTGTTTTTTGTCCTTTTGGTGCTTCTAAAAAACTTTAATTTACATTATTAATACCCTCATAACATTTAAAAACCCTTAACAAAACATGGGAGAAGATAACCAAGCCATACCTTACCAAACAGCTTCCCAAATATGCTGAAAATTAACTTCGGAAACTCCTTTATGCGGCTGAGATTTGGTGGCTGGTTGAATCCCTATATTTCTGTACCAAATAGTTAATTTACGTCATTGAAACCTCCACTTAGTCGAGGAATACCTTAGATAATTAATAGATAGAATGAAATCGGGGCTTACCTTTCACTTTGGCCAAAGCAGTCGCCCCTGTCTCTTAACCTCTTAGGGTTTCTTCTTTTGTTTCTTTTGTTCTAAGTGCTGCAATAAGATATGTACAGAATTTAGTAAATATAGACACCTCCTTAAGAGGTGACACGTGGCATCACCCTAGGGGTGACATATGGCATCCCCTAGGGCACCAACTCAATCATGCATCTAATATAAAATATCCACGTGGTAGCATGGGGCCCACCTTAAGTAGGTGTGTCACCTACTTGGTCCAAGTAGATGCATCACCTACTTAGTCCAAGTAGGTGCATCACCTACTTTATTTTGAGTAAGTGCTAGACATCCTTCCGTCTCTTCCATGGGTTTACAATCTCATCTTATTTTAAGAGTCTATGTATTCCTTGCTACTTAAGATCAATGCGTACTCAAGTAGCTCAAGTATGTAAGACATCCAAGTTGGTAGCTTACGCAAGTAAGTCGAGTCCTATCACCCATTACTTGGCCTCCAACTCCTTCCGGATTCTTATAACCCTATTTCCAATCTTTCCTATTATTGGGGTAACTCATTCTGCCCTCCATAGAGTTGTTTGATAGCGTTATAGATTATCGAACTCACATAACAACTTCTAAGAAACTTAAGAGCCTTTTCAGAAACTTAAGAAGCTTAAGAAGCGTTCCAAGGTACCAAAGTACGGGGTGTAACATTCTTCCACACTTTAGAACATTCGTCCTCGAATATGAACTAAAACCTTCCTCCGGATCTTATATCGACTATATGGAGAGTTCCTCTATCCTATTTCCATAACATATACTTTAATAGAGCAATTAATATCAAAGTTCCAAAGGTTAGGATTACTTGTAGACATAGGGAATAGGTATGGATACTTATGTTTCCATTCCTCTTTTATTTCCTAGGGGATCACCCATCCTAGTACTACTCTCTCCCAAGCATGCTCAACTTCAGAGTTCTGATGGGATCCATTGCATTAATGTTGGTATGATCACATCCACCCCTTATGGGATCTCGTTTGAAGTTTAAGCATTCCCATTTACATATGATAGCGTCAGTTGATTTTCTCTTATGCTTATACTTCTCTTGTCCACTTCCCCCCATTAGGGTGTATCCATGTCATTGTCTATTTATTTCTAACTTTCCAAATGCATATGAGTCCTTTCCAACCTATTTAGTATACTTTGCTATTTTCATATCTTCCTTTACATCACCTATACTTTGGGTTACCCATGTACGAAACCTTAATACAATTATGAGGTTCTTAGAATCCTCAATATACAGTACTAACTCCTGTCTTGAACACTGGTACTCGAGTAATATCCTTAATATAGCAGTGCATTTAAAGCCACATTCCATTTATCCCAATCAGTAATTAGCTCGTCACTATTTATCCCAGTGTATCAACTTAGTCGGTGCCTTAATATGTCGTTCTATCCAGATCTAGGTGTCATCTCTAAATCATCCCTTAGTCTCACCAGCCTTTTCTAGATTCTTTTTCCATACCCATATTGACCTCCTCATTATTATTACCATTACTTTAGTCCTTAACTTATTTCTAAAGGTCAGCCTTACTCGTAGTTTAGTCAAATCTCATTCTTATTATGGACAAGGCATACTACAATCTTGTATCTCCTTTTATTTCTAGGAAAATTTTGGGCAGAGTTTCCTCTGTATTTCCTACTATCTCAACACCTGTACGCAGAAACTGCCAACAATGCCTCACAAGGCCAACATATATATTCATATCATATCATATTGCAGCCATACAGGGCGCCTAATATCAACAATAGTAAAAAAATGATGATGGACTTACCTTATCTACCCAACTCAAACTGCACCTGTTACCCTGCCTTATCTACTTTTCCTTTCCATTTTTAACTTTACATGTTTATGGTACTTCAATACCTCACTTGACATATATCTTTCATGCCTTTACTTACCTGCATGCTTTGTAACTTCCAATATCATCAATTACCTTCTTCTATCGATGTTGTCCTTCTGTTGAAACCATAGGTTAGTATGAGGAATTTTATTTCCTATGACTCGGTTCTATCGCACGATCTTAGATATAAAAGAAAGGTAACATCCTAAATGTCCTGTAGCCTCCTGTTTATATATGTGGTGCACAACACATTGATAAATAAGACTCAACTAGACATAATCTATAGACACTCGAAGAATGAACTGCTTTGATACCACTTCTGTCACAACCCAACTCCGTAGGCTGTGACTGGTCCTGATTTGGGCTCCCATACGTACCCTTAGCCCCACCGAGCAAGTTAGCAGAATAAACAAATGTAGAAATCAAAAGATATCGCTAGAGAGCGCACAAAAATAGATGTAGCACACGAAGGCCGTTAAAGCCTTCACTAAACACACACCCAAAACACAAATACAGAACCCACAACACAATTCTACATACCTCTACAAAATGATAGCATAATCATGTGACAGGACAGGGTCCCGTCGTACCCTTAACCATTACGTATAAATATACAAAAGAAAAGTTAGTGCCAAAATAGGTCTTCGGACAAAGGAGCACTGTCAACCAACAAGGTGGGTGTCCTAGGTGAGCGGATAAAAAAATCGAGCATCTGTAAATGCAGATAAGTAGTGCATCCCCCCGAAGAAAGGGGGTCAGTATGGAAAATGTACTGAATATTTAAAGCATGGACTGTAATAAGTAAAGTCATTACCAGAGCACAATGTGCAAAAATGAGCAAAGTATCTAGAATACCAAAATGCTTTTCATAACCACAGATAATGTATGATGAAAACATATGCCATATCAAGCTCCATTATGGGACTCGGTGAACAAATCATGGTCGCCGCCCTATCACTAGCGCCACAGCACATCATAACTCCAGATTAGGGAATATCTCTATAATAGATCATATTATATAAGATGATATCATATCATATGTGTACATGGCAAATCATAACTCCACAAATCCCATGTACAGGTCGTACCTGCCCCCTTACGTCGGGACACGTCGAACAATGCAGAGAAATATGCAAGATAATAAATCTTAGCCCGGGCTCAGTGAAAGAGGCATTGAGGCATCCACTAGTGGACTAGTGAGAAACTAAATGCAATATAAAATATAAAACATTTCCAGAGACTCGAGAGCATAACTCCGATGACAAGTCATATAAGAGAAATTGAGCGATAATCATAGCGCATATCTTTCTGATGTCCCGATGGTCTATGTCAAAATAGTCTTTATGAAATCGTTCCCATATTTCAAAATATATAATGGGTGTTAGTAGAATTATTAAAATAATAGTCGTTTAATATTTGGAAGAATAGAAGAAAGTGTCCTATGAATTCTACACAACATAAGTCAAATGGAATAATTAAAATGAGCTATCGTTTAAAACCAAGACAAGAGTCATATCAAGTATCTTTTGAAAGTCACTATGGATTACATTAAAATAGAACTTCTGGATTATATACTCGTATCAAAGCGTAATAAATTGTCTTTTGGGAAATCAAGAAATTGGTCATCCTAGTGGCTCTAGGAATAGGATTTCCTTGGAACTATATAAAATTCATATATTTGTTTCATAAATACCAGTCCAAAAGAAATATTAGCTTTAAATACTTATATCAAATCATGCCAAGAAAAAGAATAAGCTTTACATACTTCTGCTAAAAATGTGCCAAAAGAAGAAAACGTTAGCTTTACATACCTTTTATAGATTACTTTTAACACGTTCGCCTCGTCGTCTCTTGAACCTATTTAGCATGAAAGTAATTCTAAGGTTAGTTACCTTCGACTTTACAGCTTGTAATTCTACCACCAATTACCCATAGGAATCAATCCCTTATCCATTTTCTTAGACTAAATCATTACTAGTTCCAAAATTAGCAGAAATCAGGCAGCATCTCCCCTATTACTTGCCCTATCCAAACTTCCATTTTAACCTCCAAACCTTAGAATACAACCACAAAAAATAATCAGCAGAATATACACAATTAAACCACTTCAATATTACACAACACAAACTCCAAACAACTCGCTTAAAACTACGATACCGAAATAGGGTGTTTAGTCTCCATCTTGGAAAACCTTTAACCCTACAAAATAGAGGGTCGTGTGGCTGCAACAAGAAGAAACAAAACCCTTTTAGAACACCTTACAGACCTTTAACACACAATCAATTAACATGCAGTTACAGCACAGCAACCACAACACGCTACTCGACTTCGTTTTAACTATAATGACCTTAGTTTAGTTTGTTTCCAACGTCAAGCATCCTTGTGCAATTTTTATACTTGCAGCCACATATAAGATGTGTAATAAACTCCATAACCACACCATAAACACCAAATTGAAAGGAAAACCCTTACCTAACCCAAAATTGGCCAAAGCTTGCTGAAACTTTCCTCGGAAGTTCTTCTAGCGCAGATGAAACATTGTGGCTGTGTGTTGTACTCTTGGTTCTTCTAAAAACATTAAATTTACATTTTTAAAACCCTAATAACATTTCCAAAACCTTACCAAAACGCGGGAGAGGAGAACCAAGCCATACCTTAACAAATGGCTTCCTAAACTTGCTGAAAATTAACTTCAGAAATTCCTTTATGCGATCGAGCTTTGGTGGATGGTTGCATCCCTATATTTCTTCCCCAAATAGTTCATTAATTTCATTAAAACCTCTACTTATTCAAGGAATACTTTAGATAATTAATTGATAGAACGAAATCGGGGCTTACATTTCACTTTGGCCAAAGTCGTCGCCCCTCTCTCTTAACCTCTTAGGGTTTCTCTTTTTGTTTCTTTTGTTCTATGTGCTGAAATAAGATATGTACAGCATGTAGTAAATATATTAACCTCCTTATGAGGTGACATGTGGCATCCCCCTAGGGGTGATACGTGGCAGCCCCCTAGGGCACCACCTCAATCATGCATCCAATCCAAAGTTGCCACATGACAGCGTGGGGCCCACAATAAGTAGGTGTGTCACCTACTTGGTCCAAGTAGGTGCATCACCTACTTATTCCAAGTAGGTGCATCACCTACTTATTCCAAGTAGGTGCATCACCTGCTTGTTTCCAAGTTTGTGCTACACCTCCTTTTGTCTCTTCCATGGATTCAAAATCTCGTCTCATTTTAAGAGTCTATGTATTTCTTGCTACTTAAGCTCGACGTGTAATCAAGTATCTAGTACATCCAAATTGGTAGCTTACACATGTAAGTCGAGTCCTATGACCCATTACTTGGCCTCCAACTCCTTCCAGATTCTTATAACCCTATTTCCAATCTTTCCTATTATTGGGGTATCTCATTCTCCCCTCCTTAGAGTTTTTTGATAGCATTAAAGATTATCCGAATCACATGATGACTTCTAAGAAACTTAAGAGCCTTTTCAGAAACTTAAGAAGCATTCCAAGGTACCAAAGTATAGGGTGTAACAGAAAATGAGACACCTTTTTATATCCGTGACCACAGGCTACGTGGCAAGTTTATGAGATATTGAAATTGTGATTTGCTATATGTACTGCGAGCCCCCTATGGATCCTTTCTCGGAATACTTAACTCGTGAGGGTGTATATGATAGGTTGTGCAGAAGCCTTTATTCTACCATACCACCATATTATTGCATTGCATTGATCATTAAGTAATTTGACTTATCTGGTGATATATGATATGGTTGATCTTAAGTGTTTACTTTACTTGCGTTGTTTCTTATAAATTGGCGGCACCAATATTGGTGTGGGAATTTTCTATATGCATGTGGAAGCGTTCCTTAGTTTATTTAATAAGTATGATTAATTCCTTATGCTTAGATGGTGAAACCTACTGAGTACATGTGGATTATACTCACCCTTACTAATGTATTGCTTTTGATACAAATTCTAGTCAGGGAAATACTCATGGCGGTTGATCACCTATAGTAGATAAATTAAATTTATATTGATGGTGAGATCTTGTGTTCCGGAGTACTATTAGTTTCATCTCTAATTTCAGTCTTTATTATTATTCGGAGACATAGTATGTATTTTGGACTCAAAAGTTGTATTAGGTGCTCTTTATCATTATGACACCAGGGTTTAGCAAAATTCTTTGTTATACTTCTTTTCTTTACATTTTTGGCTTGGCTCCCCCTCAGGGAGTTTCATGTGTGATTTTTTGCTCGGGTTAGACAAAAGGTTGGGTTTTGGGATATCTTTCTTCATGACCTTAGTATTTTGGTAATCACATAAACTTTTGTTCATCCTCCAAAAAAGATTAAAGTTCATAAAAAAAGCAACAGAAAAGGGTCAAATATATCCCTATACTGTAAAGACCCTCCAGGTCATCTCTGTCTTTTCTAACCTTTTTAGCATTGCGAGCTTTCTTGTAGTGACCAAAGTCATTTATTACTTGCTGGCACTGACAGTTTGGTTGCCTAGTCAGTCATTTGGGTTTTATGCCTGTTACTCTGTCTTGGAGCTCTTAGATTTTGAACGGTTGACTTCGGTCAAAAAGCTAGGTAAACGACCTCAGAATGAATTTCTGATGGTTCCATCATATCCAAAATAGTAAAATTAGTCTACTTGTATGTCGGCATGAGTATCGAGGCAATATGTGCGAGTTTGAGGCCATTTAGCGCTTTAGTCTTTGAAATTTGGTCAACATTTTTGGTAAACGCGCTTGGATTAAAATTCCATCAGTGGGGTTAGCTCTAAAATGGTCATTTTGGGCTAGTAGCATGCTCGGCCAAAGTCCTAATCCTTTCAGTAAGAGTTAGAGCCATTTGGCCTTTTAGCCTTTAGGCTTTAGCCTAAAATTGAATTTGATCAACACTCTTGGTACATGTGCTCAAACTGAAAATCTGTTAGAGCTATTAGCTTTGGAATATCGAGTTTGGTCTAGAATGACCCTTCTTGCAATTTTTGAGGCTTTCCAGCGCATTAAAGCCTCTTTGTAGAGTTGAAAAAATGGTGCATGGGTTTGGGATCTAGTTTTTATCGAGATGACCTTGGATGGAAATTTTAACTATTCCATTAAGTCTAGAATGTAGAATTTGGTGGGTTATCATAGTCCATTTGCGCGCAGGGGATTTTGAACAAATCTCTATCACCCCATCGGAGTATTTTTCCAACTCAAAACTCAGTTAATACAACCCATATTGGTGCATCATGGATTGTTCTTTATGTTTGTAAACTTGGTCCTTACGATCATGAGGAATGGTCCAGCATACCTTCGTATTTGCGAACATAGTCCTCCTGATAGCTAAGAATAGTAAGGTTGGCCAATGCGATAGCGAACCTAGTCCTTGCGTTCAAGATCTCAAACCTGTGTCCTCGTGCTCATGAAAGTCATTTGACTGGTCCTTTTAATTAAGGATCAACCCTTGTTTTAGCCCAACCCCTCTATTTGTTCTTAAAATTTTGGGAGCTAGAAAGCTCCAAATTTGGTGATTCTAAATTCTGGATCTTCATTTTTGTTGTGGCTACGTAGTGGAGTGTTTGGGGGGGCATGAAGATAGACAAGTTGAGGTAAATTCTAGCCCAAAGGGCCTTCCTAAGCATAATTAGGTCTTTAATGGTGAAATTATTATTTGGGTTAATGTCTTCCCACATTTAGAACCTTTTTACAAAATTATTTTTGAGATTCCCATCACAGGTCCCACAATATTTTTGACCCAATTTTGGGTCCATCTTTGAAAAATATGATCTTAGTGTCAAAACATTCGTATTAACAAGATGATCAATATTGTGATAGTGTGGAAGCATTTGGAGTCATTTTTGGAGAACAAACATACTAGGAAGTAGACTTGGAGCGCTCGTGTTCGTCTTCGAGGTAGGCTATAATCTCCTTTCTTTTGATTGAGCTTCTTGAGATATCTTGTAGTTTGGATTGTGTGTAATGGGTTAGGCCTTATTCCTAGATTTTTCATTCTTTTCCTGGTGTGATCCTTAGGCTATGGTGCCTTTATGAGATTTCCAGTCTAGTTTGTAAAATTGTTGATGATGCCTTAGTTTGTCCCTCATTAGCCTTTTTTAGGTGGCTTGAATATTATCTGTGTGGAATGTTTGGGCATCCATCTAGGGATTGTCCGGTAGTCACATATTGTAGGCGACAGGCTCGACAGGATGGGGTTAGTAGGGCTCAGGGATAGTCAGTTAGAAGTGGTTCTCCAAGCATTACAGTTAGTGGTATAGGTATTTAGTTCGAAGCCAGGCATATTCCAACCCATTCTTCCACAGGTCAGACAGAGGATGAGGCTCCGAGTATCAATTAGATCTATGTAAAAAAAAAATTTGAGGACTTTCCTTGCTTGTAGGAATTAGGTTTTGGGGTCTTCATCCCCATCAGTGATTACTTGACTTATTAGATTCATCTTGTAAATATGGTAGTTACTTTACATAGACTTATGTGGGCATGCTTACTTAGCCTGATTAGTTGCCTATTATTTACTATGACAGCTTTACTTGGAACTATGTGAATGGGTTTGTTTTTCTCTAGGTGATTTCCTTTAGTAGTGGATCATGTTGGTGTTACTATTATATGGAAATAGTCATAGAGCTATTCCTTGTGGATGTTGAGCTTAGTTGATTGCTCTAGAGAATTCTTGTTTAGCCATTATAGAGTTTTCTTATATTGGTCTTTTCTTCTTCCTGGCTTGCCCCTCCTAGTGTGCTTAGCTAGTTTGAGGTTACTGTCGAGAGAAGAGTGTTTTAGTAGTTGTTGCCCTAGGCATCCTCTATGGATTTATTTTTTAGTGCTTTCTTCTTTCAATTTCCTATTCTTAGTTCTTAAGGTGGAGAAGTTAAGGTTTCCCCTTCAAATTGGCTGTGTTATCTCTTTATGATAAATTTAATAATTAAGTTATTAGTTCAACTTGTTGTGTGATGTAGTGTCAGATGGCTATGTTTGAGTTGGGAAGATTAAAATTAGAATTGCCTTTGTTTAATAAAAATATGACGATGTTTTCATTTGAAGTTTCATGTAAAAAGGATTTGTATTAGGATTCATGAAAGGTATAGAGTAATATAGTTGTGATTGACCAGTGGTTAGCTAAAAATGGATGATCTTAGAGGGAGAGCGTTCATATTACTGTGCCGTGGTTTATCCCAATTTCCTTGGTATGCCCTTGTGACTATGGGACTTTTAGGTGGTTAATCACTACGTCTCAAAACTTTCAGTCACAAGCTTGTTTTACCTTACAACCATGACTACCTTCAATCTTTGTGATTTCATATTGTGCGTTGGTTTTGCTAGTACACTACAACAGGTGTGTCATTTGTTCAAAGAGTCAGATTGTTGATTTGGGTCTTTTGTTTGAGTGTAATTTGACTAATTCAGACTTAGTGTTCCAAGGGAGAATGGAATTTCTTTTAGAAAGCTCATCTTCAGGATAGAGTCAAAGTAATTCGTGGGATCATCACTTGGTTTCTTGTTAAGGGTAAGAGTTTTGGATGTGTCATTATGGTTAGCTGGAAATGTTCCTTGTTGTGTCCCTTGCCATTGTTCAGCTTCGTTTGAGTCTCTTTTGGTGGGTTGATCTACTTACTCTCTACCTACCGACTTAACTTTTCTTGAATTTGAGTGGTTAGCTCAGACTTGCAATAGTAGGTCAACTTGTGGTAATTTCTGCAACATTCGGTTCCCTTGGGTCAGTTTTGGTGGGTTTAATATGTTAATACTTGCTTATTGGGTCAATTTTGCTCCTGGATTGGTGGTTTACTCAAATTTGCACTCGTGGAGTAGTATATGGACTCATGGCATTAACTTTAATTGTTTTTAGGGTTAGGTTCTTATATTGGTTCAGTTTTCTTGAAGTTTCGTTTTCTGTAGAGCTACATTGGGTTGGTCTCAATGAGATATTTCTACCCGTGGGTTTAGTTGTCCGTTGGACTAGCCTTTTCAATTTTGAAAGATATATTTTAGACTCAAGTTATTTGTTTTGGGTGTAATTGGGTTTTCATATTGGGTTTGTGCCATAGGTTGAATTATTTATTTTTAAATCTTGTCGCTCTTTAATGTTAAGGTGGTGCTTGCATTTCCTTTGTGGTTGTGTGGGCAATGCTCAAATGGTACAAAGAGATATTACTATGGCTTGGGATTCGTAGGATACCCAAGAAGACTTAAGAGTCTTTAATTTGGAGTCTAAACCAAACAACTCCATTTGGGAGTTATTTAACATCTTCTCTTGTCTATTGGTTGCCTAAATTTGAGGTATCTATGTGGTCTTAGTTTATCTCAGGTTAGTATGTTGCGTTCAGGCAAGTTTTTTCTTGTTGGGTGGAGGCCAGTATCAAAAGAGAGAAATTGGAAGTTGGTTTAAATATGGAGAAGAGAGGCGAGTTTGAGAGTTTCCCTTGGCTTGAGTTCTGGGATAGCGTTGCCCGACCCAAGGAGGTAGCTTTAGGTCTGGCAGAGATTGTAGGCCTACATTTCTAATCTTTTTGTGCCCTTGGGTTCTTTTATACCCTTTGACTTTAGAGGACAAATGTCCTTTTAGTAGTGGATGTTGTAATGACCCTCCAGGTCATTTCCCTCATTTCCATCCTTGTCAGTGTTTAATGTTTTCTTGTATGGACCCTATGTCATTTATGACTTGTTGGCACTAATAGTTCAGTCGCTCAATCATTTATTTGGGTTTTAATTAACGGAATGAAATCGGGGCTTAACTTTCACATTGGCCAAAGCTGTCGCCACTCTCTCCTAACCTCTTAGGGTTTCTCCTTTTGATTCTTTTGTTCTAAGTGCTGAAAAAAGATATGTACAGCATGTAGTAAATATAGACACCTTCTTAAGAGGTGACATGTGGCATCACCCTAGGGGTGACATGTGGAATCCCCTAGGGCACCAACTTTAAGTAGGTGTGTCACCTACTTGGTCCAAGTAGGTGCATCACCTACTTAGTCTTAGTAGGTGCATCACCTGCTTGCTTCCGAGTAGGTGCTAGACCTCCTTCTGTCTCTTCCGTGGGTTTACAATCTCATCTTATTTTAAGAGTCTATGTATTCCTTGCTACTTAAGCTTAACGCGTACTCAAGTAGCTCAAGTATGTAAGACATCCAAGTGGGTAGCTTACACAAGTAAGTCGAGTCCTATGACCCATTACTTGGCCTCCAACTCCTTCCGGATTCTTATAACCCTATTTCCAATCTTTCCTATTATTGGGGTATCTCATTCTCCCCTCCATAGAGTTGTTTGATAGCGTTATAGATTATCCAACTCACATGACAACTTCTATGAAACTTAAGAGCCTTTTCAGAAACTTAAGAAGCTTAAGAAGCGTTCCAAGGTACCAAAGTAAGGGGTGTAAAATTGTTCCCCACTTTAGAACATTCGTCCTCGAATGTGAACCAAAACCTTCCTCCGGATCTTATATCGACTATATGGAGAGTTCCTCTATCCTATTGCCATAACATATACTTTAATCGAGCAATTAATATCAAAGTTCCAAAGGTTAGGATTACTTGTAGACATAGGGAATAGGTATGGATACTTATGTTTCCTTTCCTCTTTTATTTCCCAGGGGATCACCCATCCTAGTACTACTCTCTCCCAAGCATGCTCAACTTTAGAGTTCTGATGGGATCCATTGCATTAATGTTGGTATGATCACATCCACCCCTTATGGGATCTCGTTTGAAGTTTAAGCATTCCCATTTATATATGATAGCGTCAGTTGATTTTCTCTTATGCTTATACTTCTCTTGTCCACTTCCCCCCATTAGGGTGTATCCATGTCATTGTCTATTTATTTCTAACTTTCCAAATGCATATGAGTCCTTTCCAACCTATTTAGTGTACTTTGCTATTTTCATATCTTCCTTTACATCACCTATACTTTGGGTTACCCATGTACGAAACCTTAATACAATTATGAGGTTCTTAGAATCCTCAATATACAGTACCAACTCCTGTCTTGAACACTGGTACTCGAGTAATATCCTTAATATAGCAGTGCATTTAAAGCCACATTCCATTTATCCCAATCAGTAATTAGCTTGTCACTATTTATCCCAGTGTATCAACTTAGTCGGTGCCTTAATATGTCGTTCTATCCAGATCTAGGTGTCATCTCTAAATCATCCCTTAGTCTCACCAGCCTTTTCTAGATTCTTTTTGCATACCCATATTGACCTCCTCATTATTATTACCATTACTTTAGTCCTTAACTTATTTCTAAAGGTCAGCCTTACTCGTAGTTTAGTCAAATCTCATTCTTATTATGGACAAGGCATACTACAATCTTGTATCTCCTTGTATTTCTAGGAAAATTTTGGGCAGAGTTTCCTCTGTATTTCCTACTATCTCAACACCTGCACGCAGAAACTGCCAACAATGCCTCACAAGGCCAACATATATATTCATATCGTATCATATTGCAGCCACACAGGGCGCCTAATATCAACAATAGTAAAAAAATGATGATGGACTTACCTTATCTACCCAACTCAAACTGCACCTGTTACCCTGCCTTATCTACTTTTCCTTTCCATTTTTAACTTTACATGTTTATGGTACTTCAATACCTCACTTGACATATATCTTTCATGCCTTTACTTACCTGCATGCTTTGTAACTTCCAATATCATCAATTACCTTCTTCTATCGATGTTGTCCTTCTGTTGAAACCATAGGTTAGTATGAGGAATTTTATTTCCTATGACTCGGTTCTATCGCACGATCTTAGATATAAAAGAAAGGTAACATCCTAAATGTCCTGTAGCCTCCTGTTTATATATGTGGTGCACAACACATTGATAAATAAGACTCAACTAGACATAATCTATAGACACTCGAAGGATGAACTGCTTTGATACCACTTTTGTCACAACCCAACTCCGTAGGCTGTGACTGGTCCTGATTTGGGCACCCATACGTACCCTTAGCCCCACCGAGCAAGTTAGCAGAATAAACAAATGTAGAAATTAAAAGATATCGCTAGAGAGCGCACGAAAACAGATGTAGCACACGAAGGCCGTTAAATCCTTCACTGAACACACACCCAAATCACAGATACAGAACCCACAACAAAAGTCTACAGACCTCTACAAAATGATAGCATAATCATATGATGGGACAAGGCCCCGTCGTACCCTTAACCGTTATGTATAAATATACAACAGAAATTTAGTGCCAAAATAGGGCTTCGGACAAAGGGGAGTGCCAACCAACAGAGTAGATGTCCTAGGCGAGCGGTTTAGCAAACCGACCATCTGTAACTGCGGACAAGTAGTGCATCCCCCCGAAGAAAGAGGGTCTGTACGGAAAATATACTGAATATTTCAAGCATGGACTGTAATAAGTAAAGTCATTACCAGAGCAGAATGTGCAAAAATTAGCAAAGTATCTAGAATACCAAAATGCTTTTCATAACCACAGATAATGTATGCAGAAAACATATTCCACATCAAGCTCCATTATGGGACTCGGTGAACAAATTGTGGTCGCCGCCCTGTCACTGGCGCCACAGCATATCATAACTCAAGAGTAGGGAATATCTCCATAATAGATCATATCATATAAGATCATATCATATCATACGTGTACATGGCACATCATAACTCTACAAATCCCATGTACAGGTCGTACCTGCCCCCTCGCATAGGGGCAAGGCGAACAATGCACAGAAGTACGCATGATAGCAAATCTTGGCCCGAGCTCAGTGAAAGAAGAATTGAGGCATCCACTAGTGTACTAGTGAGAAACTAAGTGCAATATAAAATACAAAACATTTCCACAGACTCAAGTGCATAACTCCGATGACAAGTCATATACGAGAAATTAAGCGATAATCATAGCGCATGTTTTTCATATGTCCCGATGGTCTATGTCAAAATAGTCTTTCTGAAATCGTTCCCATATTTCAAAATATATTATGGGGCTTAGTGGAATTATTAAAATAACAGTCGTTTAATATCTGGAAGCATAGTAGAAAGTGTCCTTTGAATTCTACTCAACATAAGTCAAATGAAATAATTAAAATGACCTATCGTTCAAAACCAAGACAAGAGTCATATCATGTACCTTTTGAAAGTCACTATGGATTACATCAAAATAGAACTTCTAGATTATATACTCGCATCAAAGCGTAATAAAATATCTTTTGGGAAATCAAGAAATTGGTCATCCTAGTGGCTTTAGGAATAAGAACTTCCTTGGAACTAAATAAAATTCATATATTTATTTCATACAGACCATTCCAAAAGAAAGATTAGGTTTACATACTTATGTCAAATCATGCCAAGAGAAAGAATAAACTTTACATACTTCTGCTAAAAACATGCCAAAAGAAGAAAACGTTAGCTTTACATACCTCTTACGGATTACTCTTAACACGTTCGCCTCGTCGTCTCTTGAACCTATTTAACATGAATGTAATTATAATATTAGTGACCTTCGACTTTGTAGATTGTAATTCTACCACCAATTACCCATAGGAACCAATTCCTTATCCATTTCCTTAGACTAGTTCATTACTAGTTCCGAAGTTAGCAGAAATCAGGCAGCATCTCCCCTATAACTTGCCCTATCCAAACTTCCATTTTAACCTACAAACCTTAGAATCCAACCAAAAAAAACAATCATAAGAATATATACTAGTAAACAACTTCAATATTACATAACACAAACTCCAAACAACTCGCTTAAAACTACGATACCAAAATAGGGTGTTTAGTCTCCATCTTGGAAAACCTTTAACCCTACAAAATAGAGGGTCGTGTGGATGCTACAAGAATAACCTACAACCCTTTTAGAAAAATTTACATCCCTGCAACACACAATCAATCAACCTACAGTTACAGCACAGCAACCACAACACACTACGCGACTTCGGTTTAACTATAACGACCTTAGTTTAGTTTGTTTCCAACTTCAAGCATCCTTGTGCAATTTTTATACTTGAAGCCACATATAAGATGTGTAATAAACTCCATAACCACACCATAAACTCCAAATTTAAAGGAAAACCCTTACCTAACCCGAAATTGGCCAAAGCTTGCTGAAACTTTCCTCGAACATTCTTCTAGAGCAGCTGAAACATTGTGGCTGTTTGTTGTCCTCTTGGTGCTTCTAAAAACCTTAAATTTACATTATTACAACCCTAATAACATTTCCAAAACCTTACCAAAACGTGGGAGAAGAGAACCAAGCCATACCTTAACAAACGGCTTCCCAAACTTGCTGAAAATTAACTCCGGAAACTCCTTTATGCAGTCGAGCTTTGGTGGCTGGTTGCATCCCTATATTTCTGCCCCAAATAGTTAATTCATGTCAGTAAATCCTCCACTTAGTCGAGTAATACTTTATATAATTAATTGATGGAATACAATCGGGGCTTACCTTTCACTTTGGCCAAAGTCGTCGCCCCTCTCTCTTAACTTCTTAGGGTTTATCTTTTTGTTTCTTTTGTTCTATGCGCTGAAATAAGATATGTACAACATTTAGTAAATATATGAAACTCTTTATGAGGTGACATGTGGCAGCCCCTAGGACACCACATCAATCATGCATCCAATCCAAAGCTGCCACATGACAGTGTGGGGCCCACCTTAAGTAGGTGTATCACCTACTTGGTCCAAGTAGATGCATCACCTACTTGCTTCCACGTATGTGCTACACCTCCTTCGTCTCTTCCATGGGTTCGCAATCTCGTCTCATTTTAAGAGTCTATGTATTTCTTGCTACTTAAGCTCGACGCGTAATCAAGTATCTAAGACATCCAAATTGGTAGCTAACGCAAGTAAGTCGAGTCCTATGACCCATTACTTGGCCTCCAACTCCTTCCAGATTCTTATAACCCTATTTCCAATCTTTCCTATTATTGGGGTATCTCATTCTCCCCTCCTTAGAGTTTTTTGATAGCATTAAAGATTATCCGAATCACATGATGACTTCTAAGAAACTTAAGAGCCTTTTCAGAAACTTAAGAAGCATTCCAAGGTACCAAAGTATAGGGTGTAACAGAAAATGAGACACCTTTTTATATCCGTGACCACAGGCTACGTGGCAAGTTTATGAGATATTGAAATTGTGATTTGCTATATGTACTGCGAGCCCCCTATGGATCCTTTCTCGGAATACTTAACTCGTGAGGGTGTATATGATAGGTTGTGCAGAAGCCTTTATTCTACCATACCACCATATTATTGCATTGCATTGATCATTAAGTAATTTGACTTATCTGGTGATATATGATATGGTTGATCTTAAGTGTTTACTTTACTTGCGTTGTTTCTTATAAATTGGCGGCACCAATATTGGTGTGGGAATTTTCTATGTGCATGTGGAAGCGTTTCATAGTTTATTTTATAAGTATGATTAATTCCTTATGCTCAGACGGTGAAACCTACTGAGTACATGTGAATTATACTCACCCTTAATAATGTATTGCTTTTGATACAAATTCTAGTCAGGGAACTACTCATGGCGATTGATCACCTCTAGTAGATAAATTAATTTTAGATTGATGGTGAGATATTGTGTTCTGGAGCACTATTAGTTTCATCTCTAATTTCAGTCTTTATTTTTATTCGAAGACTTATGATGTATTTTGGACTCAAAAGTTGTATTAGATGATCTTTATCATTATGACACCAGAGTTTAGGAAAATTCTTTGTTATACTTCTTTTCTTTACATTTTTGGCGTGGCTCCCCCTCAGGGAGTTTCGTATGTGATTTTTGCTCGGCTTTGACAAAAGGTTGGGTTTTGGGATATCTTTATTCATGACCTTAGTATTTTGTTCATCATATAAACTTTTGTTCATCCTCCAGAAAAGATTAAAGTTCATAAAAAAAGCAACAAAAGAGGGTCAAATATATCCCTATACTGTAAAGACCCTCTAGGTCATCTCTATCTTTTCCAACCTTTTTAGCATTGTGAGCTTTCATTTAGTGACCCAAAGTCATTTATTACTTGCTGGCACTGACAATTTGGTTGCCTAGTCAGTCATTTGGGTTTTATGCCTGTTACTTTGTTTTGGAGCTCTTACATTTTGAATGGTTGACTTCGGTCAAAAAGCTAGGTAAACAACCTCAGAATAAATATTTGATAGTTCCATCTTATCCAAAATAGTAAAATTAGTATACTTGCATGTCGGCATGAGTATCGAGGCAATATATGCGAGTTTGAGGCCATTTAGCGCTTTAGTCTTTGAAATTTGGCCTAAGGTTAACTTTGGTCAACATTTTTAGAAAACGAGCTTGGATTAAAATTCCATCAGTGCGGTTAGCTCCAAAATGGTCATTTTGGGCTAGTAGCATGCTCGGCTCGAGTCCTAATCCTTTCAGTAAGAGTTAGAGCTATTAGGCCTTTTAGCCTTTAGGATTTAGCCTAAAATTGAATTTGATCAACACTCTTGGTACACGCGCTCGAACTGAAATTCTGTCAGAGCTAATAGCTTTGGAATATTAATTTTGGTCTAGAATGACCCTTCTTGCAATTTTTGAGGCTTCCCATTGCATTAAAGCCTCTTTGTAGAATTGAAAAAATGGTGCATGGGTTTGGGATCCAATTTTTATCGAGATGACCTTGGAAGGAAATTTTGACTGCATCATTGAGTCTAGAATATCAAATTTGGTGGGTTATCATAGTCCATTTGCGCGCAAGGGATTTTGAACAAATCTCTATCATCCCATCGAAGTATTTTTCCAACTCAAAACTCAGTTGATGCAACCCTTATTGGTGCATCATGGATTGTTCTTTATGTTCGTAAACCTGGTCCTCACAATCACGAGGAATGGTCCAGCAGACCTTCGCATTTGCGAACATAGTCCTCCTGATAGCTAAGAATAATGAGGTTGGCCAACGCGATCGCGAACCTAGTCCTTGCGTTCAAGATCTCAAACTTGTGTCCTCGTGCTCATGAAAGTCATTTGACTGATCCTTTTAATTAAGGATCAACCCTTGTTTTAGCCCAACCCCTCTATTTGTTCTTAAAATTTTGGGAGCAAGAAAGCTCCAAATTTGGTGATTCTAAATTCTGGAGCTTAATTTTTGTTGTGGCTACCTAGTGGAGTGTTTGGGGGAGCGTGAAGATAGACGATTTGCGGTAAATTCTAGCCCAAAGGGCCTTGCCAAGCATAATTAGGTCTTTAATGGTGAAATTATTATTTGGGTTAATGGCTTTCCACATTTAGAACCTTTTTACAAAATTATTTTTGAGATTTCCATCACGGGTCCCAAAATATTTTTGACCCAATTTTGGGTCCATCTTTGAAAAATATGATCTTACTGTCAAAACATTCGTATTAACAAGATGGTCAATATTTTGATAGTGTGGAAGAATTTGGAGTCATTTTTGGAGAACAAACATACCAGGAAGTGGACTTGGAGCGCTCGTGTTCGTCTTCGAGGTAGGCTATAATCTCCTTTCTTTTGATTGAGCTTCTTGAGATATTGTTTAGTATAAATAACTTGTGGTATGGATTGTGTGTAATGGGTTAGGCCTTATTCCTAGATTTTTCATTCTTTTCCTGGTGTGATTCTTAGGCTATGGTGCCTTTATGAGATTTCCAGTCTAGTTTGTAAAATTGTTGATGATGCCTTAGTTTGTCCTTGCCTTTTTTAGGTGGCTTGAATAACGTTCATGATGGTTGGCAGAATTGTGCCTTAGGCTGGAGATGTTGTTTGATCCTTAACTAGTGTTCTTCATTATTGTAGCACACTTATGTTGGAGCCCTGGTGTAGTGGTTTTCACGTAGTTAGGCTTGTAAATTACTGTCGGGTCCTATTTTTGTATTAAGAGATAGAATTCCCTGTGCTTTCTTGTTGTCGTTTGGTGGGGCTAGCTTGGGTTGTATTCCTAGTTGGATCTAGAGGTTTGATTATCTATTTGAGCATGATTTCCTCTTTTTTTCCTCCTCTTCGTTACCTAGTTAGGGTTGAGTTCCCTTTTAGGCCTTGTTGTTGAGTTAGAGGAGTAGATTTCATTCATAGGCCTTGGTTAGTGGTCGGTTTTATGTGCTAGTCCTGTTTCTATGCTCTAAAGGGTAAGGTTCTTGTGGATTGATTATTATATATGATTATGCATGTTGTTTGGATGATTTTGATGACATGCATTGCATTGGATCATTGATTTCTTACGGTTATAATCAACCTCGATGCGTGTGTTGGTTCTTATCACTGATTTGACAAAGAAGGATTGTAGCCCAAACTATTTTATATTAATTTTTGAATGGGGTCGTACTACCTTTCTTACTACTACTTTTAGTAGATTAGAGGCATTGAGGATGCGCTTATTTTATGATACTAATTCGAGGCATCGAAGATGCGCTCATTTTATTATATTGATCGAGGAATCGATGATGAACTTATTTTATGATACCAGCTCAATCGTAGAGATTTTTGACCCCTATGATACTAATTTGACTTTTTATCTTCGGTCAGCATGATGGAGCACATGATATTACTGGTTTTATTGCATGACTTCCAGTCATATATGCATTGCCAATCACCAACATAGTTGTTTGTACTTCTCAGTAGTATGCGATGCCATATAGGTTTACCTATTTGTGAGTGAACTTACTAGGCACTCAAGTCTCGGGAGGTATTCTCTTACTATTTGCAAACTTGTGGCTGTATAAAGGGTGGTCACTTATTTGAAGGTAGTTACCTCTCTTGTTCTTATTTATCTAACTTTTGTGTAGGGATTTACTTGATACGGTCCTTTGGGCCTTTATGTGATATTTTTGTTTACTTCTGTTAGTAGGGTGTCACTTAGTTGTTCCCCCTTTTCATAGTGTGTCATAGTGTTTAGGTCTTGGGCTGGCTCCACCAGATACGTCCTTGCTTGTTTTCTATTTTCTCTCTCTTTCTTTTATCAGATGTTTCTTATTGCAGGTTTATGTATTATTCGTGTTAGTTACTTGTGATATATACTCCTTGCGTACATGTTCTTTAAGTGCCTTATCTTTGGAGCTGAGTTGGTCGATGCCTACTGAGTGCCATTTTTTGGTACTCATACTACATTTTTGTACCCTGCAGATCATAGTACAGGTTTTCACTACTGATTTGGATATTGTTCGGAGAAGCTCTTTGATTTTGGAGACTTGGGTAATCTCTTGGCGTTCGGAGTTGCCTATCTCCTTGTATTTTGGGCTTGGACTAGTCTTTATTTGGTATTTGGAGACAGTCTGTATTATTATTACTATTATTATATATGTATAAACCTTGTACTCTCTTATTTACTTTAGTAGCTCGACTATCGACTGATATCAGGTCTTGGAGGTTATCTTATTATATTGTTATTATTCTTCATTTCTTCTTCTTATTATTATTATTTTTTATTCTCTTTCGCTTGTGATGGTCCATTGTCTATGGTTCTTAACTGTGGGGTTAGGATTACCTACTGGTAGGTTGATTTTAGGTGCCACCATGACTTGAGAAATCAGGTCGTGACAGAGTGGTATCATAGCTTAAGTTCGTCGTTATCATCGGTATAAGAGAAAGTACCTAGTAGAGTTCTGTGGATCGGTGTGAAGACGTCCGTATCCTATCTTTGAAAGGTTATAGGATATTTTACCAAAAATATGTTCATGAATCTTGATCGTGTGAAATTATTTGATCAATCTCTTAATACTTTTCTTAGAATTCACTCCTACCTAGATGGATAGTACGAGATTTCTGATAGGAATGGCTGGAGCATCAACACATACTATCCAAGCTTTGGCTGTACCTATGACCAGTTATGCTCTTATGGATCCAGCATTGGAGAATCCACATCTAGTTGAGCATGCACCACAGACAGGAGTAGTTTTGGGTGCATCGAGTGGTTCTCATCCTATAGTTGGATCTATTAGTCCTCAGTAAAGTTCTTCACTGGTTTTTACGTATATGATTGAGTTTCTTGAGTGGGACGGATAGATTCCTCCCTTGTTTTCTACTGAGCGAGAGTTGATTCAAGGGCTTATTGATGAATTAAGCTTGCCTCTCCATTTAGCATCATAATACTTGATAGCAGTTGGGTTTAGTTTTCCGTGGGTGGTCAGTTATGCAAGGTCTGTGAAGCATGCATGTATAAAGACTTCAAGAGGTAGAGATAGGAGATTTTGTCATCGGCGTAGTAGAGATATCACCCCAATTTGAGGTAAGCATAATCCTAGTGAGGGTCAACTTTACTCTAGACCTACTGAACCGATGATAGGTTTGGTACCAACGGTGGGTAGAATTCATAATAGACTTCTTAGGGTTTGCTTTCTGGGCATTCAGGTTTTGGGACTCATACCAATATGGCTGGTTCATCTCAACGGACTGTGTTCGGTGGAAAATGTTATATGTGTGGTATGTTTGAGCATCTGTCTAGGGATTTTCTAGTAGTCACATATTGTAGGCGACAGGCTCGACAGGATGGGGTTAGTAGGGCTAAGGGATAGTCAGTTAGAAGTGGTTCTCCAAGCATTACAGTTAGTGGTATAGGTGTTTAGTTCGAAGCCAGGCATATTCCATCCCATTCTTTCACAGGTCAGACAGAGGATGAGTCTCCAAGTATCGATTAGATCTATGTAAAAATTTTGTTTGAGGACTTTCCTTGCTTGTAGGGCTTAGGTGTTGGGGTCTTCATCCCCATCAGTGATTACTTGACTTGTTAGATTCATCTTGTAAATACGGTAGTTACTTTACATAGACTTATGTGGGCGTGCTTACTTAGCCTGATTAGTTGCCTATTATTTACTATGACAGCTTTACTTGGAACTATGTGAATGGGTTTGTTTTTCTCTAGGTGATTTCCTTTAGTAGTGGATCATGTTGGTGTTACTATTATATGGAAATAGTCATAGAGCTATTCCTTGTGGATGTTGAGCTTAGTTGATTGCTCTAGAGAATTCTTGTTTAGCCATTATAGAGTTTTCTTATGTTGGTCCTTTTTTCTTCCTAGCTTGCCCCTCCTAGTGTGCTTAGCTAGTTTGAGGTTACTACCGAGAGAAAAGTGTTTTAGTAGTTGTTTCCCTAGGCGTCCTCTGTGGATTTATTTTTTAGTGCTTTCTTTTTTCAATTTCCTATTCTTAGTTCTTAAGGTGGAGAAGTTAAGATTTTCCCTTCGAATTGGCTGTGTTATCTCTTCATGATAAATTTAATAACTAAGTTATTAGTTCAACTGGTTATGTGATGTAGTGTCAGATGGCTATGTTTGAGTTGGGAAGATTGGAATTAGAATTGCCTTTGTTTATTATAAATATGACGATGTTTTCATTTGAAGTTTCATGTAAAAAGGATTTGTATTAGGATTCATGGAAGGTATAGAGTAATACAGTTGTGATTGACCAGTGGTTAGCTAAAAATGGATGATCTTGGAGGGAGAGCATTCATATTACTGTGCCGTGGTTTATCCGAATTTCCTTGGTATGCCCTTGTCACTATGGGACTTTTAGGTGGTTAATCACTACGTCTCAAAAATTTCAGTCACAAGCTTGTTTTACCTTACAACCATGACTACCTTCAATCTCTGTGATTTCATATTGCGCCTTGGTTTTGCCAGTAAACTAAAACAGGTGTGTCAATTGTTCAAAGAGTCAGATTGTTGATTTGGGTCTTTTGTTTGAGTGTAATTTGACTAATTCAGACTTAGTCTTCCAAGGGAGAATGAAATTTCTTTTAGAAACCTCAGCTTCAGGATGGAGTCAAAGTAATTCGAGGGATCATCACTTGGTTTCTTATTAAGGGTAAGATATTTGGATGTGTCATTGTGGTTAGCTGGTAATGTTCCTTGTTGTGTCCCTTGCCATTGTTCAGCTTCGTTTGAGTAACTTTTGGTGGGTTGATCTACTTACTCTCTACCTACCAACTTAAATTTTCTTGAATTTGAGTGGTTACCTCAGACTTGCAATAGTAGGTCAACTTGTGGTAATTGTTGCAATATTCGGTTCCCTTGGGTCAGTTTTGGCGGGTTTAATATGTTAATAATTGCTTATTGGGTCAATTTTGCTCCTGGATTAGTGTTTTACTCAAATTTGCACTCGTGGAGTAGTATATGGACTCATGGTATTAACATTTGATTGTTTTTAGGGTTAGGTTCTTATATTGGTTCAGTTTTCTTGAAGTTTCATTTTCAGTAGAGCTACATTGGGTTGGTCTCAATGAGATATTTCTTCCCGTGGGTTTAGTTGTCCGTTGGGCTAGTCTTTTCAATTTTGAAAGATATATTTTAGACTCAAGTTATTTGTTGTGGTTGTTATTGGGTTTGCATATTGGGTTTGTGCCATGGGCTGAATTGTTTATTTTGAATTCTTGCCGCTCTTCAATGTTAAGGTGGTGCTTGCATTTCCTTTGTGGTTGTGTGGGCAATGCTCAGATGGTACAAGGAGATATTACTATGGCTTGGGATGCGTAGGATACCCAAGAAGACTTAAGAGTCTTGAGTTTGGAGTATAAACCAAACAACTCCATTTGGGAGTTATTTAACATCTTCTCTTGTCTATTGGTTGCCTAAATTTGAGGTATCTATGTGGTCTTAGTTTATCGCAGGTTAGTATGTTGCATTCAGGCAAGTTTTTTCTTGTTGGGTGGAGGCCAGTATCAAAAGAGAGAAATTGGAAGTTGGTTTAAATATGGAGAAGAGAAGTGAGTTTGAGAGTTTCCCTTGGCTTGAGTTCTGGGATAGCGTTGCTCGACCCGAGGAGGTAGCTTTAGGTCTGGCAGAGATTGTAGGCCTACATTTCTAATATTTTTGTGCCCTTGGGTTCTTTTCTACCCTTTGACTTTCGAGGACAAATGTCTTTTTATTAGTGGATGTTGTAATGACCCTCCAGGTCATTTCCCTCATTTCCATCCTTGTTAGTGTTTAATGCTTTCTTGTATGGACCCCAAGTCATTTATGACTTATTGGCCCTCATAGTTCGGTCGCTCAATCATTCATTTGGGTTTTATGCCTGTTTTTCTGTTTTGGAGCTCTTAAAGTTTGAATGGTTTACTTTAGTCAAAAACCCATGAAAACTACCTCAGAACAAAATTCTGATTGTTTCATCAGCTCTGGAATTGCCAAAATAGGCTGGTAGCATGTTCTTCACGAGTATCAAGTCAATCTATGCGAGTTTGAAGCAATTAGGCCCTTTAGACTTCAAAATTTGGCCTAAGATTGAATTTTGTCAACATTCTTGGTAAACACGCTCGGATTGAAATTCCATGAGAGCGATCAACTCTGAAATGGTCATTTTAGGCTAGTAGCATGCTCGACTCGAGTCCCAAGCCTTTTGGTGCAAGTTTGAGCCATTAGGCATTTTAGTCTTTAAGCTTTAGCCTAAGGTTGTCTTTGATCAACACTCTTAGTACACGCGCTCAGACTGAAATTCCATCTGTGTGATTAGCTCTAGCATGTTGAGTTTGGTCAAGAAAGACGCTTTGTGCAGTTCCGAAGGCTTTCAAATTCATTTCGAGCCTACTTGTTGAATTGGCAAAAATGATGCATAGGTGTGGGACCCATCTTTTATCGAGATGACCTTTGATAAAAATTTTGACTATTTGTACGTACGGGATTCTGAACAAATCTTGAGCTCCCCTTCGTAGTATTTTTCCAACTCAAAACTCAACTGATACAGCCCTTGCTTGTGCATCATGGATTGTTCTTCACGTTCGCAATCCTGGCACTCACGATCACGAGGAATGATCCAGTAGACCTTTACGTTCGTGAACCTGGTCCTCTTAATCTCGAAGAATGGTCAGGCTGGCCATCGCGATCGCAAACCTAGTATGCGTTTCGCGATAGTCATTTGACTGTTTCTTTTAATTGAGGATCAATATTTTTTAGCCCAACCCCTCTATTTATTCTTGCGATTTTGGGAGCTAGGAAGGTCCAAATCGGGTGATTCCAAGATTTAAATCTTCGTTTTAGTTGTGGCTACGCATTGGAGTATTCGGGAAAGCATGATGATTGATGCTTTGAGGTTAATTCTAGCCCAAAGGGGCTTCCCAAGCTTAGTTAGGGCTTTAATGGTGAAATTAATTATTGGGTTGATTTCTCTCATTTTGAGCATTGGTTTGTGCCCCATTTTGGATTACAAGCTCAATAATGCATTTAAAACCTTTTTCATGGAGTCGTTTTCAAAATTCCCATTACAGGTCCCACAATCTCATTTTTTACCCAATTTTGAGTCCATCTCTGAAAAATAAGGTTTTAGTATCAAAACCATCAACATTTTGATACCATGGGGGCATTAGGAGTTTTTTTTGGAGAAAACACCTATTGGGAAGTGGACTGAGAGCGTGTTGTTCAACTTCGATTTAGGCTACGGTCTCCTTTCTTTTGATTAAGCTTCATGAGATATTGCTTAGTATAATAGCTTATAGTTTGAATTGTATGTGATTGGTCAGGCCTAATTCCTAGTTATTTGGTTCTTATCCTGGTGTGATCGTTAGGCTAGGTTGCTTTTATGAGATTTCCAGTCTAGTTATTAAAATATTTGATGATGTCTTTGTTTGGCCTTGATTATCCTATTTTAGGTGGCTTGATTGATGTTCGTGATGGTTGGCAGAATTGTGCCTTAGGCTGGAGATGTGGTTTGATCCTTAGTTATTGTAGCCATTATTGGCGGGACTCTATGATACTTAGTATACTTCATTATTATAGCACACTTATGTTGGAGCCTTGGTGTAATGATTTTCACCCAATTAGGCTTGTAAATTATTGTCGGATACTATTTCTGGATTTAGAGCAAGAATTCTCTATGCTTTCTTGCTGCTGTTTGGCGAGGCTAACTGTAGTTGTATTCTAGAGGTTGCATTTGCAGTTGGATCTAGAGGTTTGATTGACTAACTGAGCACCGTTTCCTTTTTTTTCCTCCTCTTTTTTACGCAATTAGGGTTGAGTTCCCTTTTAGTCCTTGTTGTGGAGTTAGAGGAGTAGATTTGAGCCATAGGCCTTGGTTAGAGGTCGGTCTCATAAGTTAGTCCTATTTCTATGCTCTAGAGGGTAAGATGCTTGTGGAGTCATTGTTGTATATGATTGTGCATGTTTTTTGGGGTGTTAGTGATGGCATGCATTGCATTGGATCATTATTTTCTCATGATTGTAATCAACCCCGGTGCATGCGTTGGTTCGTACGATTGATTTGAGAAAGTTGGTTTTAACCCAAACTGTTTTATATTGAGTTTTTAATGGAGGTTGTACTACCTATATTACTGCTATTTTTAGTGGATTAGAGACATCGAGATGTGCTTATTTTACGATACTGATTCAAGGCATCGAGTATGTGCCCATTTTATTATGTTGATTTAGTCATCAAGGATACACTCATGTTATGATACTAACCCGGTAATAGAGATTTTTGACCCTTTCTATACTAATTTGACTTTTTATTTTTGATCACCGCAACAGAGAGGACTTTGATGATCAGATATACATATTGATATATGTCATGGACCAGGACCAGGCCTGCATATAGGGGCATTCCCGAGCCTTCCATGGTGATCCCATAGAGGCGCATGGGTCCTACTTCTTGGCCTGGACTAGAAGTAGGTGTATATCTCTTTGTACGAGGAACTTGGTAAAAATGGTATTACTTGTTTTATTGCATGACTTTCATTCATATATGCATTATCTATCACCCGCATGGTTGTTTGTACCTATCGGTAGTATGGGATGTCATGCGCGTTTACCTACTTTTGAGTGAACTTTCTGCGTACACAGGGGTTCAGGGGATATTTTCTTAAAATTTGCAAACTTGTGGCGGTATAAAGGGTGGTCTCTTGTTTGAAGGTAGTTATCGTTCTTGTTCTTATTTATCTAACTTTTGTGCAGTGATTTACTTGATACGGTCCTTTGGGCCTTTATGTGATATCTGTGTTTACTTCTGTTAGTAGGGTGTGACTTAGTTGTTCCCTCTTTTCATAGAGTGTCATCGTGTTTAGGTCTTGGGCTGGGGCCACTAGGTATGTCTTTGCTTGTTTCCTATTTTCTCTCTTTTTCTTATATTAGATGTTTCTTATTGCAGGTTTCTATTAGTTACTTGTGATATATACTCCTTGCTTACATATTTTTTATACTTGCTTTATCTTTGGGTCGTAGTCAGCCGATGCCTACTGAGTGCCACTTGTTGGTACTCATACTACACTTGTGTATCCTACAGATCATAGTATGGGTCTTCACTACTGATTTTGATGTCCTATGGAATAGCTCTTAGATTTGGGAGACTTTGGTGAGGTCATGGCATTCGGAGTTGCCTATCTCATTCTATTTTTCGCCTGGACTAGTCTTTATTTGATATTCGGAGATAGTCTGAATTATTATTACTATTATTGTATATGTATAAACCTTGTACTCTCTTATACCGACTGATATCATGTCTGGTGGGGTTATCTTGTTGTAATATTATTCTTACTCTTTTCTTCTTATTATTATTATTATTCGGTTCTCTTCTTTCACTTGTGATGGTCCGTTGCCTATGATTCTGGATTCTGGGGTTAGACTCACCTACAGGTGGGTTGATAGTAGGTTCCATCATGATTTGAGAAATTGGGTCGCAACATGTACTAATGTAAAATAGTTTTTAATATAACCCTTGTTATACTTTCAGGCTAAATATACCCATCATGTTATATTTTTGGTTCAAATATACCCCTTCATTATACTTTGGTACTAATTCGCCCTTAATTTTAATGGAAGAACACTTGAAAAACTCAAAATTAAATAATGCATTCCCAATTTTAAATATAACCCTAAATCTTCATTTGTTGTTTTTTGTCAAAAGTTATTTATATTTTAAAAATAAAAAAGGTGAGATGTGTCTCTTCAGTAAAAAAAATTAAGTTCAGGATGATTGTATTATAATTTAAGTATGTTATGTAATCAATATTTTGAATAACGTTTGATAAATTTTGACACACTAGCACTATATTCCTTGGGTAAAGGAATTCTGCATTTATATTTTATATCTTATTAATATACCTATATTAATAAGAGATGTGAGTAATTTTTAAAAATTTTGTAGCATTTTCTGTCTTGTCATTTTGTAAGAAAAAAACACTAAAATTAGTTCTTAGAAATTTCATGTATAAGTACTTAAAATTATGCAACACATTCTGTATTGTCATTTCTAAGAAAAAACCTCAAATTAGTATTTGAAAATTTTATTTATTTATAAAAATCAGATATTTAAAATTGGAAATGAGTTATTTTATTTTGAGCTTTTCAAGTATTCTTCCATTAAAATTAAGGGTGCATTTGTTTCAATGTATAATGAGAGGGTATATTTGAACCAAAATTATAAACAAAAGGGTATATTTAGATCAAAAATATAACAAGGGGTATATTTATACCATTTTCATTAGTATAGGGGTATATTTGACCCTTTTCCAAAAAATCAAACTAGGAATGCCACCACTTTGGTTGATACAAATATTTCGGTCATATGCAAATTTCAAAACATAAATTACAATTCCCGATCATTATGCAAGATATATAATAAAAGAACAAACTTCTAACCTACTAACCTCAATGAAGGACTCTACCTCATCAAATTTAAGTCTGCTCACCTACTCCATCAAACAAAGCTAATAAATATCAATCTATCATTAAACAAGTGCCCTCACAAAAACAAATAGTCCACACAATTAATTTAACAATTGAATATAAATTAAGGACTTAGCATCAAAGAAGAACTCTCACACTCACAAAAGAATTCACATGTATGCATAAAGAACCATAGGCTATCCTATTATCTACCTCTCTACTAATTAAGCATGTTCGAATAAAATCAAATAGGACTTTAACACATTGTAATGTAGGCTAGGGGATGGATAAGAAAACTTTATAATAGTGGCTTACACTTCCCTAAGAACATTGCACTTTAAGACTTTATCACCCATTATCGTTAGCCCTCTCTTAAACAATTATTTCACTAATAATTTAATCTCATAAAAAATGTTTCACTTCTTGTATCTTCAAGCAATTTACTTCTCTCCTTTTTTCATGTCACATTCTTTCAACGATGACTTTTTCATCCCTTTGTAGCTATTATTGATTACCTTTTTACGCTCAACCATCAATTTTCTTCAAATCTAACAATTATAATAAGCATATGCTACAGTACTCAACAAAGTAAGGTGCAAAAACTAGAAATTCAACAAAAGAGTCAAGACAAAAGTATGGTTACCAATAAAAGGTTACAGGCTCAAAAGGGCCAACTAGTAATATAATATTTAAAAAGGCAAAAATTTATAAGACAAATCGAAGAAAGCCTATTATCGTCTTTTAAAAAGAGCAATACTTTTTTATTCTGCTTCAATAATATGCATGGCAAGTTCTAGACTAAGATGCAAAACATAAAATATATGAAAATTCTCACCACACATTGAACAAGTCTCAATCAAGATGGATCAATTCTACTTCTAAAATAGACGGGGTCATAACAAACTACAAAAATAAAATATGTTATATACAGAGTCACAATCATGAGCCTAGATGTCAAAAAGTCTATTATATGTTTAGCAATCAAGCATTCAAAAGAAAGTACTACTCAAAATTAGGCCTAAATAGCAAGTAACAAGTCAAAAGTCTTTTCTTTTCTCTTTCAAAAAGTAAAAAATAAAAAAAAACAAATAAAAAGAAAATCTAGTCCGAAAATATAAAAAAATAAAAGATACTCAGTTAAAAAGGGACACCCCTTGGAAAGAACCGAAAAGAAAACCAAGGGGTGGGTAAGCGTACTTCTACTAAAGATAAAAAGTTTTAAACAAAGCTCAAATCTTTTTGTCCTTTTAAATATTTTCAATTTTTTATTATAATTATATATATCTTTTAAAAAAATTACAAAAAATTGGGCTACCTGCATAAAAGAATTTACTTTTTAATTTTTTATGAGAATAGTTTTCCGTTATAGGTCCATAACGTAGACTAGGTCCCCAACACAGACTAGCGTGGTCCTCACTGTCAAAATTTTTTTTTTACAAAAGAAAATCTAAAAATTATTATCACAAATATTTTTTAAAAAAACTAAATTACACTCCACCCTAAACAATATATTTGGAAGGATCTCCATCCCGCACTTGAAATGATGCTATGTCCCTAAAGCATCAATTAAAATTAAAAATAAGGGTTAGGAAAATTCCCTGAAGTCTCTATGTCTAGCTAGTAGCACGTTCTATCAATATTTATCAACGTCCATACACACCCCACACTTAAGCTAAAAAATGCTCCTTTTCTTCAAATTTTGAGTACTTAGACTTCCCCTAACCATCAAAAAACAACACAAAAATGGACAATAAAAATATAAAAATAAAAATAAGAAGCTACACTACTAATTGGGTTGCTTCCCAATAAGTGCCTGATTTAACGTTACGACACGAGTTAAGTCACCACCCATGTTTCTCTCCATTTTGAACTTATGAATTGTACCCCCAACTTTGCATCAAAAAACTTTTTTCACTCCAGGGGTGGTGGTATAAAGTTGAAGGAACCAAAAAATAGTTGTCGCAATTTGTACTTCTTGACCTTTAAATGAGGAATGCACTTATTTGGTTTTACTAGTTCAAGAATATAAATATATTGTTCCTCCGTCTTACACACTTTCATAGTCTTGGATAGCTTGATTAATATGTCGCTATCTAAGAACAATGTATAAAAATGATAGGAATGAGGTACAGTACGTCCTAACTCATGATTTTTATTACTATTTACATCCCCTTAATTACTCTTGTCATCAGCGATAACATCCATAACAGTATGTAGTTAACTATCAAATTTTAACTTCTCAAGTAGGCTTATAAGTACTTTTCACCCTCACATAACTCATCTTTAAAGTTGTGAATATTGAAACTAAGCTTTCCGAAGTCTAGAATTAGCTTAGCTCTTTCATTAATGAAGTATGAACACATTCTTAAAATTTTTTCAAAAAGACCGTCATGTTCATCTAATAATTTTCTGCAAAGATCCATACTATCAAAAGCATAAAAAATATTAGATTCTTCACATATAGGGTTTGTGGAGGGGACATTGAGAATAATCTTTCCATCGACCACCACACCATTTACATATCATATCAAGAAAATGTAATATATCACACAATTGTTTCTTTTTTTACAAAAAAATGAAATATATACAAACAAAAAAATAAAAAAAGAAACTTAAATAAATAAAAATAAAAAGTGTAACCTATAAAATAATTAATATCTAAGTCCCCAGAAATGACGCCATAAATTTATTTTGTCCAAACGCACGCACAAGTGTACGCGGTTGTGCAAGAAATAAAGTGGCTCTTTTTAGGAGCCAGATGTCGAATCCCCAGGAACTTGTTAATTAAATATTACTAAATTATACTAATTCTAATTATTTATTTAAGCACTAATTTTAAAGATGAATTTATATTAACTAAACTTAAAATTTAAATAAAATAACTGGTTACTAAGAAAATATCAAATTTTTACACAATCAATGAATAAATCAAGCTAAGATTATTGTTTAACTAATGGTCATGTTTAGTATTACTTTCATCAACTTATTTAATTATCTAGTTGTTGATTCACGGGGTTAATAACATGGTCAAGATCGTTATACCTCTAACCTTCTACCATAATTCAAAACCTAACTACATTGTTGACTGAGATAGATTTGACCAATTATGGAGCATTAAGATTTCATCCCGTGTTTGAACCAAGCATGATTCTAGGTATATCTCTATCCTAGATACAAATCAATCTAACTTTTTTGATAAAGAAGGATGCTACTTTTTATCTTCCACTTTCTATCCCTCTATTCCTCTATGGAGTTCAAAAGTAGATAATATATTTATTCTAATGGTAGCTAAACATTCAAATAGTAAGCAAAAGCATATAAGAACAACTAATATGATAAAATAATATGTTGAATCAAGATTTACTAAACAATCATCTTATTTAGTTACCATAATTCTAGAACTAGAAATTTAAATCAAAACAAACATGGAGACATTGCAAAAATTCATTCAAAGAAATTAAAAGATGTAAAAATAAATAATAAAGGAGAAGAAAAGATGAAACCAAAGTTCTCCTGCCTTCACGGCTGCTCCTAGCTCTTCCTAGGTTAAAAGTTATGTAAAAATAATTTTATGGAATATTTATTTGAATAGGAAAAAAACCTATGTAAAATAACTTAGTCCAAAAGAAATTGGAAAACCGAAAACCCAGAGGAATGAGTTCCATGTAAACGGTGCGTCGCTTCAATAATCCCTTATGCTTTTAAAGCCTACGATGTTGTAATGACCCTCCTGGTTATTTCTCATTAAATGCATTCTTTTCGTCATTCAAAGTGTTCTAATAGCAACCCCAAGTCATAAATGACTTACTAGAACTGACTACTTAATTGCCTCACCATTCCTTTGGGATTTATGCCCATTATCCTATTTTGGAGCTTTTAAAACTTTAATAGTTGATTTAGATCAAAACTTTAGATAAACGATCTTAGATTGGAATTTTGATGATTCCATCAGCTTCATAATTGTCAATTTACGCTAGTGGTATGGTCGAAATGAGCCTCAAGGCTTTCGATGGGAGTTTGGAGAATGAGGGTGTTTAGCCTTTAAGATTCGGCGTATGCTTTACCTTTGTCAAAAATTTTGGAAAATGCACTCGAATAAAAATTATGTCAGCGAGGTTATCTCTAGAATGTCGAGTTTGGTCTAGAATGAATTTTCATGCAATTATTGAGTGTTCTGGACTAATCCCGAGGACATTTATTAAATTGGCTAAAAATTATACTTTGGTGTGGGATCCTGTTTTGTCGAGATGACCTTGAACAAAAATTTCAATTGCATTGTTGAGTTGAAAATTATGAATTTGGTGGGTAGCAGGGTATTTTAAACCTTCACGTTAGAGGGTAGTTGGTCGAGATCGTGGAGGCTAGGTAAAATTGTCTTCACGTTTGTGGAGCCCTAGCCACGTTCTTAGAGAGATGGGTGGTTTCCTTGCACATTTGAGGGAAGATTTCCTCTTTGGCGGAGGCCAAGGGTATTTCCTTCCGTGATCACAGGAGCTCCTCTGCATTCGTGAAGGCCCGAGTCTTTTCTCTTTGCGTTCACGACCTACTATAGCCGCGTTCGCATATAGCAACTTGATGGACTATTAATTAAGACCAGACTCATTTTCACCTCATCCCTCAAAGTTCAAAAATTCATAACTTGAGTTCTAGAGCTCTAAGTTGGGTGATTCGAAGTCCTTGGCATCTCAAAAGTTTGTGGCTGTGTTGGGAGTTTGAATGAATTCTTTTTATTATATAGAGTGTTTCTATAGCAACCTAAGTAATTTATGACTTGTTGATACTAACTATTCAGTTACGAGGTTGTTCGTTTTGGATTTATGTTTATTTCATCATTTCTGAGTTTTTGAAACTTGAACAGTTGATTTTGGCCAAAACACCATGTAAAAAAGCTCATAATGGAATTGTGAAGGTTCTCTGGAATTGTTATAGTAGGATAGTGGAATGGTCAGCACGAGTCTTAAGGCTTTCAGTGCAAGTTTGGACCACTAAGAGGTTTAGACTCTAAGATTTGGCCTAAGTTTAATCTTGATCAACATTCTTGGAAAACACGCTCAGATAAAATTTTTGTCAATCCGGTTAATTCCGTAATTTTAAGTTTGGTCTAGAACAACCTTTCTTGCGCTTCCCGAGGTTTCCTGTCTAATCCCAAAGCCCTTTGTTGAATTGACTAAAAATGACACTTGGGTGTGAGACCCACTTTTTATCAAGATAACCTAGAATGGAAATTTGGACTTTTTCAGTGAGTTCAAAATATTAAATTTTGTGGGGTAGCATAGTTCATTTGCGCGAATAAGATTCAAAACGAATTCCGAGCACCTCATCGAAAACATAGAAAATGCCAAAATCTGATGTTGCAGCAGTTGCTAGTGGATGGTACTTTTATCCTTCAGGTTCATGGGTAGTGGGCCACAATTGTGGAGGCTTGGTAAAATGGTCTCTGCTTTCGCAGAGCCCTAGCTGCATTCGTAGAGGGGTGGGTGGGTGCCTTCCAAGTTTGAGGGAATGCTACCACGTTCATAGAGGATAAGGGCATTACCTTCCGTTATCGTAGAAGATCCTCCGTGTTTGCAAAGGCCTATTTCCCTCCTTTCCACATAAACAAAAGCCCGATTCCCTCCTCTCCACATTCGTAGGCTACTGTATTGCAGCACTTGGGGACTATTAGGGGACCTCCTTTTAAGGTAGTATTCATACTCTGGCTGCCGCCATGGTTGAATTTTCTTAGCTTTAAAGGTGAAAATTGCATGTCTCAATTGTGGGGTATTTTGATCCCTAAATTGTATTTCATTTTGGGATAGAAATTTTGTGAGCTAAATAGGATGTTTTCGCTGATTCAATTTCTAAATTCCCAGCGCGGATCTTACATTTTCAATTTAGACTCTGAATTTGATCAATCTCTATTTTTAGTAATTTTAGTGTCTAAATGATCGTAAATGTTGTAATTGTATTTTCGATAACGTGGTAGTGTTCCAAGGTCGTACGCAAGGAAAAAACTTAGGAAGTTGATTTGAAGCACGTACAATCAGTCTAAAGGTAGGATGTTCCCTCTCCTTAGACTAAGAATGATTATATAAATGTATGTTGATTTGTGTCATGTCTATTTTCTAGAACCCATAAGTTAGGACTTTTCCAGGTATTTCGGGTAGTGAAAGTATGTTGGTTGCGTAGTTGATCATCTATACCTTGTGGTGTGCCATAATTGTGTCTTGTGTTTATTATTGGAAGCATATGTCCTTAGTCTAGGCTTAGACTAGTGATTGCCATAGACTTACAAATTTTGGAGCCGTTAGGCCTTTGAGTCACTCTGACGTTGCTTCAGACAACTTAGCTTCTTGTAGATAGATATAGCAGACTTGAGTCTGATAGTCTGGGCCTTAGTTATGTAGTAACAAAACTCTTGGAACCTATATCCCTAATTCCCTCAATCCATCGGTTCCAATGTACTTAATTCTTTGTTCGGAAGTCACTCGTCGATTTCGGTTGGATTTGGTTTGGGTTTGGAGTAATTTATTGATGGCACTCGATTTGGGATTCTCCCTATGATGCTTGGTTGGTTGCTGATCCTAAATCTAACTGATTCACCTATATTCGTAGTTCAAGTCCCTGATTCACTCTATCTAGTACAGTTCAAGTCCATGCCTCGATATATTCAACCTTTGTTCGAGTCCCAGGCTATCTTCAATCATGGTTAGATTCCACTACTATTTGTAGTTGTGGTTAGATTCCATCACTCTCTGCATCTTTGGGTCAACTTTATCGCTATTTGTAGTCGTGGTTAGAGACCTTTTCCATTTTACATTCTTGGTTCGAGTCCTCAACTATGTTAATAGATAATTTGATTCACGTCCATGGAAGGTTGTAGTAATCTTGGAAACATCATTACGTTCTCCATGTTGATCTTAATTCTTCTGCACTTGTCGGGCGTATGAGGGTTTGTTCAGGTTTTACAAAAGCTTAGCAAGAGTGTACCCTCCAGGCATATGGGGGTCTGGGTGGATTTAGTTAGTTGTTATCTATTTCTTTTTATGTTATTACACTCGTATTCATTCCACTTAGATTTCCACCCTTTGTCTCTTGTTGTGTTTAAATTCTAGCATTCTATATTATTTTTACTTTTCTTGCTCAGTCGGCCTATGATGCTTACTGGATGATGTACCATGTATTTATGATACTTATAATGCTTTAAAATTTAAGAATGTGCGTGTATTTTAAGCATATATTAGAATGTTTGATGTTGGTTGTGCATATTGTGCAGAAAACTAAGTCAAAGAAATGATTGACGAATCATAGCACCAAAGAAACGTAATTTTTGAGGTCTACGAGCTCAGACTACAACTCATCATCTGACATACGGGTCATAGGTTTTATTCGTCAAAGAAGCAATGAAGGAATGAAGGAACAGTGAAGGAAACGAGTAGGTTATATGGCTCGTCGACATTTAATTAAGGCATAGCAGTCAGTAGTGGCTAGAAGTTGCAAGTGGCGAAAGGAAAGTGTCTATGATCCCTATTGACAAGTAGTGTTCAAGGTAACCCGTAGAGAGTTGTCATTTAGAAGAAGAATCCATCAATGCAAGGTGAAAGAGTACGAGGCGGGTCTATGGCTCGTCTGAAAGCTTACGACCCATAGACCCTATCCGAATTTTAGTCTTCCTATGGTTTCCAAATCCATATTTATTTAGAAAAGTTAGTCTATAAATACACTTCTTATATTTAGATTTTTGGATGTACGTTTTTGGGTTTGAAAATATAGGTTAAACTACTTTTGAGCTTTTATTCTTAAATTTGGGTTTTTATTATCAATATTTTACGGATGGATTTTATTGAAGATTTTTGAGCTTTCACACCTCTTGTTGTAATTTTATAAAAAAATATTTAACTTGAATGCTATTAAGTGTGAACACGTAGTTATGAGTAGCTAATTCCACAACTAGGGTTGTGAGAACTATAAAGAATTAACGATGTTGAACTTAATAAAAATTATTTCTTGAATAGTGTGCATGCACATATTATTTTTCCCTTTGATTTGATTACTTTTTAACGGTGGGTAACGTTAGAACTCACCTTATCCTTACTTGCCGAATCAAGGAGGTAACGGATGGGAAAAGGAATTAAACAACGAGATTAGAACTAATCGTCCTCATCTAATTAGCTTGAACGGATCATGGGATAGCCAAATTTGGGATCATTGGTAAGGGATGGTAAAGCATACACTCATAGACGGATCAGGTTGCGTAGTAAAATTTATTTATTTATTGGATCAAGGACTTAGGAGAAATTAACTTACCGATTCTACATCTAGCACACTAGGAAAGAATTACTAATAAAAAAGTCTACTTAGTTAAGGATTTGTGGGGAACACATAAAACCCTAGTTTCACTTCTTATTTAATTAAACCACATTAAACTGTACTTTTGTTCGTTGACATTTTCTATTTGATTTATTGAATAGTTTATAACCCCCCCTGTTTATTTTCTCTTTTTACAGAAAGAAGTTGATTGCTAAAGAAAATAATAAAAAATTCAATCTAACGTCTAAACCATAGTCCTCATGGGATCGGCCCTAACCTTCGTTGGTTCTATATTTTATTGACGATCACTTTATGCTTCTTTAAGGAGGTGTAATTTGAGCATATCAAATTTTGGCGCCATTTCGAGGAATTTGACTTTTAGGCTAAGATTAATTTTATTATTTGATTGGGAATCGTTATTTTCTTATTATACATTAATTTTCCTTTTATTTGTTCTGTAATAGGTTTTGATTCCAAGTACATGACAAATACGAGAAGTCAAGGCAATCCCTTTATTTCCTTCAATCCTGAAATTGAAAGAGCATAATGTAGGATGGCGAGAAACAACAATAATAACTAAGGGCACGATCTTGGGGATGACGCAGAATATATTGGAGAACAACATGACAATGTACCACAACATCCTCTGTAACATCAATCGTAGAATGTCCTTAATAACCCACAAGCAGCAAGGTAACGTCCTCCACCGAGACAACGTCCTAAATTTGGCATATGGAACAACTATGGTGTTCATCCTAATGCTGGTGAAACTACTGGTGTGATTGTGTTACCTCCAGTGCCTCCAGGAACAAAGTTTAGCATCACTAGTGGGCTAATTCAAATGCTTTATAGTAGATGACTATTTTCGGGATTGCCATCTGAAGATCTATACATTTATCAACAGAATGTGGAATATGTTTGTCAAAGTAGTATTGGTGACCCAGACTTAAATATGGATATCATTGGATTGCGCGTCTTTCCATTATCACTTACTGGCGATGCTTTAATTTGGTTTTCCGAACTTCCGTACAACTCCATCACAACTTGGGATGAATTACACCTAGCATTCACGGAGAAATATTTCCCATTATCCAAGAAGTTGAAACTAACTGTCAGAATTAATAATTTCCAATAGTTGCCCGGAGAGTCAATTTGTGGATCTTGGGAGAGATTTGTAAAGTATCTACGAAGCATGCCAAATCATAGGATAGTGGCGACTCACTTGTTGAGCTATTGTACCGTGCACTTGATGATAATGGAAAGGCTATTGCATAAACCATCACTAGCAGAGTATTTTTGGCTAACACTTTCTAAGGAGACGCAGAGAGACTTGATCGTGTTACAAAGACCAACAGAGCTTGGAGCACGAGGGACACAGAAACTTCAAAAAACACCTTTTTTGTTCGCACGAATCAGAATCCCAACTTACAAAATGAAGAGATACTTCAAAACCTCTCTCAATTAAAGACTAACATCAGGTTGGTAGTCAAAAGCATTGGATAAGAGAAAGTTAATGCAATTGACCATCAAAATAGGGCCCGAAGTTATGATGATTATGGATATGAGGAAGATGCCTATTATAAGAATGATCAAGTGGGGGGTTTTCGGACTAATACACAAGCATCAAATTAGGATTCTTGTCATCAAGGTCAAGGAAATCAAGGTCAAAACTATAACAACTACAATTGAGAGGGCCATTACAATCGCAACAACAATTACAATTGTGATGAAAACTACAATCGTGAGAATAATTACAATTGAAATTCTTACATTGATCGAAACCATGGGCAAGACAGAGAACGTGATTGGAAAATAAGAGACAACAACAATGGTGGTGCATAATTCGTACTTGCAAGAATCAAAGACATGATGGCAAAGATGATGAAAAAGTATGATGCAACAGAAGATAATCTTAAGGAGATACACAATGATCTTTCTGGAATGAATAAAACAGTTGAATCACATTATACATCCATAAAACTTATTGAGAAACAATTAGGATAGATTTTGTCACTTTGAATCCATACCAAAAAGGGACTCTTCTAAGTAATATAATTCAAAATCTAAAGAATGATAGGCAATGCATGGTGGTGACCACCCGAAGTAGAGTTCAAATAATTAATCCACCTATGCTAGAACTTGAGGATGATGTATACGACATGGTTGTTACTGAGGATGAAACCAAAATTCAAAATCAAGAAAGAAGCAATAGGCGATGAACCAAGCACCGAAAAAACTAAAAAAGGAGCTGGAAAGCATGACGATAGAGCAGGCAATGCAAAAGACGCTGTTACAACTCCAATTCTAATGCTAAGACCTCCCCCTTTTTTTCCGTGAAGATTGAAGAAAAATGACGAAGATGGAAAGTTCCTTAAGTTTATTTCTATCCTAAAACAACTTTGAGTGAATGTTCCCTTGATAGAGAAACTATAAAAAAATGACGAGTTATGCAATATTTATGAAGGATCTTGTCACAAAGAAGAGAATGGTAAGCTTTGAACCGGCCAACAATTTGCATCATTGTAGTACAATCACCACTCGCTCCCTTTTGCAAAAGAAAAAATACCCAGGCGCATTCACTATACAATGTACCATAGGGGTATTCAATTTTGCAAAAATGTTATGCGACCTGGGTGCTAGCATTAACTTGATGCCGCTAGCGGTTTTTTGATAATTGGACTTTGGAGCCCCCAAATCAACCTCAATGTGGCTCTTATTGGCAGATCGTACTGTGAAGAAGTGTGGGAATTATTTATGATGTCCTAGTGAAGTTGGAATCATTCATATTCCAGGCTGACTTCATTATTCTTGACTGCGAAGTAGACTTTGATGTTCCTATCATTCTGTATAGACCATTCTTGGTAACTGGACGTTCTTCGATAGAAAAGAAAACTGGCAAACTAAATTTTTGACTAAACAATGAAGAGGTAATTTTTGATTAATGCTAAGAAATGAATCATCACAATGATCTATGAGTTGTATTCGTGATTGATGTTGTCGACGATTTGCAATCAGACATATCTATTAAAGAGAGTTTGGGTGTTGAAGCTTTAGCTGTCGTTATCATGAACTTTGATAAAGATCACATTGGAGAGTATGATGAGATCATTTGTGCACTAAATGGCCTTGGGACTTTTAATCTCGCACCCACGAGACTCGATCCAGACTTGAAGAATAGGGAAACTCTGCCCACGAAGCCATCCATTGAGGAACCTCTAACTTTAGAACTCAAGGCATTGCTAGCTTACTTGCAATATGCATTCTTGGTACCAAACAACACACTACCGGTTAAAATAGTTGTTGATCTTCATCAAAAGCAAGTAGAAGCTCTTACATCTATCTTGAGGCATTTTAAAAGAGAAATAGGGTGGTCCATAGCTGACATCAATTGCATACCACCTGGCATCTGTACTCATAAAATCTAACTCATGCTGAATTTTAAACCAAGCATTGAATAACAACGACATCTCAATCCACCTATGCAAGAGGTAGTTAAAAAGGGAATTATCAAATGGTTAGATGTTGGAGTTGTTTATCCAATCGCAAATAGTAATTGGGTAAGTCCTGTTCAATGTGTACCAAAAAATGGTGGTATTACTATGGTGCCAAACGCAAAGAATGAACTTATCCCAATGAGGTCCTATCACCGGTTGGAGAGTGTGTATGGATTATCATAAGCTCAACTCATCGACTGAAAAAGATCATTTTTCAATGTATTTCATGGACCAGATTCTCGACCGTCTAGCTAGCAAAGGTTGGTACTATTTTGTTAACAGATATTCAGGCTACAATCAGATCTCTATAGCTCCAGAAGACCAAGAGAAGACCACCTTCACATGCCCATATGGGATGTTTTCTTTCAAAAGAATGCCATTCTGATTATATAATGCACCATCATGCTTTCAACGTTGTACGATGTCCATCTTTTCCGACATGGTGGAATATACAATTGAGATTTTCATGGATGATTTTTCAGTGGTTAGTGACTCATTTGAGAATTTCTTGGCCCATCTCCAAGACATACTAAAAATATGTGAAGAGTGCAACCTTGTACTAAATTGGGAGAAGTTTTACTTTATGCTAAATAAAGGCATTGAGGTAGATCGAGCAAACATGGAGGTAATTGCAAATTTACCTTCTCCCATCTCTGTAAAAGGTATTCAAAGATTTTTGGGACACACTGGATTCTATTTCCACTTCATCAAAGACTTCTTCAAAATAGCACATCCTCTATGAAAAATACTAGACAAGGAGACAGAGTTTGTTTTAGATGAAGCCTGTATAAAAGCATTCGAAGAATTGAAGAAAAGGTTAGTATTGACTCCTATGATTATTGCACCGAATTGGGAGTAACACTTGGCATAGTATTGGGACAAAGGCGTGAGAAGATTTTACATCCAATAAAGTATGCTAGAAAAGCCCTTAATGTTGCTCAAAGAAACTACACTATGACTGAACAAGATTTTCTTACCGTTGTGTTCTCTTTCGAGAACTTTAGATCTTACCTATTGGGCACCAAAGTCATTGTACACACAGACCAAGTAGCGGACTATCTCTCTAGGCTTGAATAACAGGCAATGTTAAAGTTGGAAGATGGTGTTGAGATAAATGACACCTTCCCAGACAAATAAGTATTAGCATCACATGACTTAATTCCATGGTTTGACGATGTTGCCAACTATTTGGTTAGCGATATAGTGTTGTCCGATTTAAATGTTCATTAATGTCGCAAGTTCATGTCTGATGTAAAGCATTTCTTTTGGGAAGAACCATACTTATTTCGTGTTTGTGCAGATGGGATTATTCATCGTTGTGTACCTGAAGTAGAGAAGATGAGTATTTTGAAAGCATGTCATTCGTTGCCCGTCGAAGGCCATCATAGTGGTATCCAGACAGCCTACAAAATCCTAAAATATGGGTACTATTTACAATAATTCACCAAGATGCTCATTATTTAGCCAAATCTTGTGATCATTGCTAAAGGGAAAGAGGAATTTCAGGGAAACATGAACTCCCACTCACCCCTATTCTAGTAATTGAATTGTTCGACATATGGGAAATTGACTTTATAGGACCTTTTGTGAGTTTAAGTGGAATGAAATACATCCTTATTGTAGTTGAATACATGTCTAAATGGGTTGAATCTATCACACTTTCCAACAATGAAGCAAAGAGTGTCACCGCCTTCCTCAACCATAACATATTCTCAAGATTTGGTACACCAAGCATAATAATCAGCGATGGAGGTTTCCACTTTTGCAATAGATTACTTAACGCATTACTTAAAAAATATGGGGTTCGACATAGTGTAGAAACTCCTTATTATCCATAAACTAGTGGACAAGTTGAAGTATCAAACCGTGAAATCAAGCAAATATTTGCAAAAATGGTGAGCGTAAATAGAAAGGATTGGTCAAGGAAGTTATATGACACTCTATGGGCTTACTACACTGCATTAAAGACGTCTATAAGTATGTTGTCTTATATACTTGTTTTTGGAAAATCTTGTCATTTGCCCGTAGAGTTAGAACACAAAGCTATGTGGGTATTGAAGAAATTGAACATGGATTGGGATGCGACATCAAAGCAAAGGATAAATCAAATAAATGAGCTTGATGAGTTTCACCTAAATGCTTATGAAAGTGCAGCCTTGTACAAAGAAACAATGAAGAAATATCATGGCCAAAAGATTGAAAAAAGCGGACATCTACGCCCAAAATATTGGTCCTTCTTTTCAACTCAAGGATGCATTTATTCTTGGGGAAACTCAAGTCTAAATGGTTGGGACCACTTAGAGTGAGTCAAGTCTTTCCAGATGGTGCAGTTGAGCTAGAAAATAAGGATGGTACAAAGTTCAAAGTTAATGGTCAATGAATCAAAGCATACATGGCCATAGAGGATGAAATCAAAATCGTGGAAGCATAGAAGCTTAGTGGAAGTCTGAGTAACTAAGTATATCTACGTCATGTCACAACCTTAAATCAAGCGTTGTTTGGGAGGCAACCCAATTTAGTCATGTACTTTTACTTGTTAACTTTTAGGATAACTTCGACTTTGTCAAGGTCCGTGTCAAATAAGAGTCACAAAAAGCATAAAAAAATAGGCCAAAGGTTGAATATGTTCCCATACCAACTTGTAAATACTAGAAATAGAAGGGGACTCAGAAAAATACACGAGTCCAGTGCACAGGTCATAGTAACTTATACGGCTCATACAATTGACTCGTCAACCACAAATTGAACACAAGAAGCAGTTTTAAGTTTACGAGTCTACTGTATGACCTGTAGATATCTCTACGGCTCATAGACTATACTCTTAGACTCAAGGTATATTTCTTTTCCTTTGAAACAAATGACGATGCAAGCCTACGACCCATGTCTACTCTTACGGGTCGTAGCTCACCTATTTCGCGGGTAGTATAACTGACCCGACCTGCATAACTGAAACGTATAAAATAAAGTCATTTGAAATGTTACAAGAATTCTTTCTCTTCTCTTCCAAACAAACCTCACCAAATTCCATCATCAATGCACGCAAGTTAAAACTCAAAACGTCTAAAATCCAAAAACCCCAACTCATTAAGCATCTAGGAATATCAAAATCAAAGTCCATCCAAGTTTAATATTCAGCGGATTTCCTTCTTTCTTATGGTAATTTGATCTTTCAATGATACATTTCATGTTTACATTACTTACATAGTCTTGACAAAACTGAAATGCGTTAATTAGTGTTCTAAGTTATAACAAATTTTATGCTTAATCGACTATATAGGGGTGATTGAATTGGTAGTGTAAGATTATTTTCTGAATTTGAAAATCTCTGAGGAGGAGGTGTTCTACGAGTCGTAGATAATTCTATGAGGAGTAATTACCCCTCGCCAAAGGATATTTAAAGTACAGTTGGGAAGCTTCCTAGGTATAGACCACTACGAGCCTACTTATGACTCGTATCCTATTATATATCTCATTCATATGGCTCGTCAATAGAATAGGCCAACTGCTAGAGTGTCAGGGTTATTTTGTGAGGTTTTTTATTTGTTAAAATGATAACTGGGAGCATTGGGTTTTGTTGAAATTGTGCCTATGATTCATTAACAAGAAACAAGCATGAAATCGTTCCTTTGAAATATATTTATCATCATTGAATCTTGCATTGTTCAAATAAAGGTTTTCTACGATTTGTAGACACTTCTACGGGTCGTAGTTACCCCTTCTAAACGACACCTCCAGATAAGTGATTAAGTTTTCACATTCACCAAGGGACACGAGTCTAAGTATGAGTCATAGATTAATCTACATCTTGTGCATTGAACTCGTCTAAAATAAACTGAAAAATTCCAGTAGCACAGCACTGAACCTACGACTGAACCTTACCGCCCATATAAACCCCTTATGGGTCATAAGGAACTTTCTTAACCAAACTTTAAAGACACAACACTTGCAGGTCTGTGTCTACGAGTTGAGTATACGGGCTATTTACTCTTCTACCACCTATATATTCTCCCTCGTAGGACCACAACACTATGACTATCTAGTTTTTTCTTTTACTTGTTTACTTGTTTTCTTGTTATGTTTGTGTCCTCACTCTCCCTCCACAGTTACAATTTCTCTAAAACAACCACCAAAGTAGGGTAGTGGCAAGAAAATTACATCATAGAAGGAATCCATGGAAAACTTTAGACTATGCCTCAAAGATGTGCCCACACATGCTGAACTTAGTACTTCCGAGAAAGAGTCCTCTCATGACTACGTGGCACCATTGGTGAGGAGATCCAAATCACATCACACCAACCAAGTCATCTCTTCATCAGTACCATGTGGAGACTCCCCCCACACCCACACATTTGCAACATCAGCATCCTCCTATTCTCAAGAGGGAGATTTAGAAGAGGTGGAGAAGAGTCATGATGATTATGTACCACCATTCACTCCAGGATCCGAATCCCCAATGGGTCCGTAAATTCATCACCAAATAAGAGGAGTGAGTGGCAGCAACGTTTGAAGATTCTTTGGCTTATAAAGAGCGACAAATTCAGGAATGTATTAATACCTTTGAGCTGAGGGTGAATGCAAGGTTGCAAGCCTTATCCAGTGCTGACATTTCTTCCATTCAGACTGAGATAGGAGCACTCCATGCGGAGATCACATCCCTAGCTATACCATCCCCTATACCATTTACTTTACTTATTGTTTAGCCGCTGCAATTTGTTGATTATTTTGTGGATGATGAGTACAAGGTGGTCTGAGACAAAAGACCCCATACTGAGGATGAAACTTTGGATAGGTATGAGGCAAGGAAGAGAAAAAAGAGGGACTGCCAGGAGGTTATGGAGGCCACTCAGCATCTATAGTGACCGAGGAGATATGACAAAAGGACGAGAGGAAGCATACTCTTGGAGCTTTGAGCTCCTGTATTAACACTCATGATGACACATAGACTGCCATGGTACCATATGTTGCTGCACCGGGTTCCAAACTGACGAACTCGGATGCCACCAAATAGACTTTAGCGCTTAGGCGCCACATGTTCTTTTCCCTTTCCCCCTTATTATTTTTACTATTTTTTGTACTACATTGAGGAAAATGCAAGGCTTTTAAAGTAGGGATGGGGTGGTTATAAATGAATGCACGAGTATCTATGTGAAGTTTGAGTACCCTAAACACTTGACTAAATCCTTGGGGTTTTCTTTTCTTTATTCTTTTTCCCCATAGGACCTTTTTAATTTATGTTGAACTGGCATGCTTAGGATGTATATGGAAAATAATAGTAGGTATCTATGGCATGAAGGCAAGATTTTAAATGAAAACAAATAGACTCTCTCTGAAATTTTCTTGAATTGCTTTGACTATTTTTTTGATAGATTGACTATGTAAGATCTCTGTGTGACATGATGTAAACCAATATGATAACACATGACTTATACTAAAATATGAACCAAAGATTGATGATTAACAATGAAACTTGTTGCCAAGTGTGTGTGAGGCATTTGTGTGTTTGGGCTATTTGTGCCAATCTAGAACTTGCCCCATCGGTCATACTATGATGATTGAACTGTTGGCTAGGAAAGGATCATAGGACATTTTTGACTTATTCCACTTAGCCTTAAAGAACCAACCAAACATTGTTTTACCCTTTGAACCAAAGATATAAGCTTCTAAAAGACCTTTTTGATCAAAGAAACCCATGTTTCAAATACCCTTAAGGCAAATGGAAATTCCTTGTTTAGGCCCCGGTCCCTCCAAGGATAAATATTCACCTCAACTCAAGCTAAAAGCCTAAGTTGAGGGTGGCTACTACGAGAAGAAAGCGAGAAAAGAAGGGGTATGAGAAAAGAAAAATAAAAGATAAAAAAGGTTTGAAAAATGATGTGTGAAAAGGAAGAAAAAGGTGGTTGGCTAAAATGAACAAATGGTTTAGAAAGAGTTAGCAAAGAGAAGCACAAAGCATAAGAAAAACGTATAAGCAAAAGCCATGCCTAAGGCGAAAGGAATAAGCGAAGACAAAGAGTGAAATGAAGTATGGGTTTGAATATGTGGACTCAAAGTTGATATATTGTTTGAGTAGGTCCAAAAGTCACTAAAATCTAAATGCACCACACCTTCTACCGAGCCTATGTTATAAGCCGCAAAAGTCATAGAGACCCTAGCTCAACGGTTCAAGAGTCTAAGTATTGAAAATAAGGACAAGCCTATGGTATTGCGCATGAATGTCTGAATTTCATTTGTGAGCGTGAGTATTTTCCCATGTCCTTGAAGTTTAAAGAATAAATGCAATTTATGAGTAAAAAAGGGACTTCCTTTTAGTGAGGGCACAAGTGGCATTGTCTAAATAGTCATCAAAATGGTGAATGTTATTTTTGGCATGTTAATTGTTTATTGGTATTGAAGTATCTAGCATTGATATACATAAGTTAGTCTTATTTGAAATAATGGTTGCAATAGTAACATGAATGAAAATTGGAAAGGGTCGGGAGTTAATAGGCGATGATTGTTGTACATTCCTAAATCTTATTTTGCATAGAGTCGTTAAAGTACAGTAGAGTCACTTGAGGACAAACAACTATTCGTAGTTGAGGGTGTTGATGTACATGTATTTACAACACTTTTAATTCTTTAAAACTTAAGAATGTGCATGTGTTTTATGCATATGTTAGCATGTTTGATGTTGCTTGTGCATATTTTGCAGGAAACTAAGTTAGAGAAATGATTGAGGGATCATAGCACTGAAGAAAGGTAATTTTTGAGGTCTACGAGCTTATACTATGACTCGCCATTTGATATACGGGTCATAGGTTTTAGTCATCAAAGCAGCAATGAAGGAATGAAGGAACAGTGAAGGAAATGAGCAAGTTGTACGCTAATCAACATTTAAATGAGGCTTAGCAGTCAGTCGTGGATAGAAGTTGCAAGTGGTGAAAGGATAGTGTCTACGACCCCTATTGACGAGTCGTTCTCAAGGTAACAAGCCATAGAGAGTTACCGTGTATAAGAAGAATCAATAAGTGCAAGGTGAAAGAGTACGAGTCGGGTCTATGGCTCGTCTGAAAGCTTACGACCCGTAGATCCGATCCGAATTTTAGTCTCCTATGGTTTCTGAATACATATTTATTTAGGAAAGTTAGTCTATAAATACACTTCTTAGGTTCAGATATTTGGATGTACATTTTTGGGTTTGAAAATATAGTTTAAACTACTTTTGAGCTTTTATTCTTGAATTCGGGTTTTTGTTATCGATATTTTACGATTGGATTTTATTGAAGATTTTTGAGCTTTCACACTTCTCATTGTAAGTTTATAATTTCTTCTAACTTGAATTATATTAAGAGTCAACATGTAGTTATGAGTAGCTAATTCCACAACTAGGGTTGTGGAAACCATAAAAAATTAATAACGTTGAACTTAATAAAAAGTAATTCTTGAATAGTGTGCATGCATGTATTATTTTTCCCTTCGATTTGATTGATTTTTAACGGAGGGAAACGTTAGAACTAGAATTATCCTTACTTGTCGGATCAAGGAGGTAATGAATGGGAAAAGCGATTAAACAACGAGATTTGGAGCTAATCATCCTCATCTAATTAGCTTGAACGGATCAAAGAATAGCTATATATGGGATCTTTTGTAAGTGTTAGTAAAGCATACACTCGTAGATGGATTAAATTGCGTAGTGAAATTCAACTATTTGCCGGATCAAGGACTTAGGTAAAATTAACTTACCTATTCTACATGTAACACACTAGGAAAGAATTACTAATAAAAATTCTACTTAGTTAAGGATTCGTGGGGAATACATAAAACTCTAGTTTCACTTCTTATTGATTTACACTACATCAAACCGTACTTTCGTTTGTTGACATTTGCTATTTGATTAATTGATTAGTTTATAAAAGATCCTCCCTGTTTATTTCTCTCTTTTTACGGAAATAACTTGGTTGCTAAAGCAATAATAAACAATTAATCTATGTCTAAACCATAATCCTCGTGGAATCGACTCTAACCTTCATGGGGTTCTATATTTGATTAATGATCACTTTATGCTTCTTTAAGGAGGTGTAATTTGAGCGTACTATTGGATACCTATTGTTTTGGTACTCATAGTACACTCTGCATTATTTTTCATGATGCAGGTTCGATCACCATCTACAGTGTTGAGATCGAGCAAGCGGTAGGCGGACCCAAAGACGAGAGTGAGCACATGTCGTCCTAGATTTACCCCTCTCCTTCTATGTATATTATGACTAGTCTTTTACTTTTTTTAGACAAGTCTTTTTCCTATGGTCCACTATTGGGTCTTGTATTCGTTTTGTAGTAGCTTTGTACTTGTGACTTTCTAGTTTTGGGAGGGGTCCCTTATTGTATATATTTTTTGTTTTGTTCTGCTTATTCTTATATATCATTTTTATTTCTTATTTAGTTTCTACCTTTAATCCCATTACTTATAGTTCTTGGATATGGGTTAGCTTACCTATTGGTGGGTTATAGTGGCTTCCATCTGATTTCGAGGAATCAGGTTGTGACATACGTGGCAACAATGCATTTTCTTTGGAATTCTTCTTTAAACTGCACCTTTTATATACTATATATTTTTTATTTTAAATTGAATCCATTAAGCTGTCTGCTTAATTTTCTTTTATAATCTTCCATCTTTAATTCGTTCGGCTCCAAATATCTTCATCTTTATGTCAATTTAATCCTACAAAAAAAGTACACTATTTAGCACAATCCATAAAATTTATGCTTAAAAAAATAAAAAATACTAAATGTGAGGTGAATAATGACTAAAAATATGTAGTTTTAGCCTTACATCACTCCTCCTGTACACTTAAAAATTCCCAAAGTCTCTGAACATTTTCTACGGACATATTCAACGGTCCGTGGAAACTTTCATGAGCCATTGAGATTGTCCGTAGAAGTCAGAAATAGAAAAATATTTACCAAGTTTTGAAATGACCAATGAGCCCCATATACGGCCCATGGTTCCATCTATGGTGCATAAATGCTGCTCGTGGTTCTTAACTTCAGCAAAACATTTCTAACTTTTCTGGGCTTTTTATTTCTGATCTGAGTTTGGATTTTTGGAGTGTTACAAAGCATCATAGGCAGACCTAGATTAGTTCCACACAAAAAGTCATAAAATAAACAGAAACAACAAGCATAAACATATCACATTTAATATTTCCTAAATTCACATAATACATACTTACCTAAGTCCTTCAAATAATAATAGCATTTTATTATTACATTGTTAGCTCAACCAATAGTCTTTTCATTATCATCATTTCTCATATATATAAATATATCTATATAAGGATAATCAATACATATATTATAATAAAATAAAATTATTATTTTATAGAATATATTTTTCAGCTTACTAACAATTAAAATATGAGAAGTATTATTCGTATCACTTGTCATCAAACATTTCCACTGCCCAAAACCATCCAGTACATTAATATTTCGATTAACCATAAAATATCAGATGCTCACGGTAATGGAGACACATATATAAATCACTATTGTTAGAAAGGAACCATAACACACAACCAATGCTGCAAGATATACCTATATATAAATTTTCTAGATAACTAACCTCATTCCAACATATCATTATCATCAATCACTCGACACATATATCACCACAACAATAGCATAATATATACTCTTTATATTATAAGTAAACATACATAATCATGGAAAAAGTATCCATAATGATTTTGCAGTTGAAAAAATCTTTGTATCACATCAGACTCATCGCTCAGTCCCTCAATAACTCATCTATACACACACGCTAAAAAGTATCTAATATTGCTCATCTAGTCATGAACTGCAGGATCCTAGGTGTCCATGTACTGTATCAACGTTGTATCTAATTCAACACAAAATTACCGTCCGTAAGATGACATCATACTCAAGCCACTCCTCATCATGATAGTATGTATCCATCACATAGCCATGCATCATACAAATATGGTACCCGATTAATAACTCGTAATCTCTCATTCATAAGTTCATATTGGACTTGAACCACTCTTCATCAGAATATCATATGTATTATTTCTATATTAGCATATCTTAGTATGCATCACTTTTGTAGTTATCTCTCAAGACAACACAAAAAATAATGAATCATCGAAAGTTCACAATTATAATCATTAGTCAAATAGACAATTCAACAGTTCCACATGCTTAGTCATACAAGCATCATTAATGGAAAACAATAACAAATACAGACTATGCCCAAAAATCGATCAACATGTTATACAAATCATATCACATACAAGAGACTAATCAACGTCTAACTCTAAATAGATCTTTAATTATCACATTCTCTTCCCTGTATTCAAGTTGCATATACTGATTTAAAGGAATAGCTCAGTCATGCTTCACTTTAATTACTATTTTAGGATTAACCCTTTCTCACTTGATTTGAGTACAACTTAACTTCCTCATTGTCAATTTTTTTCACTTTACATATTTACAAGTTTACTAATCGTGCAACCCTACAAGGGTTCACCAATCCACACATCATTACAACTAAAAAATCCTTTCATTCTCAATGACCATCATCACGTACAACATAATTTCATTACAAACATATAATAAATACAACCAATTTTTACTCTATCAAATTCCTAAATTTCTTCCAACTTAAATATAGTGACTTCCAGCTAGCCCTTTAGAATTTATCCCAATTATTTCATTCATATAAATCATTCCGAGGTTGGCCTGATGACTAGCTTCTTTCGGGTGTTAGGTCTAGTTAGCATATGTCTGTGATGTGTCCAGCAAGGCCCATTCTGTTGATTCATTTTTGTGGTTTGGGAGTTTACCATGTATTTTCTATTGACTTACCTGGCCTACCCCCATAGAGATATATTGAGTTTTCCATAGATTTGGAGCCAGACACTAAGCCCATCTCACTTTTACCTTACAGTATGGCTCCCGCAGAGATTTGGAGCTTAGTTCTCATTTTGGGGATCTCCTAGGTAAGGGGTTTAATCATCTGAGTGTGTCACAATGGGGTGCTCATGTCCTATTTTTTAAGGAGAAGGATAAGACTATGCACATGTGTGTTGACTACAAGCAGCTGAACAAGGTGGTCGTGAAGAACCGTTACCCCATGCCTAGAATTGATAATCTGTTTGACCAACTATATAGTGCCGCCATGTTTTCTAAGATTGATTTGAGGTCCGTCTACCAACAGTTAAGGATTAGAGCTACTGACATTCCTAGGACTACTTTACGGACTCATAATGGCTACAAGAGTTCCTTGTGAAGTCTTTTGGGCGTACTTATGCCCCCACAACCTTTATCGAACTTTTGACTAGAGTATTTTTGCATTATATTGATTCTTTCATGATCGTATTAATCAATAATATACTAGTATACTCGCGAGGTTGAGAGGAGCATGCACAATATTTATCGATTGTTATCCAGACTTTGAGCGATCTACAGTTTTATGCCAAATTCTCAAAGTATGAATTTTGGTTAGTGTCTATTGTATTTCTAAGGAACATAGTGTTAAAGGAGGGTATCATGGTAGAACTGGTGAAGATTGAGGATATTGGTAGTTGGGCTTTGCCTATATTTGTTACCGAGATTTAGAGCTTTGTCTAATTGCCTAGGTATTACATGTCCTTCATCGAGGGTTTCTCTACTATTGCAGCCCCATTGACTCATTCGACCTATCAGGATGTCCCTTTTGTATGGTATGAGGAGTTGGAGTTAATATTTATGAGTCTTAAAGAGTTGCTTACCACTGCTTCATTTCTTACTCTTTTAATTGAGGGCGGGAGCTTTTTAGTATATTGTAATTCATCTCGTGTAGGTCTTTGTTGTGTTCTGATGCAGTAGGGCTGAGTTATTGCTTATGCTTCCACACATTTAAGGGTGCACGAGTGAAACTACCCCACTCATGATTTAGAGTTGGCGGTGGTAGTTTTTGCACTTAAGATATAGAGGCACTACTTATTTGGGGTCTATTGTGTGATATATACAGATCACTACACCCTACAGTACATTATGAGTCAAATGGACCATAACTCTAGAAAGTGGCTAGATTGAACATTTAGAAGATTCTGACATTTCAGTTCTCTACCGTCCGGGCAAGGAGAATATAGTAGCGGATGCCTTATACCAGAAGTTGGGGAGTATGGGTAGTTTAAGTTACTTGCCTACTGTGGAGGGACCCCTAGCCTTGGAAATCCATAACTTGGATAATAGGATGGTCAGGTTGGATATCTCAGATTATGGATCGATTTTGGCTTTTATGGGAACTCAGCCATCTCTATTGGATGAGATTCATGGTTGGAAGTTTGAGGATGGAGCATTGGTGGAGCTTTCGGAGTTTGTATTGCAAGGAAATGGTGATCAAGCGGCCATAGATTCAGATGGGGTGCTACGAGTTGATGGCCACCTCTATGTTCGCAGAGTTGGAGATTTTGTTCAATTGATCCTTCGCAAGGACCATGATTGTAGATACTCTATTAATCTGGGCACCACGAAAGTATATTGGGATTTTATATAGCATTAAGAGTGTCATGGCATGAGGAGAGATATAGTAGAGTATGTCTCTCATTATTTGAGTTACTAGCAGGTCAAAGCCGAGCATCAGAGACCTAATGGGATGTTTTAGAGATTACCCATTACTGAGTTTAAACTGGAGCATATTACCATGGACTTCGTGATGAGATTACCTCGGACACCCAGATGTAGTGATGGTATTTGGGTCATCATTGATTAATTGACCAAGTCAGCACACTTCTTATCAGTATAGTCTACTTTCAGTACAAAGCGTCTAACTCGTGTCTATATTTAGGAGGTGGTCCATCTTCACAGGGTACTAGTGTTTATTATATCAAATAGTGGGTCTCAATTTACTTTTAGTTTTTGGAGAGCTTTTCAGAGAGAGTTAGGCACCCGAGTTGATCTTAGCATGACATTTCATCCACAAACTGATAGCCAATGAGAATGCACTGTTCACATTTTAGAGGATATGATGCGATCTTTTGTGTTGGAGTTTCAAGGTTATTGGAAGTAGTACTTGTTTCTAGTGGAGTATACATACAATAGCAACTACCACTCTAGTATTTAAATGGCCCTATTCGAGGTCTTAAATGGTTAGTGTTGCCACTCTCTGGTTGGATTTTGTTGAAGTCTTCAGATACTAGGACACACGGTACTGATTTACTACAGGATGCCTTAGCTAAGGTGCATACTATTCAGGATAGCTTGAGGACATCTCATATTAGACAATTAAATTATGCTAATCACAGGTGCCTACCTTCGTTCTTTGAGGTTGGAGATTGGGTATTCTTGTGAGTGTCGCCATTTAAGGTCATGGTGATATTCGGCAGGTGTGGTAAGCTTAGCCCCATGTATACTTTGCATTTTGAGATTCTGAGGAGAGTTGGAGGGGTTTCTTATGAGTTGGCTCTACCTCCAGCATTTTTCACTATACATCCAGTGTTCTATGTTTCTATACAGCGCAGGTAAATCCAGATGAGTCCCACGTGCTTTAGTATGATTCTGTCGGTTTAAATGATCATCTGACCTTTGATTAGGAAAAGGTTGCTATATTAGCTAGAGATGTTCACCAGCTTCGTTCCAGGTCCATCCCTGTGGTTAAGGTCTAGTGGTGACACCGTCCGATCGAGGATGCTACCTAAGAGACCGAGCAGGAAATACAAGAGAAGTTCACCAGCTTATTTTAGCCTCCAGGTAGATCATTCTCTTCACTTTCGCAAATGGAAGTTCCTTTAGTAGTTCATGTTGTAATGACCCTCTAGGTTATTTTTGTATTTCTACTTCCATTTCATTGTTTAGAGAGTTCCAATAGCGACCCTAGGTCATTTATGACTTGTTGGCACTGGTAAATCGATCGCCTGGTCATTTGTTTGTGTCTTTGACTCGTTTTCCTTCTTTGGAGCTTTTATAACTTGAAAAGTTGAGTTTGGTCATAAATTTAGGTAAATGACCACAAAACTAAATCTGACTATTACTTCATCTCTAAAATGGCCAAATTAGCCTAGTAGGATGGTTGGCATAAGTATTGAGACAATCAGTACTAGTGTGGGGCCATTTGGTGCTTTTACCTCTTAAATTTGATAAATGGTTGAGTTTGGACAAAGTTCTAGGAAAACACACTTGGATGGAAATTTTAACAACACAGTTAGCTCCAAAATGTCGAATTTGGTCTACAATGACCTTTCATTTGACTCCCGAGTCTTCCAGACTTATTTTGAACCCCTAAATGATGTTTGTTAAAAATGGAATTTAGAGTGGGACCCATATTCAATCATAACGACCTCCTATGAAAATTTCGACTACACCATTGAGTTTAAAATATTGAATTTTGTGAGGTATTATATAGGTTCTGCGGGCACGGGATTCCAAACTAATTTTGAGCACCCCACTGGAGTTTTGGCAGTTTGTAAAATCAATTGTTGCAGCTAATGTTGGTGCAAGCCTCCCTTGACCCTCGCATTATCTAGGTTCTAGGTCGAGATTGAAAGGGTCCTATTCCTTATGATTCGCAATCATGAGGATCCCTACGCAATCGCGATAGGTATTTTTTTCGATGTCTCGCTCTCGCGAGCCTTGTAGAGCTTAGAAACTCGATTCCTCTCTCAATTTTAGCTCCAATATTGATTTGAAGCTCCGTGTGAGGTGAATTTGCATCTTTAGCTGTTGTCTCTTGTTATTTTTAGAATGGAATTGTGGTGAATTTTGGTGTACTATTTCTTCATCATTTTAGCTCCGTATTCAGCAAATCTTGGAGGTAAATTGTGGGGGTTTTTCGCAAGAAATATCGTGGTGTGATTTTTTTTGATCGTGGGAGCATCCTTTTTGGTAAATTTCCATCCTAGATGTCGTCCTTCTTTGTTTTTTTATCTTAAACTCGAGATTTTTGAGGCATGGTCGTTTTGTGTCACTTTCCAACCTCGGGATGTGTTTTAATTTGTTAGTTGAACTTGGGGTGCTGTTTTGGACCAGTTTTTGGGGTCAATTCCGAAATTCAAATGAGAGTCCCACATTTCCCATTTCAGACCCCAGAATTAGTCCATCTCCGTAAATTGTGATTTTAATGTCAGAACGACCTTAACGGCTATGTGATTATATATTTAAAATTGGGGCAATGTTTTGAGACCGTGTGGAAAGAAAAAGCTCCGGTAAAGTGATTTTGAGTGCGCATGTTCGGACAAGAATTGTCTAGCATAATACTTTTATTAGGAAAGAAATTAATTTATGATACATATAATATTTTGGAACACAAATAACATATGAGAAAATAATCCTCAAACTATACGACATATGTGCTAAGATTTTCTTGAAGCATATAAAATGTACATATATTTTTCGTGTAAAACATAGAGTATAAGAAATTGATCTGGAAAAAAACTATTCTAGGAATATAGGATCTATGAATAATATTTATGTAGGTAATCCTGAAGGAATACATAACATGTAACTACTCGACTTTATGCCACATTTGACATACTATTACATAAATTATAGTTTTGAAACATATATATTTATGTCTTATAGAGAATAAATCATGTCTCATTTGTGTGGTTAAACTTCAACACATTTATTATATATAACTTTTGAAAATGTATAACACACAAACAAATGATCTACGAGGCATGTGACATATAAACAGGTGATTTACAACATCTTTAGCATATAAGCAATTAACCTTTAACTTATGAGTATACATCTTCTAATGTATATGAATATAACATTTAATCTAGCATCCTATAAAATGCATGATGCATGAGCAAAAAGTTTGCGATGTCATGTAACATGTGAGGCCTTATTTTACAAAATATATAACATATAAACACATTCTTTATGAAATATATAACACTTGAACAATAATTTATATGTATCACGACTAGCTTATAGATATATTATCTAAAATTTAAATTACATACAATTAATTATATTTTGAAAAGCATTACACATTTATCAGTATATTTATAAAACCTAGAATATTTAAGCACATTATTTATAAAATAAATGACATGTAATTAATAATTCATATGATGTATAATATATAAAGGTCTTGTATAAGTAGACATTTTAAAAAATTTATTACATACAAATAAATAGCATATGACCTATTGCACGTATCCATATAATCATGTGATCAAGTATTTCTTAAAACTAGTAATATAAGCAAATAATTCATGAATCATATAATCATGTAATTTTTATCTTACCAATTATATAATATATATAACTGGTTTGTGTAACATGTAGATATGTCTCGCTAAACAACTAAGTAAGACTTTGTAGATTAGCAATTAAGTTGTTATAAACTTAAAAATAATTTGTAGGAAAATGATAAACAATCATCAATGAATAACACAATTTTTTATATGTCCGCAAATAAAATTACCCTCCTCTTCTACCAATAAACATTACCAACCACCCAAAACCTACCACCAATGTACCAAATTATGAAGCCACAATAAAACCTAAACCTAATGAATGCAGTTACCCCAAAGTTTCCACAAATCCAGTGGTCATGATACATGGAGATCCTACTGTAATGTGAAAATCATCAGAGATTCAAAGTCTTATCATCATAGAAAATTTGCAATATGCTAGCATTGGGAAAATTTGTTATGGCAAACCTGAAATAGGAGAATTAAAGAAGGTGATTCTGAAGCAATGTTAAATCAAAGGAGAATGTAACATTGGACTATTGGACACAAGGCATATACTTATTACATTATCTTTGATCAAAGACTATATGCAATTGTTGTCAGCAACGACATCCTGTGTGAAAGCTAAGGAGGCTTATTCGAAAATACGCACGTTGAAGTGGGATCTATGATTTGAAGTGGATATAGAGACGACAGCAAGAGTTTTATGAATTTCAATACCTGATTTTCCACCAAATATCTTTGCCAAGGAAATGATATTCTTAATAGCGTCAGTTATGGGGAAGCTCTTAACAGTTGATATGGAAACAAAAAATTAAACTAGACCAAGTTATACGAAAGTCAAAGTTAAAGTCTATTTGATAGCCAAGCTACCGCAGAGAGTAAAAATTATTTAAGAGAATGATTGCACAAGAGAGTTATATAAAATTGAAGTGTAATACTATTCAATATGATAATATTTCCAAATATTATCACGAGTGTTGCTTATAGGGACATAATGAATCTGAGTGCTGGAAGATTCATCATGAATTACACAGAGAAGAAGAGGAGCAGCAAAGTCCAAGGGAGATTAAGAAACAAGGAGGAAGAGGAGTACGACAGGAGAGGGTAATGGCTAGTGGAATAGTGGTGGAAAATTCATAAAAACATCAATGGTTGAAAAGGAAAAGTAGATACAGAAGTGACTAGTTTGGGCATGTAGTGAGGGCGGTAAAGCATAATACTCAGGATGCGGAGGTATTAGAGATGGTGCATTCTTTTGCATCTCTCAATGAGGAAAAAAACAAAGATGGGGAACAAGGGAAATACCATCAAAGAATAATAAGTGCAAAGAAGTGGGTTGATAAAGTCTTCATAAAAAAAGAGAATAGGATGGAAATATGAGGAGGGAATAGAGGAGGAAAATTTTATAAAAATTGATGAAAATGAGGAAGGATCTGAAAAGGGAAGAGATGAGGGAGATGAATAAAAGGAAGAGTTTAGCAGGGATGAAATTGGGAATAGTGGAGCTATAGTTGTAATGGAAGAAAAAAGCGAGGAGTTATTTCCACTAGCAATTCAAATATCCAATCAAATTGAATTTAGCGTTGAGGAAAACAAAAATCTTGACGAAGAAGTGTAAGACCCCATAATTCAAATGTATAGATTCTAGAATATTTGAAGTTTGTTTATCTATCTTAGCTTATATTGACTCTTAATTCATGGAATTGTTGATTTATCAAAGGTCCTTATATGGAAAGATGAAAAGGGTTTTAAAGTGTCTGGGTGGGTTGTATTAAAGATGTCTTGATTGACATATTCCATTACTGTCATGCATGGTCTTATTGATGTTATCAATTTGAAAGCTGAAATGAATAGAATCCACCTAGTTTTACTATATTTTAAATGAAGTTTTAATTAAAATCTTTTGAATTCAAATGAATGTTTTTGAAATCAATTTCTACGATCAAAGAAGGGTTTTCGATGATCTATTCTACCGAATGATGTTTTGATCATCTAAAGCTACATAAATGATTATGCTTTTATGTTATATTAAACTACCACATGGGATTGACTTAGCATCAAATAAGTCATTAATGTGGGATTTGGTAAAGGAATCCAACCCCTTGTCTCATTTAATATGTGTCAACATAGGACCCCTTCTATGCTTAGGCTAGTGGATCCACAAATAGACCTAAATGTTAAAGAAATGAATGAAGTTTGATAGATTTCTACCCGACAAGTAGTCTCTCCGTGCCAATGTATGGTCTTAGATATCGGTTAGAGACATCTTCCCACAAAATGAATGTTTCAACATATTATTGGTTATATATGCACCTATTTATGTACTTTAACTTAAGATGTTGTAACATTTTCATTGAATTTCATGTTTACATACTTAGTAAATTCAAAGTACTAATGCATACTATTTTTTCTACATGATATCACTATGTAGGGACCAGCGTTTCTCCACACTCACTTTCACATGGCTATTTGGATTCGTTGAAGGCTACTATTTTGTTGAGTTCTCATATTTCAGGAACAACATTCCTTTGCTTTTTAGCATATGATATGTAAAGACTTTTAGATACCTTTCATGGTACTTACTTTCCATTTTTATTGAGGGTGATCTAGGTAAATGTCTTTGCCCCCACCAAGTCTTAAAGTAGAGTTATATTTGGATATAAATGTATGACTTTCTAAGTTTCATATTGACTCTTATTTTATGATGTTTTCCTTCCTTCGTGATTTATGTCGTGCCCTAGAGTTGTCCTAATATTTCCTCTAACTAACCAATTATTTTATGTTCTATTGATAATTCCTCCAAGAAAGGTACCTCCACAGAGAGCAAATGTCAATAATGAGGACCAAGATCCTTCAGCTCTCAAGGCTCCACATTATGATGAAGGAGTGATGGATGCAAAATTTTTAAAAAACATCACTTTGTTGGCCCAAGCCATAACTAACAAAATTAATTAAACCATTGTTTCTCCTCATCCTCCTCAAGTGACACCCGAGTTTGATGGTTCCAATGTAGATGATCACCCTATGTAGTTCATTGAGGAAGTCTATCGGATTGTGCTTATCATGGGTATGCCTCCAAATGAGAAGGCTGAGCTAGTGGCCTATAAAATCAAAGGTGTCGCAAAGTCTTGGTATGAATAATGGGTTGTTGACATGGATGAATATATGGGGCCCTTAGAGTGGGAATAGTTCAAGGGTGCCTTCCTAGACCACTTCTTCCCTTTGGAGCTAAGGGAGACAAAGATATAAGAGTTCATTAACCTTTACCAAGAGAGGATGAGTTTTTGGGAATTCTCCCTCAAGTTCACCAAATTTTCTAAGTATGCTCCTTTCATAGTCTCTGATCCAAGGGAAAGGATGAGTAAATTCATCTATGTTGTTTCTAGTTTGGTGTCCATAGATCTCTCGACTCATGATGTATGCAGAACAAATTGAGGAAGAGAAGTTGAGGGAAATGTCAAAATGGTTCAAGAAGGCTAGAGTGGATGGTGGAGGATTCAATCACCAAAGTTCCTATTACAATGATGGTGGTAAAGGACAAACTAGGCAATAATTTATGGGGTAAGGTTCCACCAATTCTCCTCCTCCAAGGTTCAACTAAGATAAAGTTGTTAATCTGATGGTTCCAAGAGAGGATATGGATGCTCAAGCTTTCGCCATTTTCAAGAAGTGTGGGAATAATCACAAAGGGGAATTCTTAGCTAGCTACAATGCATGTTTCAGGAGTGGTAAACTAGGTCACCAAGATAGAGAATATAGAGGTGTTGTTGTAGGCCTCAAGGACAAGTGGCTCATGGTAAACAAGATCAAGAGAGTGGCCAATGCGCCAACCACTTTTATACCTTTCATGGGAGACAAGAGGTTGAAGAAGCACCCACTATTGTTATTGGTATGTTAAAGGTCTATGCTTTTGATATGTATGCATTATTAGATCTAGGCGCCAATTTATCATTTGTTACTTCATTCCTTGGTAATAGGTTTGACATGTTACTTGAAATTTTATTAGAACCCCATTTAGTATCTATATCTGTTGGTTAGTCGGTTGTTTTTAGAAAAGTTTATAAGGGTTGTCCTATGTCTATCTTGCACAACATTTTCCCTTGAGATCTTATTGAGCTTGACATGGTAGATTTTGATTTTATTCTTAATATGGATTGGTTGCATGCATCTTATGTTTCTATATATTGTAGAACTCGTAGAGTTAAATTTCAATTCCTAAATGAGTCTATTCTTTAATGAAAGGGTCATGATTCAGTAGTAAAGGGTAGGTTCATTTCATGTATTAAGGCCCGAAAGTTGATTTCTAGAGTTACATCTACCACATGGTGAGGGTTAGGGATGTCGACTCCAAAGATCCTTCTCTTGAGTTGGTTCCCATGATTAATGAGTTTTTTGATGTCTTTGTGGATGACCTTCTCGATGTCCCACCCAAAAGGGAAGTTGATTTTGTTATTGACCTTCTCCTTGATACCCAACCTTTTTCTATTCCTCCCTACCGAATAACCCTTATGTAATTTAAAGAGTTAAACAAACATTAAAGGAATTGTTGGGAAAAGTATTCATAAGGCCAAGTATTTCAACATGGGGTGCTACCGTGTTGTTTGTGAGAAAGAAGGATGGGTCGCATTAGATGTACATACACTGTCATCAATTGAACAAGGTAACCATTAAGTACAAATATTTGATTCCCATGATAGATGATATATTTGACCAATTGCAAGGGGCAAGTTATTTATCAAAAACTGATCTCCGGTCACCTATCATCAATTAAGAGTAAGGGAGTGTGACATTACCAAGACAACATTTCAAACACAATATGGTCACTTTGAGTTTCTGGTGATGTCATTTAGGTTGACGAATGCACCGGCAGTGTTTATGGATCAAATGAAGAGGGCATTCAAACACTACCTTGATACTTTTATGGTGGTCTTGATTGACGATATCTTGATGTAGTTTCGGGGTGAGAAAGATCATAAGGACTATTTTAAGAGTGGTTCTTCAAACCTTGAGGGATAGGCTATAGTTTGGCAAATTTAGTGACTGTGAATTTTAGATAAAAGAGGTGGCATTTCTTGGTTATTTTGTGTCTGGTGAAGGGATCAAGGTCGATCCTAAGAAGACGAACGCAGTGAGGAATTAGCCTAGAATATTATCTCCTTTGGACATTAGAAGCATTTTGGGTCTAGTCGGGTATCACAAAACGTTCTTTGATAGGTCCTTTTCCATGTCATCTCATATGAAATAATTGACTCAAAAGAAGGCAAAGTTCCTATAGACGGATGAGTATCAGTGGAGTTTCCAAATCTTGAAAGAATGACTTACCTTCGCTCGTATTTTGACTCATAGTAGGGTTCGTGGTGTATCGTGATACTTCAAGGGTTTAATTGGGTTGTGTCTTGATTCAAAATGAAAAGGTTATAGCCGATGCTTCTACTCAATTAAAAGTAAACAAGCGTAACTACCCTACCCATGATCTTGAATTAGTGGCCGTGGTGTTTGCTCTAAAGATTTGGCAGCATTACCTCTATGGGGTGCATGTGGATATATTTATCGATCATAAAAGTCTCGAATATGGGTTCACCCAAAAGGACCTCACTCTAAGGAAAACGAGGTGGATTAAACTACTCAAAGACTATGGATGAGTGTGCATTATCATTCGGGAAAATCCAATGTTGTGGCCGATGCACTCATTGGGATGTCTATGGGAAATATGGCTCATGTTGATGAAGGGAAGAGAGAGTTGGTAAAGGATGTTCACCAGTTTGCTAGATTAGGGGTGAAGTTGAGTGGTTCCGATGATGTTGGTGTGTTTTTTCATAACAGTTCCAAATAATATTTATAATAGATGTTAAAACAAAGCAAGACCTTTACTCGACATTGGTGGAGTTAAAAAAAATTGGTGAAGGAAAAGAGAGTGGAATTCTTTTCACAAGGGGGAAATGGAGTGCTTCACTACCAAGGTTGGTTAGGTGTTACGAATGTGGATAGCCTAAGGAGTTTTCAATTCTTCATATTCTATTCAAACCGGTTGACTAAAATGTACCAAGACTTGAAGGAGATTTATTGGGTGGGTGGTATGAAAGGGACATAGGTTTGTAGACGAATGCCCAAATTGCCAACATGCTAAGGACGAAAATCAATGGCTGGGTGGCCTAGCACAAGACATTAAAATCCCACTTTGAAGTGGGAAGATGTGATCATGGACTTTGTAGTGGGTTTACCTTGTACTCGGAAATATCATGATTCAATTTTGGTGATTTTTCATAGAATGACAAAGTTTGCTTACTTTGTATCGGTCAAGACATCTTATAGTGTCGAGGATTATGCTAAGTTGTTTATTTGGCAATTGGTAAAGTTATATGGTGTGCCTTTGTAAATTATTTTGGATCGTGGCATCCAATTCATTTCTCATGTTTGGAAATCGTTTTAAAGGGGTCTTGGTACCAAGTTAAAGCTAAGTACCACATTCCATCCTCAAACCGATGGGCAAGTCGAACGAACAATTCAAACACTCGAGGATATGTTAAGGGGTTTTGTGTTGTAGTTCAAAGAGAGTAGGGATGACCATCTACCTCTTATTGAGTTATTTACAACAATAGCTACTACTCAAGTATTGAGATGCCATTGTTTGAGGCTTTGTGCAGGATACGATATAAAACTCTGGTTGGTCGGTACGAAGTGGGTGAGTTGACCTTTTTGGGTCCGAATTTTGTACTTGATGCTTTGGAAAAGGTAAGAGTCATTAGATAAAGGTTGAAGATTGCTCAAAGTCGCCAAAAGTCACATTCAGATACAAAGAGGAGAGACCTTATGTATAATGTAGATGATTGGGTATACTTGAAGGTTTCACCCATTAAGGGTGTAGTTTGGTTTGGTAAGAAACAAAAATTGAGCCCTAGGTAAGTAGGGTCGTATAAAATATTGAGACATATTGGCAAGGTTTCTTATGAGTTAGAGTTTCCATTGGAAATGACCACGGTTCATCCGGTGTTCCATGCGTCTATGTTGAGGAAATGTGTTGGTGATCCTAGTTCCATTATGCCATTGGAAGTAGTGAATATTTAAGAAAACTTGACCTATGAAGAGGTCTCGGTTAGAATTTTATACCAGAAGTTCAAGAGATTGAGGAACAAGGAAGATGCATCCATCAAATTCCTTTGGAGGAATCAACAAGTTGAAAGAGCTACGTGGGAAGAGGGAGAGAATATGATGATGCGATACCCTTATATCTTTTATTCGACTCTAGCCAAAGGTAATAAGCTATTCATACTTGTATTGGTTAAGAATCCTACGTTTTAGATTTTTGTAAGTCTCTCATATAGATGTTTGTTCATGAAGTTCAATTTTAAAGTCATTTTTCATGCTAAGTTTAAAGATATCATGTTCTATGCATTATGCCCCATACTTTGGTACTTTGGAACGCTTTCTTAAGCTTCTTAAAAGTTTCCACGTGACTTAGATTGTCTACCAAGCTATCAAATAACTTTAAGGGAGGGAGAATGAGATACCCCATAATAGGAAAGATTGGAAATAGGGTTATAAGAATTCAGAAAGAGTTGGAGGCCAAGTAATGAGTCGTAGGACTCGATCTACTTGCGTAATCCACCAACTTAGATGTCCTACGTAATTAAGCTACTTAAGTATACGTCGAGCTTAAGTAGCAAGGAATGCATAGGCTCTTGAAGTAAGACGAGATTATGGACCTACGGAAGGGAAATAAGGAAACGACGCGCCTACTCAAAGCAAGTAGGTGATGCACCTACTTGGAAAAGTAGGTGATGCACCTACTTAGGCTTAAGTAGGTGATGCAGCAGCTTGGGGTAGATCCCACTGCCACATGGCCGCATGTGATTGGCCGTATGGGTTGAGGTGGCACCCTAGGAGACTTCCATATATCACCCTGGGGGATGCCACGTGGAATCTTCTAAATAGGTACATATATATGTCTTATGATGACTATTAACTCATTCTTCATCCAAAATTTTAGCAAACAAAGAGAGAAAAGAGAGCAGCCACGGTTTAAGAGAAACGAAGTTAAGTTTCTAATTTTCTCTCCATGAATTAATTATTTACGGCATTCTTAAACAACATGGAGGTGTATATATGTGTGTTATATGGCTCATAATATGATTCTCATCCAAATTTCAGCCAAGAACAAGAGAGAAAACGTGAGAGAAAGAAAGAGAGAAAACACTAGGGAACAGACCCATTTTTGAATTAAACTGCTGTTAGTAATACACATATAACTCGTTGTGTAAGGCTTCGTTTCATGTGATTCAAGATGTTTTGGAAAGATATTTGATAGGGATATAACTTAAATTTAGCTATAAAATCCATTTTGTCTTTTATCTGCTCGAAAAAAGGTGATGAAGTATGGGGGAGGTTCTGCCCAGATTTTGGTTTGGAAAATCCTACAGGGACTACTGTTGGTATTTTGGGAATATATTTTTGTAAACAATTTCTGTAGGGATGATTCAAAATTTTATGTGACCCTGAGACACATTTATATAACTTTCATTGAGGCCACAAATCCTTTTTCCCTCAATTACCCCTTCGTAACTAAGCGACAATACAAGATAGTAGGTTGTCCAGAATTTACGTTACGATAGTGTTGGCAAGTTTTGGCCAATTTCGGGTAAGGTAAGGTATTTAATTTTAATTTGCAGGTTATGGTGTTGGTATTAAGTGTATTATATTTTGTTTAAGTAGCTGGAAATGTGAAAACATCATAGAGATGCTTGACGTTCGAAATAAACTAAATCAGAATTGCTATAGTTGAATTGTCATTGAAGTAAAGTGTTGTGCTTGTGGTGTACTGATGAAGGTGTGTGGGAGTTTGTTTCAGGGCGTAAATGGGTTCTAAAAGGGTTGTGGGTGCTGTTGGTAACAGCCACACGACCCCTCATTTTGTATAAATAAAGGCTTTGTGAAATAAAGACTAGAAACCCTATTTTGGTGTCATAATTTACAGCAAGTTGTTTGGCGCATGTGTTGCGTGATGTCTCCATGTTATATATTTATATGCTGTGGGGTGTTGGTCGGCTGTAGTGATTAGGGATGTAATTGGAAATTCGGATAAGGCACTTTATAGGGGAGGTGCTGCCCAATTTTTGTTAACGCCTTAACTAATTAAAGAAATAGTCTAGGAGACGAATAAGGAAATAGGTTCCATGAATGCTAAGGTGCAACCGAGGGCACTGAAAACTTAAGGTTGTTGATACTCATATTTCTTCCATGTTAAATAGGTTCGGAGGACGACGACGTGAACGTGATAAAGAGAAGTCCATACGAGGTATGCGAAGCTTTCTTTTGGCATGTTTTTGGCATAAGTATGTAAAGCTTATCTTCTCTTATTTTGGCATGTCTTAGCCATAAGTGGTTGGTATATGTAATGTGGAGATAGTACCATTCTTAGAATACCGAGCATGATTCATTAATCTTCTTCACTTCTTGATGTTAGAACTCCTGCGATGGTTGAGTTATGGTCTTGTAAGCCTTTTACGTGATAAAAAGTAATACACGTGAAGCCTATCTCTTCCTTTCCTTGGAATGGATTAATGTAAGTGAAATGAGGTATGATATGAGTTAGAGATAGTTCCATTTACAGGCTCTGGATGTGACTCATGACTTGTACTCACTCTTGAATGATAAGGGTCTTAAATTAGTTGGACTATGACCCTCGAGCCTTCTGTAGGCTGAATAGTGATGGAATGTGTAAGCTCCTATACCTAATGGCTCTGGAACATACTTTATAGTGATACCTGAGGGATGTTTGACATGTTACCAAGTTTTACATGCACGTATATGCATTGTTATGTGATATGTGGATCGGGCCGTTGTACCTCAGCATTGTTATGCATTATGCAGATCGGGCCATCATACCTCGGCATTATCATACGATATATAGATTGGGCCATCGTTCCTCGGCATTATTACATGATATGTGGATCGGGCCATCGTTCCTCGGCATGTGCTTGATATATATATCGATCGGTTCGTTGTTCCTTGATATTATTACATGATATGTGGATCGGGCCGTCGTTCCTGTGCATGTGCTTGATATATATATAGATCAGGATATATGTTCCATAGTGCTATAATATGCATATGCCTATAGTGATAGATGATGTATTTATAATATTGAGTCCTCGAGAGGGCCGGATACGGTACGTGATACTGGTATACAGGAATTTATTTTATGAGGTATAGGTACAGTACTCTATTAAATGCTATACTTGATTTCCTGCATCTCTGTTTCAGTTCTTATCCCAGTTATGTATGCTTATGTAATCAGTACATGTATCATACTGACCTCCCTTTTTCGGGGGGCTGCATTTCATGACCGCGGGTATAGACTTTCATTTCAGACATCCTCCAGCTTAGGATTTCTGCTCACCTATGATTGGAGGTGCTCTGCTATTTCGGAGCCTAGTTTTTTTGTACTGGTCTTCAGGTGTATATATGTATTTGTTTATTCAGGGGTACGGCGGGGGCCCTATCCCACCAAATATTACCGTACTATTCTTAGAGGTCTGTAGACATATATGTGTGGGTTGTTCATGAGTTTATTTCGATTGTGCCTATATGGCACATTGTAAATGTTTTTACGTTATGGCAGCCTTGTCGGCTTGCATTCTCTTTCATGATACGATATGAATGAAAAAGGCCACACGTACAAAAAATAGTTTTAACTCATTGGGGTTTTTGTGAGTAGTATCACTTTACTCATAGTTCAATTTGACTACAGTTGACAGATATGTATACAGGGTCCAGGTCAGACCCCAGTCGCGGCCTACGGGGTTGGGTCGTGATACATTTCAAGTGTCATTGTATTCATTTTGGGTGGTAGTCCTTGTTTGGTGTCATTACTTTGTGTTACACCCCATACTTTTATACCTTGGAATGAGTTTTTAAGTCTCTTGAAAGGCTCTTAAGTTTCATGGAAGGATCGTAAGCCTCTTAAGTTTCTTAAGGTTTCCTAAAGTTTCTTAAAGTTTCTAAAAGCTTCTTAAGACTTCTTAAGAACTCTTAAGCTTCTTAATAGTTTACATGTGAGCCGGATAATCTATAACGCTATCAAACAACTCTAAGGAAAGGAGAATGCGATACTCCATAGTAGAGAAGATTGGAAATTGAGTTATAAGAATTCGAAAGAAGTTGGAGACCGAATGATAAGTCGTAGGACACGACTTATTTACGTAAGCTACCAAGTTTCATTGTCAATCATCGATCTTTTGTTTATATTTTAGTCTAAGTCATGCGTTCTCATACTAGTTTACACCATGTCACACAAAGATCTTACATAGTCAATCTATCAAAGAAACAGTCACAGTAATTCAAAAAATTTACGTAGAGGGTCTATTTGTTTTCATTTAAAATCTAGCCTTACTGTCATAGATACCTACTCTTATTTTACATCCTAAACATGTGGTTCAACATAAATTGAAATGTGTCCTATAGGGAAAAAGAACACAGGCAACAAAAAATCCCAAGGATTTAGTTGTATGTCTAGGGTACTTAGACTTTGCCTAGATACTCATGTATTTATTTATAACCACCCCATACCTACTTGAAAATCATTGCATTGTCCTCAATGTAGTACAAAAAATAGTAATAAGGGGAGAAAGAGAAGAGAACTTGTGGTGCCTAAGCGCCAAATTCTATATGGTTGCATCCGGGTCCATCGGTATAGATTCTGGTGCAGCAGCATGCTGTAAAACAACAATTTATGCGTCATCATTAGTGTCAACAGGGGATATTGAAGCTCCAATAGCATGCTCCCTCTTCTTCTCTCGCTGTATCTCCTCGATCATTATAAATGCTCGAGTGGCCTCCTCAAACTCTTGGCGCTCCCTCCCTTTTCTCTTCCTTGCCTAATCCCTGTATGAACTGGCACCCTTAGTATGGGGCATTTTGTCTAGGACCACCTCGAACACATCATCCCTAAATAAATCAAACAGTTGCAGTGGCTGAACAACAGGTAAAGCAAATATCATAGCTGTTGGTGTAGCCAGGGCTATGATCTCTGTACAGAGTGCTCCTATCTTAAAATAATGATACTCATCATATCTACGTCATAACCACCATCAAGAATTATATGAGCATAGCCTGCTCCAACATCAAATGTTGTACAGATTGGTCGGACGGATTCGGTGTCTAGCAATGGTCCACCAAAACTTAGCCACAAAGTTCAGTGATGCCTTCTTTATTGGAGTTGGGTGTAACACCCAATCTGCTATGATGCCATGCTCCTCTATATAACATACTACCCATCTAAGTATTTCTCCACATTGCATTAGATTTCACATGGCATTTTTATGACGAACTGCTAACTGGGATCTCCTGAACCAACATGGTCAAGAGGACTGGATGCTCTAGTTTCTTTGCTTTGGAAGGAGCCAACTGCTTGATTATGGCCACGTACGAAGCGTAGAACTCTTGTACCACATTATTATTGTAACTCTTGGGGTGCTCAGCTATCCAATCTAGTCAATGGTGAAGAAATAAGTCACAAATCTTAGGAACTGGTTCTAGCCCAGTTGTGATCACACGTGGCTCCTCAATAATAGGTCTCATTAAATTTTGATGATCATTCTCTCTTTCCCCATTCTATAGAAATCTAAAATCCTAGGCATGCACCACCACTTTAGTTGACTTCCTATGTTGATTGGTATAGAGGGCCACTTAAGCATTACCTTCCCCACAGAGGATTCGAATCCTAAAGTTGATGGTGGTACGAAATCATCATCACTCTCCTTTACCTCTGCTAAATGTCCCTCTTGAGAGTGGGAGGGTGTTGATTTTTTATATGTGTGGTTATGGGGAGAGTCTCCACGTAGTGTCTGTGAAGAGATAAATTGGTACTAGTGATGTGATTTGGATCTCCTCACCAATGGTGCCACGAAGTCATGAGAGGACTCCTCTTTGGAAGTACTAAGTTCAACATCTATGGGTATATATTTGAAACATCATCTAAACACTTCCATGGCTTCCTTCTTGGATGACATTTTCTTCCCACTACCCATCTTTGGTGGTTGTTTTGGAGATATTATACCTGTGGAGGGAGAATTAGGATACAAACATAACAAGAAAAAAGTAAAGAAGGAAAAAAAACTAGATAGTCACAGTGTTGTGGTCTACGAGGATGAATCTATGGGTCGTAGAAGAGTACATGGCCCATTTACTAAATTCATAGAGGCAGACCTACAAGTGTTGAGTCGCTGGAGTTTTTCTATGAGAGTACCTTACGACCCATAGGAATTTGTATGGATCATAAGGTTTAGTCATAGACTTACACGTATGGGTTGTAGTCTCTGATGTTTCATTACAAAAGGACCTTACGACCCGTAGGGGTTTATACGGACCTAAGGTTCAGTAGTAGGCTTAGTGCTATGCTACTGGAAATTATTTGTTTATTTTAGATGGGTCCAATGCATGAGACATAAATTGACCTATGATACATCATTAGACTCATGTATCTTGGTGAATATGAAGACTTAACCACATATAAGGAGGTGTCATTTATGAGGGATAACTACAATATGTAGAATGATCTACGAATCATAGAAAACCCTTGTTTGAACAATGTAAGATTCGGTGCTGATAAATATATTTCAAAATAAAGATTTCATGCTTGTTCCTTGTTACTGAATCATACACACAATTTCAACAAAACTAGTGCTCCCAATTCACATTCCAACAAATCAAAAACATGAAGTCACAAGATAACCCCACATTCTAATAGTTGGCCTATTCTATTGATGAGCCATACGAACGAGATGTAGAATAGTATACTAGTTGTAAGTAGGCTTGTACTGGTTTGTACCTGGGAAGGTTCTTAATTGGTATTTACGTCTCCTTTGACGAGGGGTAATTACGCCTCATAGAATTATCTACGACTCGTAGAACACCCCCTCGTAGAAAATTTTCATGTTTAGAAGGTGAACTTACACAGGAAACCCAATAGTCAGATTCAATCACCCCTATTGAGTCAATTAAACTTATAATTTGGTACAAATCAGAACACCAATTAACACATTAGCTCGATTTTTCACAATCTCAAAGTTCCGTTTTTAATTTTTCAATAGTATTAAACCTTTCTATGCAATGTAAATATGAAATGTATCATTGAAAGATCAACTTACCACAAGAAAGAAGTAAATCCTCTTAATGTTAAACTGGGACTAACTTTGGGTTAAATATTCCTAGATTCTCAATGAGTTGGAGTTTTCAGATTTTGGACTATTTTGAGCTTTAAAATGTGTGGATTGATGATGGAATGTGAGGTTAATTTAGAAGAGAAAAAAAATTCTTTTGATGATAGATCATAATGTTCCAAATGAATTTTGTTTTATTCCTTCAGTTATGCAGGTTGGGTGAGTGATACTGTCCGCAAAAATAGGCAAGCTACGACCCGTAAGAGTAGATATGGGTCGTAGGCTGGCATCGTAATTTGTTTCAAAGGAAAAGAAATAGACCTGGAGTCTATGGGTGTAGGCTACGAGTCGTAGAGTAGACTCATAGACTTAAAACTGCTTCTTGTATTCAATCTGGGTTGGATGAGTCAAGTGTAGGAGCCGTAGAATGTACTATGACTCGTACATGAGACTTATGTATATTTCTGAGTTCTCTTCTATTTCCAGTATTTTCAAGTCAGCATGGGCACGTACTCAACCTTTGGCCTATTTTTATGTTTTTTGTGACTCTAATTTGACACGGACCTTAGCAAAGTCTATGTTATCCTAAAAGCTAATAAGTAAAAGTACATGACTAAATTGGGTATCCTCCCAAGTAGCACTTGATTTAACATCGTGGCATGATATAGATATAATTAGTTACTCAGACTTCACTAAGATTCCATATTTTGATTTAATCCTCTATGCCCATGTATGCTTTGATTCGTTTACCATTAACTTTGAATGTCATACCATCCTTCTTTCTATCTCAACCGCACCATATGAAAAAAACTTTACTCGCTCTAAGTGGTCCCAGCCATTTAGACTTAAGTTTGCCAGGGAATAAATACAATCTTGAGTTGAAAAGAAGGACCAAGTCTCCGGGAGCAATTATTCTCTTTTCAATCTTTTGGTCGTTATATTTCTTCATTCTTTCTTTGTACAAGGCTGCACTCTCATATATGTTTAAGCGAAACTCATCAAGCTCATTTATTTGATTCATCCTTTGATTTAATGCGACATCCCAATCCATGTTCAATTTCATCAATGCCCACATAGCTTTGTGTTCCAACTCTATGGGCAGATGACAAGAGTTTTCAAAAAAGGGTTGATAAGGTGACATACCTATAGACATCTTGAATGCTATGCGGTAAGACTATAAATCATCATCAAGCTTCCTTGACAAATCCTTTCTATTTGCGATCATTTTCTTTGCAAGTATTTGCTTGATTTCACGATTTGAGACTTCAACTTGTCCACTAGTTTGTGGATGATAAAGAGTTACTACACTATGTCGAACCCCATACTTTTCAATTAACTCTTTGAATAATCGATTGAAGAAGTGGGAACCTCCATCACTGATTATTGCCCTTAGTGTACAAAATCTTGAGAAGATATTACGCTTGAGGAAGGCGGTGACACTCCTTGCTTTATTGGTGGAAAGTTCAATAGGTTTAACCCATTTAGATACGTAGTCAATTGAAACAAGGATGTATTTCATTCCACTTGAACTCACAAAAGGTCCCATGAAGTCAATTCCCTATACATTGAAAAATTTAATTACTAGAATAAGAGTGAGTGGGAGTTCATATTTCCTTTAAATTCCTCCTTCCCTTTGGCAATGATCACAAGATTTGGCAAAATCATGAGCTTCTTGATGAATTGTTGGCTTGTAGTACCTACATTGTAGGATCTTGTAGGCTATCCAGATACCACTATGATGGCTGCTGACGGGCGACAAATAGCATGCTTTCAAAATACTCATCATCTCTACTTTAGGTACACAGTGATGAATAATCCCATCTACACAAATAAGGAACAAGTATGAGTCTTCCCAAAAGAACTTCTTTACCTCAGATATGAACTTGTGGCATTGATGAACATTTAAATCAGATGGGACTATATATCTAATCAAATAGTTAGCAACATCAGCAAACCATGGAATTAAGTCATGTGATGTTGCCAGTACTTGTTTGTCTGGAAGGTGTTGGTTATCTCAACTCCATTTTCCAACTTTAACATTGCCTCTTTTTCAAGCCTAGAGAGATGGTCTGCTACTTTGTTTTTGACCCTTTTCGGTGTTTTACTTCAAAACCATGGAATTAAGTCATGAATAAGTCTTGGCTTTGCATCGTGTTTTGCCACGAGATATCTCAATGTAGCTTGGTATGTGTGTACAATGACTTTGGTTCCCAACCGGTAAGATCTAAACTTTTCAAAAGTGAACACAACAGTAAGCAACTCTTGTTCGGTCATGGTGTAGTTTCTTTGAGAAACATTAAGGCTTTGCTATCATAGTCTATTTGATGTAAAATCTTCTCATGCCTTTATCCCAATACTACACCAAGTACTACACCACTTGCATCACACATGACTTCAAAGGGGTGATCCTAATCCGTTGCAATAATGGTAGGAGCCGATACTAACCTTTTCTTCAACTCTTTGAATGCTTCTAGATAGGCTTCATCAAAAACAAACTTTGTCTTCTTCTACAGTATTTTGCATAAAGGATTTGCTATATTAGAGAAATCTTTGATGAAGCCACGATAAAATACAGCGTGACCCAAAAAGCTTCGAATACCTTTTACGGAGATGAGAGAAAGTAACTTTGCAATTACCTCAATCTTTTCTTGATATAACTCATTGACTTTATTTAAAATCTTGTGACCCAGCACTAAGCCCTCTTTCACCATAAAGTGACACTTCTTCCAATTTAGCATAAAGGTTTCATTCTTCATACCTTTTTAGTAAGTTTGGAGATGAGCTAAGCAACCCTCGAATGAGTCACCAGCAACTGAAAAATAATCCATGAAAACCTCAATTGTATCTTCCACCTTGTCTGAAAAGATAAACATCATAAAATGTTGAAAAGTGGTCGGTGCATTACACAATCCGAATAACATCCTTTTGAAAACAACCATCCCATATGGGCATGTGAAAATGGTCTTCTCTTGGTCTTCTAGTGCTATAGATATCTGATTGTAGCCCGAATATCCATTAAGAAAAGAGTACCTACCTTTGCCAGCTAGACGATCGAGCATCTGATCCATGAAAGTCATTGGAAAGTGATTTATTTCAGTCCATGAGTTTAGTTTGTGAAAATTCAAAAACACTCTCTAACTAGTGACAGACCTCGTTGGAATGAGTTCATTCCTTGCGTTTGGCACCGCAATAATACCACCCTTTTTTGGTACACATTTGACAAGACTTACCTAATTACTATCTGTGATTGGATAAACAACTCCAACATCTAACCATTTGATGATCTCTTTTTTAACTACCTCTTGCATAGATTTTACGACCCATCTTAATGGGCCGCGATTGGTGCCTTATTTGGACACCCAAACGAACTTACATACCAAAGCCGCGCATGCAGAAAATAACATAGCAAGCCAAAAAGGGGCGATGGAACACGCATCGCCAGATATGAGCATATATACAAATATATGGGCTGTTTTGTCCATCATAATGGAAGGGACCGTATTAAAATAGAAGTCATAAACAAATGAACATACATGACCCATGACCCACACTGATGTCTACAGGCCTCTACCAAAACATAACAAAAACATATGATGGGATAGGGCCCCGCCGTATCAAAATGGTCAAATATACAAGAGTGGGTACATTGGAAAGACATATACCAAAATATGGGCTCTGTCTCAAAGGATCACTCTATAGTAGCAGAAGGTATGTAGCCTACACTGATGGATCCTAAACGTTTGTACCTGAGGGTATAAAATGCAGCCCCCAAAGAAAGGGGGTCAGTACGAACTTTGTACTGAGTATATAAAGCACAAACATAAAAAATATAGATTGTGACTAAAAGGAAAGGTACAAGGAGTACATATCAAACCAGGACATCAAAATCTGTATTGAAAACATATGTACATAATACAAATAAAAATCATGCATAAGTCTCAGGAACATGGTTACCACTCTGATGTTGGTATCACAATACATCATACACCAAAACGATTCAAATCTCCGTACAAACCCCAAACACATCATATCATCAGAGCATCTCATATGCCATATCATATCATGACACCATAAAAGGTACCCAGCTCTATGGCGAGGTCTTGGGACCCGTAACACATCATACTGCCGAGTATATTATAGGGCGCACGATTACAAAGATGGCCTGGGTTTCGGTGAACGATATCATAATAGTAGGCACAAGCGGAGTAGTGAGATACTAAATGCAATATGAAATACAAAACATTTACAAAGACTCAATAGCATAATGTTGATGACAAATCATATAAACGAAATTGAACAATAATCACAACACATGTCTTTCTGAAGTCACATTAGTCTATGTTAAAATAATCTTTCTGAACATATTTCAAAATACATTATGGAGCTTAATGGACTAATTAAAATAATATTTGTTTAATATTTTGAATTCTACTCAACATAAGACAAATGAAATAACAAAGAAAAGTTTGGGAATAGTGGGCCCACCTCGGTCGAATGAGGTGGTGTACACAAATTATGTGCGCCAAGTTTATGACATTATTTTTGAGAGTATTAAGGTAGTCGGGTTCTATTTGTACAAGTTCTAGAGGTTTAGTAAATTTTTTCAACTATTCATAAATATTTAATTCAATTCTATTGAACGAAAAAGGGACAAATTTAGGCATAGATTCCGAAGAGTAGAGTCATCCCCGAGGCTCGTATCCAAACCGATTACACCTGAGACATGCCAAAAGAATAAAGGATAAAGCTTTACATACCTTATCCTCTTCTTCCGCTCACTCAAACTCAAATTCCATTTTCTCCCAAATCTACAAATGGTCATATTTACCGGATCTAAGTTATGAACCTTTAATAGTTCAATTTTTAACCTTCACTTGCCTACAAAAATTTGGGCCGCACCTCCCCTATAAATTCAACATCTCCAAGATTTCAACTCGGTCAAAATATCAATAACCATGCCAATAACATCAATAATCAATTTACAACACATCATAATATACATTGATTTCTTTTCCAAGCAGTGCAACAACTTCCAATCTAACTTTGCACTTTCAAGTCAATATTCATACTTTATGTTTATACATATCATTCTAAGGTCATTCAATATAGGCCAAGAACATTCCAATTTAATCTATACAATACTTACTCATTCCATATTTCACCCAAAATCTCCATATATGCAATAAAGCTATTATAATGCACTTGCTTCTTTCAAGTTCACAATCAATAATAACAATCCACACTTTAACCACTTTAGTTTCATAATATTATAAATTCATACTAGAATGACATAATTCCCTACAATCCATTTCCAATACCAACGTAAACTATTTAAGCTGTATTTATATTATAAAAATCAAAACAACAACTAACATACTATACAAACTTAATTCTTTCCATCTCATCACCCTACCCCATATTTCAAACTTCAACTAAATTCATTCAACTTCCATTTTCAATATAAATTCCACAATAACTACTACTAGATTACTATAAGAAAATTTTAATAAATCTTACCTATATAAGAACATGTATACATGGCACTATACAACCATACAAACTTCCATGTTTCCATAAAGTCTACCCATCTCTACACTCTACAACAAAAATAAACCTTCACGATATATTAAAACGGGATTAATTTCTTACCTTTTCCTCACAACTCCTTCACTTGATCAAGGTGGTAAATTGATGAAACAAGCACCCTATCCTCCGAAATAACTACACCACGTTGTACAGGATCCTTGAATTAGTGGAAATACTAGAAGAAAATAATTTCTAGGATAAGATTTCAAGAGCCAAAATTTGGCTATGCTTGGCCCATTTTCTCTCTTTGTTTTTCCTCTTGTTTTTCTCCTTTCTCACTTAGTATTGAAACTTCTAGGACCTTATGACTAACTAGCCCTTTTTATTCATCTATAACATGACTAAATTATATAGGCTTGGATCTTTTTTTTTTGGACTATGGGCCATTCCTTATGATATGGCCTCTTTTCTCTTATTATTATTACTTGTTTGAGCCAAAAACTACAGGTCTTATTTATTTGTAGTTCACAAAACTATTTTTCAAAATTCTTAATTTTACCCTTGGCCTTCCTCCGTATTTTCACATAATTGTTTTTCCATGGACATCACACTGGTACTAAATAAAATAAATAAACTAATTCCAACCTCAATACTTGCAAATCAATTTTTTTCCCAATGCGTAAAAGTGTGAGATGTAACAGGTTAGGACGTCATTGGTGTTCAATGCTTGGTTTAAAATCCGGCATGAGTTGGATTTTATTAGTACAGATGCCCAATGGTATGCCAATGATGTTAGCTATGGACCATCCTATTGCTCTTTTGAAATGCCTCAAATAGATGTAAGAGCTTCTACTTTCTTTTGATGAAGATCGGCAGCTATTATGACTGACATCATGTTGTTGGGTCCCAATAATTCATATTACAAGTAAGCTAGCTGTGCTTTGAGTTCAAAAGATGGAGGTTCCTCTATAGATGGCTTTGCGGGCGGAGTTGCTTCATTCTTTAAGTCCAAGTCAAGTCTCTTGGGTGCATGAATGAAAGTCCCAAGGCTATTTAGTGCACAAACAATCTCAGCATACTCTCTAATGTGATCTTTATCAAAGTTCATAATGACGACAGCTAAAACTTCAACACCCAACCTCTCTTCAATAGATATGTCTGGTTGAAAATCGTCAATAACATCAATCACGGATACAACTGATTAATCATTTTGATGCTTCAGTTCCCGGAAGACTTGAAAGATCACCTCTTCATTCTTTAGTCAAAATTTTAGTTTGCCAGTTTCCATGTCTACCAAAGGACGTTCAGTTTCCAAGAATGGTCTATCTAGAATGATAGAAACATCAAAGTCTACTTTACATTCAAGAATGATGAAGTTAGAAGGGAATATGAATGATTCAACCTTAACTAGGACATCAAAAATAATGCCCACGGGCTTCTTCATAGTACAATCTGCCATAGAAAGCCCAATTTACGTCGATTAAGGTCTCCCAAGCCCAATTATCGAAACACCGCAAGTGGCATCAAGTTAATGCTAGCACCCAAGTCACACAATGCTTTTGTAAAATTTAATACCCTAATGGCACACTGTATATTGAATGTACCTAGATCTTCTTTCTTCTACACAAGGGAGAGAGTGGCCATTGCACTACAATGATGCCAGTTGTCGGCCGGTTCAAAACTTACCGTTCTCTTCTATGTGATAAGATCTTTTAGGAACTTGGCATATCTCGACATTTGTTCTAGCGCCTCTAAAAAGGGAACATTCACTAAAACATATTTCAGCAAGGAAATAAACTTAATGAACTTTCCATCTACGGCTTTTTTCTTAAATCTTTGCAAAAAAGGAGCAGGAGGTCTTGGCATTGGAATGGGAGTTGGATCAACATCTTTTGCATTGCCTTCTTTCTCATCACGCTTTGTATCTCCTTTTGCAGGTTGTTTGGCGCTTGGATCTTCACATATTTCTTCCTTAATTTTTCTTTTGGTTTCATCCTCACTAACAACCACGTCGTGTACATCATCCATAAGTTCTAGCATAGGTGGATTAATTGTTTGAATGCCACTTCAGGTGGTTACCGTCATGCATTGCCTGTCACTCTTTGGATTTTGTATTGTATTACTTGGCATAGTTCCTTTTTGGCATGGGTTCAAAGATGAAGAAATCTACCCAATTGTTTCTCAATAAGCTTTATAGATATATAATGTTATTCAACTCTTTAATTCATTTTGGAAGATCATTGCATATCTCTTTAAGATTATCCTCTATTGCATCATAGTTTTTCATCATCTTAGCCATCATGTATTTGATTCTTGCAAGTCTGGATCCCCCATCTCCATTTTTGGGAGGGATGTATGAACTACCATTGTTGTTATATCTCCTTCTCCAATCACCTTCTCTGTGTTGCCCACGCTGTCAATTATTGTATCCATTTCGGTTGTAATTGTTCCCGCGATTGTAGTTTCCATCACGATTGTAACTGTTGTCACAGTTGTAATGGACCTCTAAATTAAAGTTATTATAGTTTCGACCTTGATTTCCTTGACCTTGGTGCCAAGAATCCTGATTGGATGCTTGGGCATTGGTCCAGAAACCCCAAACTTGATCATTCACATAATAGGAATCTTCATCATTTCCATAATCATCATAACTTGGTTCCCTATTTTGATGGTCAATTGCATTAACTTTCTCTTGTACCATGTTTTGACTACCAACCTGATGTTAGTCTTTAATTGAGCAAGCTATTGAAGTATTTCTTCATTTTGTAAGTTGGGATTCTGATTTGTGAGAAAAGAAAAAGAACTTTTCAAAGTTTTAGTGTCCCTAGTGCTCCAAGATCAATTGTTCTTCGTAATACGATCAAGTCTTTCTACAGCCTCTTGGAAAGTGTTAGCCAAGTATGCTTCGCCAGTGATGGTTTCGGCGACAACCTTTCCATTATCATCAAGTGCACGTTAGAATAGCTCAATAAGTGACTCATCTGCTATCCTATGATTTTGCAAGCTTCGTAGATACTTTACAAATCTCTCCCAAGCTCCTCAAATTGATTCTCTAGGAAACTATTGGAAATTATTGATTTTGTCAGTTAGTTTCAACTTCTTACATAATGGAAAATATTTCTCTATGAATGCTACGTGTAATTTATCCAAGTTTTGATGAAGTTGTACGGGAGTTCGGACAATCAAATTGAAGCTTCACCAGTAAGTGATAATGGAAAAATAGGTAATCCAATAATATCCATATTAAAGCTAGGGTTGGTAGCACTTCTTTGACAAACGTACACCACATTTTAGAGTTGAATGTGTGGATATTCGTATAGCAATCCCGAAAAAAGTCCTCTACTATGAAGCATTTGAATCAGCCCACTAGTGATGCTAAACTTAGTTCCTGGTGGCAATAGAGGTAACATAATCACACTCGTAGTTCTGACAGTGTTAGGATGGACCCTATAGTTGTTCCATATGCTGAATTTAGGGCATTGTCTAGGTGGAGGATGTTGCCCTGCTACTTGTTGGTTATTAAGGACATTCTGCAATTAATGTTGTGGAGGGTGTTGTGGTGCATTGTCATGTTGCTCTCCAATATGTTCTGCTCTATCCCCAAGTCTGTGTGCTTCATTATTATTGTTGTTGTTTGCACTCCTATGTAATGCTCTTTCAATTTTGAGATTAAATGGAATCAAGAGAATTCTTTGACTTCTTGTATTTGGCATATAGTATGAATCAAAATCTATTTCAACACAAATAAAAAGAAAAGTAACGGTAAAATAAGGAAATAACAACTACCAATCAAATAATAAAATTAATCTTAATCTAAAACCCAAATTTCCAGGCAACGGTGCCAAAATTTGATACGCTCAAATTATACCACCCTAAAGATGCATAAATTGATCGTTAATAAAATATATAGCATAACGAAGGTTAGGGTCGATCCCACGAGGAATATGGTTTAGACATTAGATCAATTGTTTATTATTTTCTTTAGTAATCAAATTATTCCCGTAAAAAGAGAAAATAAAGGAGGAATTTTTATAAACTAATCAATAAATCAAATAGCAAACCTCTAGGAATGAAAGTTAGGTTTAATGTGATTTAAATCAATCAGAAGTAAAACTAGAGTTTTATGTGTTCCCCATAAATCCATAACTAAGTAGAGCCTTTTTTATTAGTATTTCTTTCCTAGCGTATTATATGTAGAATCAATAAGTTAATTTCACCTAAGTCCTTGATCCGACAAATAGGTGAATTCCACTACGCAACTTGATCCATGTATGATTGTATGCTTTACTAAACGTTACCAATGATTCCATATTTAGCTATGTTTTGATCCGTTCAAGCTAATTAGATGCGGATGATTAGCCATAAATCTCGTTGTTTAATCTCTTTTTCCATCCGTTACCTCCTTGATCCGGCAAGTAAGGATAAGGCGAGTTCTACCGTTGGCCACTGTTAAAAGCAATCAAACCAAAGGGAAAAATAATACATGCATGCACACTATTCAAGAATTACTTTTTATTAGGTTCTACGTTGTTAATCTTCATGTTTCCCACAACCTTAGTTGTGGAATTAGCTACTCATAACTATGTGTTCACACTTAATAATATTCAAGTTCAAAGAAATCATAAACTTACAATGAAAAGTATGAAAACCCAAAAATCTTCACTAAAATCTGAACGTAAAATATTGATAACAAAAACCAGAATTCAAGAATAAAAGCTCAAAATAGTTTAAGCTATATTCTCAAACCCAAAAATGTACATACAAAACTCTGAACCTAAGAAATGTATTTATAGACTAACGTTCCTAAATAAATATGGATTTGTAAACCATAGAAGACAAAAATTTGGATTGGGTTTACTGCTCATTTCTATGGGACGTCCGTTTTCAGACAAGTTGTAGACCCAACTCATACTCTTTCACATCGCACTGAGGAATTCTTCTTCTACGCGGATACTATATACGGCTCGTTATCATGAGGACGACTCATCAATCGGGGCCATAGAAACTATCCTTTTTTAACCATTTGCAACTTCTAGCCACGACTGAATTCTATGCCTCATTAAAATATAGATGAGCCATATAACGTGCTCCTTTCCTTCACTATTCCATCCTTCCTTCACTATTGCTTTGACGACAAACACCTATGACTTGTATATACATTGATGAGCCATAGTCTGACCTCGTAGACCTCAAAAATTACCTTCTATCAGTGTTATGATTCCTCAACCAATTCTTTGACTTAGTTTATTGCAAAATATGCACAACCAACATCAAACATGCTAAAACATGCTTAAAATAAATGCACATTCTTATGTTTTAAATCATTAAAAGTGTCGTAAATACACGGTACATCAGCAATTAAGCATTGTCATAAAGCAGGGTACATTAGAGCAATTATTTAGACAAATTCCTTATTATTAAAACAAGTGTTGACAGGGTAGTAGGTATGGCTGAGTATAGAAAAAGATTGATGAGAACAAAAAACATCCACATATTTCATATTATGAGACAAAAATATAAATTAGCAGATTATATTTCTAATCTAGCAATTGAAGGCGGTTACTTGAAGTTTAATCATTTTAAGGAAATGGATTCAATAGAACGAAAGATGATAAATGTTTACAAGTCAAAATTCCATTACATCATGTCATGTTTAAATGGGTAATAGGACTAGGAAGGCTTCAACATAAAAGTATTTAAAGCCACCAAGGCAACAAAAATAAGGAAAGAGGTATCTAGCCTATACAATTTCAACATGAAAAAATGACTCGCAGTAAAAGGGAAAGGTCACTTGGTATGATTGGAAGTAGAGCACCTAGGATCATTATGAGTCACTAAAGGGTGTGGATGGTTTTGAGCATCCAATTATGTCAATACCATCAACACCTTCAAGACTAGCAACCATGAAAGGAAGATGCAGATGTGGTAAAGAATGAGAATGAGAATTGTCATGAACCAACAAATTGAGTCATGATAGCACCTACTATATCCTACCAGTAGGCAAGACAACCCATATCTGGGACCTGCAATAGTGGGATGTAACGGAAAAAGACTAACTTCAAATTAAAACAATAATACAAATATAGTAATCAGAAATGAGGAAGAGGAAGCAAGACAAATAAATATATACAATTAAAGGATACCTCCCAAAATATGGAAGTCACATGTTAGAACTACTAATAAAACTAGTATATGTCCCAAAAGTGGACCACATAAACAAGACTATCTCAAATAGTAGGCATCATAGGCCAACTGAGCAAGAAACGCAAAGTAATATGAGATGCAAGAATCTAAAACACCACCAAAAAAAATTAATAAGAAATCTAATAGGTATGCGCACGAGTGTACTAATATAAAAAGTAAAGGAAAATAACTAACTAAATCTGACTGGGCTACCATAAACCCGATGGGAACACCAATGAGCAAGCTTAAAGTAAAGCTCGAGCAAACTTCCATAAGCTTGATACGTGCAAGGAAGAATTTGAAATGAACTACAAAAATTTGATTATGTTTCCAAGATTTCCACAACTTGTTGTAAACTTCAATCGAACTAATCCTTATGTATGAAGCTACATTATGAACTGATAAGAGTCAATGAATTGAACTAAAGTGAAGATTAAGTATTAAGGACTTGAGCCATGATTTGGAGAAACTAAGTCCTTGAACCAAGGCTAAGGATATTTCTGTAATTGAACCACATATAATGTGACCAATGACTTGAACCAAGGTGTATATAGCTATGGAATTTCACAAAGATGTAAGGTACGGTGGACTTAAACACCAGTGGCAAAAGGAGGTATACTTGAACCATAATTGAGGAAAGCTAAGGATTTGAACCAAGTCTAAAATACCAGGGCATGGAATTAAACCACACTTGTTGGGGTGAATTGGGAACTTAAACTATGAATAGAGGTGATTGGTTAGAAATAGGATCAGAAACCGACCGTGCATCATGGGGAGTACCCCTAAACCAAGTGGCATCAATAAATATAAGACCCTAAAGAGTATAAAGTTGAAAAATGAGGAAAAAAATAAAAACTCAAAAAATATAGATTTTTGAACTAGGCGATGACCATATAGGAAATAACGGGCCGTGGTACATACCACTCCTTGTGGTGAGCCACTGTGGTGGTGGTTTTGAAGTTTAGTCCTATAGGGAAGGGAAAACGACCATTGTGACCTATTTCTTGATACGTTAGAAAATGATCCCTAAGTCAAGGACAACCCTTCACTACCAGGTGCTATGTATCCCTTTACGAATTATGGTGGGTATCATGGTGGTCGCTCCTATAGACCACCCTATAGTCCCTGTACCACATCTATAGTTCACGGACCATGATGACCTCCACGGACTGTGAAGGATTCTATGGAGGATGTTTAAAAACTCTTCCCCTATAACCCAAAGATTTCAAGTCCATGTTTGGCATCACGGACACCACCATGGGCAAGTGATGAGTATCCCAAATCGTGATGGGTCCTCTGTAGTAAGTCCTAGTTCCAATAAAATAAAGGGTAATACAGTTAATTCGCTAGTCTTTCATTAATGTATATGGTTATTTTTGGGACTAGATTGATTAGAAAATTGATTTGAAATACTCCTAAGTCTATTCATTTCCCTCATTAACTCCCAAACAACTTTAAGTCTTTTCTCTCAAGGTTAATTCAAGATTTCATCTTTTTCTCCAAGTTTGGCTAGTGTTTATTCAAGAACAAGTCTCCTTTCTCAATTCCAAGTTCCCATTTCACTAAAGGTATGTATGGATTGATCCATGGGTCCCTTTCATCAGCAAATTCATAAGGTTTTAATTCAAAATCTCATAAATTTCAATTGGGTTTGTAACCTTAGTTTTGTGAATTATATTGAGTTGTTTTAATTATATTTTTAATTATTATAAATGATCATTATAAGTAAGTTTCTACATGAATTGCATGATTTTAAATTGAATTATTAATGACCACGCATGAAACTATTTTCAATGATGATATTATGATATATGATTATGAAGTTCAAGGATTTGAAGTATTCAAATGTTTTTAATCCAAATTGACTATGTATATAAGTTTTACTCTAAATTAAAATATTACTTATGATCATGAATTACAATTATGTTCAAATTATGAATTTCATACAAGTTATGAAGAAAGGTAACTTAGGACCCTATGTTGGTGACCTAGGAAACTAATGTCATGAATTATGCAAGTATCATATAAGAATGTTGAAAGACTTATACTCACATTGCAAGTATTGCATGAACATCAGCTACTCTATGAATTATGAAGTTTATGAATAAGCTTATGATGTATGTTAAGTATGATTTTTATGTATGCATTACATGAGAATTGACTTAGCACTGAATGATGAATTGAGGTGGGAGATTAACATATGTGGTCCTTATATAAAGTCCCTTGTACCATAAATATGTTCCACCATACGTTTTCCTTATATCCTAGCTAGTGGATCCATATATAGCGTAAGTACATGACCTTCCTAGCGGTATAGAGTGTACCTTGGCATGTAGATTCCCCTTTTTTCATTGTATGGGGAGTCATCAGGATTCTATATTATAGCTCGCATGATAGTATTGTAGGTTATGGTTCGTATCCCATATATGTATATGCTTATTATGTTCTTTATGGATTTTCAACTATGTCTCATTAATTCTTTGATCATTATGATTCTCTCATTACGTTACTTATCTCTTCTTATCATGTAGGTTATTTGATCATTAAATCTTATGATTTAAATTATATATCATTTCCTCATATTTAGTACATTAAAATATACTAACATATATTGTTGCCTACATTGTCTCATAATGTAGGGGTTAAGAATAATGCTCCTATCACACGTGGTTAGTAGAGTCTCTATCCGTCGAATTGTTATGAGTGATTCCTCATCTACCGAGGACTATTTATGAGTTGGTTATTTGTTTCAAAGACTTGTTAGATTTTTTTTGAGGGTGAGCTAGGGAAATGTCTTAACACTTCTCCTTTTATGTAGTAAAGGCATCGTTGGACATATATTTTAGAGTCTATGTTCTCAATTCCTATATTCTCTATGAATCATGATTTAGACACCTCTTAGGTTATATTCGTATTTATGTTACCTTATGTATGTTTATGATATATCAAGAAGCTTATTTGGAGCCCTTTGGTGTTTTTATCGCTATGTTATAACTAGGCCCTATGTCAGGTCATTACAAACTTGGTATCAGAGCACAAGGTTTGAGATATCATAGGGAGTCCAACATGACAAGTCATGTAGAGTCTTATTCATGGTTGTCAAGCGTGCCACATATATGAATTACTGGCTATGAGGAATTTTAGGAAATTTTCACTTCTTTCATGGTCTATGTCGTGCTATAGAGTACACTCAAAGACTTTTTCTCCCTAATGATTGTGCTTTTCGGTTTTCATAAATGCCTTAAAGAAGACCACCTATAAAAAAAGGGATCAATGATAACGAGGAACAAGTTCCTCCGGTCCCTCAACACAATGGTTCCCTACCTGACCAAGTGATTAATGCAGATTTCCAAATTGCTATCACTATTCTAGCTCTTATTGTGCCCAACCAAGGGCTTTTTGCAGCTCCTAATGTTCCTACTTCGCCTTTGAGGGTAAGATGTTTTGCAAGAATAAACACTCCCTAGTTCCATTGTTTGAAAGTTGATGAGGTTACTCAAAAGTTTATTGATGAGGTCTATAAGATAGTGAGCATTATGGGGGTGACATCAGAATAGAAAGCAGAGTTGGCATCTTACCAATTCAAGATTCTTGCTCAAGTTTGGTATACTCATTGTAAGATATATAGGCTAAATAAGGACCTATGGAATGGGAAGCCTTCAAACTTTCTTTCCTTGATTGGTTTTTCGTTCTTGAGCTAAGGAAAGTAAAGATGTTGGAGTTTATCAATCTTCGACAAGGCAACATGGGAATGAGGGTCAAGTTCACTAAGCTATCTTTGTATGCTCCTTCATTGGTTGCTGGTCCATGTGCCCAATGAGTCAATTCATATCGGGGGTATCCACTTGGTTTCTAGGGAATGCCGTATCGCTATGCTTGTTAAAAAATGGACATATCTAGTCTTATGATTTTTTGCCGAGCAAATTAAGGTAGAGAAACTTCAAAATATATGAGAATGGGGGATTCTAAGAGAGCCTGATATGATGGTGGGTTCTCTAATGCTAGGTCCAGTGGTGGTAGTGGTCGTTCTCAACAAGCCCAGGGTTTAGGAAAGAAGTTTTATAAGGATAGGGTGCCATACCCTAAGATACAAAGAGGAGGTTTTAATGCTAGTAGCCTTTCATTTCCAAAGTGTGCTAAATGTAGGAAGAATCTGGAGGGAGATGTTTGATGGGAATGGGTGCTTGCTATAGATGTGGCAAAATGGACCATAGGCAATCCGACTGCTCTCATGTTTTCAACAAGGGTAAAGAAGGTCTTGCTAAAAAACAATTTGCTCAAAAAGGCCAAGTTCCACAAGGTGCCCAAGCTTAACCAAATGATGGTCAACTCAAAAACTGGTTCTATGCTATTCATGGTAGGCAAGAGGTGAAGGAGACTCCTGATGTTGTTACCTGTATTTTACGAGTCTTTCACTATGATGTTTATGCCTTGCCTAATTCGGGTGCAAATTTGTCTTTTGTTACTCCTTATGTGCCATGAGAATTGATCTTAGCCCAAAGATATTGATAGAGTCTTTTTTCGTTTATATTCTCGTAGGTGAGTCACTTATAGCTAAAAGAGTATATAGAAATTATCCAGTTTCAATTTTCCATAAAGTCACCTACGTTGATCTAGTAGAACTTGATATGAACGATTTTGATATTATTTTTAGTATGGATTGTCTCCATGCATGTTATGCCTCTATATGTTGTAGAACCCGATTGGTTAAGTTTCAGTTTCCAATTGAGCCACTCCAAGAATGGAAAGGTAGTAATTTCATGTTTAAGGGTCAATTCATCTTATGCCTCAAAGCTCGAAAAATGATTTCCAAAGGTTACATCAATTATCTAGTTTGGGTTAAAGATACTAACTCCGAGGCTCCCACTTTTGAGTCAGTTTTAGTTAATGAGTTTTGGGAGGTCTTTCTGGAAGATCTCCCAAGTATTCCTCCCGAAAGGGAAATAGAATTTAGTATCGATCTCCCACCCGATATGCAACATATCTCTATTACTCCTTACCAAATGATTCTAGAAGAATTGAAAGAGTTAAAGGATTAATTGAAGGATTTCCTAGATAAGGGTTTCATTAGATCTAGTATCTCCCCATGGGGTGCTCCGGTTCTCTTTATCAGAAAGAAGGATGGTTCTCTTCAAATGTGTATAGATATTCGGCAGTTGAACAAGTTCACCATTAAGAATAGTATCCCATTCCAAGGATTGATGACTTATTCGATCAACTTTAAGGAGAAAACTATTTTTCAAAGATTGACCTACAATCGGGTTACCATCAACTTCGAGTGAGGGAATGTGACATCCCAAAATAGTTCTAGAACTCGGTATAGTCACTTTGAATTTTTGGTTATGTATTTTGCACTAAAACATGCCCCTGAAGCTTTTATATATTTGATGAATAGAGTGTTAAAGCAATATTTGGATACATTTTTGATTGTCTTTATTGATGACATTTTGACCTATTCTCGAAGTGATTAAGAGCATGCCAATCATTTTATCATTGTGTAGCAAATTCTCAAGGACCATTAGTTGTATGCAAAGTTTATCAAATGTGAATTTTTGTTAAGGGTAGTTTCATTCCTTGGTCACATTGTTTCCACAGAAGGAATTAACGTTGATACAAAGAAGACCGCGACTTTTAAGAATTTGCCTAGACCATTGGGTCCTTCTGATATTTGAAGTTTCTTGATTTAGCCAGTTATTATAGATGGTTTGTGGAAGGTTTATCTGTCATTGCATTATAATTGACAACTTTGACTCAAAAGAAAATAAAGTTCCAATGGTCTGAGGCATGTGAGAAAAGCTTTCAAGAGTTGAAGGATAAGCTTACCTCCACTCTAGCGTTGACTCTACCAGAAGGTTTTGATGGGTTTTTTGTGTATTTTTATGCTTCATGAGTTGGTATAGTTTGTGTTCTAATGAAAAATGGAAAGGTGATAGCTTATGCTTTAAGGCAACTCAAGGCACACGAGAATAATTACCTGACTTATTACTAGGATTTTGCGGCGGTTGTATTTTATTTAAAGCTATAGGGACACGATCTTTATGGTGTCTGTATGGATGTTTACAAAAATCATAAGAATTTGCAATATGTGATTACTCAAAAGGACTTAAATCTTTGACAAATGATATGGCTTAAACTATTGAAGGATTATGACATGAGTGTGTTATACCATCTGGATAAGGAAAATATGGTTGTCAATGCTATTAGTAGATTGTCCATGATCAGTATTTCCTATGTTGATGATTAGAAGAAATGGATAGTTCAGGATGTGCATAGATTAGCCAGTTTTGGTATGTGATTGGTAGATTTAGAAGATGGTGGTGTTATTATGGAAAATGGTTCTGAATTATCTCTTATTGTAGATGCAAAGTCAAGGAAAGATAGTGATCTTGCATTGGTTGAATTGAATAAAGTAATTGCCAAAAATGACATTTGGGCTTTCTCCCAAGGGGGAGATGGTGTTTTGAGATATCAAGGCTGATTGTGTGTTCTGAATGTTGATGGCTTGAAAGCTATGATATTGTCTGATGCCCATAGTTTGCAGTATTCTAATCATTCTGGTTCCACTAAGATGTATAGAGATTTGAGAGAAATATATTGGTGGAATGACATGAAAAGGGATATTGCAGAATTTATTGCTAAATGTCCAAATTGTCAATAAGTTAAAGTTGAGCATAAAAAACCAGGAGGTTTGGCTCAAGAGATTGAAATTCCTACTTGGAAGTGGGAAACTTTGAATATGGACTTCATTATAGGTTTTCCTCATACTCGTAGGCACAATTATTCTATTTGGGTGATTGTCGGCTGAATGACTAAGTCGACTCATTTTCTTTTAGCCAAGACTTCATATTCAGCCGAGCACTATGATAGATTGTCTATTGGAGTGTTGGTAAAGCTTCATTGTGTTCTGTTTTCAATCATTTTGTATTGAGGTACTCAGTTTACATCTCAATTTTAGAGATCTTTTGAAAAAGGGTATTGGTACCCAAGTGAAACTTAAATAACTTTTCACCCACAAATAGATGGTCAAGATGACCGCACAATTCATACATTAGAGGATATGTGTGAGAGCATGCGTCATTGATTTTAAAGAAAATTGGGATGATCATTTGCCATTAATATAGCTTACTTCTAATTATAGTTATCACTCAAGCATTTAAATAGATCCATTTAAGGAGTTGTATGGTAGACGGTGTATATCCCCTATCGGTTGGACTAAGGTTGGTGAAGTTTCTTTTATAGGACCTCAGTTGGTATTTGAGGCCATGGGGAATGTTAGACTCATTAGAAACAATGGAAAATGGACCAAACCCAACAAAAGTCCTATTCAGATGTGAGAAGAAGGGAACTTGAAGTTGAGGTTAATGATTCATTTACTTGAAAATTTCACCCCATAAAGGTGTGATGCATTTATGTAAGAAATGAAAGATAAGTCTCCGTTATGTTAGCCCATATCAGATTTTGACGCGAATTGGTGAGGTGGATTTCGAGTTGGATTTGCCTTCAAATATGGCATAGGTACATACTGTGTTCAATGTCTCATTGTTGTGGAAGTTTATAGGTGATCGTTGCTCCATTGTTCCTTTGGACATCTTTGAGGCCCAAGAGAATCTTCCGTATGAAGAAGTTCTGGTTGAGATCTTAGATCGGCAAGTTAGAAAGTTTAGAAACAAATAAATAGCCTTAGTTAAAGTGTTATAAAGGAATCAAGAGGTTGAGGGTGCTACATGGGAGGCCGAAGTTGATATGATATCTCAATATCCTTATCTCTTTCCTTCCGAGCCTACTTGAGGTATTTAGTTCCTTCTGGATCCAATCTGCCCAAATTATGCATTTTTGTTATTCTCATTGTTTCATATTAATTCATGTTGATGAAATGAGTTTTAAAGTTATGTTTTGAATTTAAATTAAAGGTTTCATATTTTATGCATTTTTGAGATGTTTTGCATTCATGTTGGGATGTTATGTTTATTTCCTATTCCATACATGCTAGCTTGATTCCTATTCGAGGATGAATGTTTCCAAGTAGGAGATATTGTTAAACCTCTAGAAAATGAGAAACAAAAGATGAAAACTTAGAAAAATGCAGATTTTGGCACCAGGTAATGACCACAAAGACATCAAAGGTCGTGTTACGCACCACGCCCCATGGTGAGCCACCGTGGAAGTGGTTTTGAAGTTCATTCTTTCAAGGAAGGGACCACGATAGGGAACCACAGACCATGGTGAGCATCATGAGTGGTGACCCTTCCCTTGAGACCTCAGAAAGTAATCACCAAGGCAAAGACCATGCCTCACCACCACGGGCCGTGCAACCCTTCAGGGACCGTAGTGGGTTCCATGGTGTTCACTCTTGCAGACAACCCTGAAGGCCTTCCATGATATCCATGGTCCAAGGACTGTGATAAACTCCATGAATCGTGAAGTATTCCGTGGAGGAAGTTCTAAACTCTTCCCTTACAAACCAAGGATTTCAAGTCCAATTTTGGCATCACGAACAGCACTACGGGTCGTTATAAGCATAACACACCATGATGGGTCCTCCATGGTGAGTCCAGATCCAGTTAAATGAAGGGCAATTTGGTCAGTTCCCTATTCCTTTCAATAATTTATTTAGACATTTTTGGGGCTAGATTCATTACGAAGTTGACTTTAAATACTCCTAAGCCTGTTTTACTCCCTCGATAACTCTCAAACAATTCAGAGTTTTCTCTCAAGGTTCATTAAATAGTTCATCTTGTTCTCCAAGTTTTGCTACGGTTTCTTAAAGAACAAGTCTCCTTTCTCAATTCCAAATTCCAATTTCACTCAAGTTATGTTGGGATTCATCTATGGGCCCCTTTCACCCATGCAGTCCCAAGGTTTTCATTTAAAATCTCATTAATTTTAATTAGGTTTGTAACCCTAGTTTAATGAATTGTATTGGGCTATTTCAATTATATTTTTAGTCATTATAAATGATCATTAAAAGTATGTCTCTATATGAATTGCATGATTTTAAGTTGAATTATTAATGCCCATGCATGAAACTATTTTTAATGATGATATTATGAAGTATGATTATGAAGTTAAATGATTTCAAGTATTCTCATGGCTTTTATCCAAATTGACTATGCATATAAGTTTTAGTCTAAATTAAAATATGAATTATGATCATTAATTACAATTATTTCAAGTTATGAATTTCATGCATGTTATGAAGAAAGGTGACTTAGGGCTCTATGTTTGTGACCTAGAAACCTAATGATATGAATTATGCAAGTATGATATTGTAATGTTGAAAGGATTATACTCACATCGCAATAATGATATGAAAATGAGCTACTCTATGCATTATGAAGTTTATGAACAAGTGTATGATATACATTAAGTATGATTATAATATATGTATTCTACGGGATTTGACTTAGCACCGACTGATAACTTGAGGTGGGGGATCGACTTATGGTGTCCTTATATAAAGTCTCTTGTTTCATAACTAAGTGCTGCTGTAGGTTTGCCTTATGGCCTATCTAGTGGATCCACATACACCGTATGTACATGACACACATAGCGGGGTATAGTCTACCTTGGCATATAGATTCTATTTTTTTCATTGTATGGGAAGACATCAGGATTCTATGTTATAGCTCGCATGGTTTTATTATTGGTTATGGTTCCTATCCCACACATGTATATGCTCTTAATATTCTTTTATGATTTTCAACAATCTCTCTTTAATGCTTTGATCATTATGGTTCTCTCATGACTTTAGTTATCTCTTCTTATCATGTATGTTATTTGATCATTGCATTATATGGTTTATATTGTCACGCTCTTATAATTAGTACATTCAAATATACTAACGCACATTATTTTCTACATTGTCTCATAATGTAAGGGTTGAGGATCACGCTCACATCACACGTGGCTTGTAGAGTCTTTGTCCGACAATGTATTTTAGGTGAGTCCTCATCTATCGGGGACTAGTTTTGAGTTAGTTATTTCTTTCAACAACTTGTTACATTCTTTTTGAGGGTGTGATAAGGACATGTCTTAGTCCCCGCCCTTCTTATATAGTAAAGGCATTGTTGGACATATGTTTTAGAGTCTATGTTGTCAATTCCTATAATATTTATGATTCATGATTTAGACTTCTATTATGTTATTTTTGTGTTTACTTTACCTTATAGATGCTTACAATATGTCAAGAGGTTTAGTTAAAGCTGTTCATGGATTCAATCATTTTGTTACAACTAAACCATACATCGAGTCGTGACAGTAAATCACTCCTTCCAAAATCAAATCCAGCCAGAATTAACGAGTAGATTCCAAAACCATGTATCAAATACACCAAAATCGATGGTAAATAGGGGAATTATGGATATATTGTTCTAAGAGTTGTGTTACTGCATAGATACGGTCCAAACTATCAGACTCAAGTATGCTACATGAGTTTATAGGGAGCTAAGCCATTCATAGTAATGTTGGAGAGATTCCAAGCCTCACGATCATGTAGTAAAACTTGGCAAAGCCTCGTGATCATAGAGGAGATCCTTGCAATCACAAATGCAAAGGTCCGTATGAGAATATGAAGAAAAAAAAGGCTTGCACCAGCTTAGTAGCATCGACTTGTGTGGCCGAGTTCTAAATCACCTAAAGGGTGCTGAATATTCATTCAGATCCTCGTACGCGCAAATGATATATTATGCCCCATAAAATTTGATGTTCACAACTCAATGGAGCAGTTAAAATTTCCATACGGGGTTATTTTGACAAAAAATGGGTCCCAGACCAAGTGTCAGATGTAGACACATTCAACCCCGGACCTCGGGATTGGACAAGAGCCTCATAAAGTGCACAAAGGGTTATTTTAGACCAAACTCGATATTTTAAAACTAACTACACTGACGACATTTCCATCCGAATGTATTTTCCAAGAATGTTGACCAATGTTAAACCTAGGCCAACTTTCAAAGTCTGAACGCCAAATAGTCCAAACTCACACTAAAAGTCTAGATACTCTTGACAACTATTCTACTAGCCTAATCGTGCTATTTTGTAGCTAATGTAATTGTTAGAATTTCGTTATAAGGTCAAAATTTATAAACAACAAAATAATTAACTCCAAAAAAGATATGGAGGGTCATTACAACATTTACTACGAAAAGAACTTTCGTCCGTGAAAGTAAGAATCAAGAACTACCTGATTGCTCAAATAAGCCAGGGAACTACTCCCGCTTATCACATGTGTTTATGATTCTTGAAGAAGGTTTAATTGTATCTAAATCATGGGATATTAGGTAAAGCTTTGCTAAAAAGTTTAACCAATCTTTGGATGAAGTAAATAAGTCCATAACAAACAACATAGAAGGAGGTTCGATTATGGACCTAACATTTTTTTTTGCCACCATCCTCCTTGATCGTATGACAAAAACAAATAGGGCATGTCATACAAAAGACATAGATCAGCCTTTGGGTGTAGCTACATCTAGTATGTCAAGTGAAATGAGAATAAAATAGGAAGAAAGATATAAGAAAATGGAAAATATTATGACACATACAGAACTCTTTGCCAAGTATATGTTGGGCACCAAAACAAAAAGTGTGAAGGATATCGAATCACAAGGGGTGCCATCTAATGAGGAAGAAATTTCTTATGCCTTATTTCATAAAGAGGTAAGATATATGACGAACCAACAAATAGGTTCTCGATCTGGGTATCTAGGTACCAATCAAAGTTCTAGGCATCCTTAGGAAGAGAATCAAGGTTTGAGATACCGTGATGGTCTATGGAGAGATTGATAAGGTCACCATTATTAAAAGGATTGAGCGAGAATGGATGAGAGGTACAATCACTATATGCCTCTATGAAAGACTAGCTTTAATACGTATCTGCCTCTACGAAAGACTGATACTCCAACTAATCAACCAAGCGTAAGTGACTCGATGAGTTAAATAATTGATGAGATGTTTAACTTTATTCTTAAGAGGGTCGAATAAATGGGTAATGGGGTTAAGGAACTTAAAAGTGATGTGTAAAATTTAACCCAAACCATGAGCTCTCTTTCGGCTTTAATCAAATATTTGAAATCCCAAAAGAATCATAATATCGCTAAAATGAATCTAAGGGCTGAAGGTACACTTCCTCATGAGACTCTTCCTTATCCCGAGAATGATGGTCATTATATGGCAGTAGTCACTAGAAGTTGTAGGCTGTTTTATAATACCAACGTTATGTGCAAAAAGGTTGTGATTGAAGTAGTGGATGATGGGGTGATGCTTTGAGCAACCATGGCAATTACAATTGATGATGGTCGTGTGAATTGTCAGATGGTATGTCTAAAAGATAAGAAGGAGGATTAACCTCCTAGTGTGGTGGTGTAAGACCCTGTAAGTTGAAAAGTTGAAATAAAGGAAAATAATTCAAGAAAGTAGATTGTATTAGCTTCTACACTTAAGCTACGAGTCGTAGGTACTTCTATGAGTCGTAGGACAGACTCATAGAAGTGATATTGAGGTAAGCAATTGAACTAAATGAGGGAATGAACCTCCGATCCAAGGTTACGACTCATAAAAAGTGTCACAAGTCATAGACACGACTCATAAAAGTAGGTAAGAGACAGAGTTCTCAAGGTTTCTTAGACCCTGCAGGATGAGTCCCCTCTTTGACTCGTAAGGACCAATTCATAGGGTCTTTCCAGTTAGTTTTAAAGAAGGGTATTTTGGTCCTTCTCTTTATTTTATCAGCTAATTGGATCATTTTTTCACTAAATTAACGTATTTAATGACCCCAAGTATTCCCGAACCCCTCACTCTCATATTAGCTCAAATTTACCAACACAATTCCCTCTCAAGACTCTTCTCAAGGACTTCCTTCATCTCCAAGTAGATTCTAGGGTTTCTCAAGTTCAAGTTTTTCTTCCAATCTCAAAGTCAGAATCTACCAAGGTATGTGGGTCTTTATCCATGGATTCTCTCACCCGTGGATCCCAAAACCTGTTCAAACTAAGTATTTGATTTTAAATAATAATTTCCTATGGGTTACCCTAATTTCTGCTTAATAGAATGAATTATGATTTAACCATTGCTTATTGGTCCATTTTGATGCAGTATAATTTTGAATGCATGGATTGATTGATTACAAGTATTTTTTCTACTTAGTTCCTTAAAGTTTCTTGAGATTCATGGTGGCCTAGTTAAAGAATGATTTCAATTGATGAATTTCATGGTGTTTAAGCATGATTTCAAATATATACATGTTTGAAAGTTTATTTGACTTGAACCCACCTAGCTTCACTCTTTTCTTATTAATGGAATCCATTAAATGCTTCTGAAAGCTAATTATTATGATTATGAAAGTCTTTGAATGAAAGGATGAATTTTGGTGGAAAGCTTTCTCACCTAAGATAATGTATTCTTTATGTAATAAGGACAATTCTTTCATACCTGAATCACTAAAGATTTTAGGGAGCTATTCTATCGAATGATGATTTGACATCTCAAATTATATGTATTTTTATGTTGCTATGATATATTATTCTCTCGGATTTTGCATATGACTGCATAAGGATTGAGGTGGGGTTCGGTAGGGAATCTTAGTACCAACCTTTTATTTCATTAACAATGAGCTAGCATGGGATCCCTCGTAGGCTAGGCTAATGGATCCATAAATAATGATTAAATGTTAATAGAAATAAATGTTGATGGAGTTTTACCTTGGAAAGTAGTCTCCCTTCTAATAAAGGGGATTACGTTGGATTCCATATCATAACTCACATGATTGTAATATCTGTTATAGTCATCTTCCCACAAATGAATGTTTCAAATGCTATTTACTTGATTACTTATGCATGCACTCACTTAGGTAATTTATAAATGTGTTAATGTTTTCCATTATTTAGCATACCTACATACTTAGTACATTCAAAGTATTATTGTCATACTACTTTTCCTACATGATGATATCATGTAGGGAGTAGTGTTCCTCCTCGTTCTTCTCCACATGGCTAAATGGGATCATTTGAAGGCTACTATTTGGTGAGTTCACATTTTTCAGGAATAATATTCCTTTTTTCCTAGATTATGTTATGTTGAGACCTTTAGACATTTACATAGTACTTTATTTCTATTTTGATCGAGGGTGAGCTAGGGATACATCTTAGCCCCCGCATATCCAAGTCTAGAGGTATTGTTGGACAAAATATATAACAAATCTTGACTATTAATGTTTGTTATGATGTTTCCCATAGTCCTGCTTGTTTCCTCTTTTCATTTATTTATCATTACGTATGAAAGACTAAATGAAAAGTAAGAGTATAGGGTAAGGTATCTTCTGGTTCTTCATTTATTGTGTCACGTCTAGGCCTAGGTTTCGAATGGTCCTTGGAGTCCAACATACTATATCAAACAGGGTCTTATTCATGGTTGTGAAGTGCGCCACTATTATGAATCAGAGAGTATGAGGTGTTTAGGAAACTTTCCCTTCTTTCATAAACCATTTCATGTTCTCTAGATCATTCCTTGAGGAAGGGTACCTCCACTTAGAGTAGGGGTTGATAATAAAGACCTAGCTCCTCTGGTTCCCGAGGACCCCCATGAGGAAGGAGTTACACATGTGGAGTTTTAAAACATCATCACCTTGTTGTCTTAAGTCATGGCCAACTAAGAAAATCAAGGCAGTGCTTCTCCTTCTCCTCAAGTTCTTATGTTGACTTGTAGGATTCGAGACATCTAGAGGATGAATCCACCCAAATCTGATGGTTCCAATGTAGATGAGGAAACTATGGATTTTATTAAGGAAGTTTAAAGGATTGTTTCTATTAAGGGAGTGCCTCCAAATGAAAAGACTGAGCTAGTGGCCTATTAACTCAAAGGCGTGACAAGAGTTTGGTATGAGCAATGGGTTTTTGATTGGGGTAGAGATATGGGACCCATAGAATGGGAAGAGGTCAGGAGAATCTTCCTAGATCACTTCTTCGCTTTGGAGATAAGGGAGGTAAAGATTCAAGAGTTCATCAATCTTCGCGAAGGAAGCATGACAGTGAAGAAGTATGCCATCAAATTAAGCAAATTTTCAAACTATTCTCCTTTCATCGTCTCCACCCAAGTGCAAGGATGAGAAAATTTATCTCCGGTGTTTCTAGTTTTGTGTCCAAAGAATACAAAATTGCCATGTTGATCAAAGTAATGGACATCTCCTGACTCGTGATATATGTAAAACAAATTAAGGATGAAAAGTTGAGTGAGAGGTCAAGGGGGTTTAAGAAGGCTAGAGTTGATGTTGGAAAGTACCAAAGTGAGAAATGATTCGTGGGGCAAGTTCCCACTAGTACATCTCCTCAAAGGTTCAACAAGGACAACGGTGCTAATCCAATATATCTAATGAAGAATATATGTGCTTAAGCTTTCCTCATTTGCATAAAGTGTGGGAAGTCTCACAAAGAGGAATGCTTAGCGAGCTTCAATTCATTCTTCAAGTGTGGTAAACTGGGTCACTAGGATAGAAATTGTACAAGTGGTGGTGGTATGCCTCAAGGCTAAATTTATCATGGTGGACAAGCTCAAGTGAGTGGCTAATGCACCAACTTATTTTATGCTTTGCATGGGAGAAAAGAAGTTGAGGAAATGCTCGATGTTGTCATCGGTATGTTTAAAGTTTTTGATTTTGATGTGTATACATTATTACACTCGGGTGACAATTTGTCATGTATTACCTCATTCGTTTCTAATAGGTTTGATGTGTTACACAAAATATTATTAGAACCCTATTTAGTGTCAGCCCCTGTTGGTGAGTTGTTTGTTGCTAAAAATGCTTTAAGGATTGCCCCGTGTCTATGTTGCACAAATTTGTTCGTTGTGATATTATTGAGCTTAGCATGGTAGATTTTCATGTTATTTTTTATTTATAATGGAAGGGTTATTATTTGATAGTAAAGGGTAGGTTCATTTCTAGTGTAAAGGTTGAGAAATTAATTTCTAAGGATTACATCTACCACATTATGAGGGTTAGGGATGTTAACTCCGAAAGTCCTTCTCTTGAGTTGGTTTTGGTGGTAAATGATTTTCCCTATGACCTCCCTAGTGTCCCTCATAAAAGTGAAGTTGATTTTAGTGTATATTTTCTCCTTCATACACAATCTATCTATATTCATCCCTACCGAATAGCCCCAGCGGAATTAAAGAAGTTAAAGGAGCAATTAAAGGACTTGTTGGAAAAGGAATTCATAAGGCCAAGTATTTTACCATTGGGTGCTCCCATGTTGTTTGTGAGAAATAAGGATGGGTCACTTCGGATGTGTATAGACTACCGCCAATTAAACAAGGTGATCATTAAGAACAAATATCAGATTCCTAGGATAGATAAGTTATTTGATCAATTGCAAGAGGCAAGTCATTTACCACAGATTGATCTCTAGTTTGGCTATCACAAATTAAGGGTAAGGGGCTGTGAGTTTCCCTATAGGGCATTTCCAATAAGGTATGGTCACTATGAGTTTTTTTGATGTCGTTTAGATTGACGAATGCACCAGCGATGATTATAGATCTAGTGAATAGAGTTTTCAAATACTACCTTGATATGTTTATGGTGTTCTTCAATGATAATATCTTGATTTAGTCCTAGGGTGAGGAAGCACATAAGGGCCATTTGAGGATTATGCTTCAAAACTTGAGTGATAGATAATTGTTTGCCAAGTTTAGTAAGTGCAATTTTTTGTTGAAAGAGGTGGACTTCCTTGGTCTCATAGTGGTGAGGAATTGTCTTAGACTTTTGTCTCCTTTAGATATTAGGAGCTCTTTAGGTCAAGATGAGTATTATAGAAGGTTCGTCAAAGGGTTCTCTTTCATTTCATCTCGTTCGATGAAATTAACCCAAAAGAAGGTAAAGTTCCTATGATAGATTAGTGTGAAAAGAGTTTCCAAACTTTGAAAGATTAACTTACTTATGCTCCTATTTTAACTATATGTGAAGGATTAGAAAGGTTCGTTGTATATTGTGATGCTTCAAGGGACGGTTTGGGTTGTGTCTTGATTCAAAATGATAATGTTATAGCCTATACTTCTAGGTAATTGAAGGTATACGAGCGTAACTACCCTACCCTTGATCTTGAGTTAGCAGCCATTGTATTTCTCTAGAGATTTGGAGGCATTAACTCTATTGGGTACATGTAGATGTATTTACCGACCCAAAAGTCTCCAATATCTGTTCACCTAAAAAGACCTCGACCTAAGGAAAAGAAGGTGTCTTGAACTCCTCAAGGATTATGAAATGAGTGTGAATTATAATCTGTGTAATGCCAATGCTATTGCCAATAGGCTTAGCAGGGTGACTATGGAGAATGTGTCTCATTTAGATGAAGGGAAGAGGGCGTTGGGTCTGAATTATTCTTGGTGGTGGAATTTAAGTCAAAGCAATACCTTGATCCTTCATTCTTGGAGTTGAATAAATTGGTGGGAGAGAAGAAAGTAGAAGTTTTTTCACAAGGTGGAGATGGGATACTTCATTACCAAGGTCGATTATGTGTTCCAAATATAGATGGCCTAAGGGTTTTGATCTTGAAGAAGGCTCGTATTTCTTCATATTCTATTCATCCTGGTTAGACCAAAATGTACCAAGATTTAAATGAGATATATTAGTGGGGTGGCATGAAAAAGTACAATGCAAGGTACATGGCCGAGTGCCTAAATTGCCAACAAGTCAAGGTCGAACACAAAAGGCTAGGTGGCCTGGCACAAGACATTGAAATCTACATTTGGAAGTGGAAAGATGTGAACATGGACTTTGTATTAGGATTGGATCATATTCGGAAGCATCATGACTTGATTTGGGTTGTGGTACATAAGATGAAGAAGTCGGCTCACTCTATACCAGTCAAGGCTTCTTTTAGTGCCAAGGATTATGATAATTATATTCGGGAATTGGTAAGGTTTCATAGTGTTCCGTTGTCAAGTATTTTAGATTGTGGTACCTAATTCACTTCTCATTTTTGGAGATCATTCCAAAGGGGACTTGGTGCTAAGGTGAATCTAAGTACCACATTCCATCCTCAACCCGATGGGCAGGCCGAATGGACAATTCAAACACTGAAGAACATGTTAAGGGCTTGTATGTTCGAATTCAAGGGAAGTTGGGATGACCATCTACCGCTTATTGAGTTTTCTCATAATAATAGCTACCACTCAAGCATCGAGATGGAGCCTTTTGAAGCTTTGTATGGGAAATGAGGTAGGTCTCTGGTAGGTTGGTTCGAAGTTGGCGATATGACTATATTAGGCCCTGACTAAGTACTTGATGTGTTTGAGAAGGTGAGGGTCATTATAGAAGGATTGAAGATGACTCAAAGTCTTACAGACCTTGAAAGTTGGGAATCAGAAAATGAGGAACAAAAGAGGAAATTTGACAAAATATAGATTTTTGGCACCAAGTGAAGACTACAAGGGCCGTCACAAACTGTACTACTAACCACGGTTAGTGGTGAGACACCTTTGTCAGGTTTTGAACTCTATCCTATAGGGAAGGGAGCACAACAAGGGATCATGAAACTTTGTGAGTACGACGAGCCATGGTGACCCTCCTCTTAGACCCTCAGTAAATTTCCCAAGGCAAAGACCAAGACTCACCACCTTGGGCCGTATAGCCTTTCACGTATGGTGGTGGGTTCTGTAGTGGGTATCCCTATAGACCCCCTTGTAGGCCCTGCACCACACCCTTGATTCATGGGCCATAGTGATTTTCACGGATAGTTATGGTCTCCATGAAGGAAGTCATGAAATTTCCCTGCAAACCCAAAGAATGCAAGTCCAAGGAGCCCACCATAGAGGACCACCATGGACCATGGTTACCATAATGGTCTGTGGTGGGTCTCATGTGGTCATCCTTCCCAAAACCCTTTTAGAAAATCCAAAGTTCATCACAATGGAGGGGACCACAGACCATGGTGACCTCTATGGTCTGTGGTAATGCTCCGTCCTGAGTTTCAGATTCAGTTTAAGTTGCGGTTATTTTGGTCAATTCCCCATATTTCATTAATGATTCTGGATGGTTTTTGGTATAAGTGCCTACCTATTAACTAACCTAAAGTATTCTAAGTTTCTCATTCTCTCCATAATCCCTAAATCACAAAACATTCTCTCCAAGATTTCTCTTTAAAGTCTTTTTCAACCACAACCAATTCAGGAGATATTGTTCAACGTAAAGCCTCCATTCTTCTCAATTAAGGACTCATAAAGGTCAAGCAACGTGGGACTTCATCTATGAACATTCAACCATGGAATCCCAAAGATCTCTTCCCAATTCTCTTATGATTTCTGCAATTAAAAGCCCTAATTGCATAATTTTCATTAGGTCTTCTCAATTATAATATGTTTCAAGGTTATTAATCTAATTATGCATAATTCACATCATATTCCATGATTTCAAGTTTAATTTTAAGGACCCATGATATACGCCAGTTTCAAATATGATTTACGAGATATGATCATGATTTTTAAAGTTATTTTAATGCAAGCTTTATGAATGAGTTTAAAGATGCTTTATGCAAGGATGTTTATGAATTCCATATGAAAGGTTATGAATGAGGTTTTAATCATATTTCAAGAAAGTTAATAATGAAAGAGTGACTTGAGATCATTAAAGGTGACTCAAGACTAATTAAAGGGTGACATAAGATCCTCAACGAGGAAGGTGACTTAAGATCCTAAAGAAGTTTTGTGGAAGTCCTACACCTAAATTGCATGAATTACTCATTGCCTCATATATGAATAGGAGGCTGTAAGGCATCTTAGGAAACACATCACTTCTCTTATGATCTCATCATGATATAGAGTTAAATTCTAAGATTTCCTTTTCTAATGCTTTCTGTGTGCGATTATAGAATCATGCCTCCACGAACAGCTCCCGTTTGAAGAAATGTTGAAGAGCTCAAAACTTCACATTAGTAAAATGATCATTCAAAGGATCATTTGGATCTTGTGGCTCCTCTTCAATATTTATTTGAACGGGAGCTCTTTGTGGAGGCATGATTCAAGTCTACGACTCATTCTCATTCTTCGAGTCATTATTTGGATTTTTCAAAATGATAGTGAAGATTTGAAGCAGAGTTGAAGTTACAAGTCATGTCTACAAATCGTTCACATTCCTATGAGTCGTAAAACATACTCGTAGAAGAGACTGCAGCAAATGCAACCTGTACTTGATGTACGACTCAAGTGTACGAGTCATCTTGGAAGTTACGAGACTTAGAAGGCTTTTATGAAGAAGAAAAGTTCCTAAGTGCAAAGTGCTGGATTACGAGTTGGGTCAATGACTCGTTAAAATAATGACGATTTGTAGGACTTAACCGATTTAAAGTTTCCTGATATTTCCAAATTTATATTTAATTAGGATTATTTGTCTATAAATATAATTCTTAGGCTTATTTTTACATAATGCATATTTTTGGGAATGAGAATATAGCTTGAACTACTTTTGAGCTTTATTCTTGAATTTTGGTTTTTGTCATCAACGATTACGTTCAGATTTTATTTAAAGATTTGTGATTATTACATTCATTATTATAAGTGCACGATTTTTTTTAACCCAAATATTATTGATTGTGATCATGTAGTTATGAGTAGCTAATTGCACAACTAGGGTTATGGGAACCATGAAGAATTAACGACGTAAACTTAATAAAAAAGAAATTCTTGGATAGTGTGCATGCATGTATTATATTTTCCTTCATTTTTATTGCCTTTTAATGGTGGTCAATGTTAGAACTCGCCTTATCCCTACTTTCCTCATCAAAGAGGCAATGGATGGAAAAAGGGTTTAAATAATGATATTTGAGGCTAATTATCCTCATCTAATTAGCTTGAACGGATCAAGAGATAGCTAAATCTGGGATCATTGGTAAAGGTTAGTGAAGCATACACCCGTAGATGGATAAAGTTTAATAGTGAAATTCACGTCTTTTCCTGATCAAGGAGGTGAACTTAACTTACCGATTCTACATGTAACACACTAGAAAAGAATTACTAATAAAAGAGGTCTAAATAGTTAAGGATTCATTGGGAACACATGAACCCTAGTTTCACTTCATATTGATTTAAACCACATTAAGCCATTACTTTGTTACTTAATGCTTGTTAATTAGTTTTTGTAAAAATTCCCCCTTTATTTGCGAAAATGATTTTCTTACTAAAACAAATAATAAATGATTAATCCAAGTCTAAATCATATTCCTTGTGGGATCGACCTTAACCTTTGGTAGGTTGTATATTATGATAATGACCACTTTATACTTTTCTTGGGAGGTGTAATTTTAGCGTATCAAATTTTGGGCCTATTGTTGGGGATCGAACCGGGGTCACCTGCGTGGTGGGAGGAAATACTTACTATTCTTATTAGCTTGAATGTATCAAAGGATAGCTTAATTTGGGATCACTGGTAGGGGTTAGTAAAGCATACACTCGTGGAGGGATCAAGTTGGGTAGTGAAATTTTCTTATTTGCCGGATCAAAGACTTAGGTAAACTTAACTTACCGATTCTACATGTAATACACTAGAAAAGGATTACTAATGAAAAAAGGTCTACATAGCTAAGGATTTGTGAGGAACACATAAACCCTAGTTTCACTTCATATTGATTCAAACCACATTAAACCGTTACTTTGTTACTTGTTCCTTTTAATTGATTTGTTAATTATGTTTTATATGAATCGCCCCTTTGTTTACAGAAATAAGTTGATTACTAAAATAAATAATAAAAGATTAATCTAATTCAAAACCATATTCCTTATTGGGATCCACCCTATCCTTTGTTCGATTCTATATTTGGATGATGATCGCTTTATACTTCTTTTGGGAAGTGCAATTTGGGAGTATCAAATTTTGGTACTGTTGTAGGGGAATAAGGCTTTTTCATTAGATTAATATTTATTATTTGATTTATTGTCAATATTTCTTTATTTTACTTTCTTTTCTTTTTTTGTTTGTGCTAGAATAGGTATTGATTCCTAGTGCATGCCAAATATGAGAAGTGAAGGCATTCCCTTGAATCTCTTTAATACCAAAATAAAAAGAGAACTACGTATGATGGAGAACAACGACAATAACAATGATGGACAAGACATTGGTGATGACGCAGAATGTCTTAGAGGGCAACAATAGAATTTGCCGCAATATCATCCGCAACACCAACTATAGAATGTTCTCAACAATCTACTAGTAGTGAGAGACCATCGTCCACTAAGACAATGATCAGAATTGAGCCTATGGAATAAGTATGGGGTCAACCATGATGCTATCAATTCTACTGTTGCCATTGTGTTACCTCTATTGTTGCTTGGAAAGAAGTTCAGCATTACAAGCACACTTATTGAAATGTTTCATAGTCGAGGACTATTTACTGGCTTCATATCTGAGGACCATCACACCCATCTCAACAATGTGGTGTACGTTTGTAAGAGCATTTTTGGTGAGGAAGAGCTAACCATAGATGTTATGGAACTGCGTGTTTTCCTATTGTCACTTACTAGAAAAGCAACAACTTGGTTGACTGAGGTTCCATACAACTCAATCAAAACTTTGGATGAATACGTGAGCCTATAATAAAAAAGTATTTCCATTTATCATAGCAGTTGAAGCTAAGGGACCGAATGAACAACCTGCAACAGATGCCCGAAGAGTCAATTAGAGGTTGGGAAAGATTTGTAAAGTATCTACGAAGTGTGCCAAAGCATAGAATGGCCGATGAGTCACTTTTAAAGCTATTATATCATGCTCTTGATGACAATGGAAAATTATTGCAGATACCATTATTGGAGGAGTATTCTTTGCCAACAATTTTCAAGAGATTGGGGAGAAACCAAATCTTGTTACAAAGAATAACCGAGCCCTGAGTACTACGGAGACCAAAACTTCAAAAAGTTCATTTGTTGTTAGTACAAATCATGGTTCCAAGATACCAAATGAAGAGGTACTACAAATGATCGCTTAATTGAGAACTGAATTTAACTGGCATTGAAGAACTTGGGACTAGAGAAGATCAATGCAATTGACTATCAAGGTAAGGCGCCAAGTTATGATGATAATGGATATGAGGAATATGCATACTATGTAAATGATCAAGAGTTCTGGACTAACGCTCAAGAATCCAATCAGGATTCTTGGCGCCAAAGTTAATGAAATCAAGGTCAGAACTATAAAAACTTCAATTGAGAGGGCCATTACAACTGCTATAATAACTACAAGTGTGAAGTGAACTACAATCGCGAGAACAACTACAACTGTAATGGGTACAATAATTGCAACTACGGAAAAGAGAGGGAAGGTGATTGGGGAAGTAGAGATAACAACAAAAGTGGTTCATACATCTAACCAAAAATTGAGATAGTATATCCATCCTTGCAAGAATCAAAGATATGATGACAAAGATGATGAAAATGTATGACACTATAAAGGATAACCTTAAGGTTAAGAATAAATCAAAAATTTGAGTCAGATTCTACATCCATAAAGCTTATTGAGCAACAATTGGGGCAGATTTCATCGTCTTTCAATCCATGCCATAAAAGAACGATCCCAAGTACACTAATTCAAAATCCAAAGAATGATGGAAAATGCATGACTGTAACCACATGAAGTGGCATTCAATCCATTGATCCTCCAATGCCCGAACTTGAGGATGATACACATTACTCCGTTGTTTGTGAGAATAAAATAGAGAGAAAAACCAAGGAAGAAAAAGTGGGTGAAAATCCAAGAAGTAACATTATCCAAATTTACCATGTATGTATGTTCTACTCTAAATTCAAATATGAATTATGATCATGAATTACAATTTTGTTCAAGTTATGAAGAAAGGTCACTTAGGGCCCTATGTTGGTGACCTAAGAACCTAATGACATAAATTATGCAAGTATAATATTATAATGTTGAATGTCTTATACTCACATTGCAATTACGACATGAAATTAAGCTACTTTATTAATTATGAAGTTTATGAACAAGTTTATGATATATGTTAAATATGATTACTATGTATGTATACTGTGGGATTTGACTTAGCATCAAATAATGACTTGAGGTGGGGATCAACTTACGAGGTCCTTATATAAAGTCTCTTTTCTCATAACTATATTCCATCATGGGCTTGCATTATAGCCTATCTAGTGGATCCACATATAGCGTATGTACATGACCCGGCTATCAGGGTAGAGTCTACCTTGGTAAGTAGATTCCCCTTTTTCCATTGTATGGGGAGACATCGGATTTCATGTTATAGATCGCATGGTCTTATTGTCGTGTATGATTCCTATCCCACATATGTATATGATCTTTATGTTCTATTATGATTTTCAACTATGTCTCTTTAATGCTTTGATCATTACGATTCTCTCAAGACTTTACTTATCTTTTCTTATCATGTAAGTTATTTTATCTTTATATCATATGATTTATATTGTATGTCATTGCCTTATACTTAGCATATTCAAATGTAATAATGCATATTGTTGCCTATGTTGTTTCATAATATAGGAGTTGAGGATCACGCTCCTAGCACACGTAGCTACTATAGTCTCCATCTGGCAAAGTGTTTTGGGTGATTTCTCATCTATCATGGACTGGTTATGAGTTGGTTATTTCTTTAAAAGACTTTTTATATTCGTTTTGAGGGTGAGATAGGAACATGTCTTATACCCCACCTTTTTTATGTAGTAAAGGCATTGTTGGACATATATTTTAGAGTCTATGTTGTCAATTCCTATACTCTCTATGATTCATGATTTAGACTCCTCTTATGTTATTTCCACATTTACTTTACCTTATGTATGCTTACGATATGCGAAGAAGCTTAGTTGGAGCCGTTCAGAGTTTTGATCACCGTGTTACGACTAAGCCCTAGATCGAGTCATAACAAACTTGGTATCACAACATAATGTTAAAGAAGTCCTAGGGAGTCCAAAATGCCACATTAAGTAGAATTATATTCATGGTTGTGAAATGCACCACATCTATGAATAGGAGGCTATGAGGAATTTTTTGAAATTCTCACTTCTTTCATTATCTATGTCTTGCTATAGAGTACACTCTAATAGTTCTTTTCCCTAGCCATTTTCCTTTGTGATTCTTAGAAATGTGTCAAATAAGAGAAACAATGAAAAGAGGGATCAATATTAACAAGGACCATGTTCCTCCGGTCCCTCAAGACAATGGTCCCCTACCTGACCAAGTGAATAATGCAGAGTTCTAAACCGCTATCACTATGATAGCTCATATTACAGACAACCAAGGACTTGTTACTCCTCCTAATGTTCCTACTCCGGCTTTGAGGGTAAGATATTTTGCAAGAATAAACCCTCCTAAGATCCATAGTTTGAAATCTTATGATTATCCTCAAGAGTTCGTTAATAAGGTCTATAAGATAGTGAGAATTATGGGGGTTACATTGAAAGAAAAAGTTGATTTGGCGGCTCACAAACTCAATAGTGTTTCTTAGATTTAGTTTACTCAATGGAAGATAAAGAGGATGGATGAAGGACCTATTGAATGGGAGCCTTCAAATTTGTTTTCCTTGATTGTTTTTTCCCTCTTGAGGTAAGAGAATCCAAGGTGTTGGAGTTCATCAATCTTCGATAAGGAAACAGGGGAACAAGGGGCTATGCCCTCAAGTTCACCAATCTATCCAAGTATGCTCCTTCTTTGGTGGCCGATCATTGTGCTCGAATAAGTCAATTCATATCGAGGGTATTCTTCTTTGTTGCTAAGAAATGTGTAACGCTATGCTTGTTAAAGAAATGGACATATCTTGGCTTATAACTTTTATCGAACAAATTGAGGGAGAAAAACTCAAAAGATATGAGAATAAGGGATTCTAAGAGAGTCCGGTATGAAGATATTCTTAAATGCTAGGTCCGATGGTGGTAGTGGTAGTTCTCAACAACCCCAGGCTTCTGGAAAGACATTTTATAAGGATAGGGTGCCATATTCTAAGGTTCAAGGAGGAGGTGTGAATGTTAGTAGCCATTTGTTTCCCAAGTGTGCTAAATATGGGAAGAATCATGGAGGGAGATGTTTGATGGGAATAGGTGCTTGGTATGGATGTGAAAAAATGGGCCATAGGTAATCCAGGTGCCCTCATATTGCCAACAAGGGTAAAGAAGGTCGTCCTCAAGGCCATGTTCCTCAAGGAGGCCATATTCCACAAGTTGCCCATGCTCAATCAAAGAGTGGTCAACGCAATAACATGATTTATGCTCTTCATGGTAGGCAACAGGTAGAGGAGATTCCTGATGTTGTTACCAATATGTTACGTATCTTTCACTGTGATTTTTATGCCATGATTGATGCGGGTATAGATTTGTCTTTTGTTACTCCTTATATGGCCATGAGATTTGATGTTAGCCTCGAAATATTAATGGATACTTTTCTCATTTATACTCTTGTAGGTGAGTCGGTTATGGCTAAAAGAGTCTATAGAAATTATCCTATTTCAGTTTTCCATAAAGTAACCTCCGTTGTTCTAGTAGAGCTTGATATGAATAATTTTGATATTATTCTCGGTATGGACTGGCTCCATGCATGTTATACCTCTATATGTTGTAGAACTCGAGTGGTTATTTTTCAGCTTTCAAATGAGCCATTCCTAGAATCAAAGATAGTAATTTTGTGTTTAAGTGTCAATTCATCCCATGACTTAAAGCTTGGAAGATGATTTCCAAAGGTTGCATCTATTATCTAGTTCAAGTTAGAAAGACTAACTCCAAGACTCCTACTCTTAAGTGAGTTATTAATGAATTTCTAGAAGTCTTTCCCGAAGATCTCCCAGGTATTCCTCTTGAAAGGGAAATAGAATTTGGTATCAATCTTTTACTCGATACGCAGCCTATCTCTATTCCTACTTACCAAAAGGCTCAAGAAGAATTTGAAAGAGTTAAAGGATTGTTGAAGCATTTTCTAGATATGGGTTTCATTAGACCGAGTATCTCTCCATGAGGTGCTCCAGTTCCCTTTGTTAGAAAGAAGGATTGTTCTCTTCAAATGTGTATATATTATCGGCAATTGAACAAGGTCTCCATTAAGAATAAGTATCCCATTCCAAATATTGATGACTTGTTCGATCAACTTCAAGATTGACCTCCGATAGGGTTACGATCAACTTCGAGTGAAAAAATGTGACATTCTGAAAATGGCTTTTAGAAATTGCTATGATCAATTTAAATTTTTGGTTACGTCTTTTGGACTAAATAATGGCCCTCAACTTTTATGGATTTGATGAACAGGGTACTCAAGCAATAGTTCACTTCTGATCATCTTTATTGGTGATATATTGATCTATTCTGCAAATGAGGAAGAGCATGCTGATCATTTGAGAATTGTGTTGCAATTCTAAAGGAACATTATTTGTATGCAAAGTTTAGTAAATGTGAATTTTGTTAAGATCAGTCACTTTCCCTGGTCACATTGTTTCTAGAGAAAGAATTATGGTTGATCCAAAGATGACCGAGGTAGTTAAGAATTAGCCTAGACTATTGGGTCCTTCCAATATTAAGAGTTTCATGGGTTTAGCTGGTTATTATAGATAGTTTTTATAAGGTTTATCTTCTATTGCATCATCATTGACGACTTTGACTATAAAAAAGATAAAGTTCCAATGGTCTGAGGCATGTGAGAAAAGCTTACAAGAGTTGAAAGATAAGCTTACCTCCACTCAAAAGTTGACTTTACCAAAATTTTTTGATGGGTTTGTTGTGTGTTGTGATGCTTCACGAGTTGTTCATGGTTGTGTTGTAATGCAAAATGGCAAGGTGATAGATTATGCTCCAAGGCAACTCAAGGCACATGAGAAAAATTATCCAAATGAAGACATGGTGCTGGCGGCGGTTATATTTACTTTAAAGTTATGGTGACACTATATTTATGGTGTCCATGTGGATTCTTTCACCGATCATAAGAGTTTTCAATAGGTGTTTACAAAAAAAGATTTAAAGATTCGATAAAGAAGATGGCTTGAAATTTTGTAGGATTATGACATGAGTATGTTATACCATCCAGGTATGGAAAATATAGTTGTTGACACTCTTAGTAGATTATCCATGAACAATGTTTCCCATGTTGATGATAAGAAAAAAGAGACAGTTCACGATGTGCATAGATTGGTCTATTTGGGTGTGTGATAGGTTTATTCGGAAGTAGATGGTGTTATTTTACAAAATGGTTCTGATTCATCTCTTGTGGTAGATGTAAATATAGGGATAGATGGTGATCTTTCTTTGGTTGAATTGAACAAAGCATTTGTCGAAAAACCATTGAGGCTTTCTCCCAAGTGGTAAATGGTATTTTGAGATATTAAGGCCGATTGTGTGTTCCTAATATTGATGGCTTGAAAGATTTGATATTTTCTAAGGCCCATATTATGCGGTATTCTATTTAAGCCAGTTCCACTAAGATGTGTAGAGATTTGACAAAAGTGTATTGTTGGAATGATATTAAAATAAATATTGCAGAATTTGTGGCTAAGTGTCCAAATTGTCAACAAGTGAAAGTTCAGTATCAAAAACTAGAAGGTTTGGCTAAAGACATTGAGATTCCTACTTAGAAGTAGGAAGACTTGAATATGGACTTTATTACAAGGTTTCCTCGTACTCATAGGCAACATGATTTTGTTTGGGTGATTGTCGACCAAATGACTAAGTCGGCTCATTTTCTCCTAGTCAAGACTTCATATTCAGATGAGGACTATGCTAGATTGAAAAGCTTCATGTTGTTCTATTTTCTATCATTTCAGATCGAGGTACTCTATTTTCATCTCAGTTTTGGTGATCTTTCTAAAAGGGTCTTGGTAGCCAAGTAAAACTTACTATAGATTTTCACCCATAAACAGATGGTTAGGTTGACCACACCATTCATTCATTAGAGGATATGTTGAGAGCATGCATCATTGGTTTTAAAGAAAATTGGGATGATCATTTTTCATTAATAGAGTGTGCTCATAATAAAGTTATCACTCAAGTATTGAAAAGGATCCATTTGACGCGTTGTATGGTAGGCGGTATAGATCCCCTATCGATTGATTTGAGGTAGGTACAGTTGCTTTGATAGGACCCGAGTTTGTATTTGAGGCAATGGTGAATGTTAGACTCACTAGAAAAGATTGAAAATGGCCAAAAGTCGACAAAAATCCTATTCGGATGTAAGAAGAAGGGAACTTAAATTTGAGGTTAATGATTGGGTTTACTTGTAAATTTCGCCCATGGAGGGTGTGATGCATTTTGGTAAGAAAGGAAGGCTAAGTCCCTGTTATGTTTCCCATATCAGATTTTGAGGTGAATTGATATGGTGGTTTATGAGTTTGATTTGCCTTTAAGTTTGGCATCGGAACATCCGGTGTTCTATGCCTCATTTCTGAGGAAGTTTATAGGTGATCCTAGCTCCATTGTTCGTTTGGACAACTTTGAGGTCAAAGAGATTCTTCTTTATGAAGAAGTTCCGATTGAGATCTTAGACTGGCAAGTTAGAAAGTTGAGAAAAAATGAAATTGCCTCAGTTAAAGTGTTATGGAGGAATCAAGAGGCTTTGGGTGCCACATTGGAGGCCAAAGCCAATATGATGACCTAATATCCTCATTTCTTTCCTTTTAAGCCTAGTTGAGGTATTTAGTTCCTTTATAATCCAATTATCCCAAAATATGTATTTCAGTTATTCTCATGGTTTCATATGCATTCATGTTCATGAAATGAGTTTTAAAGTTATATTTTGAATAGATATTAAAGATTTCATGTTTTATGAATTTTCGAGATGTTTGCCTTCCTTTTGGGTACTATGTTCCTTTCCTATTCCATTCATCAAAGCTTGAGTCCCATTCGAGGATGAATATTCTTAAGAGGGAGATATTGTAAAACCCCAAAAGTTGGAAAGTTGGAAAAGGAGTAGCAAAATATGAAAACTCAGAATAATATAGATTTTGGGACTAGTTGATGATTATGATGCCATCACGGGCCTTGGTATGTACCACGTCTTAAGGTGAGCCAATGTGGTGGTGATTCTCAAGTTCAGTCCTGAAAGGAAGGGACCATGACCAAGGATCACGGACCGTGGTGAGCACCACAGATCGTGATGTCCTTTGTGGTGATCCCGCCCCTAAGACCTCAAAAAATGATCACCATGGCAAGGATCAGGCCTCACCACCACAGGTCGTATAAACCTTCATTGACCGTAGTGGGTTCTGTGGTGGTGAATCCTACAGACTAACATACAGGTCCTTCACTACGTCAATATTTAACGGACCGTGATGACCTCCATAGATTATACAGGGTTCCATACAGGATGTTCTAAAACTCTTCTCCAGCAACCCCATGATTTCAAGTCCAATTTTGGCATCACGGACACTATCACGGGCCATGATGAGCTTCACGGACCATGATGGGTCCTCCGTGGTGAGTCCTTGTTCCAGTTAAATAAAGGATAATTCATTCAATTGCCTAAGGTAGGAGATAAATTTACCCTTTGGCACAGGTAGACTACCTTTCCACTATAAGATAGGCCTATTTGGGAAACTAAACTTAACGAACCGAGTCTTATAATCAATAGAGGTATAACAAGCGCAAATCCATTCCATGACAATGGTCATGTTAAAATCAACAATGTCTAACTCAACTAAGTTAGACATGGTATCCTTGTGATAGATTGACATGATACAATATCTATTAACTCTCTCCGCTATGATAGACCACCAATAAGAATAGATACATTGAAAGGCTTAAGAAGACACTCAAGTGTTTATCAAACTGATTAGACACATAAGGGGTTACAAAATACAAGGTGTTACCCGGATCCAATACAGCATAACAATCATGAGAAGAGACTTGAAGCATAACAGTGAAAACATCCGGTGAGTTCTCCTTCTCCTGGCGATTAACGATAGCATATAGGAGGTTTGGACCTCTGCTTGCACTTGGAATGGTAACCCTCTGGTTACCCAAACTTGTTGGTACAGTGAAAGAATATTGAGCACTATCTCCAAACATCGGGAAATTCATTTGGAAATGTCCCTCCTTACCAGAATTATAGCAACCCCTGGTACCTCATCTACACTCTCCCAAATAGAATCTGCCACATTTATCGTAGGGTGTCTTCCCTTTAGGGCCTTGAGCTATACTTCCATGGGATTGGGAACCTTGAGCTCTGAAATTCTGGTGACTCTAGAATTTTTGATTATACCTATTGTTGGGTGTAGGGGCACTAGCTGATGACGGGGCATAGTCGGATAACTTCTTCTGAAAGAAAGATCTGTTACCATTACATTGCTTCTATTGACCAGGCTCATATCTTGTGGACATTGCCTTCTTACTATGTTGTTCTTCTCTATCCTTTTACTTTTTCTCCTCAACTTGTTGGGCCTACACCATGATCTTGGAGGTGTCCACATCTGAAATCAACATGGCTGCCTGACACTCTTTTTTCACATGCCTTCCTAAACCTGACACAAATTTTCTCATCTTGTATCTCGCATCGGGAATCATCTGCAGACCATATATGTACAATTGTATGAACTTGAAACCATACTCCTTCACGTCATCCCTTCTTACCTCAGGTTCATGAACTCCTCTGACTTTTCCTCCTTCAACTGCCTTTGTCAATTAACTATTTTTGCTAAATTATATAAATTCTAATTATTAATTTAATCGAAATAAAAATATACTATTAATAATTTTATACCACAAATGTCAAGAATTAAAGAATAAAGTAAAATTATAATATCATTAGAAAAATCTCATGGCTGCAGCATACTAAAAATTCATATTTTGCATCTCTTTCATGGATTTCAGAAGGTTATCAAATTATTAATTTACAAGGTTGATTTTAAAATCATGATCTCTCCACCTCTAATTGCTTACCATTGTTTACAACCTAACTAAATTGTTGAGCAGGGATAAGAATGAACCAACAAAGAGGTTGTCTGACCGCGGGAGGGTACCCTAGATGTGACCGGCAGTTGAAGTCCATTGATGGTCCCCAAATGAACTACTTGGTCCAATCACACATCCAAACACTAAGCAAAAGGTTCAACATAATTCAAAAGACATATATATCAAGTGGGCACTCAAAACATCATGAACAATGAACTAATATGTCGAAAAATACTCAAGTATGAAGGGAATCAATGTCACGTACTCAATAATGAAATTTAGTTTTTAAAACAAGCTCTGGAAAAAATCGATCTAACTTAACTCTGACTCTGTCCACGAAACCTCTAACTCAATACTAAATAGGTTCCAAGATAAGTCCACGGCTACCTCAACTGACCATCAAAAGAAAATGAATCGAAGAAATATAATTAAAGTCCTCCAGATGTATGGAGGCCTCACCGAAAGATGGTGTTACACCCCATACTCTCAAGCTCAGAATGTCTTCTTAATTTTCTTAGACATTATTATATGAGCCGTATAAGCTACGACACTATCAAATGACTCTAATAAAGGGAGAATGTGATACAATATCCCAAAGGAGGAAAGGTTGGAAATGAGGTCATGAGAAGTCCAAAGGAGTGGGAGGCCAAGTAAAGAGTCATAGGACTCAATTTACCTATGTAATCTAGTAATTTGGAAACCTTACATACTTAAGTTATGTGAGTACGTACCAAGCCTACGTAGCACAGATTACATAGGTACATAAATTAACACAAGATTACGAACCCACGAGGTAAAGGAGAGAATGACATGTGGCAGCATAAGAAGATGACATGTGAAAGAAGGTGACCCACCTACTTGGGGTCAAGTAGGTGATCCACCTGCTTAGGGGGTGGACCCCACTACCACATGGCAGCCCCTAGTTGGCAGCATGTTACGGTGGCCAATCATAGCTTGACACGTGTCACCCTAAGGGGCTGACATGTGTCACCTCCAAGGAAGACCATATATACATGTTAAAATGACTCTTAGATTCAGTTACATTATCCAAAACCTGCAGAAAAACACCAAAAACTTCAGCAACACAAAGAAAAGAAAACCCTAAGCTAAGAGAGAAAAGGGTGACGGCCTAGGAGGAAAAATAAGGTAAGTCCCAATTTTGTTTTGTAAATTAATTATATAGTGTATAACACGATTTCATGGAGGTATTAGAAGTATAAAATCATGTCTTGGTGCTGCCAAAATGGACAGCAAGCAGTCCACGCAGTTCAGCGCGACTAAAGAAGTTCCGAGGTGCAATTTTGGTGGGTTTTGGCCAATTTCGGGAAAGGTAAGGTATTCCCTTATAATTTGAAGTTTTTGGGGTTTTTATGTAGTGTATTATATACCTTTTATACTTCTGTAAGTATAAATAAAGTTGTGGGAATGCTCGACAATAGAAACAATCAAAATTGACGTCGTAGTAGTTAAATTGTAGTCGAAAGGAGGCGTTGTGTGTGTGGAGGCTGCTGATGGTTGTGTGGTGTGTGTTGCAGGTCCTAAATGTTTCCAAAAATAGGTTGGGGAGATTCTGTTTGTAGCCACATGACCCCCCCTGCTTCATACGGTTAAAGGTTTCGCAAAATAGAAATTAGAAACACTATTTTGGATATCGTAATTTCAAGCAAGTCGTTCGGAGGTTGTAATGTATAATGTTGCCATGTTTTATATATATATATATATATATATATAATATTCTGGTTATTTTTTTGGTTGGCTGTAGGTATTAGGGATGTAATTGAAAATTCGGATAGGGCACATTATAGAGGAGGTGTTGCCCAATTTTCGTTAACGCCTTCACTAGCTAAAGAACTAGTTGGGAAGATGAGCGAGGGGTTGAGTTCTATAAATACTCGTATGTAACCTAAGATGCTGGAAAGAAAAGAGTTATTAATATTCATGTTGCTTTTATATTACTTAGGTTCAGAGGACAACGAGACGAATGAGATAAAGAGTAACCCGTAAGAGGTATGTAAAGCTTATTCCTTCTCTTGGCATGTCTTTGGCATAAGTATGTAAAGCTATTCTTTTTATTTTGGCATGTCTTAGATATAAGTTATGAATGGTTTGTATATGGAACTTGGGGATAATTCCATTCGTAAAGCTCCAAGTACAGTCCATAATTCTTATCCACTTCGTAATGGTAGAACTCCTGTAATAGTTGAGCTATTGCCTTTTTAAGGCTTCTATAGGATAAAAGGTAATATATGTAGAGCCTATTGACTCGTGTTCACTTCAAAATTCTAAGGCTCTTAAGGTAGCTGAGCTATCACCCTCGAGCCTTCTATACAGGAAATAGTAACCGGATGCATGGGAAGCATGAACTATAACTCCTATTCATTTATTTATATCAAAGTTCTTGAAGTAGTTGAACTGCTACACTCGAGTGTCTATATGATGAATATTAATTGAATGTATAAGCTCCCGTGCCTAAGAACTCTATAATGATAAGTGTCTCTGATTTCATAAGACGTTTGGTATTACCTTAATAAAAGTCTAGGACTCTTGAGACTCCGTCGATATGGCCCCTAATGGCATTTAGAGGATACTTGAGATGATGATCATTTTGATCCTCAAATGATAGTCCATGACGATTGTTATACTGAGTATCAGATGATGAGCTAATTGCATATGGTTCCTCATTACTCTACTCATGCAGACTATTAATACGTCACTCACCACATCCCATGAAGGGTTGTGCATGATAAATTCACCGCGTCCCATGAAGGGATGTGCATGATAAATGATAAAATGCTGATTCACCACATCCTCTGAAGGGTCGAGCATGATATATGATAAAATGATAATTCACCGCATCCTATGAAGGGTTGGGCATGATATATGATGAAATAATTATTTACCGCGTCCCATGAATGGTCTGGCATGATATATGATGAAATAATTATTCACCGCGTCCCATGAAGGGTCGGGAATGATACACAATGACATGACAGCTTTACTGAGTCCCTCACTGAAGGGCCGGATATAGTCTATAGGCATGCATATGGAAATATAGTGACACACTTGTAGTACCAAGTCCCATAGCGGGCCAAGTATGGTATATAAGGAAGGTATACATGCCCTCATGTAATAAGATGTAGGAAGAGAAATTCGTTAAATGTTATATTTATTTCCTGCATCCCTACTTCAGTTGTTAGCTCAAATATGTGTTGTTATGCTTTATATACTCCGTACATATATCATACTGACTCTCCATTCTCCGGGGGTCTGCGTTTCATGCCCACAGGTATAGATGTTCATTTTGGAGATCCGCCAACTTAGGGTTTTCACTCAATAATGTTGGGAGCGCTCCACTGTTCTGTAGCCTAACTTTTGATACTAGTCATGTAATATGTATGTATTTAATTGTCCAGGGGTACGGTGGGGGCTCTGTCCTGCCATATATTGCTGTTACTATTCTTAGAGGTCTGTAGACATATGTATATGTGGGTTATGTATAAGTTTGTTTTGGCTGTGCCTATACGGTATGTTGTAACTGTTTTTATGTTATGACAGCCTCGTCGGCTTGCGTACCCTTTCATGATATAATATGAATGAAAGAGGCTATATGTACATGAATAAGTTTTAAACTATTAAGGTTTTTGTGTATCGTATCACATCACACATGGTTTAACTTAAGTGTAGCTGGTAGATACGCATAAAGGGGTCTAGGTCGGACCCCAGTCGCGGCCTACAGGGTTGGGTTGTGACAGATGGACAGGGGTAAGTCTTCAACGGTGTGCCTTTTGAGGACCTTTATCACCTGTATTTATATCATAAAATGATGCAGGCCAAATGTGTCAGTATATGAAATGTACGAGTATGTAAAATGGCTGAAAGGAAACTTACTCAAGAAACTCAACTAAACTCAACTTAACTCTGAAAATAGCTCAACTTAATAAAAATGAAGTAGAATAATATAATGCTATAAATGATATGCAATCGGAGATATAGCTCAATATATAAAAGTATGATAATTTACTCTTTGTGAGGTTCTCTAATTGACAACCATCACTTATGAGCTAGTGATGATACAATGCTTAAGAGTTGTCGTTTCTGCAGCCGCCCAATACCTTGCTAGGGTAAAGGACGGTCAACCTCATGGATCCAGTAGAAAATTCCTCCTTTGGGACAAGAAAGTCTTGGCTCTATCCTATGCTAGCTATGTAGTTTATGGGCTCACCCCATATCGGTGCTCGATACTTCTCCCAAAATACTCCATTACGCTCATATACATATTAAGTGAGAAACATTTCTCCATTTACTCATTTAGTCTCTGCCGTACATAAGACTCAACTCATCTCAACTCAGTGAATGCATTTAAGATAAAAATATATTATGACTTCTCAACTCAATCTCAAACTAGACGTTTTAATGAAATATTGCTCAAATTGTTTACACATAAAATACTCATGCTCAAGCTTCTACTCAACAGATTTCTCAAATCAAGCTCAGAATTTTTCTCAATCAAAGAAAACACTTGTATTATTTAACTCAAAATAAATGCAAAAAATATTTAATGCAAGACATTCACAACTCGTTCTTTAAAACTCCGTTAATGCATAATGTACGATGACATATCCATTACGGTTCATATGGATGAAAATACGAACCCACACTATCAATAAGGCTCGATTCAATAACTCATGAAGGAATATTATAATATATGTACAATAACACAAGAAGATTTATATACGAACGCAATAGGAATGATAGATAATTCAACAACTCCATTCATGGAACTTTGAAACTCATCTGAGCTAAGTAAACGGATGTAGGGAATGTGGTTGAACTCAATCCACATTATTGGTAGCCTTAAATATCAAGGATGAAGACAGGACAACCAATCTTGCAAGATCTTTCTTGAATCTTTTGAAGCCTATCCTCTTCTCCACTCGTTAGCCATAGCTCTAAAGTAATTTAGCATAAAAGACTTAGGAATTTTTTAGGAATTCTTTTAAGGTTGAAAATAACCTATATCAATTGTGGGTCAAGTATAGGAGGGGTGGGAAAAAGACCAAAATGCCCGTCCGTAAAATTAAAAACGAGCAAAAAAATTGGCATGTAGGGGAACAAGTGCGTGACGCGGACTAGTTCCCTCATAGTGCATTTTTTTTTTGAAAATTTTCCTATGAAATTCTAACTCCGTAGAAAATAACTAGGGTAAAATTAAGTCCAAATCTACGGCAAGCTCGTGATGCGGACCTATCGCCCACTTCTCTATTTTCGTTGCTTCACTTTAAAAATTTATCTTTTGATCTGGTTTGTCTAATATTCAACCAAGACCATTTTTCCACACAATGTTTTATCTTGATCTATATACCGACCTCAGATTGACCAAAAAAGTTGAGGAATATGCGTTACGCAAGCATTCTTTACTCTAAGGGTATTTTCATAATTGTATTGGGTATAAAAATGCATTAATTATATCATCCTGTCTAGTAAAAAAATATGGTGTATAGGTATGTGTCACGAGTATCCTATACACGAATTATCCTAGGAAATTCTAGAACAAACATGCTCCCTATATTCTAGTGTTCTATCTCCCTTTCATCTATCTAGTTCAAGGTAGACAATAAATTTATTCTAATGGTGATCAAGCATTGAAATATAGTAGAATTAAGAATATAGGGGTAATAAAAATGCTAACCAACTTCATCCATAAAATTAATTTTCAACAATCATTCGTATCCGCAATCTTGGAACAAGGGTCTTTACTACTAATATCTTAAGAAAAGAAGGAGAAGAAAAGAACCCTATCCCCTAGGTCAAAAATTAAAAGTTCATTCCCTCAAAACTAATTTTATGAAATATTTATAGGTGTAAAATAACTGATTCCAAAACTAATTTGGAAACCAAAAATCAAAAGAATTGGAATTATGCGTGACACTGTGTGCGTGAACTTTTCTTGGTGCTTTCAATCGTTGGTTGCCATGTGGCAGCAGTCAGAATTTCATTCCCTTTTACCATTTTCCAGCATACATAAATATATTATATATATAAATAATAATATATATATTCAATTTAATCCTTTAACCTGCCAGCTCACTTTTGCCATTTTATAACATAAATACATATAATAATGCACTAATCCTCACATCATCACCCTGTACTTAGACTTTTGCTCGTCATCGAGCAAACATTAAAGCTCATCAAAAAAATCACACTCGGAATGCCACCACTTTGGTTGACAAAAACAAATAGGCGATACCAAATTTCAAAACATCAAGTACTATTCACAATCATTATGCAAGATATACAATAAACAATAAACTTCTAACTTCCTAGCCTCAATGAAGGACTCTAACTCATCAAATTTAAGCTTGCTCACCTACACTGTCAAAGAAATCTAAGAAAATTACTTATCTATGATGAAACAAGTGCCCTCACAAGAAAAAAAATAGTCCACAAACTGAATTTAAAGAATTGAATATAATTTAAGGACTTTACATCAAAGAACAACACTTACAGTCATAAAACAACTCATATGTATGCATAAACAACAATATGCTTTCTCATTATATCTCTACTAATTAACTATGCTCGAATAGAATCAAATAGGTCTTTAACGGGTTGTAATGTAGGCTCGGGGACGGGTAGGAAAACTTTATAATAGTGACATAGACTTCCCTAAGAACTTTGTACTTTGAGATTTTATCACCCATTATTTTCTTCTCTTTTTTTCCATCCCTCTATTCAACAATTATTCCACTAGTAATTTCATCTCATCAAGAATGATTCAATTTTTTCCAAGCAATTGTATATTATTTTTTCTATTTCTTTTTTCGTGTCACAGTCTTTCAAAGAGGGTCTTTTTATTACTTTTTAGCTATCATTGATCAATTTTTGCACTCAACCATTCCTTTTCTTTAGATTGAACAATTATAATAAGTCTATGATGCAGTGCTCAAGCACGCAAGGTGCAAAAACTAGGGATTCGGCAAAATAGTCAAAGGAAAAGTATGCCCACCAACAAAAGGCTATAGGTTCAAAAGGGTTGACTAGTGATATAATATCTGAAAAGGCTAAAATTTACTAGAGAAATCAAAGAAAACCTATTATCATCTTCTAAATAAAGGAACACTTTTTATTTAGCTTCAATAACATGCAGGGCAAGTTCTATACTAAATGCAAAATATGGAATATATGCAAATTCTCACCACACATGGCACAAGTCTCAATCGAGATGGATCAATTCTGCTTCTAAGATAGACAAAGTCATAACAAATTATAAAATAAAATAAGCTATATAAAGAGTCACAATCTTGAACCTAAGTTTAATAAGAAATCAAACATTCACATTCACAGAAATATACCACTCAAGATTAGTCCTAAATAGCAAGTACCAAGTTAATTTTTTTTTCTTTTCTCCCCCCAAAATATACATAATTAAATAAAAAGAATTCTATACTTAAAAAATAAATATAATCGGTTCAAAGGTACCCCTCTCGAAAAAGAACACAAAGGAAAAACTAAGGGTGGTCTAAGTGTACTTGTACTAAAGAATAAAAAAAATTAAAATCTTTCTGTATTTTTTAATATTCAAAACATGGGCTAGGTGAAGGAGAAGAAAATATAAAAAATATTTTTTAATTTTTTTTATGAAATTCATTTTCATTTCAGGTCCGCCACAGGTTCCCAACGCAGACTGGTCGCGGACTTCACTGTTCGAATTTTTTTAAAATATAAAATTAAAATTTATTACAAACTTAAAGCACAGTCCACCCTAAAAAATACATTGGAAGAATCTCAACCCCACACTTGAAAAAATGCTATGTCCCCAAAGCATTAATTAAAATTTAAAACAAGAGTTCGGAAAAACTGCTTGAGGCCTATAGGCCTAGGTAGTAGCACATTCTCTCAATGTTCATCAAGGGTCGTTTTCACCCCACATTTAAGCTTAATAATGCTCCTTTTCTTCAAATATTGAGTACTCAGAATTTCCCTAATCTACAAAAAACTAAAAACACAAAAAAAATGAGACAAAAAAAATTAAAAAATAAAATAAAAATAAAAAGTTACACTACTAATGGTGTTGCCTTCCAACAAATGCCTGATTTAACGTCGCAGCACAACTTAGATCAAGTTTCTACTTGGACCTTATGAATTGTACCCCTAATTTTGCATCACTTTTGCTACTTCGCTCTAGAGGCGGTGGTATAAAGATAAAGGAACCAACTAATGTATTTCGTATCTTGCACTTCTTGGCCCTTATATGAGGAATGTCATTTTGTCTTTGTGAGCTATAAAACATTGGGATGTAGGGGCCTTGTTCCTTATCTGCACACTCCTCCATTAGTTTAGATGACTCAAATTTTTTATCGTCGCCCAAGCATAATGTAGAAAAATGTTTCGAACGAGGTCCAAGATGCATCAACTCCAAAGAAACATTATGTACAACATTCTATATTTTGTACTCTTTCTCAACATCAACATCAAATGACAAAGTGTAGTTGGATGGGTGAAATCCTTCTTTTTTCTACACTAGTTGGTCATCAAGTTTTGAACAAGTTATTTCAACTACTTCCCTTATATCATTTTGTTGTTTCATTACTTGCTTCAATAACTCAATAGTGTGAGCTTCTTGTTCTCATAATCATCTTCTTTCTCAATAACTACTTCCCTTATATCAGATGGTTTTACTTTTAGACTTACACACCAGGATAGGGTTTTGAATATTGCCATCATGACCTCAATTTTTTGGTCGTGATAAATTAGTATCAAAGTGCTAGATTCACCGATCTCATAAGTTAAAGATTAGGGTATCTAGTAGAGTCTACCAGATCGGTACATAGACGTTCGTACATATCATCGATAAGATATAATATACTTATTCGGATAAATTCTTTCTTTTGATTCCTTACATGAAAATTATTCATATCAAGTGTTGTTATCTCTAATATATTTCTTCTATGTAGATGGTGAGGACTAGATCCAGAGTCGCCATGGGTGAGGCTGGACCAGTTGCCCAAGCCCTCATTCATAGGTGAGGCAGGGGATTTGGCATAGTCAGGGGATGTGGTTGAGAGAGAAGAGAGATACCTGCTTGTGGCCAAGCTAAAGAGCCATCACCTAAGCTGGTGTATGAGAAAGAAGATGATTATGAGAAGCAGACGGAGGATCAGGGGCCAGCCCAGCCTCTTGCGGTCCCTAATAGTGCTCTGATGCTTCAGGAGTTATTGATTAGACTATAGTCTAGATTAGATGGTGCTTCTTCTTCTGGTGTTCTTCTAGGTACTTTAGGCTCTCCTATCGCAGTTGGTGTTACACTACTAGTATAAGGCCTAGTATTTGATTCTAGACTCTGGATTCTTCTTTTGTTCTTTCTATCATCCCCTCGAGATTGGGCACTCTAGATAGGGTGGGACAAAGAAGTTCCATTAATAGGGTTAGTTTGGTCATCATTTCTCTAGAGGAAGGGAGTACTTGGGTTCATGTACTCATGATTATCAGGGCAGACTGGTCCAGCAGCTATTCAGGGCTTGGATGGTATAAGTAGATCTACATTGGGTCAGATGGGTTGTAGTGGGTTTTTGGGCTCTAGAGGACTTTTTGACACTTCTGGTTATCCTCTATAGGGTTCAGGACCTCGAGGATGCTTTGTGTGTGATGATTTTAGGCATATGACCCAAGATTGCCTAGGCATGCTCCTTCTACTAGACGGCTCGAGACACCAGCTGTTCATTCTACTCCCTCTCCAGTCGTGCGATGTACTTCACAGGCCACTAGAGGTTGAACCAATATTGTCAATGAGGGAGCTAAAGGTGACGCTTGTGGTGGGTCGCAGGCTAGAGGTGGCCGTTAGCTTTTCTAGATTTACCATGCAAATCTGAGGTAGATACCTCTGATATAGTTATTACAGGTATTATTTCGGTTTTCCAGTATGCTGCTTCACTATTATTTTATCCAGGGTCTATCTATTCTTCTGTGTCGACCTACTTTGATATGGGTAGTGATTTTGTGTCTAAGCCTCTTACATAGCCTATTACTATTTCTACCCATAGGTGAGTCAATAGTGGTGGATCGGGTATATCGGGGTTGTTTGGTGGTATTTTTGGGTAGAGAGACCAGTATAGACTTGATTTTATTAGACATGCTTGATTTTGATATGATATTAGGTATGGACTGGTTATCTCCTTATCATGCTATAATAGATAGTTATACAAAGATTGTGACTTTCTCTTATCATGGGTTGCCTATATTTATGTGAAAGGGTAATTTGTGCTCATATCTGAAGGGGTTAATATCGTATATTTATGCTCATCATCTAATAGATAAGGCTTTTTTGTCTTTTTGGCTTATGTGCATGATCTCACTATAAAGTCACCTCCTTTAGAGACTACGAGGGTGGTCAGACTTGCCAGGTGTTCCTTTTAACCGTGATATTGATATTATGATTGATTTAGAGATAGTAACCAAGCCCATTTCTAGTTCTCCTTGTCGGATAGCTCTGGCAAATTTGAAACAGCAATTAGATGATTTGCTGAAGAAGGGGTTTATTTGTCCTAGTGTATCATTATAGGGTGCACAGGTCATATCTATGAAGAAGAAGGATGGTACTATGATAATGCGTAATGACTAACCATAGTTGAACAAAGTCACCATCAAGAATAAGTATCCTCTTCATCGCATTAATGATTAATTTGACCCACTTCAGGGTGCATCAGTGTTCGCTAAAATTTATTTGAGGTTGGGTTACCATTAGTTGACATTTCGGGAATCTAATAGATCAAACACTATATTCAAGACTCATTATGGGCATTATGAGTGTTTTGTTATGTCCTTCTAGTTGATTAATGGCCCAATTTCTTTTATAGAGTTGATGAACTGGGTATTCCAACCATATTTAGACTCATTTATGATTGTGTTTATTAATGACATCTTGGTTTATTCTAAGAATGAAGCACATCATGCTAGTCAATTGTGGACAGTCCTTTAGAGGTTGAGATAAGAGATGTTGTATGCCAAATTCTCCAAATATGCGTTTTGGCTAGAGTTCGTGGCATCCTTGGGTCATGTGCTGACTAAGCATGGTATTATGGTCCATCTATCCAAGGTTGCAGTGGTTCACATTTTGGTTAGGGCTACTTCGACTACCCAAATTCGGAGTTCTATTGGGTTGGTAGGATATTTTTATCGGTTTTTTCAAGGATTTTCTTATATTGAAGCCCTATTGACTATCCTAACTCAAAAAACCATGGAATTTTAGTAGACTGATGAGTGTGAGGTTAGCTTTCAAAGGCTCAAGGAGTTATTGACTTCATCACCTATTCTAGCCTTACCCAAAAATAGTGTGTCCTTCGTTGTGTTTTGTGATTCTTCATGAGTAGGCTTGGGTGGTTTATTGATGCAAAAGGGTAGAGTTATAGATTATGCTTCTCGATAGTTGAAGGTACATTAGAAGAACTATCCTACCCATGACCTTAAGTTGGCAGCGGTGGTGTTCATTCTGAAGTTGTGGAGACACAATCTGTATGGTGTGCATTGTGATGTCTTTACTAACCACATTAGCCTTGACATTTGTTCTTAGCCAAATATGAATATGAGGCAGCGTAGGTGGTTGGAGTTATTAAAATACTATAACATCAGCATTCTTTATCGTCTCGGCAAAGCTAATATGGTAGGATGCCTTGAGTCGCAAAACATCTAGCATCGGTAGTTTTTCCTTCCTTAAGGAGTATGAGAAACCTTTGGCTTTGGAGGTTTAGTCATTGGCTAGAAAGTTTGTCCGACTTAATATTTGTACACATCATGGCATTTTGTCCATAGTGGAGTCTAGATATACTTTGATGGACCATATTTATACACACCAGTTTGAGGGTGTTAAGTTGTGGTCTATTCGAGACAAAGTATTGAGTGGTGAAGCAAAGCAGCTTCTCTTGATCCCGAGGGAGTTTTGAGAATTAATAGTCATATTTGTGTGCCCAAGGTTGTTGATTGTGTACATATGATATTGTAGGAGGATCATTATTTCAATTATTCAATTCACCCAGGAGTGGGAAAGATATTTTATAACTTGAAACAATACTATTGGTAGTGTGGCATGAAGAAGGACATTGTCGATTTTGTGGCTAAGTTTCTCAATTGCCAACAAGTGAAGTATGAGCACTAGAAACCGGGTGATCCTATGCAAAGAATTCCTATTCCCGAGTGGATGTAGGAGCGTATTACTATAGACTTTGTGTTGTATTACCAATGGCATTGGGTAAGTATAATTCTATTTGGGTGATTATGAAAAGATTGACCAAATCAACCCATTTCCTTCCAATAAAGACTATGTATAATGCAGAGCAGTTAGCTAGAATCTATCTTTATGAGATTGTTAGGTTGCATGGGTGCCTATCTCTATTGTGTTGGATCGAGGTTCCATATTCACCTCTAACTTTTGGGACGTATTGCATCGTAGTTTGGCTATGTGAATAAAGATGAGTTCAGCATTTCATCCTATAGTGATGGCTAGTTCCAGCGGACTATTCATATGTTGGAGGATATGCTTACGGGTTTTGTGAATGATTTTGGTGCCCGACAGGAGTAACACTTGGACTTAGTGGAGTTTTCTTAAAATAACACTGAACATTCCATCATGCAGATGGATCTATTTGAGGTATTGTATGGTTGTAGGTTTCGATCACTTATTAGGTGGTTTGATAAAGTTGCGGTTCGTGTATTATATATTGACTTACCCAAGGATGCTATGGAGAGGGTATATTTGATTCAGGGTCGACGATTGACATCTCTGATTTATCAGAAGAGCTATACTGACACGATCATTCATCCCCTAGAGTTCATGGTGGGTGATTGTGTGTGGCTTAAAACAACACTCATAAAGGATGTGATGAGATTCAGGAGGAAGGGAAAGCTTAGCTCGAGTTTGTTGGCCTATTTGAGATTCTCAGTAGAGTGTGTAGGGTGGCTTATATGTTGGCCTTACCCCCTAGACTGTCAGCTTTCCATATAGTGTTTCATATCTCTATTCTTCGCAAGTATGTACCAAATGAGTCTCATGTGATTTTGTATGATACAAAAGAGTTGGGCCTGGATTTGACATATAAGGAGGAACCAACAACTATCCTAGACAACAACTTCATAGGCTTAGGAACAAGGAGATCGCTTCGGTCATGGGGCAGTGGTGGCATAGGCCTATTGAGGAGATTACTTAGGAATTCAAGTCTGATATACGAGTTTGGTACTCAGGTTTTTCATACCCCAGGTACTTTTGTTTATCTTATGTTTGAGGATGAACATCATTTTTAGTGGTGGATGTTGTAATGACCTTGAGAGCCATTTTTGGAAACTTGCGTGAAATTCCCAATTTACCCCTACCATTTGTACCCACGAGTGCTATTTGTTATGTTCGTATGGTTGAAGGTGTTAAAATCATAATAGTTAGTGAATTTTCCAAATTATTGAATTTTATAGAGTTAAGAGGTGAAAAGTAGTTTTTTGTACCAATCGGAGGTACGGGTCTTAGAACGGGATTCCGTCAGTTCCATCAACTCCGAAATATGGAAATTGGTCAAGGGGAGTCGTCAGAATCAAATTTGGGGTTGATATGAGAATTTGAGGTCTCAAGTTGGAAAATTAATTTCTAATAAGTTAAGTTTGACTTTGATCAACAAATTAAGTTAAGGGACTCAGATTGGATTTCTGATGATTCAAATGGTTTTGTGGGTGATTCTACTTATAGAAATGACATTTTTGTAATTTTTACAGGTTTTGAGGGTATTTTGGGTATGTCAACTGTCGAAATGAGTTTAGTTGTGACCTATGAGATTCTGGGTCAAGTATACCTTGAAATCAAAGTCTGATGGTTCCATTGAGTCTAGAGCATTGAATTTAGTAGGAGTGCATATAAGTTTTGTGTATACGAGATTTTGAATGATTTTCAAGGGTCCAACCGAGAGAGTTTTTAGTTTTGGCAAAAATAGCAGATTCTAATTTTCTAGTGCAGCATATTTTCTTCATCGTGATCGCAATGAAAGGCCACGTGATTTCGATGGGTCTTTTCTTACTGTGTGCTTTGAGATCGCAATGGGGGTCTCCGCGATTGCAAAGGGTAATGTCTTTATGCTTCGCGATCGCAAGTTTTAATGTCTCGCAATTGAAATACGTAAAAGTTACCTGAAAAGTGTTCAACTTCTGACAAAACCCCCATTTCCTCCATTGTTGAGTCTTTGGAGCTTTGAGAGGTGATTTTGTAAGAGGTTTTTGAGTAAAGTAGTCGGCTGGGTGATTTTTAACCTAAAACCTTTCATTTTCATTTATTATTTGATTATCTTAACTCCTAAATTTTAGTTTCAAACTCCAAAACTTCTTGGTTCTTCCCTATTCCGAATTTAAGGAATTTTGTGATTCCTAACTCGTTTAATACACTATTTTTATAGGTTTTCAACAATGTGTTCATTATTACTATTAAAATATGACTTTGCAATAAAATTCCAAATTTGGTCTTTTTGGAATTAATCAATTTTTACACTATTTTACCCCCGGTTCCTAACCCTATTAATATTGATGCCATTGGACTCCTTATGATATGTATGTTTCATTCTTGATAGTAGGATATCATTTCGGGCGTTGAATTCAATGGTTGTTCGTCCGTTAGAGCATTCGAATGCAGTTTCGATAATTAAGGTATGTTTGACTATCCTTGTTAGGGTTGAGTTGGGGTGATTTGTCAAATTCTATATATTGTAGACTTTGGGATGGGGTTGTAGAGTTGTTTGGGACTGATAATTATTATTGTGATAATTAACTGTATTTATGTTTTTACCTTATTTATGCCATTTTATATAAATTGACGGCAGCGTAATCGGAGTGGGACTTGTCTGCATGCAGGTGGAAGTGTTCCTTAGTTTATTTCATAGTTTTTAAATAATTCCTTATACTCGTCGGTTAAACCTAATGAGTACATGTGGATTATACTCACCCCTACTTCTGTGTCCCTTTGGATGTAGATACTAGACAGAGTGTCCAGTGCGGTAGTTGATTCTAGTAGGATACATCATCATCGGATCAGTGGTGAGATCTTGGGATCCAGATCACCGTGAGTCCATCATTACTTTACAATCTTTTCTATATTCGGAGACTTATACTCTGTATTTAGACTTATATTTGTATTTAGGTGCTCTTAAGCTTATGATATTAGGTTTTGGGATATTTTTGTTTTTGTCTTTCTTTTGTGTTTATTTGTGTTCTGACTTCAATTTGGGAATAACGTATGGTTTTACTCTTAACTTACACATCGGGATTAGTTTTTGGATATTTGCCATCATGACCTTGATTTTTGGGTCATGACAACTGGCCCATGTAAAAATAAATATACAGGAAACTAATAACGAACCACAGAGAGGCATACGAGTCATTTTTATTGGTCGTAGAAAGTTGTACGGTTCATAAACTTGACTCGTCAACTTCAAATTATCAGACATGAAGCTGCTTTAAGTCTACTAGTCTACTCTACGAATCATAGAAACACCTACGACTCATATCCCACACTCGTGGACTCCAGGTATGTTTTCTAAACTTCCTTAAAGATAAAAAGCAAAAAAAACAAAGCCTGTTTAAAACTCGTTGCCACCACTACGAGCCGTAACAAGGTATTTTCAAAACCAAATTACATTAACACATTGACCGAACCCGCTATGATAAAACACATGAAGTTTAAACGTTCACTTCCTTTCTTCCTCTCAAAAATATTCCTTTCAGTGCACTAACCCCTTTTCAATCCTTTCCCCAAACGACCTCCCTAAATCCATCTTCAGACCATACCAGTAAAGCTTTACATAGTCAAAACTCCAATATCATAGGTCATCAAGTGTCACGACCCAATCCCGTAGGCCATGAAGGTTGCCCGGACTGGACACTCGCATATACACCTGCTAACTATAAGTAACCCTGTCTCCTATTTACATCATAAGAAATCAACAAGCACGATAACATATAAGCCGACGAGGCTGCCATGATAAAAGGAAACATCCCAAAACATAAGTCTTATAGGCACCACTGTACACACACATACACAACCCACATATATGTCCATAGACCTCTAAGAGTAAGAACCATAACATGAGGCGGGACAGGCCCCCCACTGTACCCATGATCAAATAAATATATATAGTAAGGGTTATTACCAAAACTAGGCCCCGTCATAATAGAGCGCTTCTGAACTGCTGAGTAGAACTCCTATGCTCGCGGATCCCCAAAGTTGGTATCTATACCTGCGGGCATGAATGCAGCCCCTGAAGATAGGGGGTCAGTACGGAAAATGTACTAAGTATGTAAAGCATAAAATACCACAAGGAGTGCACAGTTTACATAGGTATGTAGGGAACAAGTATAATAATTAATAAATCACTGTAGTTGTATCTTGTAAAATGATGTTATGTATCTCAATGTCATATTTTGTACCTGGCCCGTTATGGGACTCGGTGTTACAAATGTACCATTATGTCATCATATGCGTATATATACCATACCCAGACCTTTATGGAACCCGGTCAATAATCATGTTATCTTACCATCGTATACATATATCATACTCGACCCTTTATGGGACTCGGTCATACCCGACCTTTTTTAGAACTTGGTTATACTCGGCCCTTTATGGGACTCGGTGAATACTTATATCATCTTTTATCTTACTCGACCCTTTGTGGGACTCAGTCATACCCGACCCTCTTGTGAGGGACTCGGTGGAAGATATATTAACCATATGAACGTGCAAAGCAGTGAGTAACCATATGCAAGCTAAATTATTATCTAAGAATCCCTGAAATAGAAAAGTGAATTGTCACTTGAAGATCCGGGTAGTAATTGTCTTGAGTACCCTTTGAGGGTCATTAGCGATCATATTAAGTGGATCCTCAGGCGTCTAAGATGTGCATCAAGATAATGCTACACAGCTTACGCAATCAAAGACATTCATCGCCCTAGAGCCCTTAGGAATACGAGCTTGCGTATCCAGTTACTATCCAACATATGGAAGGCTCGAGGGTAGTAGTTCAACTACTTTAGGACCTTTAACATTCAGAAGTGAGTACAAGCCATAAGTTACACTCGGAACCTATAAATAGAATTACCTCTAACTCATATCGTATACCGCTTTACTTATATTAAGACATTTCAAGAGAAAGAAGGGATAGGCTTCACGTGTACTACCTTTTGTCATGTACAAGACTTATAAGACAATAACTCAACTATCACAGGAGATCTAACATCAAGAAGTGAATAAGATTTACAAACTAAACTTTGGGTTCTATGAATAGAATTATTCCCACAGTACATACACCAACCACTTAGGACTAAGCCATGCCAAGAGAAAAGAAGAGATAAGCTTTGCATACTCTCTACTTCCCCTCATATATTCGTCATACACATATGTCCCATGGAACGTACGGCCCGATCCTTAGATAGTAACTTATATCCTACTTGGCCCATCAAGGGACTCCGTACCATAAACATTTCATCATAACATCATAACTGATGTCAAAGAAATATCAAGAGAGAAGAAGGGTAGCTTTATATACTTATGCTAAAAACATGCCAAGAGAAAGAAGGTAGCTTCACATACTTATGCCAAAAATGTGCCAAGAGAAAGAAGGTAGCTTCACATACCTCTTATGGACTACCCTTCACCATGTTCTCCTCGTTGTTTTTTGAAACTATTTAACATGAAAGAAATACTAAGGTTAATAATCTTTCACTTTCCAATTTCCAACTCTACAACCAAGTATCCATAGGAATCGTTTCCTTATCCATTTCCCTCGACTAATTTATTACTAGTTCCGAAGTTACTAAAAATCGGCCAGCATCTCCGTTGTAACTCTACCTATCCCAATTCTAATCTTATCAGACATATTACAACAACAACCAGAAGCTGTATACAATCAAATCAGTCCAATATGATGAAATAACAATTCTACACAACTCGCCCAAAACAATGATACCAAAATAAGGTCGTTAATCTCTATTTTGTAAAAGGTTTAACATGGTGAAATGGAGGTTTGTGTGGCTGTAACTAGAAGTACCCACACCCCTTTTATAACACTTTCCACCCTTGCAACACGCAATCAAACACCTCTAACACGCAGCATCACATTCACAACACACTACTCGACTTCGATTTAACTATAGCGACTTCAATTTAGTTTGTTTCTAACGTCAAGCGTCCTTATACAATTTTTCCACTTATAGTCTAATTTAATACATGTAATGTACCTCATAACATCATCATAAACTCTAATTTTAAAGGGAAAAACTTACCTTGCCCAGAACTGGTCAAAAACTCGCCAAAACTTACCTCAGAAGTTCTTCTAGCGCGGCTGAAACTTCGCGGCTGTTTGCTATCCTTTTACTACTGATCCAAACCATAAATTTACATTAATAAGACTTTCATACCCTCGTGGTATACCCTAGATAATTAATTCATGGAAAGAAATTGGAGAACTTACAGTTTTGTTTCTCCCAAAATCTGTAGCTCTCTTCTTTCTAGCTTAAAGTTTCTCTTTTTTTTTCTCTAGAGTTTTCTTGAATTTTGGAGATAAGAATGACCTTTTGTCGATAAGGATGATCATAAACATATACATATATATGCCACCTTAGGAGATAACATATGTCAACCCCTAAGTGGTGACACGTGTCAAGCCCTCATTGGGCCAACACACAACCTCCTCCACCCATGAGCTACCACATGGCATGTGGGGTCCACCCCCTTGCTCCAGCTGGTTCCACGTGGAACTTCCAGATTCTACCATGTAGCACTCTCTTATGATTTCATGTGTCACCTCTTTTTCTCCCTCGTGGGCTCATAATCTCATCTTATTTTACGAACCTATATAATCTATTCTAGGCAAGCTTGGTATGTACCCAAGTAGCTTAAGTATGTAAGATTTCCAAATCGGTAGCTTACGTAAGTAAGTCGAGTCCTACGACTCATTACTTGGCCTCCAACTCCTTCTGGATTCTTATAACCATATTTCCAATCTTCCCTACTATGGGGCGTCACATTCTCCCTTCCTTAGAGTTGTTTGATAGCATTATAGATTATCTGGCTCATATGGTAACTTTTAAGAAGCTTAAGAACCTTTCAAGAGACTTAAGACCCTTTCAAGAAACTTAAGAATCTTAAGAACCTTCCAAGGTACAAAAGTATGGGTATAACATCCTTCCCCGTTTTAGAACATTCGTCCTCGAATGTGAACTAAAAACCTTCCTCAAGATCTTATACAGATTACATGGGAAATTTGTTTCTATTGCAATATCTCATACTTGTTTCTCTTCCTTTATAGGTATGGCCGCATATATAATAGACTGCTAGGGACGGATTATCCTGATAGACAACTCTATTGCAAGATCTAAGACAAGAAAGAAAGGTAACATCCTAAATGTTCTGTAGCCTCCTATTTATAGATGTGGTGCACCACACACCGATAAACAAGACTTTACTAGACATAGACTGTAGGAATTCCAAGGACCAAACTGCTCTTATACCACTTTTGTCATGACCCAACCCCGTAGGCCATGATGGGTGCCTAAAATAGACACTTGCATATACCTCTACTAACTATAAGTAACCTTATCTCCTATTTGTGTCATAAGGAATCAATAGGCACAATAACACATAACCCGAGAAAGCTGCCATGATAAAAGGGAACATACCAAAACATAAGTCTTATAGGCACCACTGTACACACACACATATACAACCCACATACATGTCCAAAGACCTCTAAGAGTAAGAAACATAACATAAGGCAAGATAGGGCCCCCGCCGTACCCGTTAATAAATAAATATATACATCAAGGGTTAGTACCAAAACTAGGCTCCGGCATAATGGAGCACTTCTGAACTGCTGAGTGGAACTCCTACGCTGGCGGATCCCCAAAGTATGTATTTGTAACTACAGACATGAATGCAGCCCCCAAACAAAAGGGGTCAGTACAGAAAATATACTGAGTATGTAAAGCATAAAATACCACATGGAGTGCACAGTTGACATTGGAATGCAGGGAACAAGTATAACAATTAATAAATCACTATAGGTGAATCTTGTAAATCGACATTATGTATCTCAGTGTCATATTCCGTACCTGGCCCATTGTGGGACTCGGTGTTACAAATGCATCATTATGTCATCATATGCATATATATACTGTAGTCGGACCTTTATGGGAACCGGTCAATAATCATGTCATCTTACAATCATATACATATATCATACCCGGGCCTTTATGGGCTTAGTTATACCCAGACCTTTGTGGGATTCGGTTATACTCGGCCCTTTATGGGACTCAGTCATACCCAATCCTTTATGGGACTCGGTGAATACTTATATCATCTTATACCATAACTGGCCCTTTATGGGACTCGATCGTACCCGACCCTCTTGTGAGGGACTCGGTGGAAGATATATTAATGATATGAATGAGCAGAGTAGTGAGTAACCATATGCAAGCTAAATCATTATCTGAGACTCCATGAATAGCCAAGTGAACCATCACATGAAGATCCAGGTAATAATTATCTTGAGTACCCTCTATGGATCATTAGGGATCATATTAAGTGGAGCCTCAAGCGTCATAGACGTGCATCAAGATAATACTACACATCTTACGCAATCAGAGACAATCATCGTCCCAGATCCCTTAGGAATATGAGCTTGTGTATCCAGTTACTATCCAACATATGGAAGGATCGAGGGGAGTAGTTCAACTGCTTTAGGACCTTTAACATCCAGAAGTGAGTACAAGCCATAAGTTACACCCGGAACCTATAAATAGAATTACATCTAACTCATATCGTATACCAATTCACTTACATTAAGCTATTTCAAGAGAAAGAAGGTATAGGCTTCACGTGTACTACCTTTCATCATGTACAAGACTTATAAGACAATAACTCAACTATTACAGGACTTCTAACATCAAGAAGTTAATAAGATTTACGAACTAAACTCCAGATTCTATGAATGGAATTATCCCCATAGTACATACATCAACCACTTATGACTAAGTCATGCCAAGAGAAAAGAAGAGATAAGCTTTACATACTCTCTATTTCCCCTCATATAGTCGTCATACACATATATCCCGTGGAACATACAGCCCGATCCTTAGATAGTAACATATATCCTACTTGGCCCATCAAGGGACTCCGTACCATAAAATATGCCAAGATAAAGAAGGTAGCTTCACATACTTATGCCAAAAACATGCCAACAGAAAGAAGGTAGCTTCACATACCTCTTATGGACTACCCTTCACCACATTCGCCTAGTCGTCTTTTGAACGTATTTAATATGAAAGCAATACTAAGGTTAATAACCTTTCACTTTCCAATTTCCAACTCTACAACCAAGTATCCATAGGAATCGTTTCCTTATCCATTTCCCTCGACTAATTTATCACCAGTTCCGAAGTTATCGGAAATCGGATAGCATCTCCCATGTAAATTTCCCTATCACAATCATAATCTTAGAAGCCATATTACCAATAACAACCATCATCTATATACAATCAAATCAGTGCAATACGATGAAATAACAATTCTACACAACTCGCCCAAAACCACTATACCAAAATAAGGTTGTTAATCTCTATTTCATAAAACCTTTAACATGAAGAAACGGAGGGTTGTGTGGCTGCAACCAGAAGTACCCACACCCATTTTACATCTCTTCAACATGCAGCACCACAATCACAACACACTACTCGACTTCGATTTATCTATAGCGAATTCAATTTAGTTTGTTTCTAATGTCAAGCAACCGTATACATTTTTTCCACTTTAAGCCTCATTTAAGACATGTAATTAACCTCATAACAATATTACAAACTCCAATTTGAAAGGGAAAAACTTACCTTGCCCAAAACTCGCTAAAACTAGCCTTTAAAGTTCTCCTAGTGCGACAAAAACTTTGTGGCCATCACACCACCTCCTCCACCCATGAGATTCCATATGGAATGTGGGGTTACACCCCTTGCTCCAGTAGCTACCACTGGATGTTCCAGCTACTATCACACGAAACTATCTCATGCTTCCACGTGTCACCTTTTCCCCCCTTGTGGGTTCGTAATCTCATTTTATTTTACGAACCTATGTAATTCTTGATACGCAAGCTTGGTATGTACTCAAGTAGCTTAAGTATGTAATATTTACAAGTCAGTATCTTATGTAAGTAAGTCGAGTTCTACGACTCATTACTTGGCCTCCAACTCCTTTCGGATTCTTATAGCCGTATTTCCAATCTTCCCTACTATGGGTTGTCACATTCTCCCTTCCTTAGAGTTGTTTGATAGCATTATAGATTATCCAGCTCACATGGTAACTTCTAAGAAGATTAAGAACCTTTCAAGAAACTTAAGAGCCTTTCAAGAAACTTAAGAAGCTTAAGAACCTTCCAAGGTACAAAAGTATGGGGTATAACATCAAGCGTCCCACAGTCCTAGTCCAAAAACAAATGCTAAGGAGTCAATATTCATTTGTGGTATGTTTATCTACCTATGCTATTATATCTAACACGTGATTTACTTAACTCCATGGTGTAATGGGACTAAAGGAACAGTTAGTAAGAAAAATAGGGCATTTGAGATTCTGAAATTAACTTGTTGCACTGAATTGTAAATTAGGGAGAGATAAAGCTATTTAATTTAAGGATAAAATCAATGAATTGATGAATTGATGGGGTTATTGAACTTGTTGTTATTCTACTTTTGTAAGGGAATCACCAAACTTGAAGATTGTTTTACAGGGTTTTTCTACGTTTCGTTACCCCTCATTAATGAGATCTCAATATCAGTGGTTAAACCCTCACAAGAAACAAACATTATGAGTCTAGCGAGTCATAGAATATAGTACGGCTCATCAATTGGACTCATCAAAATAATAAGTAGATTTCTATTAAATATAAGTTTGGGCAACAAAACTTCTACAAGTACATCCTACGAGTCATATAGATTTCTAAGGATTATAGTATAGAATAATACAAGTCAAGAAACATAACTCAGTGGCATAGAAATGAGTCTACGAATGACCCTATTCATATAAATATCTACAAGTCATAAGGTCCACTCATAGACTAGATTCAGAGACTAAATAATTATAGGCCTAATTCTACGAGTCAGTTCTATGATTCGAAGATTCTTCTACGACCTATAGATACCTTTTCATATACCCAAAAACATTAGATTCCAGTTAAATTATTTTTCTTGGTTCTTTTTATGACGTGTGTCGACTAACTCCTACTACATAGGTACAATGCCTTCCAAACAAACACTGAAGAAGGGTGATGATAAGAAAAGGATTTCAAAAAAGAAAGCCACTAAGATTTTAAAGAAACTATTACGCGATGAATTGATGGACGTCCAGAGTAGTGGGTCTGAGGAGGAACACTCTATTGACTCTGAGACACAACTTTTTCGATGTTCCAAATCTAACCTCTCTAAAAAAATTATCCCAGTGTCGGAACCAAGGGGAGGCTTTTCTCCTTCTCATACAACAGCAACATCTATATCCCCCCTAGTCTGACGAGAAGGATACAACTGAGGCAGGAGAGAGCGACAATGAGTCTGTTGCCCAATCTGCTTTAGGATTAGTATGCAAGGGAAAATCAATACCCGGGCGTCGTTCTATAACATTCCATATCAAAGAGAAAGCAAAGACATGGTGTGTCGAAGGTTCGTTTAAATTTTACAGGATAGGACAAGAAAGAAACGATCACTAAAATTTAAGGAGGCCCATTACTAAGGAGCCACGTGTTATCAAAATTGGTCTAGAGGTAGTCTTGGAGACTTTGATTTATTTTGTCACCATAGATTATAGTGGACTTGGAAATAGCCTCTACTGAAAAGCAAGGTAAGGCTGCATATAATAGACCCTTGTGGTCGGGACTTTCCTGGACCCTATGCATAGTGGGAGCTTAAATGCACCAGATTACCCTTTTTGATTACAGTGGATGGTAGAGCATCTGGAAAGCTATAGTAATGCTATGGTGCGAGATTTTTATACGTCATATGCGACAACAATCAAAAAGAATCCTCCATCCAAGGCAAAGTAGTAAGAGCAGCCGATCCTATTGAGAACACTACTTTGGGATGTCTTGATTGATTTTTCTAAAGAGACAGTCTGACGGGTTATTTATAATCAAAACATTCCACCAATAGTCCCAACGGCCGAGTTGGATCCCAAGATGAAAGTGGTATGGGATAAAAATTCTATGAAGGATACAGTACGATGTAGAGAACTACTTTGATGGGTTGCAAGTCACATAGCTGAGCAGGGAAAAGATGCAAATTGGGTATCATACCCTACTCTGATCAAGAGAGTCTTTAATCTTTGCAGCCATGTTTTGGTAGGCTATTGTCCGTCATCGACTTGTCTCGACTAATGCAGATAATCAATTAGCACTAGATTGAGCTGTGATCATTTCTAATATGATGGCTGGATATAAGGTTGATTTCGTGAGGTTCATCATCACTGAAATACACAAAATGGACATTTGGTAAAACACCACAATCCCTTTTCCTTGCTTTGTGTTTGTGTTATGTCATGTGGCCATAGTCCCTTTGATTGCATAGGTTGACCCACTAACAAGAGTTACTAAGACACAAGATTTTAGGCTCATTTAGGATGATATGAACCCTATCATCCAGTAGCACGCTCTGTATTCAGAGATGAGGTTAATAATTTTTGAGAGAATCCAGCAGTCGTCGTAGGTTGAGTTAGCAGTTGCTCTAGACCGTGATGCACCCTCTATAGAGCCATCTAAGGCTGCCCCAACTATATATGCAGTCCCACCTACTAGCACGTCATGTCTATAGACACTGGTTTGGTTACTATCTCAGCCTTGTCATATTATTCAGCAGCTCAAATGTTGGGTCAGAAAACCTATCATTGATTTAGAAGAGCGCGGTGTAACAAAGTTTGAGGCTACATTGGCTGATTGGGAGCATCATATTCATGCACGTATTGATGCATTAGAGGTTAGAATGAATGATATGTTGCAGTCTTCATCGATTTCTAACATCATAGCCATCCAGACTAAGGTTGTACTACTACATGCCGAGGTCACATTCTTAGCCACACTAGCTCCTATACCATTCGTTGTGCTGGACGTCTAGCCACCACACTGGTTTGATTTATTTGAGGATGATGATTTTTAGATGGAAAGAGACAAAATACATCATACTGATGTTGACATTTTGGACATGGCTGAGGTTTGAAAGAGGAAGAAGAAATAGGATCATTGTAACATCCCTAAAAAATGCATCCTTAATCTTTTTGGAAAATTCATGTTCGGAATATTTATCAGGTAGTCAAAACTTGGAGAAAAATTGTCTCGGTGTATTTTTAGGACCAGTATATCGAAAGATAGATTTTCGAAGAAATTCACAAAATAGTAGAATCCGCAACAGGTCTGCGTTGTTGACCTAGGAGAGTTTTCTGGTCGAGTTGAGTTTTCTTAAAGGTCATTTTATACCTTTCCCAAATTATTAGTCAATGAACCTAGACGTGTTTAGGGCCTAATCCGACTCTATAAGTTAACCTAAACTCCTAATTCTATTCATTTTCCTACAATTCACCTAATCAAATATTATTTTCTCTACAAAAGTCGCTCAAGGACTCAATTGAAGACTTCAAGTAAATTCACTCAAGCTCTCCTTCAAAACTCTCGAGTTCTTCCAAATTATTTGGTGTTCTCACTTAATGTATGTGGGTATTAATTTATGGATCCTTTCATCCATAAAGCCCAATCAATTTCTCAAGGTTTTCTATCAAATTAAAGTATGATATTTGATGAATTTTATGATCTCTATTCCTATTTCATGAATTATGATAAAAAGTATGATCATTAGTCTATTTTGATATAAATTGATGGTTATTGCGATAAATTGAAGAGTTTTTCCATGAATTCTCCTATTTTGATCTCTAGGGTTCATGATGTAAATTATGAGTATTTTGAATTATACTTCCAAAGGATATTATTTATATAAATTATGTATGGGCTGATTTAAAGTTTATGATCATGCATGGTTTTAAGTGAATTACATGATTTTTAAAATCAACTGATAATGCAATTGAGTTTTACTATAAGTTCAAGGTATGAATTTCATGCAAGTTATGAAGTAAGGTGACTTAGGGCCCTATGTGGTGACCTAAGTCCTAACAATATGAATTATGCAAATATGATTATAATGATGAAAGGAAAATTCTCACATTATAAGTATGTTATGAAATTGATCTACTCTATAATTTCAAACCTATAATCATGACTATGGTATATGTAATTATGATTTCTATTTTATGCATGTATTCTGTGGGAGTTGACTTAACACCGAGTGGACGTGAGGTGGGGGCCCTACCAAAAGCCTTAGAAGAAGCCTCGTGTCTCATTAACTATGTGCCACCATAGGTTGCCTTCATGGCTTAGCAATTGGATCCATATTAGCATATGTATGACCCGTCTAGCTGGGTAGAGTGTACCTTGGAAAGTAGATTCCCTTTTTTTCGTTGTATGGGGAGACAACATAATTTTATGTTATAGCTCGCATGTTCTTATTGTTTGTTATGGTTTTTATCCCACATATGTATGATCTCTTAAGCATGCTATGATTTTGAATTTATTCTTTTAAATGCTTAGGTCAATTTGATTTCCTCATGACTTTACTTATTCAATCTTATCATATGTTTTACTTGACCATTGCATTTTATGATTTACGTTTCATGTCACGCCCTCATACTTAGCACATTCCAACGTACTAATACATACTTTTTGCCTACATTATCTCATAATATAGGGGTTGAGATTGAAGATCCTTATCGTCCATATAACTAGTAGATGTTCTCTATCCAACTATGTTATGGTGAGTCGTCATTGATTGGGGACTATTTTTCAAGTTGTTTACTTTTTCTTTTCAAAAGACTTTTGTTTACCTTGTATATTGAGGGTGAGCTAGGGACATGTTTTATTCCCCGCCTATACTCATGTTTAGAGGCATCTAGTTGGACATATGGTCAAGTCTATGTTGTCATAAGATATTTTCAGATTACTATTCATGGTTTAGACTCTCTTATGATGTTTCCATTTTTTTACTTTACCTTATGAATGCTTATGATATGTACAAGAGGCTTGGTTGGAGTCCCTCAAGGTTTCAATCGCTGTGTTGCAACCAGGCTCTAAGTCGGGTCGTGAAAAACTTAGTATCAGATTACAAGGTTTTTCAAGTGTCCAAGGGTGTTCAATAAGCCACGTCAAGTAAAGTTTTATTCATGAGTGTGAATCGCACCACACTTATGAGGAAGAGGCTATGAGGAATTTAGGAATTCTCACTTCTTTCATGATCCATGTCGTGCTATAGAGTTTACGTTAAGACTTCTTTTCCCTAATGGTCTTTCTTTGCGATTTTTTAGAAACATGGCTCTAAGAAGACCACCATTTACAAGGGGAGATAATGTTAATTAAGCTCAAGCTCACCCAGCTCCTCAAGACAATGGTCCTCTACTGGACCGATTGACTAATGCAGAGTTTCGAACCACTATACTATGCTAACCCAAGTGGTGACCAACAAAGGTGTTGTGGCTCCTCCTAATGTTCCTACTCCAGCCTCAAGGGTAAGGGACTTTGCATTAATGAATCCTCCGAAGTTTCATGCCTCAAAATCCAATAAGGATCCTTAAGAGTTCATTGATGAGGTATACAAGATAGTGAGTATTATGGGGGTGAATTCAGAAGAAAAATGTGAGTTGGCGGCTTACCAACTCAAACGTGTTGCTCAAATATGGTACACTCAATGGAAGTTAGAGAGGGTGGATAAAGGTCCTGTCGAATGGAAAGCTTTCAAACTTGCTTTCCTTGATCACTTTTTCCCTCTTGAGTTAAGAGAGGCTAAAGTGTTGGAGTTCAAAAATATTTGATAAGGCAATATGGGGATGAGGGACTATGCCCTCAAGTTTACTAATCTATCCGAGCATGATCCTTCAATGGTTGCCAATCCATGTGCCCGAATGAGTAAATTCATATCTGAGGTATCCAACATGGTTGCTAAGGAATGTCACACCGCTATACTTGTTAAGGAGATGGACATATCTTGGCTCATGACTTTTGCCGAAAAAATTAAAGGAGAAAATCTCAAGGAAATGAGGATGAGGGATTCTAAAAGGGCCTGGTATGAAGGTGGGTTCTCCAATGCTAGGACCATTGGTAGCAGTGGATGCTCTAATCAAGGAGAAAGCTCAGGAAAGAAGTTTGCTAAGGATAGGGTGCCATACCCTAAAGCTCAAGGGGAAGGAGGTATAAATGATAGTAACCCTTCTTTTCCCAAGTGTGCAAAGTGTGGAAGGAACCATGGATGAAAGTGATTGATGGGAATGGGTGCTTGCTATAGATGTGGCAATATAGGCCATAAGTGATCTGAGTTCCCTCATGTTGCTAACAAGGGTAGATAAGGTCATCTTATAGGAGGCCAAGTGCAACAAGGCGCCCAAGCTCAACCTAAGAGTGGCTAATGCAACAACCGATTTTATGCTCTTCATGCTAGGCAATAGGTTGATGAGGCTCCCGATGTGGTTACAGGTATGTTACGAGTCTTTAACTTTGATGTTTATGCATTGCTTGATTTGGGTGCTAACTTGCCTTTTGTTACTCCTTATATTGCTATGAGATTTAATATGCGCCTTGAAGTGTTAATAGAACCTTTTTCGGTTTATACTCCCATTGGTGGTTCGGTATTAGCCAAGAGAGCTTATAGAAATTGTCCCATATGGGTCTTGCACAAAGTTATTCCATTTGACCTTTTTGAACTTGATATGACTAATTTCGACATCATTCTTAGTATGGATTTGTTATATGCTGCTTACGCATCTATATGTTATAAAACTCATGTGGTTAAGTTACACGTCCCTAATGAGCCTATTCTTGAATGGAATGGTAATGATTCAGTGGTTAAGGGTCAATTCATCTCATTTATTAAAGCCCAAAAAATGATTTCCAAAGGGTGCATTTATCATATGGTGCGAGTTAGGTACATTGATTCCAAAACTCCTACTCTTGAGACGGTCCTTATAGTTAATGAGTTCTTCGATGTGTTTTCCAATGATTTTCCCGATATTCTTGCTGAAAGAGAGATTGACTTTGGCATAGTTCTCCTTTCCGATACATAACCTATCTCTATTACTCCTTACCGTATGGCTCCGGTGAAACTTAAGGAGTTGAAAGAACAATTGAAGGATTTGTTGGACATGGGTTTTATAAGACAAAGTATTTCACCATGTGGTGCTCCCGTGTTATTTGTTAAGAATAAAGATTGTACTCCGAATGTGTATAGACTACCAGCAATTGAATAAGGTCACCATAAAGAACAAATATCCAATCCTAAGGATAGATGACTTATTTGATCAATTACAAGGAGCAAGCTACTTTTCTAAAATTGACCTCCGTTTTGGTTATCAACAATTGAGGGTAAAGGAGTGTGATATTCCCAAGATGGATTTTTGGACAAGGTATGGTCATTTTGAATTTATAGTAATGTCGTTTGGGCTGAAAAATTCTCCCGCTATATTCATGAATTTGATGAATCATATTTTCAAGCCATATTTAGATATGTTTGTAGTGGTGTTTATTGATGATATCCTGATTTACTCTCGAAATAAGGAAGATCATATGGGTCACTTGAGGATTGTGTTGCAAACATTGATGGAAAAGAAATTATTCACTAAATTTAGTAAGTGCAAATTTCTGCTAAGAGAGGTTGCATTTCTTGTCCATGTGGTATCCGGTGATGGGATTAAAGTAGATCCAAAGAAAACGAAGGCAGTTAAGAATTGTCCTAGACCATTATCTCCTTCAGACATTATAAGCTTGTTGGGTTTAGCCGGATACTATAGAAGGTTTGTTGAAGGGTTGTCATCTATTGCTTAGCCTTTAACTAAGTTGACACAAAAGAAGGCAAAATTCCAATGGTGGGAAGAATGTGAGAAAACTTTCCAAATATTGAAAGATCATCTTACGTTAGCTCCTATTTTGACATTGTTCGAAGGTTCATATGGGTTTGTTGTTTATTCTGATGCTTCGCATGTTCGTTTGGGTTTTTTCTTGATGCAACATGGTAAGTTTATAGCCTATGCCTCAAGTCAACTTAAATACATGAAAAAAACTATCTAACCCATGATCTTGAACATACGACAGTTGTGTTTGTGTTGAAAATTTGGCACCATTATCTTTATGAGGTGCATATTGATGTGTTTACTGACCACAGAAGCTTGCAATATGTGTTTATCAAAAGGACTTGAACCTTAGGCAAAGTAAGTGGCTTGAATTCCTAAAAGACTATGACATAAGCATATTCTAGCATTCGGGTAAGGCAAATGTTGTAGCCGATGCTCTTAGTCGGTTGTCTATGGGTAGTGTTGCATATATTGAGGAAGGTAAAGGGGAATTGTTCAAAAAGGTCCATAGATTGGCATGTTTAGGTGTGCGTTTGGTTGATTCCAATGATACAGGCATTCTTATACACAATGGTTCGGAATCATCTCTTGCGGTAGACATCAAGGCCAAACAAGACAATGATCTAATTTTGGTTGAATTGAAGAAGTCGGTTGCTGAAAAACCATTGAGGCTTTCTCCCTAGGAGAAGATGGGGTACTACGTTACCAAGGTCAGTTGAGTGTTACAAATGTTGATGGAATAAGAGATTTGACATTGAGTGAGGCCCATAGTTCTCGATATTCAATTCATCAGGGATCCACCAAGATGTATCGTGACTTGAGAAAAGTATATTGGTGGAATGGCATAAAGAAGGACATAGCGGAGATTATGGCTAAGTGTCCTAATTGCCAATAAGTGAAAGTTCAACATTTAAGGCCGGGAGGTCAAGCTCAAGGAATCGACATTCCTACATGGAAGTGGGAAGATGTGAATATGTACTTTGTAACCCTTTTACCTCATACTTGAAGACAAAATGATTTTATTTGGGTAATTGTGGACCGAATGACCAAATTGGCAAATTTTCTACCGGTCAAAACTTCTTATGGTGCCGAATATTATGCTAAGTTATACATTCGTAAACTTGTGAAACTTTATGGTGTTCCTTTATTGATTATATCAGATAGAGGTACTCAATTTAGTTTACATTTTTGGAAGTCATTTCAGAAAGGTCTTGGCACTAAAGTCAAGCTAAGTACCATTTTTCATCCTCAAACCGATGGACAAGACGAGAGAACAATTCAAACCTTGGAGGATATGTTAAGGGCATGTATTATTAACCTTAGAGGAAGTTGGGATGACCATTTGCCATTGATTGAGTTCTCCTACAATAATAGTTATTACTCTAGCATCCAAATAGCTCTTTTTGAAGCCTTGTATGGGAGAAGATGTAGGTCTCTGGTGGGGTGGTTTGAAGTTGGTGAGATGGCGTTGATTGGTATAGATTTTATAATTGATGCAATGGATAAAGTAGGGCTCATAAGAGAAAGATTGAAAATGGCTCAAAGTCATGAAAAGTCATATTCGGACACTAGGAGGAGAGAGCTTGAATTTGATGTGCATGATATGGCGTATTTGAAGATTTTACCTATAAAAAGGGTAATGTGGTTTGGTAAGAAAGAGAAGTTGAGCCCTAGATATATAGGACCTTATAGGATATTGAAGCGCATTGGTAAGGTAGCATATGAGTTAGACCTTCCATATGAGTTGGCTTTGGTTCATCCGGTATTCCATGTGTCGATCCTGAGAAAGTTTGTGGGTGATCTAAGTTATATTGTGTCAAGGAGAACATGAGTATTGAAGATAATTTAACTTCCGAGGAGGTTTCGATTCAGAATTTAGACCGGCAAGTGAAGAGGATGAGAAATAAAGATGTTGCATCTCTCAAAGTATTATGGAGGAATCAATAAGTAGAGAATGCTACGTGGGAAGTAGAATCTGACATGATAAAGGGATATCCTTATATCTTTTTTTTCACTCAAGACAAAAGGTACTAAGTTACTCATGATCAAATCAATTAAAATTCTATGCTTAGTTCCATATGTCATTCATATGCATGCATATTTCATAAAAATATTCTCTCAAGGACTACGTCTTATGTTAAGTATGAAGTTTATATGTTATATGCATTTTTTTTCAAATTTTCCTCATGACCATGTTGGGTTTCTAAATCCTTTTTCCATGACCTTCCTATATTAGTTGGATCTCATTGGAGGAAGAATGTTCCCATGGGGGAGAAATTGTAACATCCCAAAAAAATGATTACAAGTACCTTAAGAATGCCTTGGGAATAGGTTGCTCAAGTAATGTATCATCCTTAATCTTTTTGGAAAATTTGTGTTTGGAATATTGATCAGGGGGTCAAAACCTGCCGAAAAATGATCTCGGTGGATTTTTAGGACCTGTATATTAGAAGATACATTCTCAAAGAAATTCACAAAATAGTAAGATCCGCGACGCGGTCCTGTAACGGACCTGGGTCAGTTTTTTGGCTGAGTTTAGTTTTTTTAAAGGGCATTTTAGATCTTTCCCAAATTATTAGTCAATGAGCCTTGACATTTTTATGGCCTAATCCGACTCTATAAATTCACCTAAACCCCTAATTCTATTCATTTTCCTACAATTCACCTACTCAAATATTTCTCTCTCTACAAAAGACTCTCAAGGATTCTATTGAAGACTTCAAGTAAATTCACTCAAACTCTCCATAAAAACTCTCAATTTCTTCCAAATTATTTGGTGTTCTCACTTAAGGTATGTGGGTATTGATTCATGGATCCTTTCATCCATGAAGCCCAATCAATTTCTCAAGGTTTTCTATCAAATTAAAGTATGGTATTTTATGGGTGTTATGATCTCTATTCTTATATCATGAATTATGATTTAAAGTATCATCATTAGTCTATTTTGATATAAATTAATAGCTATTGCATTAAATTAAAGATTTTTCCTATGAATTCTCCTATTTTGTTCTCTAAGGTTCATGATGTAAATTATGAGTATTTTGAATTATACTTCCAAAGGATATTATCTATATGAATTATGTATGGGCTGATATAATATTTATGATCATGAATGTTGTCAAGTGAATTACATAATTTTCAAAGTCAATTGATTATGCAATTGAGTTTTACTCTAAGTTCAAGGTATGAATTTCATGCAAGTTATGAAGTAAGGTGACTTAGGGCCAATATGGTGACCTAAGACCTAACTATATGAATTATGCAAATATGATTGTAATGATGAAAGCAAAATTCTCACATTACAAGTATGTTATGTAAATGAGCTACTCTATGATTTCAAACCTATTATAATGACTATGATATGTGTAATTATGATTTTTATGCTATGCATATATTCCATGGGATTTGACTTAGCACCGAGTGGACGTGAGGTGGGGCACTACCAAAAGGCTTAGTAACAGCCTCATATCCCATAAACTACGTTCCATCGTAGGCTGCCTTCATGTCTTAGCTATTGGATCCATATATAGCATATGTATGACCCGCCTAGCGGGGTAGAGTCTACCTTGGCAAGTAGATTCCCAATTTTCTTCGTTGTATGGGTAGACAATGGGATTCCATGTTATAGCTCGCATGGTCTTATTGTTGGTTATAGTTCCTATCCCACATATGTATGATCTCTTAAGCATGATATGATTTTGAATCTATGCTTTGGTCAATATGATTTTCTCATGACTTTACTTATTGCATCTTATCATGTATTTTACTTGACCTTTTCATTCCATGATTTACGTTGTATGTCAATCCCTCATACTTAGTACATTCTAATGTACTAATGCATACTTTTTGTCTACATTATCTCATAATGTAGGAGTTGAGGTTGAAGATCCTAATCGTCCACGTAACTAGTAGGCATTCTCTATCCAACTGTGTTGTGGAGAGTGCTTATTGATTGGGGACTAGATTTTAAGTTGGTTACTGTTTCCTTTTCAAAATACTTTTGTTTATGTTGTATATTGAGGGTGATCTAGGTACATGTCTTATTCCACCCCCATACACATATTTAGAGGCATCTAGTTGGAGATATGTTCGAGTCTATGTTGTCATAAGATATTTTCAGATTACTATTCATGGTTTAGACTCTCTTATGATGTTTTCATTTTTTTACTTTACCTTATGAATGCTTATGGTATGTATGATAGGGTTGGTTGAAGTCCCTAGGGGTTTCAATCGTTGTGTTATGACTAGGCCCTATGTTGGGTTGTGACAGCCATGATCTAAAGGAGGCCACATGGGCATCTAGAGAGATCGAGGAGATACGATGAGAAGAGGAAAGACAGCATGTTATTAGAGCTTCGAGTTAATAAGTCAACACCCATGATGACTTAGATACTGCTATGGTGCCACATGATACCACACCAGATCAACACAGATAGAGTCGGAATCCTATATACTTTAGTGCCCATGCGCCACATGTTCTTTTCCTCTCCCCCTTACATTTAACTTATTATTTTATTACATTGAGGACAATGCAAGGTTTTTTGAGTAGGGGTGGGGTGGTTATTACTATACAAGTATATAGGTGAAGTCTAAGTACCTTAGACACTCAGTTAAATCCTTGGGGTGTTCTTTCCTGTGTTCTTTTTCCCTATAGGATCCTTTTTATTTATATTGAACTGGCATGTTTAAGATGTAAATGTGAGATAAGAGTAGGGATCTGTGGCATGGTTACTAGAAGGTATAAAAATGAAAAATAGGATCCTTTGATATATTGACTATGTAAGATCTGTATATGACATGATTTAAACTGATACGATAATACATGACTTATATGGAAACATGAACCAAAGATTGACAATTAACAATGAGAAGTTGATGCCAAGTATATGTGAGGTATTTTTGTGTTATGACTATTTGTGTTAATCTAGAACTTGCTCCTTTGTTTGTACTGTGATGATTGAACGGTTGATTAGGAAAGGATCATAGGTCATTGTTAAATAAAGCCACTTTTACTTAAAAGAAAAACAAAATACCATTTTACGGATATAGAACCAAAGATCTGAGCCTGTTAAAAGACCATTTTGATTCAATTATACATGTTTCAAATATTCCTATTCCTATCCCTAATTGTAATCTTTTTTTGTCCTTGGTCCATCCAAGGACAATGTGCACCTAAAATCCTAACTTGAGTAGCTATTATGAGAGGAAATCAAAAAAAGAAGGGGTATGAGATGAGAAAATCATGAAAAGAAAAGGTTTTGAAAAGAGATGTCCAATCAAGAAGAACAAAAAGAAGAAAACAAATGGTGAGTGGACGAGATGAAAAGAAAACTTAGCAAATATTAACAATGAAAAGCATGAGATATATGAAAAATACTGAGAAACAAGCAAACAAAAAGCCACACCCGAAGTAAAGGTGAAGAATATGAGTAAAGCTAGTTGTGGGTTGTATGATGTTGAATCAAAGTCAAAGTCACTAAAATCCAAATACACCAGACATGTCTTAGAGCCTACGTTACAAGCCGAAAAAGTTTTATAGTGATCCTAATTAAATGATCCAAGAGTGTAAGTATTGAAAATAAGGGCAAACCTATGGTATTGTGCATGAAGGTTTAAAATTCTTTTGTGAGCGTGACTGCTTGTCTTATCCCTGAGTTTTAAACAAATATTACAATATGTGTGAAAAGGGGATTTCTTTGTTGTGATGTCACAAGTGACATTGTCGAAACAGTCATGAAAATAGTGATTTTTTTAATTTTAATTTATCTATTAGTGTCAAAATGTCTTATATTGATCTGAATGAGTTAGTTTTATTTGAAATATTGGTTGCAAGGATATCATGAATGAAAATTGGTAGGGGACGAGAGTCAATAGCCGTGTGATTGCTATAAATTCTTGGTCTTATGTTGCATTGTGTCATTTTAGTATAGTAGTGTCGCTTGAGGAAAATCAACCATTTTAAGTTGAGGGTGTTGATGTACATGGATTTATGGTATTTTTAATACTTTAAACTTGAGAATTTGCATATCTTCTAAGTGTTTGTTAGTATACTTGATGCTAGTTGTGTTTGACTTGTAGGAAACTAAGTCGGAGTATAAATTGAGAAAGCACAACACTTGTTTTAGATGTTTTTGGAGTTTACGAGTTCATTATATGACTCATAGTTACTTCTAAGGTTCGTAGTTTTCAGTCGTCAAAATAGAAGAGAGGAATGAAGGAAAGGCTAAAGATTATGAGTCAAGTCTACGACTTGTTCTCATTCTTACGAGTAGTCTTTTGTATTCATCAAAATGATAGTGAAGAGTTGAAGAAATTTTGAAGTTACGAGTCAATTATATGACTCATTCACATTCCTACGAGTCGTAACTACCACTCGTAAAAGAGACTGCAATAGATTTAAGTAGGACCTCATCTACGACTCAAGTTGATGAGTCATCCTGGAAGTTACGAGTCATAGAAGGGTTTCGTGAAGAAGAAGAGTTACTCAGTGCAAATAAATGGATTAGGAGTTGAGTTTACAACTCGTCAAACTCATGACGATTCATAAAACCGAACCGACTTAGAGTTTCTAGATTTTTCCAAATTCATATTTACATAGGATTATTTGTCTATAAATATACGTCTTAGGTTTATTTTTACATTATGCATATTTTTGGCTTAGAGAATATAGCTTGAACTACTTTTGAGCTTTTATTATTGAATTCTGATTTTTCTTATCAATGATTACATTCAGATTTCATTTGAAGATTTTGGATTCTCACATTTCTTATTATAAGTGCATGAGTTTCTTAACCCAAATGTTATTGATTCTGATCACGTAGTTATGAGTAGCTAATTCTATCACTATGGTTGTGGTAACCTTGAAGAATTAATGACGTAGACTTAATAAAAAAGTAATTCTTGGATAGTGTGCATGTATATATTTTTTTTGTATTTTGATTATACTATTGTTTGGACCGTTTTCGTCATCTACTTATTTACTCTAATATTCTTGTCTGACCTTTTTCTATGCTTTTATTGAGACGAGGGTCTTTCGGAAACAGCCGTCCTACATTGGTAGGAGTCAGGTCTGCGTACACTCTACCCTCCCCAAACCCCACGATGTGGGATTTCACTGGGTTGTTGTTGTTGTTGTGCATGTATATATTATTTTTCCCTTCATTTTAATTGATTTTTAACGGTGACCATTGTTAGAAATCACCTAAGCCTTACTTACCGAATCAAGGAGGTAACGAATGGGAAAAGTGATAAACAACGAGATTTGAGGCTAATTATCCTCATATAATTAGCTTGAACGGATCAAGAAATAGCTAATTCTAGGATCACTAGTGGGGGTTAGTAAAGCATACACTCGTAGACAGATCAAGTTGCATAGTGAAATTCACTTATTTGTCAGATCAAGGACTTAGGTGAACTTAACTTACCGATTCTACATGTAGCACGCTAGAAAAAGATTACTAATAAAAAAAGGTCTACATAGTTAAGGATTCGCGGGGAACACATAAACCCTAGTTTCACTTGATATTGATTTAAACAACATTAAACCGTTACTTTGTTACTTGATGCTTGTTATTTAATTTGTTAATTAGTTTTTATAAAAATCCCTCCTTTCTTTAATGAAAAAATTGATTACAAAAATAAATAATAAACGATTAGTCTAAGTCTAAACCATATTCCTTGTGGTATCCACCCTAACCTTTGTTACGTTCTATATTTGGATAAACACAACTTTATAAATGTTTTGGGAGGTGTAATTTGGTTTTTATCAAATCAAACAAGATTGTGGAGATTATTGGAGTTTCTTAAGAGGAAAAGGTGGAATTAGTGGCCTACCAATTCAAGGGTGTCGCTCAAGTTTGATACAACCAATGGAAAGTTGAAATGGTTGAGGATGGTCACATAAGGTTTGGAAAAGTTTAAAGTTGAATTTCTCGATCACTTCTTCCCACTTGAGTTGAGGGAGGCAAAGGTGTTGGAATTTATCAATCTCAAGAAAGGAAACCTGAGTGTGAGTGAGTATGCCCTTAAGTTCATAAAGTTGTTCAAGTATGCTCCATTCTTTGTAGCTGACTCTCATTCCAAAATGAGCAAGTTTATTTCGGGAGTGTTAGACTTAGTTATGAAAGAGTGTCGACCTGCTATGCTCATAAATGAGATGGACATGTCTAGGATCATGACTTATGCCAAACAAATTGAACGTGAAAATCATTAGGAGAGGAGTGGAAGGGAGTCTAAAAGGGCTCAATATAAAGGTAAATTTCCTCACGACAAATCCGGTTGTGGTAAAGGTCATTTCCGACAAGGCCAAAAGTTTCAAGGCCATGGTTCATCAAACCCATTGGCTCCAAAATTTGAGAAGGAGAAGGATCCAAATTATAAGGCACAAGGTGGTGTTGGTGGATCTACTCATCCTAAATGTACCAAATGTGGAACAAATCATGGAGGTAAATCTTTGGTTGGAAAAGGTGGATGCTGTTATGCAATAAGATGGGTGTCACGACCAGACCTAGGAACTAGTCATAAAACGGCAATCAAAACCCCTAAGAGGCTCCAACCAAGTATCTTGACACATCATAAAGCATATATAAGGTAAAGTAAATGTAGAAAATAACATAAGAAGAAGTCTAGATCATGAATTGTAAAGAGTATAAGAATTTGACAACATAGACTCTAAACATATATCAATAAAAATGCCTCTACTATATGACAATGGTTGGGGCTAAGACATATCCCTAACTCACCCTCAACATGAAATAAGTAAACATCTTAGAAAGGATAGACAACTTATCACTAGTCCTTGATGGGGCAAAAAGAAAAGCTTGTGTTAAGCATATCGCTTTTTTAGAATGATTTGATCCATTGACTCACCCTAACATCACCAAATAAGCTCTACTAGCCATGCATGGGAATATGATCCTCAACCCCTACATTATGAAATAATGTAGGCAACAATATGCATTATTACTATAAATGTATTGAGGGGATAACATGTCATATAAATCATAAGATGCAATGATCAACTGAGTACCTGCTAAAGAGGATAAGTAAAGTCATGAGAAAACCATAATGATCAAAGCATTTGGAAGGCATAGTTGAAGTTATCAAAGTACATAAGAAGTCATACATATGTGGGATAGAACCATAATCGACAATAAGACCATGCAAGCTATAACATGGAATACCGATGTCTCCCCATACAATGGAAGAAAGGGAAATCTACTTTCCACGGTAGTCTTTACTCTACTAGGCGGGTCATCTACATACGCTATATGTGGATCCACTAGCTAAACCATGAACGCAACCTATGGTGGCACGTAGTTTAAGAGTCTTGAGGTTGCTACTAAATCTATTGGTAGGGCCCCCACCTCAAAGTCCACTTGGTACTAAGTTAAATCCCACGAAATACATAACATAGTAAACATAATTAGTATATATCACAACTTGTTCATAAACTTCATACTAAATGGAATAGCTCATTTCATAACATAATTGAAATGTGAGTATTGTCCTTTCATCATTACAAATCATACTTAAATAATTCATATAATTAGGTCCTAGGTCACCATATAGGGCCCTAAGTCACCTTACTATATAACTTGCACGGAATTTATGCCTTGAACATACTTGTAATTCATGATCATAATTCATAGTTGAATTTAGAGTAAAACTCATATACATAGTCAATTTGAATGAAAATCATGGTAATACCTTTAAATAATTGGATTCGTCATCATAATTCATAATATCATCATTGAAAATAGGCTTCATACATGGGAAATGAAAATTCATACTTGAAATCATGTAATTCATGTAGGAGCAAACTTATAATGATCAACGATAATGATTTAAAACATAATTTGAACAACCCAATATAATTCATCAATTTAGGGTTACAAACCAAATTGAAATCCATGAGATTTTGAGTAGAAACCTTGGAACTCCATGGGTGAAAGGAACCCATGTATCAATCCCTATATACCTTTATTGAATTTGACCTTACAATTAAAAAAGGAGACTTGTTCTTGAAGAGACCCTAGCCAAACTAGATGAAGAAGATGAACCCTTGAATGAGCCTTGAGTAAGAAGTCTTAAAGTTGATTATCAATTAATGAGGGAAAAGAATAGGTTTAGAAGTATTTAAGATATTTTCATAATGAATCTAGTCGAAAAAATGTCCACATATATTAATAAAATAATAGGGAAATGATCGGATTGCCCCTCATTAAACTATAACTAGGACTCACCACGGATGTCTCACCATGGTCCTTGATGCTTATCAAGGCCCGTGGTGGTGTCCATGATGCTGGACTTGGAATTTGAAATTGTAAGTTGCAGAGAAAAGTTTATGAACTTCCTCAAAGGAACCCTTCAAGGTCTGTGAAGTGCATTACGGGATGTGAAGAGTGGGCATGGTGTAGGGTAACCTACAGGAGTGACCATCACGGAGATCACCATTGTCCGTGAACCGATACATGGCCCATGGTGACCAATCGTGGTCTTAGAGTTGGTATCATGTTCTAAGGTCTCAAGGGAGGGGTCACCACAGAGGGCTTTATGGCCCATGGTGCTCACCACAGTCCGATGTACCCTGTCATGGATGTCACCCTATAGGAGTGAACCTCAGGGTCACCACCACAATATCTCACCACAAGGCGTGGGGCTCACCGCAGCCCATGGTTCTCACCATGACTAATCATGGCCTTCATGGTCATCACCTGGTTCCAAAATTGCATGCTTTTCAGAAATTTTATGTTTTGATACTTTTTTCTGACTTTCCAAATTCTGTGATCTTACAATATATCCACCTTGGGAATATTTTTCCTCGAATGGGACTTATGTTAGCATGAATAGAATAGGAAAAGAACATAACATCCAATCTAAATAAAAAACATCCCGATAATGCATAAAAACATGTAATCTTTAATATCAAGAAAAAACATAACTTTAAAACTAATTTCATGAATATGAAGGCATATGAATCCATGAAAACAACAGAAATGCATGACTTGGGATGGTTTGATCATGAAGGAACTAAATACATTAATTAAGCATTGAAGAAAAGAGATGAGGCTATCGGAACATCATATCGTCTTTGGCCTCCCATGTAGCATCCTAAACCTCTTCATTCCTCCATAACACTTTAACTGAAGCTATTTTTTTGTTTCTCAACATTCTAACTTGCCGTTCTAAGATCTCAATCGGAACCTCTTCATAGCAAGGACTCTCTCTGACCACAATGTTGTTCATTGTCACAATGGAGCTAGGATCACCTATAAGCTTCCTCAGTAATGACACATGAAACACCAGATGCACCGATACCAAATTTGAAGGAAAATCCAACTAATAAGATATTTTACCCGTTCACCTCAAAATATTCTATGGGCTAACATAGCAGGGGCTCATCTTCCGTTTCTTACAAAATTGAATCATACCCTTAATTGGTGAAATTTTTAAGTAAACCCAATCGTTGACTTAAATTCGAATTCCCTTCTCCTCATATTTGAATAGGACTTTTGTTGTCTTTGGGCCGTTTTTAATCATTCTCTAATGAGTCTAACTTTCTCCATAGCCTCAAATACTAACTAGGGTCCTATAAAAGCAACTTCACCTACCTCAAACCAATTGATAGGGGATCTACACCACCTACCGTACAAAGCCTCAAATGGAGTCATCTCAATGCTAGAGTGATAACTATTATTATAAGCAAACTCTATTAACGGCAAATGGTCATCCAAATTTCCTTTAAAATCAATCAAGTCTGATCTCAACATATAATCTATTGCCTGAATTATACGTTCGGCCTGGCCATCTATTTATGGATGAAAAGTCGTACTAAGTTTCACTTAGGTACCAAGACCCTTTTGAAAGGATCTCTAAAACATAGATGTAAACTGAGTACCTCAATTAGAGATGATAGATAATGGAACATAATAAAGCTTTACAACTCTCGGATATATAATCTAGCATATTGCTCGGCTAAATATGAGGTCTTAATTGGGAGGAAATGAGCCAACTTAGTCATTTGGAAAACTATAACCCAAATGGAATTATGTTTCTTACGAGTACGAGGCAAGCCAATAAAAAAAGTCAATATTCTATGTCTTGAGCCAAACCTCCCAGTTTTTTATGCTCAACTTTTACTTGTTGGCAATTTGGAGACTTATCCACGAATTCTAAAATGTTCCTGTTCATGTCATTCCACCAATAAACTTCCCTCAAATCTTGATACGTCCTTGTAGAGCCTGGATATATAGAATATCATAAACTATGTGCTTCATACAATATGATATATTTCAAGCCATAAACATTCAGCAGACATAATAAACCTTGATCTCTCAAAACACTATCTCCCACTTGGGAGAAGGCCTCAATGGCCTTTTCGACAAAATCTTTCTTCAATTCAACTATAACAAGATCATTATCTTGCCTTGCCTTTATATTTGCCACAAGAGATGATTCAAAACCATCTTGCCCAACAACACCACCATCCTTGGAATCAATCCACCTAACACCCAACTGGGATAATCGATGCACATACTAAATTAACTCTCTCTTTTTATCCTCAATATGAGCAACACTGTTCATGAACAATTTACTAAGAGAGAGGACGTCAACATTTGCCTTACCCGAATTGTATACCATACTCATTTCCTAATACTTCAAAAATTCAAGCAATCTCCTTTAACAAAGATTCAAGTCCTTTTGAGTGAACATGTATTGCAAACTCTTGGGATCAGTAAAAACATCTATACAGACATCATAGAGATAGTGTATCGACAACTTTAAAGAAAATACCACCGCTGCCAACTTCAAGTCATGGGTTCAGCGATTCTTATCATGCACCTTGAGTTGCCTAGAAGCATAAGCTATCATATTATCGTTTTGCATTAACAAACAACCAAGAAAAAATTATGAAGGAGCACAATACACAACAAAACCATCGAAACCTTCTGATAAAGTAAACATTGTAGAGGATATAAGTCTATCCTTAAACTCTTCGAAGATCTTCTCACATGTCTCAGACTATTGGAATTTCACCTTCTTTTTAGTCAAAGAAGTCAAGGACGATACAATGGAAGAATAACCTTCTACAAACCGTATATAATGACTAGATAAGCCCAAGAAACTCTAAATAGTAGACGGACTCAATAGTTTAGGCCAATTCTTAACAGCTTTAGTCTTCTTTGGATCAACCATAATTCCTTCTCCAGAAATAATATTACCAAGGAAAGCACTGACCTTAACCAAAAATAACATTTGCTAAACTTTGCATATAACTATCGGTCCTTAAGAATTTGCAAAAAAATCCTGAAATGATTGGCATGCTCTTCCTAACACCATGAGTAAATCAAAATATCATCAATAGAGACAATCACAAGAACAACTAAATCCTACTTAAACACCCTGTGTTGGCACATAGTTAATGAGACAAGGGGTTGCTACTAGGATTCCCTTACTGAATCCCACCTCAATGCCTCATTCTGTGCTAAGTCAAGCCCACGAAATAGTTTAATACTTCAAAATATTCATAGCATGTAACTTGAGAATTCAAACATCATATTCGGTAGAATAGCTCATTAAAATATTTGATAATTCAAATATGCAAGAATTGTCCTTATTGCATAAAGAATCCATTTATCATTTCATCATTCTTTCATTTCATAAGACTCTCTTTTTGATCATAGATATTGCTTTAATAAATATTTATTTGGAGTCAAAGCTTTCAAGTCAAACTTTATTAAAAACATAGTAAAACTAGGTGGGTTAAAATCACTTCAACTTGCAAATATGTATGTAAATAAATATACATAAATACTTTGAAATCCATTAGTTAAAAATCATGCTTTAAACAACCCACCATGAATTTCAAGAACCTTTAAATAGATAAATAGAGGAATTACTTGCAAACCATCAATTCATACATATGAAATCATGTTGCATCAAAATAGACCAATAATCATTAGTTTAACCATGATTCATACTATTAAGTAAAAATAAGAATTACCATAAGAAAATATTACTTGAAATCAAAAGACTTAATTGAAAGACTTTTTGGACTACATGGGTGAAAGAACCCATGGATAAACACCCACATAACTTAGAGTAGAGCTTAAAAAAATATAATTTATCATATAATCAAAATAATTTAGACATGAGAGTCGAAGGAATACTCTCATTGAAGCCTTACATACCTGGAATCCGAAGCTTTAGTCGGAACCGAAAGACTTAATGAATACTCTTGAGTCCTACCTTTTCTCCTCGCCAGAAGATTTTGTGTACTACCCGGAGTATACGAATTATCAGAATAGTATTTCTTCACTACTAAGAACTAAAACTATATTTGAGAATGAGTAAAGAAGTGTATAGAGAGAAGACTTCCTTGAGAAAGCTTGATGAATAAAATGAGGAAATAAGGTGGGTATTTATAGGTGGGAAAGAGGGACCTAACAATAAATAAAATAATTATAAAGAAAAATCTGAAAATTTAATGGAATATATTGATTTCATGGATGATGTTAAATGGAGGACAATTTATGTCATGAATGATGTCAAATGTATCTAGATCTTTCCATAGTAGGTGAGATGAGTTCTTTTTAACAGAATACATTTTTTCGGAGCTATATTTGAATAAGCTAAATTTCTTGTTAGGATTTGATATCTCATAAAAATTGTAGATATGGAAGTCTAGTTTAATATCGTTTAAGAATCAACCCATTTGGATAATCCTACAGTGAGATATGATATTTCTTCTATAAACACTCCTTTCCGTTACAGCATCACGCCTTACAAAAATTAATTTATTTGACCTACTTAAACTCTGAAACTTAAAATATGGTCTCATAAAAGTTGTAGGTAATGATCTTGTGGTTACTTAGAAATTTGAATCACCCAATTTAGATATTCCTATAAAAAGTTATGCCCAAAATACAGAGGTTATATCATGTTTAGGCGAGAATTGAAACATCGTATACAACGTTTTTAGAGGATGTTACAGTTAGCCACCACTTGGGTTAACATAGTAATAGCGGTCTGAAATTCTGTGTTAGTCACTTGGTCGGGTAGGGGACCATTGTCTCGAGGAGTCAGAGGAGATTGAGCTTTATGAGCATTGTCCCCCCATGGGAAAGGTGGTCTTCTTGGAGACATTTTCTTAAAATTGAAAAGGATGATCGTTAGGGAAAGTATGTCTTAGAGTAAACTCCATAGCACTACATATACCATGAAAGAAGTGAGAATTTCCTAAAATGCCTTTTAACCTCCTATCCATAGTTCTGGCGTACTTCACAGCAATGAATAAGACTCTACTTGATGTGGTGTGTTGGACACCCTAGGATATCTTAAATCTTGTACTCTGATACCAAGTTTTTCATGACCCGACCTAGGGCCAACTCATAAGACATTGATTAAAACCCCAAAGGGGCTCCAACCAAGCCTCTTAATATATCATAAATCACACATAAGGTAAAATAAATGCCAAAAACATAAGAAGGAGTCTATATCAAAAATCATAAAGAATATGAGAATTCGACAACATACACTATAAACATATGTCCAACATAAAGCTTCAACTACATGAAAATGGTAGGGGCTAAGATATTGTCACGACCCAACCCCGTAGGCCGCAACTAGGGTCTGACCTGGACCCTCTTATGCGTATTTATCAACTACACTTAAGTTGAACCGTGTGTGATGTGATACTATATACAAAAGCCCCAATAGTTTAAAACTTTTTTTATGTACATGTAGCCTCTTTCATTTGTATCATATCATGAAAGGGCACGTGAGCCGACAAGGCTGCTATAACAAAGATATTCACAACATATCGGATAGGCAACATCGAAACTAATTCACAAACAACCCACATAAACATATGTCTACAGACCTCTAAGAATAGTAACAATAACATATGGCGGAACAAGGCCCCCGCCGTACCCCTGAATGTACAAATATATACATTAAGTGACTAGCATCAACATTTAGGCTCCAGAACAGTGAAGCACTTCCGACACAGCTGAGAGGAACTCCTATGCTGATGAATCTCCAAAATAAACATCTGTACCTGCGGGCATGAAACGCAGCCCCCCGAGAAAAGGGGGGTCAGTACAATATATGTACTGAGTATGTAAAGCATAACACATCGTAACTGAGATCATAACTGAAATAGGGATGCAGGGGACAGGTATAATAACTAAATAAATTACTGTACCTGCACTTAGGACACATAAATCATACACATCATCATATGTTGTGCCCGGCCCTCTAGTGAACTCAGTGTTATAATCACTTCTTCATAATCACATATCATCATATCATAATGCATTTCATTTCATCATATCATCGTATATGGTATCATACCATCGTATACGGTATCATCTTATCATGTATATCATCGTATCACACCCGGTTCACTGCGGGGCTCAGGGTCACAATGTATTGCTTTAATCTCATATGCATGCCTACATAAAGTGTTCGGCCCTTTAGTGAGGGACTCAGTGAATGGAGTGGTGTACGTCTATAGCGTACCATCATAATATACATATATACCCAGCCCTCTAAGGAGGGACTCGGTGTTCCTTCCTTATTTCACCATATATACTATCATATTACAGCCGGCCCGGGACTCGGTGAATAATCGTATCGTCATAACATATAACATATATCAGACCTCACGTATGGCATCGTCTCCTCGTGCATGGAACTATACACATCCGGCCCGGGACGCGGTGAAAGAAGTAGTAACACTGTGCACGATAACATATCCCGGCCCATCGTGGGACTCGAGGAAGGATGGGTTACAGTATGTATGAGTAGAGTAGTGAGAAACCATATACAACTAAGTCATTATCTAAGACTCGATGAAACAGTCAAGTGAACCGTCACCTGAAGACCAGGGGAGTAATTATCCGAGGTATCCCTTTAGATGTCATTAGGGCTTACATCAGTTGGGGCTTCAGGGATCACAAACATGCATCAAAATAATGCCACATAATTTATGCAATCAGAAATATAGTCTATGCAGTCAGAAACACAATTTATCTAATCAAAGACTCAACTCATGCAATCAACGGCATTTATCATTTCAGAGCCTCTAAAAAGAGGAGTTGGTACCTCTACTTTCTATTCATTATATAGCAGGCTCGAGAATAGTAGTTTGACTACTTTCAGACTCTTAATGTTCAGGAGTGACTACAAGTCACGAGTTACAATCAGAGCTCATAAATGGAATTACCTCTAAACCTATATCATATACCATTTCACTTAAAGTTAAGCCATTCCAAAGGAAGAAGAAATAGGCTTTACATATACTAATTTTCATCACATAGAAGACTAAAAGGCAATGACTCAGCTATTACAGAAGTTTTAATATCAAGAAGTAAACAAGAGTCCCGACTCATACTCAGGTCTTTACAAATGGATTGAATCCCAAATATCGTATACATATCATTCATAACTTATATCTAAGACATGCCAAAAGGAAAGAAGAATAGTTCTACATATCTATTCTAAAAACACGCCAAAAGAAAACTTTACATACCTTGTATGGACTTCTCTTAATCACGTCCTCTTCGTTGTCCTTGAAACCTATTTAACATAGAAGTAATGCAAGTATTAACAACCTTAGACTTTTCAGCAACTTAGACTACCCACGAGTATTCATAACATTCATCCCTTCGCTTGCCTTCTCGGCTAGTTCCTTAACTAGTTAGGATGTTAACGAAAATCGGGCAGCACCTCCCCTATAATGTGCCCTATCCGAAATCCCAACCATGCCCTTAGAACCTGCATCCAACCAACAATGCAAACAGAAGCCCATACATATACATATTACGACAAAATTACACAATATAAACTCCAAACGGCTCGTTCGAAGTTACGATATCAAAAAAGGGTTTCTAGTTTTTTTTTTGACGAAACCTTTAACCGTACGAAACGTGGAATCATGTGGCTGCAAACATAAGATACCAAACCTATTTTAGAACACAATTATACCTTGTAACATACACCACACAACCAGCAGCAGCCTTCAAACACACCACGCCTCACTTCGACTACAATTTAACTACGGCGACTTCAATTTAGATTGTTTCTTTCGCTGATCATCCCCACGATTTTTTTCATACTTACAGAAGTATAAAAGGTACATAATACACTCCATAAAAACCTCATAAATTCCTAATTTAAATGAGAAACCTTACCTTACCCGAAATTGGCCAAAACTAGCCAAAATCGCGCCTCGGAAACCTCTTTAGCGCGCTGAAACTGTGTGGACTGGTTGCTGTCCGTTTTGGCTGCACCAAGCCGTGATTTTATACTTCTAATACCTCCATATCATCGTGGTATATGCTGAATAATTAATTTACAGAATAAAATTGGAATGTACCTATTTTTTTCCTCCTAGCCGTCGCAATTTTCTCTCGTGTTCTAGGGTTCGTTTTCTGTTTTTTTGCTGCAGTTTGAAGACCAAAACTGAAGTATATCCATAATATACATACATATATGTGGTCCCAAGGGGTGACACATGTCAGCCCCTAAGGATGACACGTGTCAAGCCATGATTGGCCACCGTGTCATGCTGCCAATTAGGGGCTGCCACGTGGCAGCGGGGTCCACCTCCCCCAAGCAGCTGCATCACCTACTTGACCCTAAGTAGGTGAATCACCTACTTGCTTGAGGTGCTGCCACGTGTCGCTCCTCCATTGGTTGCCACGTGTCGTCTTTTTCCCTTCCTCGCGGGTTCGTAATTTCGTCTCACTTTAAGAGCCTATGTAATCCGTACTATGTAAGCTTGATATATCCTTAAGCAACTTAAGTGTATAAGACTCTTAACTTAGTGTCTTATGTAGGCAAATAGAGTCCTACGACTCATTTCTTAGCCTCCAACTCTTTCTGAATTCTTATGACCCTATCTCCAACCTCCCTTCTCGCGAGGTATCACAATCTTCTTTCCTTAGAGTTGTTTGATAGTGTCATAGCTTATCCGGCTCACATGATAGTGTCTAAGGAACTTAAGAAGACGTTCCGAGCTCAAGAGTGCGGGGTGTAACATCCTTCCCCCCTTTAGAACATTCGTCCCCGAATGTTGAATAAAACTTTCCTTAAGACTTTATACGGATCATAAGGAGATTCCTTTCTACTGGAATGGCATACATTTTCGTCCAAGTAATTAATATACGAGTTCCAAGACTGGGCTATCCGTAGACATCGGGAATAGGTATGGACACTTGTGTTTCATGTCCTTTTCAACCTCCCAGTTTATGTCTTCACGATTCTTATTCCACCATAGTACCTTGACGGAAGTTATGTCCTTAGTTCGCAACCCGTTTACTCTACTGATCCCAGATGGAGATAGGTTGCCCCTCGTAGGATAACTCCCTATTATGTGGACCTCCTCCATGAGAAATATTCTGGGAGCGTCGTTCCTATTCTTACGGAGCATTGATCTGTGAAAACTTAATGTATTGTTTCAAATCGGACGGTAGGTCCTACTCATAGGGAGCTTTATCTATTCTAAAAATGCTCTGCGAAGGATCAATGTATCCCCTTCTTGCTGACTTTAGGCTGCTAATCGATATCTTGTTCCGGAATAAGCTTTACTTCATCAATAATTTAGTGGGTCACATCTGGGCCTGTCCCTTAATTGAAGGGCAAAATGTCATACTAAGATTCATTTGTGTTCCTCAATCCTTTCGCAGAACCCTCAGCTGAATATGACTTTCTAACTGGAGGGGAACAGGTTGATTCTGTCAGCCCATCTACCATAGCCCGTATGAACTCCCAGTTCCTTAGAATGCGAGGTCAGCTCGTACTATAATACATATTAACTGCTTTCCACCTCTGAGTCGGGGTTTTCATTCCCTGAGATAGGGTATCAGACTGCTGATGCTTCTTTTAACTTAAGCTATTGTACAACTCCTCTTAATCCAACTTGTAATACCTTAGGTATGCTATCTTTCTCTTTTACTCAGATCTTTTTTCCACTTTTCTTACCATACATCATATTGTAATCCTTACATAAACGTGTGTACGGACATAGAGCAGTCCAAAAAATTCCTTAGAGTTGCTATACTAGTGGCTTACCTCCTTTAGTCGAGGTCAAGGCTCCACTTTGGCTCTTGTCCTTAATACCGATTATATCTGAATAGTTCTGCCTCGAACCATCTTACACTTTTCCTGAATAGATTCTAAATATGGCAATCACATTGTTATTAATGACTTTCTTTTATCGAGTAATCATTTGACCTCGCTCTTAGTATGCCAATATTCATAGGTTGTACAACTATTCTTGTGCCATTTTCACAAGGTGCATTGTATTTCAGTCATAATCGTTTCTGCTCTTGGCTTACTCTGTTCTATATGTGTCATTGTACTAACCCGCTTTTATAATCTCTTTTTGTCATACTTGTTTTGTTCTCTTTCTCACTTCCCAGAGGGTCACCCATCCCAGTGCTACTCTCATTCGAGCACGCTTAACTTCAGAGTTTTGACGGAATTCGGTGCATTAATGCAGGTATGATCGCGTCCATCCCTTATGGGGTCTCGTTTGAAGTTTAAGCATTTCCACTTACATACGATAGCGTCAGTTGACTTTCTCTTTTATGCTTGTACTTCTTTTGTCCACTTCCCCCCTTTTAGGGTATACCTATGTCATTCTCCGTTTATCTTCAGCTATTTACACGCGAATGATTCTATTCCAACATATTTAACAGGCTGCACCATATCTAGACCTTCTGTTAAATCATCCCCACGTTAGGTTGCCTTTCTAGGAAACCCTAGCACAACCGTAGGGTGCTTTAATATTTGGAATATCTCGAATCGAATCTCATCTAATGATTGATACTCGAGTAGTATCCGTAATGTAGTAGTTCACTCAAAGACATATTCCATTCATCCCAATCAGTAATTAGCGAGGGCTCATAATTGGTGCACATTCCCCACTCAAGTGTACTTATACTTTAATGACTCATGTTTCGAGCTTCATCATTATACTAACTTTATTCCAGTGGATACCACTAATCATTAGAGTGGAGTCACGTGTACACCATACTTCTTTACGCCTCCTAAGCTTGCATCCTTGTCGTGTGCCTAAGGCTCATTTCTAATCCTGCTTAAAACCACATCAACTTTGTGGTAGTAGGGGCCTTATCTTATTACTTTTTCATCGTACTATACCTCCAGTTCGTAACTGTCTATGTCTCGTTTTGTTCGATACCTATACTTAATTAATCGCATCTATCTTGAGTGCCTCTATTAGAACTTCTGTATTATTCCTTCAACTCATTTCCATTTTTGGTTGGGCGTAAGGATTTCCATATTACTCTTTATTTCCTTGCACTAGCCATCCTTTTCGTCATCATATAACCTTTATTCGAAACTTTCCTTGTGGAACTTGAAAAATCCTCCTTATTTGTTCCATAGCTTGCTTTTCCGTTCCACACCTATCTTTACATTCCATTTACATGGACCACATCACACCTTCTAGTTAATTCCTTACTAAGTTTTGCTTATTCTAATAATGGTTTTTGCTATGTTCACCTGGTACCTTGTTCGCATTCAGACCAATAGTATAATACCGCTTGACTTTCTTCACGATTCTTACTATGGGTTACTTACCCTTCTTAGCTAGTCTTGTCCTTAATGTCTCACAAGTTATCTTATTAACACTTCATATCTGTCACAATTCTTTTCCCTTTGTACTCTTGTCTTACTCTTGTCTTAACCATACTGTTACTTCCTTCAACTATCACTTGTCATAGTTTATCCCTATGTATCAATTTAGGCAATGCCTTACTATCTCATTTTATCTCGATCTATCAGTCCTCTCTGAGTCATTTTCTTTGGCTTATAATTCCTTTCTAACTTATTCTACTATTCCAGTATCGTCCTCCTAGTTTCTATTGCCATTAACTCATCAATTAACTTATTTCTCGAGGTCAACCATACTTATTTAGTCAAATCTCATCATTGTTGTGAGAACCACCTTTTAAGACATACTATAGCCCTGTATCTCATTCTCCTCTTATTTCTAGGAAAATTTGGGCAGAGTTTCCTCTGTATTTCTTACTATCTCAACACCTGCACGCAGAAAATACCAACAATGCCTCACAGGGCACACAGATATACATTCATATTGTATAACATCTCAGCCACACAGGGCACATATATAGTCATATTATCTCATATCGCAGCCACACAGGGCGCCCATAATTAACAGTATGGAAATGAACTTACCTGTTATGTCCACTCGAGCTGCACCTGTTATACTTTCCTATTTACCTTTCCTTTCACTTTTCAATTGTATCTGTCAATCGTATTTCAATACCTTACCTGACATAGGGCTTTCGTGCCTTTGCTTACCTGCGTACTTCGTAACATCCAATATTGTCGGTTACTTTCTTCTATCGGCATTGTCTTCCTGCTAAAATTGCAGGTTAGTATGAGGAATTTCATTTCCTATAGCTCGGCTCTATCGCACGATCTTAGATATGAAAGAAAGTAACATCCTAAATATCCTGTAGCCTCCTGTCTATAGATGTGGTGCACAACACACCGATAAACAAGACTCTACTAGATACGGTCTGTAGACATTCCAAGGACGAACTGCTCTGATACCACTTCTGTCACGACCCAACACCGTAGGCCGCAACTGGGGTCCGACCTGGACCCTCTTATGCATATTTATCAACTACACTTAAGTTGAACCGTGTGTGATGTGATACTATATACAAAAGCCCCAATAGTTTAAAACTTTTTTTATGTACATGTAGCCTCTTTCATTTGTATCATATCATGAAAGGGCACATGAGCCGACAAGGCTGCTATAACAAAGACATTCACAACATATCGGATAGGCAACATCGAAACTAATTCACAAACAACCCACATAAACATATGTCTACAGACCTCTAAGAATAGTAATAATAACATATGGTGGAACAAGGCCCTCGCCGTACCCCTGAATGTACAAATATATACATTAAGTGACTAGCATCAACATTTAGGCTCCAGAACAGTGAAGCACTTCCGACACAGCTGAGAGGAACTCCTATGCTGATGAATCTCCAGAATAAACATCTGTACCTGCGAGCATGAAACGCAGCCCCCCGAGAAAAGGGGGGTCAGTACGATATATGTACTGAGTATGTAAAGCATAACACATCGTAACTGAGATCATAACTGAAATAGGGATGCAGGGGACAAGTATAATAACTAAATAAATTACTGTACCTGCACCTTAGGACACATAAATCATACACATCATCATATGCTGTGCCCGGCCCTCTAGTGAACTCGGTGTTATAATCACTTCTTCATAATCACATATCATCATATCATAATGCATTTCATTTCATCATATCATCGTATATGGTATCATACCATCGTATACGGTATCATCTTATCATGTATATCATCGTATCACACCCGGTTCACTACGGGGCTCAGGGTCACAATGTATTGCTTTAATCTCATATGCATGCCTACATAAAGTATCCGGCCCTTTAGTGAGGGACTCGGTGAATGGAGTGGTGTACGTCTATAGCGTACCATCATAATATACAAATATACCCGGCCCTCTAAGGAGGGACTCGGTGTTCCTTCCTTATTTCACCACATATACTATCATATTACAGCCGGCCCGGGACACGGTGAATAATCGTATCGTCATAACATATAACATATATCACACCTCATGTACGGCATCGTCTCCTCGTGCGTGGAACTATACACATCCGGCCCGGGATGCGGTGAAAGAAGTAGTAACACTGTGCACGATAACATATCCCGGCCCATCGTGGGACTCGAGGAAGGATGGGTTACAGTATGTATGAGTAGAGTATTGAGAAACCATATGCAACTAAGTCATTATCTAAGACTCGATGAAACAGTCAAGTGAACCGTCACCTGAAGACTGGGGGAGTAATTATCCGAGGTATCCCTTTAGATGTCATTAGGGCTTACATCAGTTGGGGCTTCAGGGATCACAAACATGCATCAAAATAATGCCACATAATTTATGCAATCAGAAATATAGTCTATGCAGTCAGAAACACAATTTATCTAATCAAAGACTCAACTCATGCAATCAATGGCATTTATCATTTCAGAGCCTCTAAAAAGAGGAGCTGGTACCTCTACTTTCTATTCATTATATAGCAGGCTCGAGAATAGTAGTTTGACTACTTTCAGACTCTTAATGTTCAGGAGTGACTACAAGTCACGAGTTACAATCAGAGCTCATAAATGGAATTACCTCTAAACCTATATCATATACCATTTCACTTAAAGTTAAGCCATTCCAAAGGAAGAAGAAATAGGCTTTACATATACTAATTTTCATCACATAGAAGACTAAAAGGCAATGACTCAGCTATTACAGAAGTTTTAATATCAAGAAGTAAACAAGAGTCCCGACTCATACTCAGGGCTTTACGAATGGATTGAATCCCAAATATCGTATACATATCATTCATAACTTATATCTAAGACATGCCAAAAGGAAAGAAGAATAGTTCTACATATCTATTCTAAAAACACGCCAAAAGAAAACTTCACATACCTTGTATGGACTTCTCTTAATCACGTCCTCTTCGTTGTCCTTGAAACCTATTTAACATAGAAGTAATGCAAGTATTAACAACCTTAGACTTTTCAGCAACTTAAACTACCCACGAGTATTCATAACATTCATCCCTTCGCTCGCCTTCTCGGCTAGTTCCTTAACTAGTTAGGATGTTAACGAAAATCGGGCAGCACCTCCCCTATAATGTGCCCTATACGAAATCCCAACCATGCCCTTAGAACCTGCAGCCAACCAACAATGCAAACAGCAGCCCATACATATACATATTATGACAAAATTACACAATATAAACTCCAAACGGCTCGTTCGAAGTTACGATATCAAAAAAGGGTTTCTAGTTTTTTTTTTGACGAAACCTTTAACCGTACGAAACGTGGAATCATGTGGCTGCAAACAGAAGATCCCAAACCTATTTTAGAACACAATTATACCCTGCAACACACACCACACAACCAGCAGCAGCCTTCAAACACACCACGCCTCACTTCGACTACAATTTAACTACGGCGACTTCAATTTAGATTGTTTCTTTCGCTGATCATCCCCACGATTTTTTTCATACTTACAGCAGTATAAAAGGTACATAATACACTCCATAAAAACCTCATAAAGTCCTAATTTAAATGAGAAACCTTACCTTACCCGAAATTGGCCAAAACTAGCCAAAATCGCGCCTCGGAAACCTCTTTAGCGCGCTGAAACTGTATGGACTGGTTGCTGTCCGTTTTGGCTGCACCAAGCCGTGATTTTATACTTCTAATACCTCCATATCATCGTGGTATATTCTGAATAATTAATTTACAGAATAAAATCGGAACGTACCTGTTTTTTTCCTCCTAGCCGTCGCAATTTTCTCTCTTGTTCTAGGGTTCGTTTTCTGTTTTTTTGCTGCAGTTTGAAGACCAAAACTGAAGTATATCCATAATATACATACATATATGTGGTCCCAAGGGGTGACACATGTCAGCCCCTAAGGATGACACGTGTCAAGCCATGATTGGCCACCGTGTCATGCTGCCAATTAGGGGCTGCCACATGGCAGCGGGGTCCACCTCCCCCAAGCAGCTGCATCACCTACTTGACCCTAAGTAGGTGAATCACCTGCTTGCTTGAGGTGCTGCCACGTGTCGCTCCTCCATTGGTTTCCACGCGTCGTCTTTTTCCCTTCCTCGCGGGTTCGTAATTTTGTCTCACTTTAAGAGCCTATGTAATCCGTACTATGTAAGCTTGATATATCCTTAAGCAACTTAAGTGTATAAGACTCTTAACTTAGTGTCTTACGTAGGCAAATAGAGTCCTACGACTCATTTCTTAGCCTCCAACTCTTTCCGAATTCTTATGACCCTATCTCCAACCTCCCTTCTCGCGAGGTATCACAATCTTCTTTCCTTAGAGTTGTTTGATAGTGTCATAGCTTATTCGGCTCACATGATAGTGTCTAAGGAACTTAAGAAGACGTTCCGAGCTCAAGAGTGCGGGGTGTAATAGATATGTCCCCATCTTACCCACAACATAAAAGAAATAAATGCCTTAGGGAAGATAGACAAGTCATCACTAGTCCTTGATGGATGACGACTCACTAATCTTCACCGAATAAGCTCTTCTAGCCATGCATGGGAATGCTATCCTCAACCCCTACATTATGAAATAATGTAGGCAACAGTATGCGTTATTATATTTAAATATACTAAGTATGCGGGCATAATATAAAGAGAATAAGTGAAGCCAGAAGAAAACCATATTGATCAAAGCATTTGAAAGGCATAGTTGAAATCATGAAAGTACATATGAAGTCATATGTATGTGGGATAGAATCATAACCGACAATAAAACCATGCGATTACATGGAATCCTAATGTCTCCCCATACAATGGAAGAAAGGAGAATCTACTTGTTAAGGTAGAGTCTACCCTGCTAGGCGGGTCATGTACATACACTATATGTGGATCTACTAGCTAACTCATGAAGGCAACCTATGGTGGCACATAGTTTAAGAGACTTGAGGTTTCTACTAAGGCTTTTGGTAGGCCCCCCACCTCAAATTCCACTTGGTGCTAAGTCAAATCCAATGGAATACATAACACAGAAAACATACATAGCATATATTATAACTTTTCCATAAACATCATACTTCATAGAATAGCTCATTTCATAACATAATTGCAATGTGAGCATTGTCCTTTCTTCTTTATAAATAATACTTGCATAATTCATATAATTAGGTCCTAGGTCACCACATAAGGGCCTAAGTGACCTTAGTTCATAACTTATATGAAATTCATAGCTTGAACATACTTGTAATTCATGATCATAATTCATACTTGAATTTAGAGTAAAACTCATATAAATAGTCAATTTGAAGGAAAATTGTGGTAATATCTTGAAATCATTGGATTCCTAATCATACTTTATAATATCATCATTAAAAATAGGCCTCATTCTTAGGCAATCATAATTCATACTTGAAATTATATAATTCATGTAGGAACATACTTATAAAAATCAACTATAATGATTTGAAACATAATCTAAATAGTCTAATGCAATTCATCAAATTAGGGTTACAAACTCAATTGAAATTCATGAGATTTTGAGTAGAAACCTTGGGACTCCATGGATCAATCCCTACATACCCTGATTAAATTTTACCTTAGAATTCAAAATGGAGACTTGTTATTGAACAAACCCTTGGCAAACATGGTGAAGAAGATGAATCCTTGAATGATCCTTGAGAGAAAAGTCTTAATATTGATTAGGAATTAGTAAGGGAACATAATAGGTTTAGGAGTATTTAGAATATTTTTATAATGAATGTAGTCCCAAAAGACCCATATACATTAACAAAAAAAAAGGGAAATGACGGGATTACCCCTCATTAAATTGTAACTGGGACTCACCAAGGAAGACCCATCACGGTCTATGATGCTCATCATGTCCCATGGTGGTGTCTTTGATGATAGACTTGGAATTTAAAATTTGGGAGTTGTAGAGAAAAGTTTCTGAACTTCCTCGATGGAACCCTTCACGGTCAATGGGTTGCATTATGGGACATGAAGAGTGGGCATGGTGTAGGCCCTATAGGATGACCTGCAAGAGTGACCACCACAGACCTCACCATGATCCTTGAAAATCTTCATGGCCTGTGGTGGCCAATAGTGGTCCTAGCCTTGGGATCATGTTTTGAGATCTTAGGGGATGGGTCACCATGGAGAGCTTTACGACCTGTGGTGCTCACCATATTCTGTGATGCCTTGTTGCGGACCTCAACCTGTAGAAGTGAACCTCGGGGTCACCACCATAGTGTCCTACATGAGGTGTGGTGCTCACCATGACCCGTGATGGCTTTTATAGTCATCAACAGGTGCTAAAACTGTAGGGTTTTCAAAAATAAAATGTTGTGATCCTTTTTTTCTGACCCATTAAAGGAAGAATGTTCCCAAGGGAGTTATATTGTAAGAAACTGAAAGTAGGAAAGTCGAAAAATGAGGAACAAACTATGAAATTCTAGAAAATGCAGCTTTTTCTATAAAAGATAAAATTCTACAAAAGATAAAATTCTACAAAAGATGAGCCACTGTGGTCAGGTTCTGAACTCATTCCTATACGAAATGGACTAAACAAGAGATCACGAGCAGCGATGAGCACCACGCGCCATGGTACCCTTAATGGTAACCCTTCTTTGAGACCCTTAGTAACTTTCTAAGGCAGAGACCATGCATCAGAATCACAAGTTTTATAGCCTTTCACAGACCATGGTGGCTTCAATGGTGGTCATCCCTGCATACCCTCCTATAGGACCTACACCATGCCCTTGATTCATGGACCTTAGTGTTCTTCACGGGCCATTACAGTCTCCATGAAGGAAGTCCTGAAACTTTCTTTCAAACCCAAAGAGTGCTAGTCTAAGGCAACCACCATCGAGGACAAGCATGGACCATGGTGACCATAACAGTATGTGGTGGGTCTCTAGTGGGAAGCCTTTGAAAATACCTTTAAGAAAATCCCAAGTCTCTCACCATGGACCGTGGTGTCCTTAATAATCCATGGTGATTGTCCTGCTTGAGCTTTAGATTCAATTTAAGTTCCTACCTATTAACTACCCTAAAGTATTCTAATCCTCTCATTCTCTCCATAATCCTTAAATTAAAAAACCTTTTGTCCCAAGTTTTTCTCTGTAAAGGCTTCTTCTTCCACATGCAATTCAAGGGAAATTCTTCAATGTCAAGCTTCCATTTGTTTCAATTAAGGACTCGTCAAGGTCAAGGTATGTGAGACTTCATCCAGGGGTACCTTTCACCCATGGAATCCCAAAGATCTCTTCTCAATTCCCTTATGATTTCTTCAATTAAAAGCCCTAATTGCATAATTTTCGTTGAGTCTTATCAATTATGATATGTTTCAAGGTTAGTAGTCTAGTTATGCATAGTTCACTTCATATTTCATGAGTCCAAGTTGAATTTTAATGACCCATTAAATACGCTAGTTTCAAGTATGATTTATGAGTTATGATCATGATTTTCAAAGTTAGTTTAATGTAAGCTTTATGAATAAGTTAAAGATGTTTTATACAAGGGTGAATCCTCCTTATAAAAGTTTATTAATGAAGTTTTAATGATGTTTCAAACATGTTTATAATGAAAGAGTGACTTGATATCCTTAAAGGTGACTCAATACTCTAATGAAAGGGTGACTTCAGATCGTTAAACACTAAGGTGAATTAAAACTCTAAAGATATTTAGTGGAAGTACTACACGCACATTACATGAATTACATGATAATAAGCTATTCCTATGAATAAATTTATGAATTATGATTATGAAGAAGTTTATAATTATTACAAGTATGATTTATGATTATGTTATGATATGTATTTTTTGGAATGATTTACTTAGCACCGAGTGGATTTGAGGTGGGGGCTTGAACTAATCCCTAGTAGCAACTTCTAGTCTCTTAAAATACATTGCCACCGTAGGTTTATCGATATGGACTAGCTAGTGAATCTACATATAGGACATGATAATGATAAAGTTGGATGGAACCTACCTTGTCAAGTAGCCACCCTCCCTTTTCGATGTAAGGATCATCAGATTCCATGTAAAAGCTTGCATGGTCTGAATGTCTATTACAGTTATATCCCATGTATGTAAGTTCCTATGATAATTATGATGTTTTGATGCATTGACCAATGAGATAAATGTTTTAATATTTTCACGATTTTACTCATGTTTTAATGATATTGGTCTTGCATCCATAATTCATATTTCCTATGTCCTATGTTTATTACTCATGCATATTCTCACATACTTAGTGTATTCCATGTACTAACTCATAATTTTTTCCTTATTGTATCACAATGTAGTGTTTGGCGATCACAATCATCCTCCTCCTGCTTGTGGCTAGAGTCTACTATTATCTTCTTGTTGGTGAGTCTTTAGAGTTAGAGGACATGGCATTTATTTCATATTTGACAGTTGTACTTTATTACTCTATGTTGTCTATTGGGTGAGCTGCGAGATTGTCTCACGCCCCATTTAATATTAGAGGCATGTTAGATAGTGAGAGTCTATGTTGTCTCTTATTCTGTATTTTTGAAACTTATGTTCTTATTAAGGATTTTGCTTCTGTATCATGATTTATCTTAATTTCTTATTACCTTATTTTTGCTCATGAACATTATGCTAAGAGACTTTGTTGAGGTCTTTGGGAAATATAATCGTCGTGTTGCGGCTAGGCCACCCTAGGTCGAGTCATTAAAAAGATGACCAAAAGTCCTATTTCCATACTAGGAGAAGGGACCTTGAGTTTAGCATAGATTATTGAGTATAATTGAAGGTTTCTCCCATGAAGGGTGTAGTTCAGTTTGGTAAAAAGGGAAATTTAAGTCCAACATATAAGGGGCCTTAAAGGATCTTAAGACATGTTAGCAAGGTTGTTTCTGAGTTGGAGTTGTCATGGGAAATGACTATGGTTCACCCAATATTCCATTTATCTATGTGGAGAAAATTTGTAGGTGATACAAGTTCATTTCTGCCATTAGAAGTAGTGAATGTTGAAGAAAACTAGACCTATGAAGAGGTCCCATTTGAAATTTTGGATAGGCAAGTCAAGATATTGAGGAATAAGGAAGTTGCATCCGTCAAAGTTCTTTGGAGGAATCAACAATCCAAAATCACTACATGGGAAGAGAAAGCAGATCTGATGACAAGATACGCTCATCTCTTTCACTCTACTCAAGCCTAAGGTACTAAGTTTTTCATGCTCAAATTGGTTAAACCTCCTATGTTTCAGTTTTTCCTAAGTCTTTCATATCCATGTATGTTTATGAAGTTTTTTTTCAAGTCATATTTTATGGTAAAGTATGAAAATCACTTGGTTTATGCATTTTATGTGTCATTGCATTCATGTTGGATTACTAGTCCTATTTTTGTGTCCGTTCTGTGGTAGTAAATATCATTCGAGGATGAATGTTTCCAAGGGGGATATATTATAGGACCCTGTAAGTTGAAATGTCAAATAAAGGAACTCAAGAAAGTGGATTGTATCGGCTTCTATGACTCAACCTACGTGTCGTAGGTACTTCTACGAGTCATAGGACTTACTCGTAGAAATGATGTTGAGGTTGGAAATTGAACTAAGTGGGGAAATGAACGTACGATCCAAGGTTACAACTCATATAAAGTGTGAAAACTCATAGATATGACTCTTAAAAGTAGTTTAGAGACTCAATTCAAAGGGGTATTTAGACCCTACAGGATGATTCCTATCTACGACTTGTCAGGACCAATTCGTAGGGTCTATCTGGCCAGTTTTAAACAAGGGTATTTTCATCCTCACTCTCATATAAACTCATCTTCACCAAAGCCCTTCTTTATCAAGACTCTTCTAAATGGCTTCCTTCATCTCGAAGTAGATTCTTGGGTTCCTTAAGATCAATATAAGACCCCGAAATTCAGAAAGTGGGAACCAAAGAGAATCTCTCAAAATATGGCATGTCCTCAAGTGATAAGTCACTCTATGTTTCATAATCCTTTGTCTAACTTGTACGGATGAGTCATAGAGTGAATCCTAAGGCCTGTCATGGACTAACTTAGGAGAAGTCCTACAGCTCAACAGGAGAAGTCGTTGTCCTGATTATGAGTCATAAGGATGACTCATTCCAAAACTTTAGAGGCCTTTAAACTTGCATCTTTTTAGACCCAAAAGATGAGTCAAGTTGATGACTAGTAATCATAATGATGAGTCGTAATCATGACTCGTAGATACAATTTCAGAAGCTCCCAAATCCCAAGAAAAATCAGGACCTAAAGGATGAACGGTTTTGACAAATCATAAGGAAGTGTACGAGTCATAATGACGACTCATGGAAGAACATCAGTGGACCTAAAATCAGACCTTCTACTGGCCTGTAACAATGACTTAAGTCGATGATCCATAGACTTAAAGATGACTCGTAGAACCCTAGTCATAGGTCCAAAATTTAGAATTAATGAATGTAAATATTGTGTTTTCCCAAAGTTTGGTTCAATGAACATAAGCATTATTATGGCTAAGTTCTAACCTATAACTACCCAACCCTTTGAAATTCCCTCTATTCTAAATCATTATTCAAAATTTCTCTAAAGCAAGATTACAAATCCTCTCAAGCTTTCCTTCAAATTCCAATCTAGAGTTTCAAGTTCATCAAGTTTCATTTTTAGTTTTGAATTGATTTCATCAAGGCATGTGGGAATTGATCCATGGGTTCCTTTAACCCATGGAGTCCCAAATTCTTCTGAAATTTTTCTTCCAGTTTTATTTGTGTAATCAACCCTAGTTTGTATGAATTGCATTAGGCTATTTCAATTCAATTTTTAGGTGTTATCAATGATCTATATAAGCATGTGTTCTACATAAATTGAATTATTTCAAGTTTAATTTTCAATTTATTAGTTTGAAGTTCAAGGATGATTAAAATGAGTTTGATTATGAGTTCAATGATTTCAAAAGAAAGCTTTTATAAATGAAGTTGTGATTGATGATTGAATGATGAAAGTTATGATGATGCTAAATTATGATCCAAGAAAAATATTGTGGTGTGATAAGTACAATTCTCACACAATCATGTGTAGATTCTGATAAGGACAATTCTCACCAAAGTTATGGATTTCTTTGAATCACTAAAGTTAACGAGCTACTCCATACTTATTTTCATGGTGAAGTTAATGATGATGTTCCTATGCTTTTAATGAATTCCGTTGGGATATTGTCTAAGCACCGAGAGGACTTATGAGTGGGGTTCTGTATGGTAATGTAGTTAGTTAAACGAGCAAATCCGAGTTGCAACCTAAAGTCCCAAACTACGTAGCCCATATAGATTGCCTTTATGGTCTAGGTTGTTAATCCACGCATAGATATTGAGGTTAAAGTTGTTTCTCATGGAGTGCTCCTTAGAAACTAGACTTTTTATTCTTGATGTGAGAGTTATATCGGATTCCATAGTATACCTTGCATGGTCTTAGGATGTTAGTTAAAAGTGTTATCTCTCATTCAAGTTATATGCAAAGATGAAAAGTTTATTATGAAGTTTATGATGCTTTAATGATTAGTTACATGATATTTCAAATGCTTTAAGTTCAATTCATGCTTATTATGTTGTTCATGCATATTATGAAATATTCTTCACGTTCCTGTACTTGTTCATGCATAACTCACATACTTAGTACCTTCTATGTACTAACACATATTTTGCCTACATTGTCTCATAATGTAGGAGCGGGAGATGACCATCATATTTGTATCTAGAGTTTCTTAAGTTCTCATGAGTTTGTGAGTCCTCATTTATTGAGAACATGACTTTTATTTCATATTCCCACTATAACTTTGTCTTATGATTTAGGGTGAGCTAGGATCTTGTCCTAAGACCTCACCATGTCTAGAATAGAGGCATGTTTAGATGTTTAGATTAATGTAAGTCTATTATAGACATTGGGATTGAATTTACTTTCCTTGACTTCTATGTTGAGTTGATTCTTCTTCTTATCTTGTTTTGTTTCCTTTACGTTATGTATGCAATTTATGCTAAGATGGATTGGTTGGGATCCTTCGAGTTCCGTATTTCTATGTCACGTCTAGTCCATATGATAGAGTCAGAATCTACCTAGGTATGTGGTCTTTATCCATGGGTTCTTTTCACCAATGGAGCCCAAAACGTAAGTCTTTGATTTCATCCAAGAATTTCTTATGGGTTACCCTAATTTCTTCTTAACAACATGAATCATGATTTCACTACTGATCATTTGTCTATTTTGATGCAATATGATTTTGAATGCATGGATTGATTGATTACACATATTTCCTCTACTTAGTTTCTTAAAGGTTCTTGAGATTCATGGTAGGCTGTTTAAATCATGATTTCAATTGATGAATTTCATGGTATTTATGCATGATTTCCAATATATAAATGTTGCAAAGTCCATTTGACTTAAACCCACCTAGTTTCACTCTATTCTCATTAAAGCATGATTTGAAGGTTATGGGATCCATTAAATTTTTATGAAAGATAATGATTATTATTATGGGAGTCGTTGATTGAAAGCATAAATGTTGGTGAAAGGCTTTCTTACCTAAGCTAATGGATTCCTTATGCAATAAGGATAAATCTTGCATTTTTGAATCACTAAAGGCTTTAAGGAGCTATTCTATCGAATGATGATTTGATATCTCAAATTATATGTATGTTTATGCTACTATAATATATTATTCCATGGAATTTGAGTTATCACCAAATGAGGCTTGAGGTGGATTTCGGTAAAGGAATCATAGTAGAAACCTTTTATTTGTTTAACTATGTGCCAACATAGTTTTCCTTAGCAAGTAGTATCCCCTTCCTATGTAGGAGGTTACATTGGATTCCATGTCATCGCTCGTATGATCTTAATGTCGGTTATAGTGATCTTCCCACAAATGAATATTTTTAATGCCATTTACTTGATTACTTATACATGCACTCACTTAGGTACTTTACTTTATAAATGTCTTAATGTGTTCCATTATATTGCATTCCTACTTACTTAGTACATTCAAAGTACTAATGCACACATTTTTGCCTACATAATATCACCATATAGGAACCGATGTTCCTCCTAGTTATCTTCTAAGTGGCTAATTGAGATTGCTATAAGGCTACTATTTGGTTACTTCCTATGTTTTGGGAATAATATACCATTTCTTTCTAGCTTATGTTATGTTGAGACCTTTAGACATCTATCATGAAACTTTATTTCTATTTTGATTGAGAGTGAGTTAGGGACATGTTTTAGCCTCTGCTAAGTCTAAGGCTAGAGGTATTGTTGGACAAAATTTATGAAAAATCATGACTATTAATGTTTGTCAATAGTCCCTCCTTCCCCTTTTGTTCCCGCTTGTCATTTATTTATCATTACCTATGATAGGCAAAATGAATGCTAAGAGGCTTAGATAAGGTATTTTAGGGTTCGCTGTGTTATGTCTAGGCCCTAGGCTTGGGTCATGACAGGTGATGGATGTTAAAATGAATGAGGGGGATGAAGTCTTTATAGGTGATATGCCTAATTGTCATCCTCCATATCCTCAAATATTGATTAAGAATAAATAGGAAAACTAATTTAAGAATTTTTTTGATTGGTATAGCAAGTTGTCTATGAACATACCCTTGGTTGATTCTCTCTTGAATATGTCAGGGTATGCAAAGTTTATAAAAGATCTATTGAAGAAAAAGAGGGTGATTGTTGTGGGCATGATTGACATGCCACTTCATTATATTGCAACGATGACAAGTAATTTGGCTCCAAAGATAGAGGGTCTCGGAGATTTTATAATTCTGTGTACCTTCTGGGTGTACGTATTTAATAAACCCTTGTGCGACCTAGGATCAAGTATCAACTTGATCCCCATATGATTTTGAAAAAAAAGGGGCTAACAAATCCTAAACCCACTCTGATATGGTGGCTATTGGTGGATATCTATTTTAAGAGGCCAGTTATAATCCTATATGCTATATTGGTTAAAGAAGACAAGTTCATTCTCCCAACTGATTTTATGGTGTTTTATTATGATGTCTGCTAGCCTATCTGGCAATTGTTAGAGTGACCAAAGAGTATATTACCAGTTTGGAAAAATAGATAAAGCACAAGGAAGAACAATTGGGTAAGTCGTTGAAGCAACTAAAGCTATGGGTAAAGTCCATGATTGAGATGTTAGAGGCCTCTCTAAAAGATTTATTTGAGCATTTCATGTGGGAATTATTTACTTAGGGAGGATCGATTGCCTAGACGAGCCGATAACTATAAGGCTGACTAAGTGAAGGGTGCCTAATATGTTAATGATTTTACGCAACCTGACTACATTCTAAGAAGATATCAGAACACTGCCCACATATTCAGTGATGGTCATTCCTAACACTATTGAGATAGTGCCAGAAGAGGACTCGCTTAAACTATTTGATCTATTTTTATACAATAAGAACCCAACTCAGAGAGGAAAGAGAAAGAGGGGTGAGTTTGATGATAATGAAAATGACCCACAATGGTCGCAAAGAAGAGAGCCTAGAGAGTTCTGTCAGGTGCATTGATCATTTTTAGAGTAGCTCTATCTAAGAGTGGAGTACAAGTATGAGTGCTTGTAAGGAGCATTAGGTAGTGTGGTTGGTGAAGGTGCCATAGTATCTTGAAGTATGGCTTTAGATGCTGAACATTCTTGTTTGAGTGTGCCGATCACTACTGGTATCACTATTGTTACGACAGAGACTACTAGGGATGCATCTGCAGACCTATTCACCCCACTAGATGATGTGCCTAGGGCGCCACAAGCATGCCCCATCCCTTTGTTACTGATTTTCTATGTTGCCATGAGGAAAGGGAACTATTTTTATAGGGGTGCTGTTGTTTTGTTAGATTTTGTCACCACTGAGGTTTTTTTTATGTATTTCTTTTTCCAAAGGTGTAAATTTTGTTGAATCGACATGTTTACAATATAAGGATTATTTTTAAGTAGAAGAAAACTAGAAGTTAGATAAGACAGACTATGGATTGTTCTATGTGATGTGTTTTGAAATAGTGGCCCCTCTAAATTTTGAGTATTTCTTCTTTGCAATATTTATATTTGAATTGTGGATCTTTCTATGACATGGTGAAAATTATTTGTTAACCTCTAATAAAGCATAATCGTAATTGAGTTAGCTAGTAGTCAATAGTGTAACAACGTGCCATGTGTGTGTTAGTTACATTTACTTAGTTATTACCTTTTTTGTAAAATATATAACTTGTCTAGTTTGTCTTAATGAAGCTATGGGATAGTCTAGCCAGGAAAGAATCATAGGCCATTTTTTAAATGATTCTAGTAATCCTAAATGACCAATCAAATGAATAAATGAATCCCTTGATCCTGTCTTTTAAGCCTAAAATTAATCATTTTGTATATTTAGCCTATTCACCTTTCGACTTTTGTCTGAAACACTTTTTTCTCCCTAGTCCGTCCTTGGAAATTAAGGTACAAGTTAGGTAAAATTCCTAAGTTGAATGTGTTGGTTTTATGTATAATAAAAAGTGGGTATATCAAAAAGATTTTTGTCATGCAAAAAAAGATGTTGAGTGTGGTGTGTGTTAAAAATAAAAATGTAGAAACAAAAGCTCGAAAAGAAAAAACAAAATAGAAAAAGAACATTGAAAAGAATGTTGCACTCAGAGTTAAATGAGCAAAGGATAAAATGGATGAGAATAATAAAAATCCAGAATAAGTGAAATAAAAATAGTGTAGTATCAAAGAGATTCAAGTCACTACATCTCAAATGTACCAAACCCATCTCAAAATCTACAATACAAGCTGAATAAAATCCTTTAGTGATCATGAGTTGACTATCCAAATGCAAATGTGTAGAAAATAAGGGCAAGTCGATGGCATTGTACTTACTTTGTTTGAAATTCTTTGTGAGAGCGAGTGCATTTGTTTTATCCAGATTAAATATAAATCAAGTGTAGGACATCTTTGTTGTTACGGTATTAAGGGAACATTGTATGATTATTGCTTGATGGATGGAAAGTCATTTGTGTAAGCATGGTTGTTCCTAACTTATATGACGTCTTTCATAGATCCCTTAGAGTCACATTGAGATTTATTGAAGTGCATGAAATGATTTTGTGTTGCAAATAAGGGGGAAGTGCTTGAATAGAAGTGATTTCCGAAATTATCCTAGCTATGGCATACTTAAAAGTATATACTGATGTCGTTTTGTTTGCTTGAGAATAATCAAAAAATTTATGTTGAATGTGTTGATGTACTAGAATTGTTTTGGCACTTAGACACTTAAAGCATATAAAATTTATGATTTTTAAGTATGTTTACATGGATATGACATATTATTCTTGTTATTGTACATGAAAATAGGTTTCTAGAGCTAAGAGTAAAGTTGAAAATTGATCCAAGTACTCCTTAGGTAAGACCGAGTATGAGCCATAATGATTGACCATGATTCATACTTAGGAGCATAAAAAAATCATAGGCTGAGACATTGAGGCTCATCTTGCATAAGCTGAGGTACGAGTCATACATCCAATGCAAGGGCCGTGAAACATGAATCATGGAAATTTTTTGGGAATGGTGACTTTTGACAAAGTAGGAATGAGACAAACTACGAGCCATATATTGATAGTACATGTGGTAAGAATGTGTTTATGGAAAGTCCTTAGGTTTTGCAACTTGAGTATTAGTGGGAACGATGGAAGATAATTGTCATACTTGCATTGTATGAGTCATACCCACGAGGCTTACACAACAGACTCAGTGAAGGGAAATATTCACTGAAATAGGGATCACAACTAGTACTTAAAGTCGTAGGTCCATATTACGAGTTGTATGATGGCCCGTAATGACTGACCAAGGTTTTTGACTATGGAAGATCATGAATTGACAAGAGTAGACCACAAATCGGAAGGACTCTTCATGAGTTGTACTTAGTTGTCAAACTCGGTTTCTTACTTTATTTAGGATAGGATTTTAATTATCTATAAATATATTTTCAGGAGTTTTTTGTTATGTTGTTCACTTAAGTTGGAGAACTTAGTTTTTAGAAATTGCTATTCAAAAATATTGGCCAATTTTCTCAACCAATTCAACACTTTGATTCTTGATTATTGTTTCTAAGTTAATAATTCAAGTTTTAGATTTCAATTATACTTTCATAAGTTCATAATTATGATTTCTAATGGAAATTTTTATTTTGTTCTTGAAATAATGAGTAGCTAAATCCAATAAATAGGATTGTGGGAATCATGATGAATTAACAAAGTAATTTAACATAAAAATTAATTCTTGAATGGGGTTCATGCATGTATTATTTTTTCTTCGTATTGATTTCTTTGTAATGGTTGCAAACGTTATAACTCTCCCTAAATTGTTAACTTGCTTCAAAAGAGGAGTCTAGAATAAGAAAAGGTATTAGCAATTGAGATTCGGAACAACTGTCTAATAACTTGAGCTAAGATAAGACAAGTTAATTCAAGATAATTGTAAGGGTCATAATTCAAACACTCAAAGACCTAAATTGATTTAATGTGACATGTATCTAATTTGTCTGTTGATATTTAGAGGTACTTAACTTACCATTTTGCATGCTAAGAACCAATATAAATCACAAATACATCATATTCACTAAGTTCTAGTTCTAGTTCTTATACTTGATTTAAATCATATTTGATAAACCATTGATTGTTATTACAAAACCCTCCTTTAGAAATTATCAGACGGAAAGCTTAAATAACAGCATTGACCTAGTTTCTATCTATATTCCCTATGGGATCGATGGAAACGTATTTGGTTTCTATATTTGACAAAAGACTACTTTATACATCATTGTAAGTTATAATTTTGTTGTACCAATAATCATGGAAGCATGCCTAACCAACTCATGGAATTAGGCCTCATACTTAGAAACGAACACCGATCGCTTATTGTAAACTCATCTATTAGCCAACTCATAAACTCATCCCATAATGTCTCTCAAGTTATGGGTCATATATTTCTCTAAGAAATCCTTGAAGAATTAAGCTCAAGTCATAAGAGGTGACACCACTGGCCTATACTCCACCTAAGAGCTCCACCACTACTTCACTTGACCCATCTATTTCGAAAGCAGTATAATCAACCCCATGCAACTCCACTAAATGTGAGGTTATGCAACGTATCTTGACAACTAACAACATACTCATAGCATTCTTTCCTAAACACCTGAGATCCTCAGAGGAACCTAATAAACTGAACCAACATATTCTACTCCTTATAATACATAAATAACATAGTTTCAATTGGCATAAAAATATTCGGCACTGAGAGAACTGCTAAGCAAGGTGCACCTAGATAGGCTAAAGTTCGTGCCTCTACTTTAACTTGATGACTAGCCGAGGTTCTAGGAAAAGTAATAACCTAGGACATACCCTCTGTGAAGCTGACAATACTAGCTAGTGTACATATAAGCATAGATGTGGTAATGAATCTTGGTTGAGACTTGGCTAACCCCATACAATATGGCTGATACAGAAGTTTCTCTAACTCAATATCGGGTTATATTGGTTGTGCCTAATTCTGAACCCGAGCTAGTGCTAGAACTCGTTCCCCTCTTTGATGTCTACCTCAACCCTTAGCTAGGGCTCTATCACTAAGTACATAAGGCTCTTACCTACCTGCTGATGGCCTTATCCGATCCATGTGAGATAGAGTGATTTTTTTAGACATTACTAGAGTCAAGAAACACACGATAAGAAATATTCTTAAGAATTCCACATAGACTCTAGAATATAGGATACATATATCATCGTAGCAATCCATAAGACTCTATTAGACCTGCAATTGTATAACTAGCACATTGTACCTTAAGCTTTGATACCACATTGTTACCACCTAAAATCGGACCATGATACCACCTACAATAAACCTCCTATAGAAAAGTCAAAATCCAAACCACAAATGATAAATAAAGTTATAATTTTTTAATACAAAAGTAATTTCAAAATAAGAAAGGGGTCCATAACATAGATATGTACATAATGATAAAAAATATACTATAAGGCCCAAAATTGACTAAAAAAGACGAATATACACAAGAATCATACCCCATAACTAATGCCACTGGTACAAGAGCATTTATAGTACAAGAGTAAGACTATATACAGCCTGTCTGTCTAAACATATATATATATATATATATAAGAGAAAAATTAGCATGTCTTTTAACGCCAAAAGTTCACTATGATCAAAGAATGATGGCCTCAAAAAGATGTAAAATGTCGTATGAGTTGGAGCTCAGATAAAAACTATATAAATATAAGAGGCACAATAGCATAAATATTATGGATGAATAACTAAGTAGAATCATACTTATAAGCACTTGTAATAAAGATAAAAGTAATAACGAATAATTCACACTCAAAATTCTATCATAAACAACAAAAAATATGAAATAAGGCAATGCCCATGTGGCTAATGTATAAAAATAAAAAGCCTTAGAATCTTCTTATTGGCTGCCTGTAGATCTGGGTGCATTTCACAGACTCGCCTTAGGTCAATTACATATGCAATAATAGAAAAACCAATATTTCAATTTGTAGGTCACCAAAATTCATCAACATAAGTAAAAATACAGAAAAGTGCAACCCTAGAATCATCCTTCTAGCTCACAATAGAGTGTTAATGTCATGACCCAACCCCGTAGGCTACGACTGGGTTCCGACCTAGACCCCCATCTACATATCTATCAACTATAGTCAGGTTGAACTATGTGTGATGTGATACTATATTCATATACCTATAGCCTCTTTCACTTGTATCATGTCATGAAAGGGCATGCAGGCCAACAGGGCTGCCATAACATAAAAACATTTACAACATGCCGTATAGGCATAGCCGAAACAAACTTATAAACAACCCACAAATACATATCTACAAACCTCTAAGAATAGTACGGTAATATATGGCAGGACAGGTCCCTTACCGTACCCCTAAATAAACAAATATATATATTTGCAGACCAGCACCAAAGGATAGGCTCTGGAATAGTGGAGCACTTCCAACATAGCTGAGTGGAACTTCTAAGCTGATAGATCCCCAACAGGTGTACCTGTACCCGCGAGCATGAAAAGCAGACTCCCCAAAGAAAAGGGGTCATTATGATATATGTACTGAGTATATAAAGCATAATATATCACAATTGAGAGAATAGTTAAAGTAGGAATGCAAGAAATAATTATAACAATTAACAAATTATTATACCTACATCTTATGAAATAAAGTCATATGTACTATTGTCATGTACTGTACCTGGCCCGTTCAGGGGCTTGGTGTAACAACTACATCATTCTATCATCATAAGCACATATGTATTATTTGTGCTGTGGAACAATCAACCCGATCCATGTAAATAGCAAGTATGCACTGAGGAACGATGGCCCAATCTACATATTGTATAATAATACCGAGGAATAATGGCCCGATCTATGTCTCATATAATAATGTCGAGGTACGATGGCCCGATTCGTATCACATATAATAATGCCGAGGTACGATGGACCAATCCATATAATATAGAATAATGCCGAGGAACGACGGCCCAATCCGTATTCCATATATTAGTGCCGAGGAATGATGACCCGATCCCTATACATGCATATCATATAATTATGCCGAGGAATGACGACCCAATCCACATATCACATAACAATGCATATACGTGCATGTAAGACTTGGTAACATGTCAAACATCCATCAAGTATCACCATAAAGAATGTTCAAGAGACCCTAGGTATATGAACTTACATATTCCATCACTATTCAACCTATAGAAGGATCGAGGGTCGTAGTTCAACTACTTTAAGACCCTTATCATTCAAGAGTGAGTAAGTGTCATGAGTCACATCCAGAACCTATAAATGGAATTGTCTCTAACTCATATCATACATCGTTTCACTTACATTAAGCCATTTCAAGAAAGGAAAGATACAGGCTTCACGTGTATTACTTTTTATCACGTAGAAGGCTTACAAGACTATAACTCAACTATCGCAGGAATTCAAACATCAAGAAGTGAATAAGATTAATGAGTCATGCTCGGGGTACTAAGAATGGAAATACCTCCACACTACCCATACCAACCACTTATGGCTAGGACATGCCACAAGAAAATATAAGTTAAGCCTTACATACACTACTTTTCAGCATATAGAAGACTTGAGGAATAGGAGCTTAACTACTTTAAGAGTTTTAACATTCAAAAGTGAACACGAATTATGAATTATAAATCATGTTATGAATAGAGTTACCCCAAGCTTCATACACATATCATTTGTCACTTAAATCTAAGACATGCCCAAAAAAAATAAAAGATAGGCTTTACCTACTTATGCCAAAAACATGCCAAAAGAAGCAAACGTTAGCTTTACATACCTCTTACGGATTACTCTTTACCGTGTTCGCCTCATCGTCTGCTGAACCTATTTAATATGAAAGAAATACGAGTATCAATAACCCTCGACTATTCAGCATCTTAAGTTACACATGAGTATTCATATAACTAATTTCCTCGCTTGTCTTCTCTACTAGTTCCTTAGTTAGTCAAGGAGTTAACGGAAATCGGGCAGCACCACCCCTATAACATGCCCAATCCAAATTTCCAATCACTTCCCTAATTACTACAGCCAACCAACAACAATAACAACAACCATCAGCGTATATACAAGTAATTCACTTCAACATTACACAATACAAACCCCCAAACAACTTGGTCAAAACTATCAAACAATGAATTCTGGAAAGCCTACTTTCTTGTATTGTCGCTTAGTTTCGAAGGGGTAATTGGGGCAAACAAGCTTTGTGGCCTCAATGAAAGTTATATAAATGTGTCTTAGGGTCGCATAAAATTTCAAATCACCTCTACAGAGATTTTGTACAAAAAGATATGCCCAAAATACCAACAGCAGCCCGTGTAGAATTTCCAAAACAAAATATGGGCAGCACCTCACCTATACTTCATCATCCTTTTTCAAGCGGATAAAAGCAAAAATGGGTTTTAGAGGATTAATAAAAGTTAAATACCTATGAAATATATTTCCAAAACATCTTGAATCACTCAAAACAAAGCTTTACACAAGGAGTTATATTAGTATTATTAACAACAGTCCCATTCCAAAAATGGGTTTGTTGACAAAAACGAGAATCTCCTCGAAACCCCAACGATAAATTTTATGTTGTTAAACACCACTATATCACTGTAGTATACATTAACTAATTAATTTATGGATCAAAAATGGAGGCCTTACCTTGTTGTGTTGCTGCCGTAGCTCTCTGTCTATTCTCCTAAGTTTCTTCACTTTTCTTAAGTTAAGAGATGCTGAAAATGAATTCCTTAGTCATCAACTAGGAATATATACACCACTTTTGGAGGTGACACGTGACATCCCTTAGGGGTGATATGTAGAATCCCCCTAGGGTGCCACCTCACACCATGCGGCCAATCATACGCTGCCACATGGCAGCGTGGGGGTCCACCCCAAGTAGGTGGGTCACCTACTTAGACCAAGTAGGTGTGTCACCTGCTTGCTTCATATTCGTGGGTTATTAATCTTTTCTCACTTCAAGAGCCTACGTATTCCTTACTACTTAAGCTTGATGTGTGCTCCAGGAGCTTAATTATGCAACACATCCAAATCGGTAGCTTACGCAAGTAGGTCGAGTCCTAAAACTCATTACTTGGATTCCAACTTCTTTTAACCCTATTTCCAATCTTTTCTATTATGGAGTATCTCATTCTCATTTCCTTAGGATTATTTGATAGCATTATAGATTATTCAACTCACATGACAACTTTTAAAAAAACTTAAGAGCCTTCTCAGAAACTTATGAAGCTTAAGAAGCGTTTTGAGGTACCAAAGTATGGGGTATAATATCCTTCCTCCCTTTAGAATATTCGTCCTCGAATGTGAACCACAACCTTCCTCCAGATCTTATACTGACTATATGGAGAGTTCCCCATCCCATCGCCATAACATATACTTTAATCGAGCAATCAATATCATTGTTCCAAAGGTTAGGATTACTTGTAGATGTAGGGAATAGGTACGGATACTTGTGTTTCATTTCCTCTTTCACTTCCTAGGGGGTAACCCATCCTAGTACTACTCTCACCCACGCACGTTTAACTTCAGAGTTCTGATGGGATCCAGTGTGTTAGTGCTGGTATGATCGCATCGATCTCTTATGGGATCTCGTTGGAAGTTTAAGCATTTTCATTTACATATGACAATGTCAGTTGATTTTCTCTTATACTTGTACTTTTCTTGTCCACTTCCCCCCTTTTAGGGTGTACCCATGTCATCCTCTATTTATTTTCAACTATTTCCACGCAATTGATTCTATTCCAACATATTTAACATGCTGCACCATGTCTACATCTTCTATTAGATCATCCATACTTTAGGTTTCCCTCATAAGAAACCCTAGTACAACTATAGGGTGCTTAGTATTCTCGATATATAGTACATAATTTAGTCCAAGTATTGGTACTCAAGTCATACAACTTAATGTAGGAGTTTAGTCGAAGACATATTTCATTCATCCTAGTTCTTAACATATAAGTTATCTCTGGCATTCATCCTTCCCTGTTGCTCGCCTTTACTTTCGTGACTACTTGACCTTTTATTCTGAATGTTCCCTATAAATCTGTGTGAGCCTTCTTATTCATTCTCTGTTTGCTTTTATGTTTTTCCCAAAACTATGTCATATCCTTTAGTTATTTCCTTACTAGGCTTTACTTATTCTCATAACAATCTTCGTTACATTCACCTGATATCCTGTTCACATTCAATCTAATAGTATGACACTTCTTAACCACATTCACAATTCTTACTATGGGTTACTTACCCTTCTTAGTTAATCTCATCCTTAATGTCTCACCAGCTGTCTTATTAATACTTCATATCCGTCACAATTCTTTTTTCCTCGTACTCTTGTCTTAATCATATTGTTACTTCCTTTAACTACAACTCGTCATAGTTTACTCGTATGTATAAATTCGTTCGGCGCCTTAATATAACGTTCTATCCAGATCTATCAGTCTTGTCTAAATTATCTTCTTTGGATCATAAGTCTTTTCCAACTTCATTTTACCATACCAGTATCGACCTCCTAGTTTCTATTGCCATCGATTTAGCAGTTAACTCATTTCTCGAGGTCCGCCATACTCGTAGTTTAGTCACATCTCGTTCTTATTATGGACAAGGCATACTACAACCCTGTATCTCATTCTTCTTATATTTCTAGGGAGATTTGGGCAGAGTTTCCTCTATATTTCTTACTATCTCAACACCTGCACGCAGAAAATGCCAACAATGCCTCATAGGGCCAACATATATATTTATATCATATTATACTCCAACCACATAGGAGCTCAATATCAACAGTATAAAAATAGACTTATCTTGTATGTCCACTCAAACTGCACCTATTACACTGCCCTATCTACGTCTCTTTTCAATTTTCAACTTTACAAGTCTATCGTATATCAATACCTTACCTTCGTTCTTTATAACTTCCAATAGCGTCAATCACTTTCTTCAATCTATGTTGTCCTTTTGCAGAAGTCAAAGGTTAGTATAAGGAATTTCATTCCCTATAACTCAGCTCTATCGCACAATCTTAGATTTGAAAAAAAGGTAGCATCCTAAATGTCCTGTAGCCTTCTGTTTATAGATGTGATGCACAACACACCAATAAACAAGACTCTACTAGACACAGTCTGTAGATACTACAAGGACGAACTGCTCTGATACCACTTCTTCCATGAGCCAACCCCGTAGGCCACGATTGGGTTTCAACCTGGACCTTCATCTACGTATCTATCAGCTATAGTCAAGTTGAACTATGTGTGATGTGATACTATACACAAAACCCCAATGGGTCGAAACCTTTTCATATACCTATAGCCTCTTTCACTTGTATCATATCATGAAAGGGCATGCAAGTCGACAGGGATGACATAACTGAATAGTACGAGGTGTTACAATATCTTCCCCTAGGCATCATTCATCCTCGAATGAGACTAAGCTATGAATTTACTTTATGCACGAATATAATGCAAGAATCTCAAATCTCAAACTCAAGAATAACTACTAACCTACTAAACAAGGCATTAACTCTGAAATAGGAATAGGAATATTACCTTCAACATTAAAATTAGAAGCAACGGATAAATGTGGGTACTTGGCTTTTATATTATCTTTTGCTTCCCATGTAGCCTCCTCAACCAACTGATTTCTCCACTAGAATTTGACTGGTATAACCTCTTTAGTGCTTAGTGTAAAAACCTAACAATCAAGAATTTGGACATAAATCTCCTCATAGGACAAGCTATCTTTCACACCAATGTTTTTTGTTGGAACAATGAGTGAAAGATCTCTTAAAAGCTTTTTAAGCATAGAATATAAAACATTGGGTGAACGATAGCTAGCTCTGGTGATAACTCTATATCAAAAGCCACATTACCAACTCTCTTAATTATCTAATAAGGACCAATGTAATGGAAAATAAGCACATACTTCCTAAACCTCATAACACCTTTTATGGGAAAAACATTCAAATACATAATCATTCCCCACACACTCTTAGTCCCTTCACCTAACATCAGTTAATGACTTTTAGCGACTTTGCATAGTTTTCAGCATCTCTTCATTGATTTTTACTTTTTCCATAGCTTGATGAACCAAGCATGGCCCTATCAACTCAGCTTCACCAACTTTGAATCAGCCAATAGGCGATCTACATCTGCTCCAAAAAAGAGACTCATATGGAGCCATTTGGATACTCGAATAAAAACTGTTGTTCTAAGAAAATTCAATGAGAGACAAATGGTCATCCCAATTACCCTTGAAGTCAATGAAACAATATCTCAACATGTCATCAAGAGTCTAATCATACACTCTACTTAACCATCTGTCTGAGGATTGAAAATGATACTAAGATTTACCTTTGAACCCGAAACTCTCTGAAATGACTTCCAAAACTGTGCAGTAATTTGAGCACCTCCATATAAGATGATAGACAAGGGAACCCCATAAAGTCTAACAATCTCAAGAATGTACAATCTGGTGTAATCCTTCATTGAATCTATAGATAGACTGATTTGAGGTCTATCTTAGAGAAACAAGTGGTGCCTTGAATTTGGTTGAATAGGTAATCAATTCTGGAAAGAGGATACATATTATTTATGTTTAATTTGTTCAATTATGAGTAGTCAATACACATTCAAAGGTAACCTTCATTTTGTGTATGAATAGGATAGAAGTGTCTCAGGGTGAGACACTCGGCCTAATGAACCCCTTATCTAGAAGATCTCTCAACTACTCCTTTACCACTTTTAACTCAGTTGGAGCCATTTTTATGACAGAATAGAAATAGATTTAGTATTGGAAGGAACATCTATTCTTAAGTCTACATTCTATCATAGTGACTCTAAGTAAATCCTTACAAAATAGTTCAAGAAACACATTTATGACTAGAAATGACTAAAGGGTTGGTGACACTATCATATCTAAATCGAACAATGTGTTCAATACACCCCTTAGAGACTTACTTTCTTGCTTGAAGGTAAGAAATTAATCTACCCTTTGGCATTACTGGACAACCCTTCCACTCTATGAGTTGTCTCATTTGAAATCTGACAACTTGAATTTTACAATCAACCGAGGCATAGCATGCATGAACCCAATACATGCCAAGGATAAATTACAAATCTACCATGTCTAACTCAACTAAGTCTACTGAAGTATCTTTATGATAGATAAACACTGTACAAACTTGATAGACTTTCTTTGCTAGAATTGACTCGCCAATAGGAGTAGAAATATTGATGGGCTCTAAAAGACGTTCGAGAAGGATCCCAAAGTGAATAGATACATAAGGAGTCATAAAAGATAAAGTTGGACCTAGATAAAGTAATACATAAATATTATGAGAAAAGACTTGAAGCATATCAGTGACAACATCTGGTAAGTTCTCTTAACTTTGGCGACTAGCCATAGAATACAAATGGTTTGAACCTTCGTCTACTCCCAATTACTACCTCTTTGGTTACCTCTACCTTATTATGCTATAGAAGAAAATTAGGCCATGTTTCCCTATTGACGTACATGTGTGATAAGAAATCTCCCATAATATGACCCAACTGACCATACTTTTAGCAACTACTAGTACTAGTACAACACTATCCCAAATGTAATCTACAACACTTACCACAAGGCAACTTGCATGAAGAACATTAGGCCATATTGCCTTGATACTGAAAGCCTTGAGCTCTGATATTCTGGTTTCTTTAAGATATCTGGTTATTCCATTTTTTCATTATTGGTGAACCTTCTAAAGAAGGTGCATAGCAAGAAGACCTCCTCTAAAAGAAAGATTGATTTCCATTACTATTCTTATGGTGGTTAGTCTCATTACCTTCAGATTTGGCTTTCTTATGTTGGTGTTCCTCCATATCTTTCTTCTTGTTCTCCTCAAATTGTTAAGCATACAACATAAGTTTAGAGGTATCCATATTTGAAATCAAGAATTCATCTTAGTATTATTTCTTCATGTGTCTGCCAAGGCTAGAGACAAATTTCATTATCTTTGCTCTGATGTCTGAAATCATCGCAAGAGCAAACCTATACAACTAGATGAACTTGAGACTGTACTTCTTCATAGTAAACTCCTCTTACTTCAGATTAACAAACTCCTCCACCTTTACTTCCCTTAGCTCTCAGGGAAAAAAGTGGTCCAGGAATGCATTATCAAACTTATCTCAGGTAGCAGGCTCAACATCTTCACAACAACTCTCCTCCCACTAATTATACCAGATATTTATAACATCCTTGAGTTGATAAGAAACAAGCTCAACTCCCTCTATCCTAGTTGCATGCATAACTTTTAAAATCTTTCATATCTCATGTATAAAGTTTAGGGGGTCCTCCTCAACTCTGGATCTAGTGAGCACTTGTGAGTTCATCCCTAAGAAATCTCTAATTTAGGTAGTAGCAGATGGATCTTAAGAACTAGAGCTAGAGACTAGAGTATTCTGACGAATTAACTGAGCAGTTATGAATAGGGTGAGCATGGAAATTACTCCCCTAAACTCAGCCTCAAAATTAATGGTAGGCTAAGAAGTTTGTGGAACCTCTTGAGTTTCACTCTTGTTCTCGAGATCAACTACTCGAGAGTAGTTTCAGTTCTGTATTCCAGATGATTGTGGAAACTCATTGTCGATGATGTTTCTCTGATATAACCTGATTTTTAAAGCCTCTAAATTGACTCTAAAATGGTACCATAGTAGACCTATAGCTTCCCCAAAAGCCTAATAATAAATGACTCAAGAGTTTCTCAGAATGCAAAGATGTCTCACAAAAGGATAGAAGAATCCAATCATCAATGATACACCTATTGAGGATCTCTATCACTTGTGTTTGCATCATCAAATGATGCAGCGCTAAATAGAGTCAGTATGTAGAATGTAGGGTATGTAAAATAGCTAAAAATAAACTTACTCAAAGAAACTCAAATAATTCAATGGAATGAATACTATGATAACTCAATTCAATTGGCATGCTATATGTGAATAAGATAATGCTCTAAAATATAAATAAGTAAATGCAACTTAATATAAAAATATAAACTGAAATGCATGATCAAACTCTTTCTCAATTTAAAACATGAAATATATCATTCTTTAACCCAAAATAATGCATAAAAGTAAGTAAGGGTTCAGGAGAATTCAAGCATGAACAAAAATTTCAAGAACTCGAACTCTAGGGATAATTTCAATATTAACATATATACAAGGAACTCAACAAAAGATTTCATAATTAACTCAAAAATTCAATACGATGGAACTGAAAATCAAACTCAAACTGACTTAGTTATGATATAGGGCATGAGGACGAACTCAGTCATACGTTATCATTAGCCTTAAATACTCAGAAGATTTGTTATATAAGCAATACTCGAATAACTTGGTTGAAACTCTTGAACCCTGGTTGATTCTTCTTTCCAATCCAGTATCTCAAAATATTCTAAGTGTTAATGACAAAAAAGACTTGTTGGGCCAGTCAGGGTTTTATCTTAGGAAATATGGAAATTACTTAAAATACCCCTCACTTAAAAACCTATTTGGGCCACTACAGGTCGTCTTACAGACCATACAACTTTCTATAGACCGTAGAAGACCAATCGTAGAAGTTAGGGTCCCAAATTCGACATTATGGAAATTGTCATCAAGGGTCTATAATTTCCTTACTATGGGTCATAGACCTTAATACAAGTCGTAAAGACTCCTCATAGGAATATACGGTTTTTTTGAGGGTTGGGCTCAACGAGACATCCTACGGCTCATCAAAGTTTTTATGGGTCTGACTAGTCCAGAATTTCAACTCTTTAGGGCTCTAAATCTAATAAAATAGTGTCTTTTTTTCGTGTATTGTGCTCAAAACTGACCTTAAAGTGTTGATTTGTAGAAGAGAGGGTCAAGGACAAGGCATGTGCATTATTTTGAAGAAAAGAGCCAAAAAATGGGAAAATGGTGAAAATTTGTGCTGGAACTCCAAAAGAGCCCTAGGTGACTCCTCAAGTGAACTCCAAGATTGCCTAAATGCACTGAAAACCAAAACTAATTGCCAAGGAAAGTCAACGAGCCAAGAAGTACAAAAGGGTAAAAGCGAGCTAAAACTTTCTTGTAGAAAGGAGCTAAACCTTTGGCCTAAGTGAAGGAAATAAAGGATATTGAAGAGAGTAATCGACTCCCCAACCTAGAAGGCTAAGCTCGCCTTAAAGCTCTGAACACTCTACAAAAGATTAGAACACGTGCATATTTCATTATTGATTTCCATTCAATACTGTTCCTCATGGGATCTGCCTCAACTCATTGTTGGGTATATTCTTGTTAGAAATTGTCTACACTTTGACTTGTAAGAAGTGTAGTTTGAATGTTATAAAAAATGGCGTCATTGCCAGGAAATATTAATTAAAGTTGTTTTATTGAAGTTGTTTTTGATATAGTTATTTGTAGTAGAACTCCATTACTACTGCCTTAATTTTTTTGTCTTTGTTAGGTAAAGAAATGAGTGTTCATGGTCAGAGTGATGACATCAGGAAATGAATGATGTCAATATTGACCAAATATGTAGTGCCGGAGCTATAAGGTTATCTCCAACTATGGATAATGCAATTTTCCACATGACCAGTATAATATTGTAATTACTTTAAATGAAGGGATTTTTGGAGGCCTTATTCACAAGGACCCTTATGACCAGATAAGAAACTTTATGGATGTGTGCAACCCTTTCACTTTCAAGAATGTCTCATACAATTTTTTTCGACTAAGGTTGTTTCCCTTATCTCTTATGGGGGAGACAACCAAGTGGCTAGTGGATCTACCAAGGGATTCAATCAACTCTGGGAATGAGCTCACGAAAGCTTTTTATGAACAGTTTTTCCCTCCTTCCAATATGCTAAATTGAGAGATAGAATTCAAAACTTCGAGAGAGTTGATGGGAAACTAATTTATAAGACTTGGCTAAGGTTCCAAAAGTTGCTCTTATAATGTCCCACTCATGGGCTACTGGACAATGTGCTGCTAAATTATTTCTATTGTAGCCTTGATACGGTAAGAAAAGTATTGCAGATCAACTTATTAGGGGTGGTATCATGTGCAAACCTTTCGGCATTGCTTGATGAAATGACTATAATCAACCGTGTATGGCATACAAGAGAGGGCAATATGTCTCCTCTCCATATTCGGCTGACCATGGAACAACTAGAAAAGAACCATGAATGAGATAAGAATATGGAAACAAATCTGTGAATGTGGTGGATTCAAATGTTGGGTTGAACTTAGAGGATGCCAAGTTCGATGACATGTACAATAAAGAGTTCAATTTCAAGAGAATCAATCGGGGGGTTCCTGTTCTACCTTTCCAAGGTCAGGAGGGAATCAAGATTAGAATAAAGACCGAGAAGGTGGTTTGAGCATGAAAGGGATTGTCATGACCGAGGGAATAATCTCAGAGAAAACTATGGTGAGCATGATAGGTATGTTCCTCCTCATGATCATCCAAACCCCAAAGAATTGAATGTCAATTATGAGAATTTGCAGATTGAGGAAATAGTTGCTCATATTATCAACTAGGTTGAAGGTTTGGACAAGGTACTAAAAGTGATGAAATCCAACTTCTTTTCATTACACTAAATTATTATTTCTTATTCAGTGTCGATAAAGAAACTTGAGTCCCAAATCGGCCAAATCTCGGTACACTTCAATATGAGTCCTAAGGGTTTCTCCCAAGTGATATGGTAGCGTATCTAAAGAATGAAAAATGACAATATATGGCCATATTGACTAGGAGTGGAAAGGTTTTCAAAAATGAAGCACCAAATGATGTAGCGACTAGCTCAAGCAAGGGTAAGGCCATTGTGTTGAAAGTGATGAAATAGATGAAGAGCTAAATAATGAACCATTTGATAAAGTGAATGACAAATGGACGACTATTGATTCTGGTGTGGCTCAAAACTCTAATATGGGAGTAATTCCACTGGTGGTTCCTACAAAGCCACTTCCCAAGTTAAAGCCTCCATTCCCTCAACAATTGATAAAGAAGTATGAATAGGTCAATTTTCAAAAGTTTCTCTCTGTATTCAAGATTCTTTCTATTAATCTTCCATTGGTTGAGACGTTGTTGGAAATGCTCGAGTATGCTAAATTTATGAAAGAAGTAGTGACAAAAAATATGGCATGTATTTTAAGACTATCGAGGTGTCTCATAGTTGTAGTGCCATCATGTCAAGTAATGTTTTGGTAAAGAAGGATGATCCAAGAGCATTTACTATTCTATGTACCATTGGGTTGTATCAATTTGCCAAAGCACTTTGTTTTTGGGGTGATAGTAGAAACTTTATGCCATATACCATTTTCAAGCAACTCGAGTTGGGTGAGCCCAAGTCGAACACAATGCGGATTCTTATGGATGACCATTCTATAAATTGCTATCGTCATCCTCTACGACATTTTTGTGAAAATTAATTAGTTCTTAATTCAGGCCAATTTTATGATCCTTGATGGTGAGATCGATGCCGAAGTCCCTATTATTTTTGGTAGACCTGGCTATTGGTAGAGCCCTTGTCTATGTGGAGAGTGGTGAGTTAAAGTTTCAAGGTAATGAAGAAGAAGTTACCTTCAATATTTGCAAGTCTTTGAAGCAACATAATGACCTTCATGTGATATCGGTCATCTATGATATTGATGAGGCAGTTGCGAGTGTCCAAAAGATTTATAGTATTGGGGAATCATTAGCGGCGGTATTATTTAATTTTTATTGGGAAGAGATTTCTGATTATGATGAGGTCGTGGCTTCTCTCTTGGTTATTGGGTCTTACCTCAAGAATCCCATAAAGCTAGATGTCAATTAGAAGAATAGAATACTCCACCCGCAAAGTCTTCCATTTATAAGACACTAAATCTAGAGATAAAGGTACTTCTTTTTCACCTTTGATATGTATTTTGGGGGGAGATAGTAATTTACATGTTATTATGTAACACCCCCTAAAAACATTGTATATGGTGTTCCAATTTTCGATGAAAATGATACTGCTTCTATATTTTTTGCTTACCTTGTCATAGGATTGTCTAAATTAGATAATTCAAATTTTAAAATACCTCCAACATCATTTCCTACAACTTTAGTGATGACCATAGCTTACGATTCGGAGGCTAAATAGGTCAAATAATTAATATTTTCAAGACCTGGTGATGTGATGAGATAGAGTTTTTGTAGAAGAAAAATCATATCTCACTGTAAAATGCTCCAAATCAATTGATTCCTAAACGACATGAAAGAAGACTTCTATAGCTACAATTTATATGAGATAACAAATCCTAATTAGGAAGTTATCTTATTCAAATGTAGATCCGAAAATACTCCGGCGAGGACAAAATGCTACGATTCAAGAGTGTTCATTAAGTCCTTCGATTCTGAGTAAAGCTTCGGATTCCAAGTAAGTTAGGCTGCAACAAGAGTATTCCTTCAACTCTCATGCCTAAATTATTTTTATTATATGATGCATTATATTTATTTTCTTTAAGCTTTACTCTAAGGTATGTGGGTGTTTATCCATGGATTCTTCCACCCATGTAGTCCAAAACTCATTCAACTAAATCTCTTCATTTCAAGTAATATTTTCTTATGGATAATTCTTATTTCTACTTAATGGTATGAATCATGGTTAAACTAATAATTATTGGTCTATTTTGATGCGAAATGATTTCATATGTATGAATTGATGGTTTGCAAATATTTTCTATATTTAGCTCTTTAAAGGTTCTTGAAATTCATGGTGGACTATTTAAAGCATGGTTTTTAATTGATGGATTTCAAATTATTTATGCATAATTTTATTTACATACATGTTAGAAAGTTGAAATGATTTAAACACCTAGTTTTACGATATTTTCAATGAATTTTGACTTGAAAGCTTTGACTCTGAATAAATATTTATGAAAGCAATGTCTATGATCAAAAGGAAGTCTTGCGAAATAAAATAATGATTAAATGATATGAATAATGAATTCTTTATGCTATAAGGACAACTTTGCATATTTAAATCACTAAAGATTTTAGTAATCTTTTTCACCGAGTGTGATGTTTTGAATTCTCAAGCTATATACTATGACTATTTTAAAGTATTAAACTATTTCGTGGGATTGACTTATCACTGAATGGGGCATTGAGGTGAGATTCAATAAGGGAATCCTAGTAGAAACCCTATGTCTCATTAACTATGTGCCAACATAGGAGCCCTTGTAGGCTTAGGATAATGGATCCATGAAAGCCCTTAAAGTTAAAGTTAAAGTTAAAGAATGACTGTAAAGTTGATGGAGTTCTACCCTTGGCAAGTGGACTCTCCGACCAACGTAGGGGCTTATGTTGGATTTCATGTAACAACTCATATGGTCTTTCTATCAGGTATAGGCAACTTCCCACAAATGAATGTTTCAAAAGTTATTTACATTATTACTCATGCATGTATATATCCACATATGTATGATTTAAATGATATCTACTTGATTACTCATGCATGCAATCATTTATGTACTTTACCTTATACATGTCCTAAATATTTTACATTTTATTTCATGCCAACATACTTAGTACATTCAAAGTGCTAACTCATACGTTTTTGCCTACAAGATATCACAATGTAAGGATTGGTGCTCTTCCTCATTCTCTTCTACGTGGCTACTTGTGATTTCGTTGAAGGCTACTTTCTGTGATTTCCCATTTTCGGGAACAATACTCATTTATCTATTTAGATTATGATATGTTGAGATCTTTAGAAACTTACTAGTGCATTTCTTTCTATTGTGATTGAGAGTGAGCCAGGGACTTATCTTAGTCTCGTTAAATCTAAAAGTTAAAGGTACTATTGGACATATGGAAGTTGAAGATCTAGTATTATGGTTTCTTCTTATTTTTTACCATTACCTATGAAAGGCTAAATGAATGCTAATAGGCTTGTTTGAGGTACTTTTGGGTTCCTCATTCACCGTGTTACTCTAGGACCTAGGTTTGGGTTGTGACAAACTTGGTATCGGAGCCAGGTTTTGAATGGTCCTCAGAGTCAGTATACCATGTCCAATAAGATCTTGTTGATGGTTGTGAAGTGCGCCATAATTATGAATTGGAGACTATGAGACATTTAGGAAAGTTTCCCTTCTTTCATGATGCATGTTATGCGATAGAGCATACTCTAGGTCTTTTATCCCTAATAATTATTCTTTGCAATTTTCAGAAGATGACTTAAAGAAGAGTTCTACTCTAAAAGGGGATTAATATTAATGAGAGTGGTATTCTTGTTCAAAATAGTGTATAATCATTATTGGTAGCGAATTTTAAAGCAAGTCAAGAATTAGGTTAAACCTTAGTTTAATTAAAGAAATTGGTGGTTGATTAGAAATTTGCAGTTCTCTCACAGAGAAATTTGTGTTCTACTGTTAGTTATATTAGATGAGTAATGATATATATAGAGAGAGTAGGTGTTCCATATAGTGATGATGGTGGCATGGTTATTCCATTTAATGTTATAGATATAGAAAAAGAGCAAGATGGATCTTGTTGTGTGCACTATATAGGTAAGATATATTGGTGTGCCCTTGGTATGAATTAATGCAAATTTAGATTTAGAGATGCTAAGGTAGGCATGAAAATTCTTAAGTGATGTTGCCTTTAAGGGAGACATAAAGTTGTTAAAATGATAGAATTGAATGTGTGGTTGTAGATACGTAAGTAATTTTAGTAGGCTATTGATGACTTCTTGTTAAGACTTTCAAATGACTATATTAGAATAGTTATATAACTAGGCTTGAATGTGTTATTGATGGAATGTGGGTGAATGTATGATGTATTAGGTGTTTCTTTATTAGGTCTAGTGGTTTGTTGAATATGGTAGTAAGGGGTAGTACTCTTGAAATAGAATTTCTTATAAAGGTATAGGGCCCTAAGGATTTTTTTTGTAAGGTGACCTATGAACGTGATTTGTCATTAGAGTTAGCGTAGGTTCATCCGATATTCCATGTGTCTATGATGCAGAAGTGTATAGGTGATCCACGTTCCATTGAGCCTTTTTAAATAGTAAATGTTGAAGAAAACTTGACCTACGAGAAGGTACCGATTGAGATTTTGGACCGGCAAATTAAGACGTTGAGGAACAAATAATTTGCATCCGTCAAAGCCCTTGGGAGGGATAAACAAGTTGAAAGTAATACATGGGAAGCAGACATGTTGAAGTGATACCCTCATCTTTTTCCCTCTACTATCTTGAGGAACAAGAAAGTTGCATCAGTCAAAGCCCTTTGGAGGGATAGACAAGTTGAAAGTAATACATAGGAAGAAGACATGATGAAGTGATACCCTCATCTTTTTCCCTCTACTCAAGCCAAAGGTATTAAATTTTCCTTGCTCAATTACTTCAAATCCTTGCATTTTAACTTTTCTTGTCATGTGCATAAAAAATTATTAAATATGTTTCGAACGATATTTTAAATTGCACTATTGCATTAATGATGAGTTGTTAGTTTGCACTCTATTCTACTCAAGCTAAGTCTTATTTCATTTGAGGATGAATGTTTCCAAGGGGGAGATAATGTAACACCCCTTAAAAAGTTTGTATATGGTATTCCAATTCTCAATGAAAAATGATATGGCTTCTGTTTGTTGGGCATAAATTTTCATAGGATAGTCCGAATTAGGTGATTGAAATTTATACATAACCCCAACATCATTACCTACAACTTTTGTGATGACCATATCTCAAGATTTAGAGGCTAAGTAGGTCAAATAAATTAATCTTTGCAAGACCTGGTGATGTAATAAAATAGAGTATATGTAGAAGTAAATTCATATCTTACTGTACAATATTCCAAATTAGTTGATTTTTGAACAACATGAAAAAGGACTACGATAGCAATAATTCATCTGAAGACACCAAATCCCAATTAGGAAGTTATCTTGTTCAAACGTAGTTTCAGAAAAGGGTATTCTGTAAAAAACGAATTGTCTCACCAACCATAGAAGATCTAGATCCATTTGACATCACTCATGACATCAATAGTCCTCCATTTGACATCACCCATTATATCACAATCCTCTATTAAATTTTCAGATTTTTTTATAACTATTTTAATAATTGTTAGGTCTCTCCTTCACACCTATAAATACCCACCTTATTTCATTATTTTATTGATCAAGCTTTCTCATGTAAGTCTTCTCTCTATACTCATTCTCAAAATATAGTTTTAGTTCTTAGTAGTGTAGAAATACTATTCTGGTGATCTATATCCTCCGGATAGTATACAAAATGCTCCGACGAGGACAAAAGGCTACGATTCAAGAGTGTTCATTAAGTCCTTCGATTCTGAGTAAAGCTTCGTATTCCAAGTAAGTAAGGCTTCAACAAGAGTATTCCTACAACTCTCATGCCTAAATTATTTTGATTATATGATGCATTATATTTATTTTCTTTAAGCTTTACTCTAAGGTATGTGGGTGTTTATCCATGGATTCTTCCACCCATGTAGTCCAAAACTCATTCAACTAAATCTCTTAATTTCAAGTAATATTTTCTTATGGATAATTCTTATTTCTACTTAATGGCAAGAATCATGGTTAAACTAATAATTATTGGTCTATTTTGATGCAAAATGATTTCATATGTATGAATTGATGGTTTGCAAATATATTCTCTATTTATCTCTTTAAAGGTTCTTGAAATTCATGGTGGACTATTTAAAGCATGGTTTTTAATTGATGGATTTCAAATTATTTATGCATAATTTTATTTACATACATGTTAGAAAGTTGAAATGATTTAAACACCTAGTTTTACGATATTTTCAATGAATTTTGACTTGAAAGCTTTGACTCTGAATAAATATTTATGAAAGCAATGTCTATGATCAAAAGGAAGTCTTGTGAAATAAAATAATGATTAAATGATATGAATGATGAATTCTTTATGCTATAAGGACAACTCTTGCATATTTAAATCACTAAAGATTTTAGTAATCTTTTCCACCGAGTGTGATGTTTTGAATTCTCAAGCTATATACTATGACTATTTTAAAGTATTAAACTCTTCCGTGGAATTGACTTCGCATCGAATGGGGCATTGCGGTGGGATTCGGTAAGGGAATCCTAGTAGAAACCCCATGTCTCATTAATTATGTGCCAACAAAGGAGCCCTCGTAGGCTTAGGCTAATGGATCCATTAAAGGTTAAAGTTAAATAATGACTATAAAGTTGACAGAGTTCTACCATAGGCAAGTAGACTCCCCGACCAACATAGGGGTTATTTTTGATATTATATAATAGCTCACATGGTCTTTATGTCCGTTATAGTCAACTTCCCACAAATAAACATTTTTAATGCTATTTACTTGATTCATCATGCATGTATATATCCACATATGTATGATTTAAATGATATCTACTTGATTACTCATACATGCACTCATTTATGTACATTACCTTATAAATGTCCTAAATATATTATATTTTATTGCATGCCTAAATACTTAGTACATTCAAAGTACTAACGCATACTATTTTGCCAACATGATATCACCATGTAGGGATTGGCTCTCCTCCTCATTGTTTTCCCGTAGCTACCAGAGATTTTGTTGCAGACTATTTTTGGTGAGTTTCCATGTTTAGAGAACAATACTACTTTCTCTGTTAGCTTATGATATGTTGAATCTTTAGACACTTACAATGGCATTTCTTTCTATTTGAGGGTGAGCAAGGGACTTGTCTTAGTCTCATTAAATCTAAAAGTTAGAGGTATTGTTGGACATATGGAAGTTGAAGACGTACTATTATAGTTTTCGCCTATTTTTTTATCATTATCTATAAAAGGATAAATGAATTCTAAGAGGCGTGTTGGAGGTACTTTTGGATTCCTCATTCACCATGTCACGTCTAGGCCCTAGGCTTGGGTCGTGACATATTATATGTCACGACCCAACCTCGTAGGCCATGACTGGGGTCCAACTTGGACCCCTCATATACCTAACTATCAGCTTTGGTCAAATTGAGCTATAAATAAAACAATATCATGTAACAGAGCCCCATTGCGCGATAACATTTTCATAAACTTGTAGCCCTTTTTGTTTGTATCATAACATGAAATGGCATGCAAGCCGACAAGGATACCATAACATAATAACATATACCATACATGATGTAGACCCATCTGAATCAAACCGATATACACAACCCACATATATATGTCTACAGACCTCTAACAATAGCAATGACAACATATAGAGGGACAGGGCCCCTGCCGTACCCCTGAATAGATAAAATAGTTCTATACATTAGTGGTCAGTACCAAAATCTAGGCTCCGATATAATGGAGCCTCTTCCAGTACGACATATGTACTGAGTATGTAAAACATAACACAATACGACTAGAGGCATATCTGAAATAGAGAAGCAGGGGATAAAATATCAAATTAGCAACCTGTACCTGGAAAAGTAAAATTATGCATGCTCAAATTTTCAATATAGCCGGCCCTCTCAGGAATCCGGTGAATCATATCTATAGTACCATCACCTTGTTATTACAATACATCATCATATCATCATATATATACATACGTACCCGGCCTTCTAGTTAGGGCGCAATGAACAATGTAGTGGATTGTGCACGATTACTATTCTCGGCCCGAGCGTGATAAAAAAAGTGTTACAATATATAGAGTAGAGTAGTTAGAAACAAAACACAGTTTAAATCATTAACGGAGACTCAATGAAGTCATCAAGTGAATCATCCCTTGAGATTAGGGCAGAAAGTATCTAACGTATACCCTCTAAATGTCACTAAGGTCTATGTACAAGGGAGTTTTGGAAATCCTAGACATATACCAGTATTAAATATCTTATAGCAGTCCGAGCGTTGGTTGCCTCAGAGCCTTTCTTTTTTTACAAAAAGAGCTTAGTCGAATCAATTGTTATACAGTCATATAGAAGACTCAAGGAGTAGGAGTTTAACTACTTTAAAAGTCTTAGCATCCAAAAGTGATCAAGAGTCCTCAAGTCATATTCAGAACCTAAAAGTGAAGTTTCCCCGAAGCTTTCGTCATCCATAGCCTACATCTAAGACATGCCAAAAAGAAGAGAAAGAATAGGTTTTACATACCTATTTCAAACACATGCCAAGAGAGAGTTTCACATACCTCTTATGAGTTACTCTTTATCCCATTCGCCTCATCATCCTTTGAACCTATTCAACATGAAAGTAATACGAATATCAACCACTCTTAACTCTCCAACATCTTAGTATTCATGGAGCCAATTTCCTTGTTCGTCTCCCAATTAGTTCTTTAATTAGTTAAGGTGTTAACGAAAATTAGGCAGCACCTCCCCTACTCCCCTATAAGGTTCCCTATCAAAAATTCCAATTAGATCCCTAAACACTACATCCAACCAAAGACAACAACCTACAACATATATTTAAGCAATTCACACCAACAATATACAACATAAGCTCCAAATGACTCGCTCAAAATTACGATATCAAAATAGGGTGTCTAACCTTTATTTTGTAACACCTTTAATTATATGAAACGAGGGGTCATGTGGATGCAACCAAAAGCATACCTACCCCTTTTAGAACAAATTTAGGCCCTGCAACAAAACACCACACCCCTGCAGCAGCACTTCACAAGCACAACCCTTTACTTCAACGACAATTCAACTATAACGACTCCAACTTAGTTTATTTCGAACGTAAAGCATCTATATGATGTTTTCACATATATATCTACTTAAAAAACATATAATACACTTATTAACAATACCATAAACTCCAAATTAAGAGGAGAAACCTTACCTTACCAAATATTGGCCAAAACTCCAAATTGCAACTCGGAACTGCTCCAAATGTGCTGAAATTAAGTGGGCAGTTTATGTTCCTTCTCCGCTGCCCCAAATTAGAATTTTCGTTATCAAACACTATTATATAATTTTGGGACACCTGAAATAATTAATTCACTGAACGAAACTCGGAGGCTTACCTTGGCATCCCCCAAACCCGTAGCCCTCCTTTCCTTGTCCACAACGTTTTCCTTCAGCTTTCTCTTGTTTGTTCCAAGTGTAAAGCTGAAGTTATGGTTCCGTAGATATTTTAATATACATATATAAATATCCACATGGTTTAGGAATACCGTAGATAATTAATTTGCGGAGAAAAAGTTAGAAACCTACCTTAGTTTCTTCTAAACCATGGCTGCCTCCTTTTCTTTTCTCACATTTTTTCTTTCATTTTGGCTGCTGTTTTGGATAGAAAATGTGAATAAGATTCACTTAACATATAGATATATGTTGCCTTAGGGGGTGAAATGTGTCATCCCCTAAGGGTGACATGTGTTCAGCCCCAATTGGGTCAACACATATATGCTGCCAATAAGGGGCTGCCAGGTGGCGTGGGGTCCACCTTCCCCCAAATAGATGGGTCACCTAATTGAACCCAAGCAGGTGGGTCACCTTCTTGCTTGAGTTTCTTCCACGTATTATCCTCCATTAGCTTCCACGTGTCGTCTTTTTTCATTCCTTGTGGGTTCGTAATCTCGTCCTTTTTAAGAGCGTATGTAATCCATGTTACATAAGATTGGTATGTACTCAATAGCTCAAGTATGTAAGACTTTTAATTTAGTAGCTTACGTAGGTAAGTCGAGTCCTACATCTCTTCACTTGGCCTCCAATTCCTTCCGGATTCTTATGACTGTATTTCCAACTTTCTCTACTATGGGGTATCACATTCTCCCTTCCTTAGAGTCATTTGATAGTGTCGTAGCGTATCCATCTCATATTATAATGTCTAAGGAACTTATGAGATATTGTGAGTTTAAAAGTGTGGGGTGTAACATCCTTCTCCCCTTTAGAATATTCGTCCTCAAATGTTAAACAAAACTTCTCTTAGCACCTTATACAAATCGTAGGGAGATTCTTTATTGTATCTATAACACATACTTCTATATAAGTACTTAATATATGAGTTTCAGGAGTTGGGGCTACCTGCAGACATCGGGAATAGGTGCGAATACTTGTGTTTCATGCATCCTCTTTCTGGTTTTGGTTTTGCCATAGTATCTTGACAGAAGGCACGTCTTTAGTCTACAATCTTCTAGTTTGCCAATCTAAGATGGCGATAGGTTGTTCCTCGCAGGATTCCATTTCTTAGATATCATCTATGGAATATACCATGGGTGGCTCATCAGTACCCTTGCGAAGCATCCCTATCTGCTGAACTAGGCGTATAGTTTCCAAATAAGGTGGTAAGCTCAACTTACCGGCCACTTTGCCTATCTTATGAGCAACTTGATACCGTCTAATGTATTTTGGGTTAAGTTTTCTTTTCTGGGTGACCTTGTTATGAACATACAATCATCAATTTGAATTCTATATGTTGATGGCGATTATCTGTATATCATTTTTGCTTACTCTGTGCAGTTAGCCAATAGCTTTCTTAATCCTGTCAGGGCCTTTTTAGCTTAGTCTTTTTAACATCGACCCATCTAATAGGGAAATTACACGTCTTGCTCTACCAGTCTTGTACGGGGCTATTGGGATACTAGAGTAGTAATTATTATTGTAGGAACTTGATAAGTGATTGATAATCATCCAAGCTACCTTTGAATTTAACAACACCAGCTCATGACATATATTATAGCTTTCAAGTGGTACACTTTAGCCTGTTCATCAGGTTTAAGGGAAAGTAGTGTACGAAGACTTATGTGTCTTCCCAATTTCTTTGCAGATTGATTCTCGGTAGTTAAATCTAACTTGGGCTCTTTCGTCTAGGATAATAGCTATGGGGACTCCGTAAGGTCCTACCACTCTTTTACCTTATAATTTTACACCTTCTCGGCTGAGTAGGTACCCTTTAATTCAAGGAGCATAGGCTAATATCATTAATCCCTAGGTAATATTACCTCCAAAGTCATCTATCGATGAAGTGCGAAGTAAGTCTTGCAGCCCTGGTAATATTGTGGAGTTTTCGACCTCATGTATTACTTCCTATCTTCCGTAAATGACATCAACTGGTACCCTTACCTTTTGGGTTTTGCTGTTTTACCCTCTCATTAACATGTACTATGTTGAAGAACTGTGGCATTCGAGTGTGTCGTTAGTTAGTAATTAGCTAATCCTTCTTGTCTTGCTTAAGTCCTTTTTTACAATACCCTTAATATAACGTATAGCACTCTAGGAACATAATCTCTTGTCATTTATCCGCCACTAGTTCAGATTCGTCCATCTCACGCGACCACATCTGCACTATCATACTAAATTCCACCAGAATTTAGAAGTTAAGCGTGCTTGGGTGAGAGAAATATTGGGATGGGTCACCTCATTGGGAAGTCCTCATGTCGTATTTCATGGTAATCCTTGCAATAATGTGTAGGGCACTCAACTTAGCCAAAAATTTATCTTAGCATCGTCTCACTAGTCTTTATGTGTTGTCTTGCCCTTTTCTCTATTATATTGCAACAGATATAGGGGTAGATCTTTAGTTCAACTATGATCATGTCCCTTTTTGGTTATTTTGGTTTAACTCCTCCTATTGTGTTCACCCCTTTTTGTATGCACCCATTCATTAGGGTTGGCTACTGAGTAGCGCTAAAGTTCATTCATATAGTGACCTTAAGAGCCACTTGAGTTCTATCTATCATTAGCTTGTATAGTATTAAAGGAATTTGACATATAAGCTTGTCAATCCTATATATATATGAGTTGAGATCCTGAGTTGATATTGATGTTTTCTTGATGTTTGTTTCATCCGACCATTTTACATACTCGTACATTCCACGTGCTGACGCCATTTGGCCTGCATCGTTTCATGATGCAGAGACAGGTACTAGAGATCATTAACTGGCACTTCATTGAAGATCCACATACACTCTTCGCTAGTTGGTGAGTCCTCCTAGTTTCCGGAGGATGTTGAGCTTTCTTGTATAGTTTTGTTATCCTTTCCTTCATTTTGATAGTTGGTAGCCATGGGCTTGTCATTGGCACCTTCTAGACTTTGATAGAGGCTTCATAGACTAGAGTGTGGGAAGGTTGGACTTTTATTTTTGAGAAGTCTTATAATAACTGTTTTGATGAGTTGATAGTAATTGGCCCTCTGCCCTTATATTATGAATAGTGTGTCTGTGATTGAGTCTTTTTCTGAGTGAATATGAATGGATGATAGTGTGACTGAATCAGGTGGGTCTCTTGAAGGTCAAAAATGGCTTTCGTGTGCCGGTTACGCCTAGGGTACCCTCTCGGAGTGTGACAAACATGGTATCAGAGCATAGAGTTCAAGAGTCCTAGGGAGTCTATGAAGCCGTGTCTAGTAGAGTCTTTCTTATGGGTGTGTTGTGCACCACACTTATAAGTAGGAGGCTATAGGACATTAGGAATTGTTCCACTTCTTTCATACTCTGAATTCGTGTGATAGAGTTAAACTCTATAAAAATCCTTTCTAATTCGTGCATTTACACGTTACAGATAATGCCTCCTAAAAGCATGGCTAGCCAAAGAAATGTTGATAAAGCTGAGATGCCCCAATCATAGGTATGCCTAGCAAGGGCTAGAGGCTGACCTGCGTGATACTCGGAGGCACCTCAAGTGCCAGCTACTCCACCTACACCCACATCAGAGTAGAATTTCGAGGGGCAATTACAATACTCACACAATTAATGGCTGTCTGGAATGGTAACCAGAGTTCGCCGACTCTTAGCTCTAGTTCCCAAAAGTAGTCTGCTGCTACTAGAATTAGAGACTTTCTGAGGATGAATCCGCCAGCATTCACGGGTTCTAAGGTTGATGAAGACCCCTAAATTTTTATTGATGAGATGTGGAAAATCCTGAAAGCTATGCATGCTACATAGGTTGAGGGGGTTGAGTTGGTGTCTTATCAACTCAAGGATATGGCAAACATCTGGTATAACTAATAGGAGCAAGGTAAGGGTGAGGATGATGAATCTGCTAGGTGGGATGAATTTGAGGGAGCCTTTCTTGACCACTTCTTTCCCCGAGAATTGAGGGAAGCGAAAGTGGAGGAATTTATGAATCTAAAACAGGACGGTATGATTGTTAAGGTGTATGGCCTGAAGTTCATCCAGCTGTCCAGGTATGCTCCAAAAATGATCTCAGATGTGAGGTCAAAGATGAGGAAGTTCATCTCCGGATTAGGGAGGCATGTGAAGAGGGAATACAAAGCAGCATTGTTGATCTCGAATATAGATATTTCCAGATTAATAGTGTATGCTCAATAGGTGGAGGATGAGAAGAGGAAAGATAGAGAGGAGCATCTAAGCAAAAAGCTAAAATCAGCGAGCTATGAGAATGAACAAAAGAAAATCAAGGGCAACAGGTCCTTCTTCCAGAAGAGGCCTTCCAACTATGCCTCATCCATCGCCAGTTCACCTATACCGCAGAACAGGTATGATTGGCAGGGACAGAGTCGCCAAAATCTCAGACCCCAGGGTTCTCAATCCCATGCTAGCGTAAGTTAAGGCTCGAGAGAGATGACACCATGCGGCAAGTGTGGTATGCTCTACTTGGGAGAATGCAGAGCGGGAAGGGTTGGTTGTTATAAATGCGGCCAAATGGACCATTTTCAGAGGGAGCGTTGAATAGGGGGAAACAGAGCCCAACATTCTACCACTGCACCACCGGCTAGAGGTAATCAGAGGGGCACTACTTCCAGCACCAGTGGAGGTACAAACCATTTATATGCCATGGGTATTCGCCAAGATCAAGAGAACTCTCCAAACATCATAACGGGTATGATTCGAGTCTCTTCTCTTGACTGTTATGTTTTGATGGATCCGGGTGCCACACTATCCTTTGTAACTCCTTACGTGGCTAGTAAATTCAATAAAATTCCTGAATGCCTCCTTGAGCCTTTCAGTGTAGCTACTCCGATCGGTGATTTTGTCTTCGCTAAGAGAGTCTATAGAGATTGCACTGTGTCAATTCATCATAGGGATACTTTGGCCGACCTAGTTGAGTTGGACATGGTTGATTTTGATGTGATCCTTGGCATGGACTGGCTTTATGTCTGTTATGCCTCTATTGATTGTAGAACTCAGGTTGTCAAGTTCAAATTATCGAACGAAGCTGTCATAGAGTGGAGGGGTAGTCCTATTATGCCTAAGGGTAAGTTTATTTTTTTACCTTAGGGCTAGGAAACTAATCTCAAAAGGGTGTATCTATCACATTGTCCGAGTGAAAGATGGCAACGTTGAGTCTCCATCTCTCGAGTTGGTCCCGATTGTCAATGAGTTTCCAAACGTCTTTCCCAAGGATCTTCCTGGAGTCCCTCCTGATAGGGAGATCGACTTCGAGATTGATGTTCTTCCTGATATCCAGCGTATCTCAATCCCTCTATATAGAATGGCTCCAGCTGAGTTGAAAGAGTTAAAGGACTTGTTAGATAAGTGATTCATTAGGCTGAGCATCTCACCATGGGGTGCTCCCATCCTATTTGTGTGAAAGAAAGATGGATCCCTTAAGATGTGCATTGATTACAGGCAGTTGAACAAGGTCACCATAAAGAACAAATACCCTCTCCCTAGAATAGATGACTTATTTGATCAACTCCAGGGTGCCACTTACTTCTCAAAGATAGACCTGAGATCCGGCTACCACCAGTTGAAAGTGAAGGAGTGCAATATTCCAAAGACAGCGTTACGGACCCGTTATAGCCACTTTGAATTTTTTGTCATGCCCTTTGGATTGACTAATGCCCCTATAGCTTTTATGGATCTCATGAACCAAGCGTTTAAACCATATCTTGATATGTTTGAGATTGTATTCATAGATGATATTTTGGTTTACTCCAAGAATGAGGAGGAGCACACCCACCATCTTAGAGTCATCTTGCAAACTCTGAAGGACCAGGTATTGTATGCAAAGTTCTCTAAATGTGAATTTTGGCTTGTATTAATGGCTTTCCTAGGCCACATTGTATCTGGAGATGGTATTCAGGTTGACGCTCAGAAGATTAAAGCAGTGAAGAATTGGCCCAAACCCACATCCCCAATAGAGATAAGGAGTTTCTTGGGTTTGGCAGGCTATTATCAAAGGTTTGTAGAGGTATTCTCATCCATATCATCACCATTGACTAAGTTGACCCAAAATAAAGCTAAGTTCCAATGGTCCGATGCTTGTGAAGAGAGTTTCCAGAAATTAAAGACCAAGCTAACCACTGCTCCTGTCCTGACTTTGGCCGATGGAATAGAGGACTTTATGATCTACTGTGATGCATCTAAAATTGGGTTGGGCTGTGTACTGATGCAGAGGGGAAAGGTGATAGCCTATACTTCAAGACAGCTTAAGGTTCATGAGAGGAACTACCCAACTCATGACCTCGAGCTGGCAGCTGTGGTGTTTGCGCTTAAAATTTGGCGCCAATACTTGTATGTAGTGCATATTGATGTTTTCACCGATCACAAGAGCCTGCAATACGTCTTTAGCCAGAAGGAACTCAAATTGAGACAAAGGAGATGGCTCGAGCTACTCAAGGACTATGATATGAGCATCCTCTACCATCCAGGTAAAGCTAATGCTATTGCTGATGCTCTTAGCAGGTTGTCTATGGGTAGCACTGCCCATGTGGAGGAGGGAAGGAGGAAGTTGGCGAAGAAGGTACATATATTAGTCCGATTAGGAGTTCGACTAGAAGAGAACAATGAAGGTGGAGTTACTATTCAGTTTGGGTCTATATCCTCACTTGTGGCAGAGGTAAAGCAGAAACGAGACCGATATCCCGTCCTTCCCCAATTGAAGGGAGTTGTTCACAAACAAGAGGTAATGGTTTTTACAAAAGGGGGATATAGTGTGTTGAGGTACCAAAATAGATTGTGTGTGCCTAATGTCGATAATGTTCGAGAGAGGAATATGGCCAAAGCGCATAGTTCTAGATACTCTATTCATCCGAGCTCTACGAAAATGTAGCATGACTTGAGGGAAATCTATTGGTAGAGTGGGATGAAGAGAGATATTGCGGAATTCGTTTCCAAGTGCCTGAATTATCAACAGCTGAAGGTTGAGCATCAAAGGCCATGTGGTTTAGCCCAAAACATAGAGATTCCGGAAAGGAAGTGGGAGATGATCAACATGGACTTTGTTACAGGGTTGTCGAAGTCCCGTAAGCAATATGACTCGATCTGGGTGATTGTGGATAGAATGATGAAATCAGCTCACTTCTTGGCAGTTAAGACTACTGACACCGCAGAAAATTATGCAAAGTTATACATTCAAGAGATCGTCAGATTTAATGGAGTCCCCTTCTCCATCATCTCAGACAGAGGAGCTCAATTCACTTCCCAATTCTGGAAATCTTTTCAGAAGGGACTAGGTTCAAAGGTGAACCTTAGTACAACCTTTCATCTCCAGACAGATGGCCAAGCTGAGCGCACCATTTAGATGTTGGAGGATATGTTGAGAGCTTATGTACTTGACTTCAAGGGGAATTAGGATGATCACTTACCTCTCATAGATTTTGCCTATAATAATAGCTATCATGCGAGCATTCAAATGGCTCCTTATGAAGCTTTGTATGGGAGGAGGTGTAGATCACCAATTGGATGGTTTGAGGTCGGTGAAGTTGAGTTGATTAGACCCGATTTTGTTCAACAAGCCATCGAAAAGGTGAGAGTTATTCAAGACAGGCTAAGGACAACCCAAAGCCGCCAAAAATCTTACACCAACGTGAGGAGGAGAGACTTGGAGTTTGAGGTGGATGATTGGGTATACTTGAAAATATCACCCATGAAGGGCGTCATGAGTCTTAGTCCTCCATATATTGGTCCTTACCGGATTTTGAGGCGGATTGGGAGTGTTGCTTATGAGTTGGAGTTAACTTTAGAGTTATCATCTAATCATCCGGTGTTTCACATTTCGATGTTGAAAAAGTGCTTAGGCAATCCCTCGTTGGTAGTCCCTATTGATAGTATTGGAGTTAAGGATATCTTATCCTATGAAGAAGTTCCAGTCCAAATTCTTGATCGCCAAATTCGCAGGTTGAGGAACAAAGAGATCGCCTCAGTCAAAGTCTTGTGGAGAAACTAATTTGTTGAGGAAGCCACATGGGAAGCGGAGGAAGCTATGAAATCTAAATATCCCCATTTATTCGTGCCAACCGACGAGAATGTTGAAGGTAATGTCCATTTCCTTGACTTAAATTTGTTTGCGCATTTTGAGTTTGATTGGTAATTATTTGAGAAATTTATTGGTTGATTGACTGAGTTCTGATTGTGATTTGTACCCCGAGTCCATTCTTAGTTGCTCATCATTCGAGGATGAATGATCCCAAGGGAGAGATAATGTAACACCCCTCAATTTTTTTCCCTAAGGTTTGGACCTTCCTTGTACACGTGTAGGGTCTAACTCAATTATTTTGAAGTATATACTTGAGTTAAGATGATTCCCTGAGAAATTGAAGTGTTAGAGGCGATGTGGGGTCACAGAGGACCCTTAGGACCAAGCTAAGTCCAAAATGGTTCATCGTGGCTACATTAGGATAAGTTCGTGTATGGGGTCGATTTCTAATGACCCTATCTTTTGAAAGACGATGATTTAGGTGGCCCACGACCTATTAAATTAAAGTTCGTTGAGTTTTCTTTCTAACGCCACCAAGAATGTACATTTTGGAGTTTGGAGTCAAAAGATATAACGATCCTAAGATGAACTAGCACGACAGGAATTTCATTTTTAGGCCAAGGTTGCAACTGTTGGGGAAATAGCCTTGGCACTGTAAGGGCGCGACGCACCACTATCACGCCAGAAACATGCCTCAGTAGTTTGGTCCTTGGCGTGATGCTCTACTATTGGGTAGCAGAGTTTTTCAAGACTATTTTCTAGAACCCAGAAAACTTGGACTTGGCGCTATAAGGGCGTAGCGCGCCACTATCATTCCAAGAACATGCCTCAGTAGTTTGGTCGTTGGCGCAGCGCGCTACTAAATGTTGTGTAGCTTTTAAGGTGTAATCGACCTGGCGCTGCAATGGCGTGATGCATTCTTGATGTTTGTTTTATCCGGCCATTTTACATACTCGTATATTCCACGTACTGATGCCATTTGGCCTGCATCATTTCATGATGTAGAGACAAGTACTAGAGATCATCAACCGGTGCTCCGTTGAAGATCCACATATACTCCCATCTAGTTGGTGAGTTCTCCAGTTTCCAGGGGATGTTGAGCTTTCTTGTATAGTTTTGTTGTCATTTCCTTCATTTTGATTGTTGGTAGCCATGGGCTTGTCATTGGAACCTTCTAGACTTTGATAGAGGCTTCATAGACTAGAGTGTGGGAAGGTTGGACTGCTATTTTTGAGAAGTCTTATTATAACTATTTTGATGAGTTGATAGTAATTGGCCCTCGTCCCTTATATTATGAATAGTGTGTCTATGATTGAGTCTTCCTCTAAGTGAATATGAATGGATGATAGTGTGACTGAATCAGGTGGTTCGCTTAAAGGTCAGAAATGGGCTTTCGAGTGCCGGTCACATCTAGGGTATCCTCCTGGGGCATGGCATTATACTTTTATCCGCTTATACCTTTCTCTATGTCTCTATGCCTAGTTTTAAGTTCATCCAGTCTCCTTCCCCAGTCTACATGGTACTGTAGCATGTCCCCATCTTTTTGTATTTTTTTGCCAACCTGATTATCCACATACAGAACCTTGGCTAAATCACAAAGCGACTAGAACCTTTCCATACCTAGTGCGACATCTTTTCTATTAATCTGTACTTAAGTAATGGGACCCATGGAACAACTCGCCCAAGGCCACATTCTACTTATCCTTATAAAAGTTAATATACATTTGTAGCCATTCTAAATTTTCTTTTAACTAGGCAACATTTGTATTCCGATATTCATTGTCCAAGGTTCTCTTGGAGTAGTGTCTTTCCCAATATATATCCTTTGTTTCTTGGGATGAATTGAAGTTGTGCCATTTATTCCTTAAGTTTTCCATCTTTGTCTTTTAAGAGTTCCACAATTTATGGGGCGATGTTATGTACACACTTCATTCCTTTGTATCTTAAGCTCCATGCTCTTATTGCGTTCTCAACACAGGCTTTTAACTTAGTCAACGTATACTAAGTGTGCCTTACTAGTGATCCTACTTTATCCCTGTATAATTGTATCACACCGTTTAATTTATACTTACATATCCTATTTTTAGTTCGCACTCACATTCAGTTCCTGATATTTCTTTGAGGTGCTTCTGTCTGAATCTGTTTCCCTAATTAGTCGGTGGAGAACTATAAACTGTTATCGTAACCCATTTTCAAACCATTATTGGAAGAAACCAGAATCTCTGAAATATCACACTGCTTCGTTTAATATTTAACCTACCTGGTCTTATTCTAAGTTTATCCTCGAGTTATGAACAACTTATCTAATTTACAATTAGGAGTTGGGGGCTTGGTACTTTGAAAATGAGTGAAGCTCAATTACTGGACATCTTCCTTTTCAACTTGAGCTTTTTTTTTCTACAGCATAACTATGGCTGAAGATACTGTGGTCTGAACTGTACTGCTCAGATAGACTTTTGTTTCTCCGAAATAAACTTTCTTAAGTAAAAAGGGTGTCCTTTATCTATGACCTGAAGAATACCTCTTACAGCTTTAATTTAGCATAATATGGGTACTTAGTATCAATTTCTAAGACATGTTATAAAGCTATGTTTTATTCCCTTTTCCTTGTTCTTGGAAAATTTCGGCAGAGTTTCCTCTATACTCGTTACTGATCCCAAAACCTGCACATAGAAAATACCAACAATTCCTCACAGGGCCAACACATATATATATTCGTATCATATCACAGCCACAATGGGCTTTCAATATCACCTCATATCGCAGCCATACAGGGCTTTCAATATCAACAATAGTATAAAAATAATGGACTTACCTCGTATGTCAAACTCCGAACTGCATCTGTTGCACTTCCTGTCTACTTTTCCTTTCAGTTTTTTTTTACTTTACATTTTAATCACATATCAATACCTTTCCCCACAGATATCTTTCGCGCCTTTACTTACCTGTGTGCTTCGTAACTCTCCATGTCGTCAATTACTTCCTTCTATCGACGTTATTCTTCTACTAAAATCTAAAGATAGTATAAGGAGATTTCCTATGACTCAGATCGATAACATGATATCGGATGTGAAGGGAAAGGAAACATCCTAAATGCCCTGTAGTTTCTTGTTTATAGATGTGGCGCGCAACACGTTGATAATCAACACTCTATTAGACACGGTGTGTAGACAATCCAAGGACGAACTGCTCTAATACAACTTTTGTCACGATCGAACCCCGTAGGCCGCGACTGGGGTCCGACCTAGACCCCTTGTATACCTAAGTATCAGCTGTGGTCAAATTGAACTGTAAATAAAACAATATCATGTGACAGATCCCCATTAGGCGATAACATTTTCATAAACTTGTAGCCATTTTCATTTGTATCATATCATGAAAGGGCATGTAAGTCGACAAGGCTATCATAACATAATAACATATACCATACATCATGTAGACCCAGCTGAATCAAACTGATATACACAACTCACATATACATGTCTACAAACTTCTAACAATATCAATGATAACATATAGCGGGATAGGGCCCCGCCGTACCCCTGAATAGACAAAACAGTTCTATATATATATGGTCAGTACCAAAAGCTAGGCTCTGATACAATGGAGCCTTTTCCAGCTGAGTTGAGATAAATACTAAGCTGACGGGCTCCAAAACCTATATTTGTACATACGGGCATGAACGCAGCCCCCATGTAAAAGGGGGTTCAGTACGACAAATGTACTGAGCATGTAAAACATAACACATTATGACTAGAGGCATATCTAAAATAGAGAAGCAAGGGATAAAGTATCAAATCAGAAACCTGTACCTAGAAAAGTAAAATCATGCATGCTCAAATTTTCAATATAGCCGGCCTTATTAGAGATCTGGTGAATTATATCTGTAGTACGATCATATCCTTATTACAACACATCATCATATCATCATATATATGCATACGTACCCGACTCTCTACTGAGGGCGCAATGAACAATGCAGTGGATTGTGCACGATTACTATTCTCGGCCCAAGTGCGATAAAAGAAGTGTTATAGTATAAATGAGTAGAGTAGTGAGAAACAAAATACAGTTTAAATCATTAACGGAGACTCAATGAAGTCATCAGGTGAATCATCCCTGGAGATTAGGGCAGCAAGTATCTAACGTATACCCTATAAATGTCACTAAGGACTATGTACAAGGGAGTTTTCAAAATCCTAGACATATACCAGTATGAATGTCACTAAGGACTATGTCAGAGCCTTTCGTTTTTTTACAAAAAGAGCTTAGTCGAATCAATTGTTATACAGTCATATAGAATACTCGAGGAGTAGGAGTTTTACATACAGATGTCAAAAATATGCCAAGAGAGAGCTTCACATACCTCTTATGAGTTACTCTTTATCCCGTTCGCCTCGTCGTCCTTTGAACCTATTCAACATGAAAGTAATATGAATATTAACCACTCTTAACTTTCCAGCATCTTAGTATTCATGGAACCTATTTCCTTATTTGTCTCCTCAACTAGTTCTTTAATTAGTTAAGGTGTTAAAAAAAATTGGGCATCACCTCCCCTAAAATGCGGCCTATTGAAATTTCCAATTAGATCCCTAAACACTACAGCCAACCAACAACAACAACCTGCAGCATATTAAAATAGGGTGTCTATCCTTTATTTTGTAACACCTTTAATTATACGAAATGAGTGGTTATGTGGCTGCAACCAGAAGCACCCCCTACCCCTTTTAGAACAAATTTATGCCCTACAACAAAACACCACACCCCTGCACCAGCACCTCACAAGCACAACCCTTTACTTCAATGACAATTCAACTATAACGACTCCAACTTAGTTCATTCGGAACGTCAAGCATGTTTATGATGTTTTCACATATCCATCTACTTAAAAAACATATAATACACTTATTAACAATACCATAAACTCCAAATTAAGAGGAGAAACCTTACCTTACCCAAAATTGGCCAAAACTGCCAAATTGCAACTCGGAACTTCTCCAAACCTGCTGAAATTGAGCGGGTTGTTTATGTCCCTTCTACGCTGCCCCAAATTAGAATTTTTGTTATCAAACACTATTATATATCTGTGGGAAACCTCAAATAATTAATTTACAGAATAAAACTCAGAGGCTTACCTTGGCAGCCCCCAAACCTGTAGCCATCCTTTCCTTGTTTCCAACGTTTTCCTTCAGATTTCTCTTGTTTGTTCTGAGTGTAAAGCTGAAGTTATGATTCCGTAGACATCTTAAGATACATATATACATTTCCACATGGTTTAGGAACACCGTAGATAATTAATTTGCAGAGAGAAAGTTAGAAACCTACCTTAGTTTTTTCAAAACCATGGCTGCCTCCTTTGCTCTTCTCACGTTTTCCTTTCTTTTTGGCTGCTATTTTGGACAAAAAATGTGACTAAGAGTCACTTAACATATAGATATATGTTTCCTTAGGGGGGTGACACGTGCCAGCCTCTAAGGGTGATACGTGTTCGGCCCCAATTGGGCCAACACATATATGTAGCCAATAAGGGGTTTCCATGTGGCGTGGGGTCCACCTCCCTCCAAGTAGGTGGGTCACCTACTTGACCCCAAGAAGGTGGGTCACCTGCTTGCTTGAGGTGCTGCCACATGTCACTCCTTCATTGGCTGCCACATGTCGTCTTTTCCCCTTTCTCGTGGCTATGTAAGCTTGGCATATCCTGAAGTAGCTCAAGTATGTAATACTTATATGTTAGTAACCTATGTAGGTAAGTCGAGTCTGACGACTCATCACTTGGCCTCCAATTCCTTTCGGATTCTTATGACTCTATTTCCATCCTTCTCTACTATAGGTTATCACATTCTCCCTTCCTTAGAGTCATTTGACAGTGTCATAGCGTATCCGGCTCACATGATAATTTTTAAGGAACTCATGAGACATTTTGAGTTTAAAAGTGTGGGGTTAACATTATAGCTATAGATTTGATTCATTAGAAAGTGTAAGCCCTTGTGAGCATGTTAAAAGTGTGTGGTTAACTCGCGGACTTGCTTGCCTCCGCATCGTGAACCTGGCAATGGTTTTTGGCCGAATTTATTTTTTAGTAAGGTCACTTTAGACTTTTCCCTAATTGTTATCTAGTTAACCTAGATGTTTTTAGGACATTATTCAACTCTATAAATTGAGCTAAACATCTAACTCTATTCATTCTTCTATAATTCACCTACTCAAATATTTCTCTTTCTACAAAAGACTCTCAAGGGCTCCATTGAAAACTTCAAGTAAATTCACTTAAGATATTCATCAAAATTCTCAAGTTCTTCCAAATTATTTGGTGTTCTCACTTAAGGTATGTGGGTATTGATTCATGGATTCTTTCATCCATGAAGCCCAATTAACTTTTTAAGGTTTTCTATCAAATTAAAGTATGATATTTTATAGGTTTTATGATCTCTATTCCTATTGCATGAATTATGATTCAAAGTATGATCATTAGTCTATTTTGATATAAATTGATGGTTATTGCATTAAATTGAAGATTTTTTTCATGAATTCTCCCATTTTAATCTCTAGAGTTCATGATGTAAATTATGATTATTTTCAATTGTACTTCCAAAGGTATTATCGTTATGAATTATCTATGTGCTGATATAAAGTTTATGATCATGCATTTTTTAAAGTCAATTACATGAATTTCAAAGTCAATTGATTATGCAATTGAGTTCTACTATAAGTTCAAGGTATGAATTTCATGCAAGTTATAAAGTAAGGTGACTTAGGGCCCTATGTGGTGACCTAAGGCCTAAAAGGTAAATTAGGGCCCTATGTGGTGACCTAAGGACTAGCGATATGAATTATACAAATATGATTGTAATGATGAAAGGACAATTCTCACATTACAAGTATGTTATGAAAATGAGCTACTCTATGATTTAAAACCTATGATCATGACTATGATATATCTAATTATGATTTCTATGCTATGCATGTATTCTGTGGGATTTGACATAGCACCGAGTGAACTTAAGGGTGGGGCCCTAACAAAATCCTTAGTAGCAGCCTCATGTACCATAAACTATGTACCACCATAGGTTGCCTTCATGGCCTAGCTATTGGATCCACATATAGCGTATGTATGACCCGCCTAGCGGGGTAGAATCTACCTTGGCAGGTAGATTCCCCTTTTTCTTCATTGTATTGGGAGACAATGGGATTCCATGTTATAGATCACATGGTCTTATTGTCAGTTATGGTTCATATTCCATATATGTATGATATCTTATGTATGCTATGATTTTAAATTATGGTTTTTAAATGTTTGGTCATATGATTTTCTCATAACTTTACTTACCTCATCTTATCATGTGATTTACTTGACCATTGCATTTCATGATTTATGTTGCATGTAATTCCCTCATACTTAGTACATTCTAATGTACTAATGCATACTTTTTACCTACATTGTCTCATAATGTAGGGGTTGAGGTTGAAGATCATACTTATCTATTTGGCTAGTTAAGTTATTCTATCCAGCAATGTTTGTTGTGAGTCCTCATTTATCGAGGACTAGTTATTGAATTAGTTATTATTTTCAAAGACTTTTACTATGTTTTATATTAAGGGTGAGATAGGGACATGTCTTAGTCCCTGCCCATATTCATGAGTAGAGGTATCTAGTTGGACAAATGTTTCGAGTTTATTTGGCCATGTGACATTCTTAAATTTCTATTCATAGTTTAGACTATCTTATGATGTTTCTTCTTTTACTTTACATTATGTATGCTTATGATATGTACAAGATTGATTGGATCCCTATAGGGGGTTTCAATCATTGTGTTATGACTAGACCCTAGGTCGAGTCGTGACACATTTCTATTCCTATATCGAGTCGTGAGTAAATTGTTAGCTTGGTCAGCATTTGAGGATTAATGATCGCAAGGAGGAGATATTGTAACACTCCGTACCATTCTAACTTTAGATCAATCTCAAAGAGCCATGAGAAAGTAAGAAGGTAATCATTGACCAATGGCCATGAGTGGCACCTATGATCCGTAGGAAGAACTATAAGTCATAGGTGGGCATTAGTAGGTCACCACAAGACATAAAAAAAGTTGAGCTATTAGGAACCTTCTAAGAGTGTCTTCTATGGCCCATTAAAGTTTCTACGGACCATAGGAAGGATCTGTAGAAAAGGTCCAAATGCCCACTCAAAAGCCCATTCCACATGCCCGAGTTACGATCCTTGAAAGGTTCTACAAAGAGTAGAAAGGACTAATTGATCCAATAAAATAATTTTTGTAGCTACTAGGATTGTCACCAAGATCCTACGACCAAGATCTAAAACTCGAAACAATTTATACAATCCTTAGAGGAGGATCTATAGACCCCAAGCGTAAGTCCTTCAATGAGATCCTACAAGTGATTCCCATGAGCTGTGATAGGGTCTACGATCCTTAGAAAGAGTACATATACCTAATGAATCAAGTACCAATGAATTCAAATTTTGGACCTTGGTCCTATGGTTGGCCTTCACGGTTGACCCATAGATGACCCCGATGTAATTTTAATGAGGCATAAAATTATCTTTTTCCACCTTTCCCAAACTAAAACTCAGATGTTTTGGGACTAATATATGTCCCTTATCCATAACCAATGATGTTTTTACCTTATTAACACTTCAAATATATTAAGAGCAATGATTGAACAGGAAAAAAGCTAGGGTTCAAGCGCCTAAGCCAAGTTCTTTGAGTTCGCATAGATTATCAATCTTTCAGGTGTGTAAGGTTAATTACAATGTTAGACTAAGTTTTTCCTCATGGCCTGCATCTTCATTTAGTAAGTATGAGTTTGAGTTTCAATCTCATAAGATTGAGTTTTAAGTTAATTATTGAATGTTTTATCAAATTCTCTGTATATTTATTTCTATTGTGATAATTCCCATGATTTGAGTTCTTGAATTATCATTCATATTTACATTCACATAAACTTTAGTTGAGTATTTGCATTTCTTAATTCTATGCATTATTTTGAGATAAAAGACTGATATATTTCATGTCTTAAATTTAGAAAGGAGTGTGAGCATATGCATGAGTAGAGAAATAGTTCATTCACTAATTTTGAGCATGATCATTGTAGAGTTTAATGATTTTGAGTATTACGCATTAATTTTGAGACTGAGATTCAGAAACTAAAAGTTATATCATATGTATTTACTGAGTTTGTGAAGTATAATTATTTTAAAGCAAAGATTTGAGTTGAGAACAGTTAAGTTAAACCGAGGAAAGTTTAATGAGACTAAATGAATTTTATTTTGATTACTTATACTCACTTGAGAATAGGAGCATAATAAATATATTTTGGGGTGTAATATTGTGCATTGATTTTGGGAAAGAGTTTAATACAACTCAAATCCCATAAACTACATAGCAAGTGTAGGATAGGATCATACCTTTGGTTTTGGTGACTCCTCACTTCAGTCCCTGATATGGACACTTATTAGATCCATGAGATGAGATTGTGTCTCTTACCCTTGGAAGTGTTTAGACGGCTGTGGCAATGGCAACAGTTCATTGTATCATCACAAGGCTTATAGTGATGGTTGTTAGTTAAAGAAACTTCCCAAAAAGTAAAATATTATATTTATATTGAGTTGCATTTACTTATTTATAATTTGTAAAGCATTATTCATATATTGCATGCTTTATTGAGTTGATTCATTTCAGTGTTGATTCCATTAAGTATACTTGAGTAAATTTCTTTTCAGCTATCTTACATACTGTACATTTCATATTCTGAAGCCATTTGGCATTGCATCATTTTGTTATACAGAAATAGATATTAGAAATTTGCAACAGGTGCATCGACGAAGATCACCTTCTATTAAGATTTTGGAGAGACCTCCTCACATTCAAGGAACTCCTTAATTTTCATTATTTTAGTTGGTATTTTTGTAGTATGTTGAGGTAATCATAGGCCTATTCTGGTACCTAGTCAAAGTCAGTTTTAGAGGCTTTATAGACAAAGATAGATTTAGAGTTTATTTAGGTTTATTTCCTGAGATTATTTGTTAAAACATTGAGTTACACTATGTTCAAAGTATTTTGAGCTTTTTTGGTTTAAGAAGTGATGTTTATGCTTTATATTTCCCATCGGAGTTTCTTATGGAGTCTTCTTTTGAGTAGTTAGTCAGGCCAAGGGTTAACTTGGGAACCAACAATGGTTTCTGAGTAACTGCCACATCTAGCATGTAGATTAGAGGTGTGATAATGTTTAAGTTCATTTGTGACTATTATAATCGAATTATCTTTTATCAAGATTTTATAGTTTTGAGACTATCTCCCGCTGACATTTACCTTTAATTATATGCTTTTCCATGTAATAATATGTATTCTAAGATGCTTACTTAGAGTCTTGAGCATGCTCTTTCATGCCATTTTATGTATGATAAGAGGCTTGGTTGGAGTCCCTAGGGATTGAAATAGTCATGTCATATCTAGGGTCTACCTTGGGTCATACAAAACTTGGTATAAGAGCAAAAGGTTCAAGAGTTCTAGGGTATATGACATACTACATTGAGTAGAGTGTTGTTCATGGGTGTAAAGCACTCCACATCTATGACTATGAGGCATTTAGGAAACTTCATTTCTTTCACCATTCTTATGTCATGCGATATAGTTGAACTCTCTAATTTTTCCTTCTAACTCTTGTTCGTTCTGATTACATAATCATATCTCCCCAAAGAGCCTATGTTAAAAGGAATTCAAATTCAACTAGAGATGAAGATCAGCAAGCTCCCCAAGTCCTAATGATCCTCTAGTCGAGCAAGTCTCAGATGCCAAACTCTGAGCTGCTTTTCAAGTGCATGTCCAAGTTATTCTAGAACAAGCCCATCATGAGGTAGTTTCTCCCATGAACCCAAATTTGGGTACGATGGTTACTAGAGATTAGGATTTCACATAGATGACCCCATTGGAGTTTATTGGTTCAAAAGTGGACAAGGATCCACAAGAGTTCATTAAGGCTATCCTCAAGATTATTAAAATAATTGGGTTAGTCCAATGGAGAAGGTGGACTTAGCAGCATACCAATTGAAGGGTGTGACCCAAATTTTGTTTCATCAATAGAAGGGTGAGAGAGCAAGCGATACAAGTTCCTTAGAATGAGTAGAGTTCAAAGATGCATTTCTTCACCATTTATTTCCCATTAAGTTAAGGGAGGAAAAAGTTCAAGAGTTCATCAATCTCAAGCAAGGTAACATGAGTATGATAGAGTATGCTTTGAAATCTATTCAATTGTCTATATATGCTACGTTCATATTCACTGACTCTAGAACTTGTATGAGCATGTTTGGATTAGGTGGTGAAATAGTGTAGAACCACCATATTGATCAAAGAGATGGATATTTTAAATTTGATTACTCATTCCTAGCAAATAGAGGAGGAAAAACTCAAGGAGAAGGTGAGGGAGTCGAAGAGGGCTCGAATGGATATTGGTGGCTACTCTTATCTGCAGCCGAGTGGTGATTCTTCTCACTCTAGGTTCGATGGAAATTGAAGGTCTTAGTTTCGAAAAAATTTCTCCAGTACGAATCCATTCATTACTTTGGGCCAAATGATGAACAAGGATCATGTGTCTAACCTAAACCTCAAGAAGATGGTTCTAGTGGATCTTCTATCTCCGTTTTCCAAAAGTGAGGCAAGAGTCATTTGGGAAAGTACCTATTTGGTACTGATGCATGATTTAGTTATGGAAAGACAGGACAAAAAGTGAAAGATTATGCTTCGATTTTTGACAATGGTAGAGATAGTCTGCAGACCTAGCCTAGTGCTTCTGATGGTCAGCACCAAATTAGATTATATGCTCTTCATTCTCGACAAGATATAGAAAATTCTCCCAATGTGGTCACTGATAAGCTATGAGTATTTTAGTTTGATTTTTATGCATTGTTAGATTCGGGAGCTACTCTATTTTCAGTTATTCCTTATCTTGCCATAAAATTTGAGGTTAAACCCAAAACCTTGCTAGATCCTATTTTGGTCTATACTTATGTTGGTTATTCAATTTTTACTAAATGTGTCTATAGAAATTATCCAGTCACAACTTTCCATAAATTTACTCACCTGATCTTGTAGAGCTTTATATGATCGATTTCGATATTATGCTTTGTATGGATTGGCATCATGTAGATTATACTTCTATTGATTGTAGAATCTGAGTTGTTAAGTTTCAATTTCCTAACAAGCCATTCCTATAATGGAAGGGTAGTAATTTCATGTTTAAGAGTCAATTCATTTCGTGCCTTAAAGCTCAAAAAATAATTTTTAAAAGTTGTATGTACCTTCTTATATGTGTTTGGGATATGAATTCTGAAGCACTTACCCTAGAGTAAGTTTTGATGGTAAATGAATTTTTGAATGTGTTTCCTGATGATCTTCTGGGTATCCCTCCTAAAAGGAAGAGAGAGATTGGTATTGATCTCCTCCTAATAACCAACATATCTATATCCCTCCTTATAGAATAGCTCTAGCAGAACTTAAAGAGTCAAAAGATATTTTAGATAAGGCCTTCATTAGGTCGAGTATCTCTCTATGGGGTTCTCATGTTCTTTTTGGATAAGGGTTTCACTAGGCCTAATATCACTTTGAATTTTTGGTTATGTCTTGAGTAACAAATGCTCCTCGACATTTATGGATCAGCTGAACAGGGTGTTCAAGCAATATTCAAACATGTTCTTCATTGAGTTCATTGATGATATATTGATCTATTCTCGGGGTGAGAGGACAACTTACCAAACGTATAGCATTCCCTCACGATAAGTATGTTAATAATTTGATGATTGTGTTGCAAGTTCTCAAGAATCATTAATTGCTTTCTATATTTAGTAAATATGAGTTTTGGTTGAGGTAGGTATCATTCCTTAGTCATATTATCTCTAGTGATGGTATTCAAGTTGAACCTAAGAAGACCCAGGTAGTGAAAAACTGGCCTAGACCTCTTCTTCCTGCAAACATTTAGAGTTTTTTCGGTTTAGATGATTATTATAAATGGTCTATGGAAGGGTTTTTCTTTATTCCTTTGTCTTAGACTACTTGTACTCTAAAAGGTTAGATTCCAATGTTCCAAAGCATGTGAGAGAGCTTCCAAGAGTTGAAAGATCGACTCACTTTAGCCCAATTTTTACTTTGTTGGAAGGATCTGATGGTTTTGTTGTGTATTGTGATGCTTCTAAAATTAGTCTTAGTTGCATTTTGATGTAAAATGGTAAAGTGATAGACTATTCTTCTAGGAAACTTGAGGTGCATGAAAAGAACTATCTGACTCGTGACTTGGAGTTAGTGGTGGTTGTGTTTGCCTTGAAGATTTTGAGACACTCTCTATAGTGTCCATTTTGATGTATTCACCGACCATAAGAGTTTGCAATGTGTATTCAAGCAAAAGTATTTGAACCTTTGACAAAGAAGATGGCTTAATTTATTGAATAATTATAACATAAGTGTTCTCTACCATCCAAGAAAGGCAAATATGGTTTTTGATGCTCTTTGTGAATTGTCCATGAATAGTGTTGCTCATATTAAAGAAGAGAAAAAAGAGTGTGATTTACATAGAGTATCTTATTTAGTTGTTTGCTTGGTTGATTCTTAGGATGGTTGTGTAGTGGTTCAAAATGGTTCAGAATTGTCCCTTGTGTCGGATCTGAAAGAAAAGCTAGATAATGATACGACTTTGGTTGAGTTAAAGAAGAAAGTTAGCAAAGAAGATATTGAGGCTTTCTCCCAAGGGGGAGATGGAGTTATTCATTATCAAGGCCAATTATATGTTCTCAATGTTGATGGCTTGAGTAAAATAATATTGTCCGAGGCTCATAGTTTTCGATATTCTATTCACCTGGGATCCACCAAGATATATCATGATTTGAAGGATGTTTATTGGTGGAATGACATGAAAAAAGATATTGCGGAATTTGTGACTTAGTCTCTGAATCATCAATAAGTGATGGTTGAGAATAAAAAATTAGGAGGTTTATCTCAAGATATTGAGATTCATTTTCAGATGTAGGAAGATTTGAATATGGACTTTATTATGGGTTTTCCTTGCACTCGTAGGCAACATGATTCACTTCGGATTGTTGTGGACCAAATGACTAAGTGGACATATTTTTCTTCCTATTAAGACTTCTTATTCAACCGAGGATTATGCTAGACTTTAAATTCAAGAGTTGGTTAAATTTCATGGTGTTTCATCATCTACCATTTTGGACCGAGGTACTCATTTATAGAGATCATTACAAAAGGGACTTGGTACTCAAGTTAAGCTTAGTATATTTATTGAACCTTAGATTGATAGTCATTTTGAGATGACTATTCAGACTTTGGATGATATGATGATAACTTATGTAATTGACTTCAAAGGAAATTGTGATAATCATTTAATGTTGATTGAGTTTGCTTAGAACAATAGTTATCATTTGAGTATCCAAATAGCTCCATTTGAGGCCTTGTATAGTAGGAGGTGTACATATTTGATTGGATGGTTTGATATTGGTGAGGTCACTTTGATAGCGCCCGAGTTGGTCTATCAAGATATGAAGAAAGTTTGACTCATTAAGGAGAGGTTGAAGAGCAGACAAAAGTCTTATACAGACGTGAGGAGAAAAGAGCTTAAGTTTAATGTTGATTATTGGGTTTACTTGAAAATCTCACCTTTGAAGGATGTGATATGTTTTGATAATAAATGGAAGCTTAGTCACCATTATGTAGGCCCATATCATATTTAGAGGTGCTACGAAAAGGTGGCGTAAGAGTTAGATTTACCTTTGGAGTTGGAATTAGTGCTTCCGATTTTGATAGGAGTTAGATTTAGCTTTGGAGTTGGAATTAGTGCTTCCGATTTTGATGTCTCCTTTTTGAAGAAGTGTATTGGTGATCCTACTTCTATTGTGCCATTGGAAAGAATTGTTGTGAATGAAAGTTTATTTTACGAGGAGGTTCCGATTGAGATTCTAGATTGTCAAGTCCTAAAGTTGAGAAATAAAAAAGTTGCATCCGTGAAGATTCTTTAGAGGAACCAATTAGTTAAGGGTGTTGCATGGGAGGTCGAAGCCTATATGATGTCTCATTATTCTAATCGCTTTCCCTCTATTTCATCTTGAGGTATTAAGTTTCCTCATGTTCACTCTTTCTAATAAATGTGTTTCAATCATTTTAATATTTTTGTATGCGTGCATGTTCATTAAATGAAATTTAAAGTCATGTTTTAACATGGGACTAATTACTCCTTCTTTTTATGCATTTTTATGGGTTTTTCCATTCATGTTTGGTTTCTAAAACTTTTTCCCTACTCTATCTATGCTAGCTTGAGTCTCATTCGAGGACGAATATTCCCATGGGGAGATATTGTAATGCCTCAAATGTTGGGAAGTTGATTTTGCAGGAAAGCTTGGAAAATTTGTGCAATTTGTTTTTCATGAGGTCCTTCATAGACCATATAAAGTTCCACGTTCCATGGAGACCACCCATGAAATGGCTACCAGGGAAGGGAACTTGGGATGAGTAATGACAAACTATTATACGACTCGTACTAATCTTTATAGACCGAAGGAAGGTCGATATAAAATATACTTCAGGCAACCGAGTATCATACTCCTTACGAGCTCCTATATGGATTGTGGGGATTTACATGAGCCGTAAAGTGTCCCGTACAAGTCATTTCTAGAAACAAATTTCCCCTCCCATTCTCAATCCCCTTCACGAATCGTGAGCATTTTTCTGGGTAGTTGTATTCTTGCTAGAACTCTTTCCCTAGTCTATTCATGCTAGATTAAGTCTTATTCGAGGATGAATATTTCCAAATGGGAGATATTATACCACCTCGGAAGTTGGGAAGTTGAGTTGGAAAGAAATCTCAAGAAATTTGCAAGTTGGTCATTCACCAACCGTATAAAGGTCAACGATCTATGGAGACCACTCATGAAAGGGCTAATAGGGAAAGGAAATTGGGTTAAGTTATGATATACCATTGTCTTATTCGTACTAAGCTTCACAGACTATAGGGAGGTCATATTAATTAGGCTTCAGGAAACCAGGGATCATACTCCATGCTTGCCCCTATATAGTCTGTGGAGTGTTACACGAGCCGTAGAGTGGACCATAGAAGTCCACTTCCCAAAAGAAGTTTCACCTCCCATTAATGAGCCACTTCATGTATCATGATGGATTGTTCGACCTGTATAACCCTTAGTATAAGATTTCCCCCAAGATCCCAGGATCTACCCCTTTCTACGTCTGTGGAAGCTTGTGCGGGCTGTGTAAGGTTCCGTCTAAGGCGTCGTTTCCATTTATTTTAAGGGGGTTAATGGAATTTTCCTCACTCTTTTATATTATGGATTTGACATTTTTGGGTTATTTTATATACCTATAATTATCAAAACATTTAAAATTTTCTTTGTTCTCTCATCACTGATCCAAGACAAAAATTTGCTCTCTAGGAATTCTCTCCAAACCTTCTTCTCCAAGTCAAGTTAGCATTCAAGATTTATGTCAATTCACCATTCAATTAGGAATTTGATTCCTCAGGTATGTGTGAATTCACCAATGGATTCCACTCATTCATTGGGATCCAAAAGAATCTTAACTTTCAAATTTAATTTCATCCAATTCAATAAGGGTTGGATGTCAATTCTTTATGGATCCTTTTAATATAAATTCAGTTGATGTTATTCTATCTTATTATGCATGAATTCACTATGATACATGATTTTCAATTGTTTTCACATGAACTAATGCAATATGCCTATGATTTTCAATATGAACTATGAATTATGATTATGAAATTTATGAAATAATTGTGCATGAAGTATATTTCAAGGATGTTTTCAAGTATGTAATAGTGAATTATGAAATTCTTTCTCACAATATGAGTTAAATCATGATTTAGATGTTTAGAAAAGTAAGTGTCTATATGAATGAGGTTATGAATCATGATTTTAAGAAGCTAGTCTTATACGATTTTATGAATGTGGATTTATATATGCTTATTGTCGTTCCTAATGTTAAGGATTTGTATCTATTCAGTTGGGATATTACTTAGCACCGAGAGGGTTTTGAGGTGCAAGTTTGGTAAGGGAGCTTCTACTAGCAATCTCTAGTCCTAAACTACGTTCCCCCATAGGTTGTTATAAATGACTTAGCTAGAGGATCCGCATAAAGATCATGATGATGATGATATGGATCTACCTTTACAAGTAGCATCTCTTTTTTCTGTTAAGGAGTTACACCTAACTCCATGTTATAGCTCACATGGTTTAATTGTCAGTTACGGTCCATATCTCATAAAATGACTATATTTTTTTAATCTCTTAAATGATGTTTTCATGATGAATTATACATGATTTTATGATATAATATATATTTTTCGAAATATTTTCTCATACATCTCATGTTCATGTTTATTTTGTTCGTTTATTCACATTATGCATGTTTCTCACATACTTCATACATTCCATGTACTAACGCATACTTTTGCCTATATTATTTTATAATATAGGTCATGAAGCTCATATTCATCCCATGGCTAGTTTGGGAATCTACTCAGAGTCAGCTATTTTACTAAGTCCTCATGATTAGAGGGTGAATCTATCATGTTATTTCCTTACTATTAAGATTTATGTACTTTTTATGGTTTTGGTAAAATAGGGCTTGTCCTACTCCCCCATCTAAGTCTAGTAGAGTCATTGTCTGACTAAAAGAGTTTGTTTAAGTTCATTTGTGACTATTATGATCAAATTCTATTTTATCGAGATTCTATGGTTTGAGACTATCTTCCAAACAAATGTTTACCTTTGATTATATGTTATTTCATGTCTTCTTATGTATTCTAAGAGGCTTGGTTGGAGTCCCTCAAGATTCTAATCATCGTATCACATCTAGGGTCTAGATTGGGTCGAGATACTAAACATACTAAGTTTGTAAAATATGTTGATGCAATCAACAAATAATTAACATGAAAAATTGAATAACTGAAATGAAATAACTCAAATAATTGATAATGGGATAGCTTAAAAGACAGACTCGATTGTGTGAGATACTAAAACCAACATAAACCATGTGATATATATATTGAATTTAGTGTACTACCCCTACACTAAAAAGAGGGTGTCTAATGATTTCCAATGTAAACGACTTGAGACTGAGCTAATATGGACCCACTAAGCTAATGTCTATCTGAGATAAATCTGATGGTGGCACGCAGTTTTTGGACATAAGGATTGCTACAAAAGGACACAGCCACTGACCATAATCTGTCATCCCTAAGTTCGCTCGGTGCTAAGTATTACTCCAATGAAAATCAAGCATAAAGATATAGGAATAACCTGATACCACTAACTTAAACTGATAATCATATAAACATATTTAGTAGTTTATTTATCATTATAACTTGTACGACGTCGGAAATATGGAGGGTCCTAAACCAAATATCAAGAGATAAATTTTTAGAAAGTACAGATTATTGGCACCAAGAGCTGACCACGGAAGCCATCATGGGTCGTGGTAAGCACCACAAACCATGGTGAGTATCTTTGGTAGATATTGAGAGACTGAGACTTCCAATGGATGAACCAAAATGGAGGACCACGGACCGTGGCGAGCACAACAAACCAGGAAATCCTCCGTGGTGAACCCTCCCCAAGACCCTGAGGAAATTTTGCAAGGAAATGTCCACGGACGACCACCACGGTTCATGGAACCACCATGCACCGTGGTGTGTCCTTGTAGTAGTCACTCTATAGGCTTCCTCTAGTATCTGCACCACAACCACCTTTCCTGGCCCATCGTGTCCTTCACGGACCATCAAGGTTTTCGGTGGTGAAACATCAGAGACTTTTCCTGCAAGTTTTTCTAAAATATTTCCTGAGTCCCTTACCACTTGACCTCACCACAGACCGTGAAGGATCCTTGTGAAGCTAGTTATGGTAAGATTTCAAGTGAAACAATTTGGTCTTTTTCTATGCTTTAATTCAAATTGGAGTCATTTTGAGGATATAATTCACCCATCTAAAGAACCTAAACCCTTCCAAGACCTCACTCCTCACACTTAGACTCAAAACCCTCATATCCTTTGTTCTCAAACTCTCCCAAAAATATCAAGGCAAGCTAGGGTTTCTTTCCAAGGCATCTTCAAGTCTCCTTTCCTCCTTAAAGATTTCATAGGGATTTTATTCCCCAAAGGTATATGGGTTTCATCCATGGGTTCTTCCACCCATGGAGCCAAAATAGTTTCCTCAACTTGATATTTAAAATTCTAAATGATAACTTCTTATGGGCTTTTACATGATGACACAAAATGGATATATTATGATATATTTGAAATTTATTTATGTCACGACCCAACCATGCAGGCTGCGACCAGGTTCCAACCTGGATCCCCGTATACATCCCTATCAGATATAAGAACTATACATAAGAACACCAATAGGTCATAATATCCTCTTTACATGTAGACTCTTTCATTTGTATCTTATAATGAAGGAAACGCAAGCCGAAAAGGCTTCCACAAAATAAAAACATTTACAACGCGTCGTATAGGCGCAATTGAAACAAACTTACAAATAACCCACATACACATGTCTACAGACCTCTAGGAGTATTAACTATATCATCTGGAGAGATAGGGCCTCCGCCGTACCACTGACTAAACAAATATATACATCAAATGACCAGCATGAAAATCTAGGCTCCGGAATAGTGGAGCACTTCCAACATAGATGAGTGGAAGTCCTAAGCTGGAGGATCTCGAAATGAACATCTGTACCTGCGAGCATGAAATGTAGCCCCCCAAAGAAAGGGGGTCAGTACGATATATATACTGAGTCTGTAAAGCATAATGCATCATAACTGAGATAACAACTGAAACAGGGATGCAGTGAACAAATATAACATTTAACAACTCACTGTACCTGCATCTTAGGACATATAGTCATATACATTCTCATACACTATACCCAGCCCTCTAGTAAACTCGGTGTTATAACTGTTTCATCAGCTTAACATGTCATCATATCATCATATATATTACTTTATCATATCATCATATATGGTATCATTTTATCGTATACAGTATAATCTTATCGTATATGTCATCATATTACCTCCGGTTCATTATGGGGATCGGGGTCACAAATGTATCACTATATTTTCATATGCATCCCTACATAAGGTATCTGGCCCTTTAGTGAGGGACTCAATGAATGCTCATATCATCATTTATAGTACACGTCCCTTAATGGGACTTGGTCATACCCGGCCCTTTATTAGACTCGGTCATACCCGACCCTTTATGGGACTCGGTCGTACTCAGCCCTTTATGGGACTCGATTAATAATTATGTCATCGTATATCATACCTAGCCCTTTATGGGTCTCGGTCATACCCAACCCTTCATGGGACTCGGTGAAAGACGTATTAATAGCATATACAAGTAGAGTAGTGAGTAACCATATGCAATTAACTCATCATCTAAGAATCGATATAAAAATCGTCATGAACTATCATTTGAGGATCAAAATGATCATCATCTCAAGCCTCCTCTAAATTCCATTAGGGGCCATATCATACGGAGTCTCAGGAATCATAGACCTTTATGAAGATAATGCCAAATGGCTTATGAAATCAGAGACACTTATAATGACAGATACTTTAGAAGTAGGATCTTACGTACTAAGTCACTACTCAATATATAGAAGGTTCGAGGGTAGTTGTTCAACTACTTTAGGACTTCTAGCAATCAGGTTAATACTTCTAGCATTGAGGAGTAAACACGAGTCATGATTTATGTCCGAAACTTATGGATGGAACTTCATCCAAAATAATATCATCCATTACTTAACTTAAAGACATTCCAAAAGAAGAGAAAGATACCTTTACATACTCATCACTTCCTAACGTATGAAAAGCTTGAGAAGCCCTAGTTCAATTACTATAAGAGTGCTTTCATAAAGAAGTAAATGAGAACCTTGAATTATGCTTGTCATTTATGGGTATACTTACCCTCAAGCTCACATCATTCATTACTTAAATTGAAGACATGCCAAAAGAAAGAAAGGGTAGCGTCACATACCTGTTATGGGTTAATTACATCCAAACTCACTTCGTTACTCCTTTAACCTATCTAACACAAAAGTAATACTAAATTTAGTGACCTCCAACCTTCCAGCTTATCATTCTACCACCAATTACCCATATGAACCAATTCCTTATTCGCCTTTCTTGACGAGTCTCGACTAGTCTATTAGTTAGTTAGAAGTTAACGGAATTCGGGAAGCATCTCCTCTATAACTTGTCCTATCCGAACTTTCAATTTAACTCCCAAACCTTAGAAGACAACCAACAACAACAATAATTAGCATATATACACATTATACCACTTCAACATTACACAAAACAACTCCCGAATAGCCCGCTCAAAACTACGACTCTAAAATACGGTTTTCAATCTTTATTTCATAAAATGATAACCACACGAAACAGGGTTTCATGTGGCTACAACCAGCAGCAATTATACCCATTTTTAGACATGTTTTCAAAAACAACTCCCAATACAACACCACAATAACAACGACACTAGCCAAACTGTAACCCGTTAGAATCTTGTCAAAACAGCCCCTACATGACCTGCAACATTCTTCACCCATAAAGTGCATATTTTCATGTTTCCAATCCATATTTATACATTAATAACATGTACAAACTCTTACTAAAATGTGGGAAAATAGAAATATGCCATACCTTAATAAACGTCTTCCCAAACTTGCTAAAAATTGGCTTTGGAAGTTCCTCAACATGCTGAAACTTTAGCGGACTATTTGTATCCTTTTTGTGCTGCTACAAACTATAAATTTATATTACTAACACATTCATTTCAACATGGTATACCCTAGATAATTAATTCATAGAACGAAAATCGAAACCTTACCTTGAAGGAGCTAATCCGTAGCTCTCTCTCTATGCCTTCAACGTTTTTCTCTTCTTTTTTCCAAGGATAAACATGCTGGAATGAAATATATTTTAGCATAACATACATATATACACCTCCTTAGGAGGTGACATGTGGCAGTCCTCTAGGGGTGACACGTGGCATCCCCATAGGGTGCCAGCTCATCCATGCAGCTACTCACCTACTACCACATGGAAGTGGGGTCTACCCCAAGTAGGTGAGTCACCTACTTGATCTAAGTAGGTGCATCACCTACTTGCTTCCAAGTAGGTGCTACGCCTCCTTTCGACTCTTTCGTAGGTTTGTAATCTCGTCTTACTTTAAAAACCTATGTAATCCTTATTAGGTAAGCTCTACATGACCTCAAGTTACTTAGTTAGGTAAAAAGTCCAAGTCGGTAACTTATGCAAGTTAGTCGAGTCCAATGACTCAATAATTAGCCTCTAACTCCTTCTGGATTCTTATAACCCTATTTCTAATCTTCTTTATTATGGGGTATCTTATTTTCCTTTCCTTAGGGTTATTTTATAGTGTGGTAGATAATCTAGGTCACACGACAACTTTTAAGAAGCTTAAGAAAGCATTATGAAGTACAAAAGTATGGGACATAACATCTTTCCCCCTTTTTGAACATTTGTCCTCAAATGTTAACTAAGTTCATTAGGTTGCACGAGGACCTTAGGAATTCTCCTTAATGGTTGTTATCCATAGACCTTTTATTCTTCAATTCAACTAACCCAGGAGTTTAGACTTCCTATAGACATAGGGAGCACGTACGGATATTTCTTTTCCATCTCTTCTACGGCCTCCAAGGTCAACCCTTTGTTATTCTCATTTCATCATAAGACTTTAACGGAAGTCACATCCCTATTTCACAACCTTCTAATATACCGACCCATGATGGTGATAGGTTGCTCCTCGTAGGATAACTCTTTGTTATGTGGATCGCCTCTACAGGAACTATTCTGGAAAGGTCACTTATACTCTTTTTCCTTCCTTTACCTATTCTTAAGATCTCTTATATTCTACCATAGGAGATATTTCTTATCCTTTCTCTTTTGCTACTTGTATATCACAATGTCAGTAGCTAGTAACTTTTTTACCAACATCTTAACCTTTAGATACGTGTAGCCTGGCTATCTCTCAGAATATTTATTTATCCCCTCTGTATGCACCCATTCCTTAATGTCATACTATTCAAGGTCCGTACTAATAATTTCCCAACACTATCTCAGATATCAACTTGGGTTCTATTCATTTATTGCTGGCTTTTAGATCTCGTTAGCTCGTGCCAAAATTGGGTTTCACTTGTAGTTTAAGTGTCACATTAACACGTTGTAATATTGGTTTGTTTCATCTCATGCTTGTATGTCTCATATCCACTTCCCCCCTTTAGGGTGTATCCATGACATTGTCTGTTTATTTTCAACTTTTTAGATGCATATGAGTATTCTCCCTACATATTTGGTATACTGCACCATATTCACATCTTCCTCTCTACCACCTATACTTAGGTTACCCATGTACGAAACCTCAACACAATCGGGAGGTACTTTAAAATTCTCGATATACAGAACAAATCTAGTCTAAACAATGGTACTAAAGTAGTATCCTTAAGGTAGCAATGCATTCAAGACACATTCAATTTATCCCAGTTAGTAATTAGCTAGTGTTTATAATCATCTCAAATTCTCCATTCAGGAGCATTTACACTCTCATGACCCATTCTTCGAGATTCACCATAACACTAGCCTTATGCCATCAGTATTAACTTCCAAAGCATACTATGAACTTATCACTCATTCTTTCTTCTCTTTTTTTCCTATTTCTGGGAAAATTTGGGCAGAGTTTTCTCTGTATTTCCTACTATCTCAACACCTGCATGCATAAAATGCCAATAGAGCCTCACAAGGCAATATATTCATATCATATTATATCCCATCCACACAGGGAGCCCAATAGCAATGACAATATAAAATGATGGACTTACCTCGTATGCCCAACTCAAACTACATGTCTTACACTGTCCTATCTACTTTTCCTTTATATTTTTAACTTTACACATCAATCATTCTTCAATACCTCACATGACATATATCTTTCGTGCCTTTGCTTACAGGCGTGCTCTGTAACCTCCAATATCATTAGTTACTTTCTTCTATCGATGTTGTCCTTCTGCTAAAATCACAAGTTTATATGACGATTTTAATTCCCTATGACTCGGCTCTATCGCACAATCTTAGATATGAAAGAAAGTAATATCCTAAATATTCTTTACCCTCCAGTTTATAGATGTGGTGCACAACACATCGATAAAAAAGACTTTACTAGACATGATCTGTAGACACTCCAAGGATGAACTGCTCTGATACCAATTTTATCACGAACCAACCATGTTGGCTGAAATTGGGGTTTGAGCTAGACCCCCATAGATACCCCTGTTAGATATAAGAACTATATATAAGAACCCCAATGGGTCATAACATCTTTACACATAGTCTTTTTCATTTATATCCTATTATGAAGGGCACGCAAGATGACAAGGCTGCCATAATATAAAAATATTTAAAATGCGTCATATAGGAGCAATTGAAACCAACTTACAAATAACCCACATACACATGTCTATAGACCTCTAGGAGTATTAATTATATCATCTGACGGGATATGGCCCGCGACGTACCCCTCACTAAATAAATATATACATCAAATGACCAGCATTAAAAGCTAAGCTCCAAAATAGTGGATCACTTCCAATATAGCTGAGTGGAAGTCCTAAGCTAGAGGATCTCGAAATGAACATCTGTACCTGCGGGCATAAAATATAGCCCCCCGAAGAAAGAGGGTCAGTACGATATATGTACTGAGTATGTAAAGCATAATGCATCATAACTTAGATAAGAACTGAAATAGGAGTGCAGGAACCAAATATAACATTTAACAACTCACTGTACCTGTATCTTAGGACATGTAGTCATATACATTCTCATACACTGTACCCGACCCTCTAATGAACTCGGTGTCATAATAGTTTCATCATCTTAACATGTCATCATATCATCATATTTATTACTTCATCATATCATCATATACGGCATCATTTCATCGTATACAGTATAATCTTATCATATATGTCATCATATTACCTCTAGTTCATTATGGGGCTCGTGGTCACAAATGTATCACTATATTTTCATATGCATGACTACATAAGGTATCCGTCCCTTTAGAGAGGGACTCGGTGAATGCTCATATCATCATATATTATACCCAACCCTTTATGGGACTCGATTATACCAGACCTTTTGTGGGACTCGATCATACTAGACCTTAATGGGACTCGGTCGTACCAGACCCTTTATGGGACTCGGTGAATAATCATGTTGTTGTATATCATACCCAGCCCTTTATTAGAATCGATAATACCCGAACCTTTATGGGACTCGGTGAAAATGTATTAACAGCATACACGAGTAGAGTAGTGAGTAACCATATGCAATTAACTCATCATCTAAGAATTGGTATAACAATCATCATGAACTATCATTTAAGGATCAAAATGATCATCATCTCCAGCCTCCTTTAAATGCCATTAGGGGCCATATCAAACGGAGTCTCAGAAATCATAGACTTTTATTAAGATAATGCCAAACGGCTTATCAAATTAGAGACACTTATCATCACAGAGTCTTTAGAAGTAGGAGCTTACGTACTCAGTCACTACTCAACATATACAAGGTTCGAGGGTAGTAGTTCAACTACTTTAGGACTTCTAACATTCAGGAGTGAACACGAGTCATTTGTTATGTCTGAAACTTATGGATTGAACTCCCACCAAACACATATCATCCATTACTTAACTAAATACATGCCAAAAGAAGAGAAATATAGCTTTACATACTCATCACTTCCTAATGTATGGAAGGCTTGAAAAGCCCTAGTTCGATTTCTGTAAGAGTGTTCTCATCAAGAAGTTAATGAGGACCGTGAATTACGCTTGGCATTTATGGGTAGATTTACCCTTAATCTCATATCATTCATTACTTAACTTGAAGACAAGCCCAAAGAAAACAAAAGGTAGCGTCACATACCTGTTATGGGTTAATCGCATCCAGACTCACTTCGTTACTCCTTTAACCTATTTAACATGAAAGTAATACTAAAGTTAGTGACCTTTGACCTTCCAGCTTATCATTCTACCACCAATTACCCATAGGAACCAATTCCTTGTTCGCCTTTCATGATGAGTCTCGACTAGTCTATTAGTTAGTTAGAAGTTAACAGAATTCAGGCAACATCTCCTCTATAACTTGCCTTATCTGAACATTAAATTTAACCCCAAAACCTTAGCATCCAACCAAAAACAACAATCAGCAGCATATATACACACTTATACCACTTCAACATTACACAAAAAAAGTCCCGAATAGCCCACTCGAAACTATGACTCCAAAATATGGTTTTCAATCTTTATTTCATAAAATCTTAACCACACGAAATAGGGTGTCACGTGGCTGCAACCAAAAGAAATAATATGCATATTTAGACATGTTTTCAGTCCTAAAATACAACAAAACCACTCCCAATAGAACATCACAATAACAAAGACACTAGCCAAACTTTAACCCATTAGAATCTTGTCAAAACAGCCCCTACATGACCTGCAACATTTTTCATCCATAAAGTGCATATTTTCATGTTTCCAATCCATATTTATACATTCATAACATGTCTAAACCCTTACTAAAACGTGGGAAAAGTGAATCACACCATACCTTAACAAATAGCTTCCCAAACTTGCTGAAAATTGGCTTTGGAAGTTCCTTAACGTGCTGAAACTTTAGTGGACTGTTTGTATCCTTTTGGTGCTTCTCCAAACTATAAATTTACATTACTAACACCTTCATTTCATCATGGTATACCCTATTTAATTAATTCACGGAATGTAAATTGGAGCCTTACCTTGAAGGAGCCAATCCGTGGTTCTATCTCTATGCCTTCAACATTTTTGCTCTTCTTTTTTCCAAAGATAAACATGCGTAAATGAAATATATTTCAGCATAACATACATATATACACCTCCTTAGGAGGTGACATCTAGCATCTCCCTAGGGGTGACATGTGGCATCCCCCTAGGGAGCCACCTCATCCATGCAGCCACTCACACGCTGCCATATGGAAGTAGGGTCCACCCCAAGCAGGTGAGTCACCTACTTTGTCCAAGTAGGTGCTACGCCTCCTTTCGCCTCTTTCATGGGTTCGTAATCTTGTCTTACTTTAAGAACCTATGTAATCCTTGCTAGGTAAACTCGATATGACCTCAAGTTGCTTAGTTAGGTAAAATGTCCAAGTTGGTAGCTTACGCAAGTAAGTCGAGTACAATGACTCATTACTTAGCCTTCAACTCCTTTTGGATTCTTATAACCCTATTTCCAATCTTTCTTATTATGGGGTATCTCATTTTCCTTTCCTTAAGGTTATTTGATAGCGTGATCGATAATATTGGTCATGTAGTAACTTTTAAGATGCTTAAGCAAGTGTTCTGAAGTACAAAAGTACAGGGCATAACATCCTTCCCCCCTTTAGAACATTTATCCTCGAATGTTAACTAAGCTCATTAGGTCGCATGAGGACCTTAGGAATTCTTTGTAATGGTTGTCATCCATAAACCCTTTATTCTTTGATTCAACTAACCCAGGAGTTTAGACTTCCTGTAGACATAGGGAGCACGTACAGATATTTCTATTCCATCTCTTCTTTGGCCTCCCAAGTCAACCCTTCATTATTCTCATTTCGTCACAAGACTTTGATGGAAGCCACGTCCTTATTTCGCAACCTTCTAATTTGCTCATCCATAATAGCGATAGGTTGCTTCTCATACGATAACTCCTTTTTACATGGATCTCCTCTATAGGAACTATTTTGAAAAGGTCACGTATACCTTTGCGACACCTTGACACATGATAGACTGGGTGTACCGCTCCCAAATCTGATGGTAGGTCTCACTCATAGGCAACTCTTCCTATTCTATGAATGATCGGATAAGGGCTAATGTACCTCGGTCTAAGTTTCTCTTTTTTGTCGAGTCTCATTACATCTTTCACTCGTGACGCTTTAAAGAATACACAATCATCAACTTCAAACCTTAAATGTCGACATTGATTATATGCATATGACTTCTGTCGACTCTAAAGTCTACTAAGGCATGTCTGGGCCTTTCAATCATATTTCCCTAAGTAAATTTAATAAGTGGCAAATAGTCATCCCAGTTGCCCCTGTCGTTAGTAATGCAGGCCCAGAATATACTTTCTAGCATCGAGATAGTATGCTCGGCCCATCCATTAGTCTGGGGGTGACATGCTGTATCTAGATTCACCTATGTTCCTAGTCCCTTCTGGAATAATTTTCAGAAGTTAGCCATAACTTGAATTTCCGTATCCGAGATAATAGATGTGGGGATTTCGTGATATCTTATTTTTTTACTAAGTAACCACCTAATCTCATCCTTAGCATACCAATAGTTGTAGGTTGCATAACTGTTCTTGTATAATTTGTAGAGAGTGCATTCAATTCTAATCATACTCTTTCCTTCTCTTGGTTTATTCTACTCCGCATATTTGCTTGTACTAACATGCAGTTGTAGTCTATTTTGTCATACTTATTTCATTTCCTTTAACTATTGTTAAGCACTCTCATATTCTACCATAGGAGATATTTCTTATCCTTTCTATTTTGCTACTTGTATATCACAATGTCATTAGCCAGTAACTCTGTTACCAACATCTCAACCTTTAGTCACGTGTAGCTTGTCTATCTCTCGCAATATCTATTTATCCCCTTTGTATGCATCCATTCCTTGATGTCATACTATTCAAGGTCCTTACTAATAATTTCCCAAAACTATCTCAGATATCACCTTGGCTTCTATTCGTTTATTACTGGCTTTTATATCTCGTTAGCTCGTGCCAGTATTGGGTCTCACTTGAAGTGGAAGTGTTCACATTAACACATTGTAATGTGGATTGGTTTTATCTCACGCTTGTATGTATTATATCCACTTTCCCCTTTAGGATGTATCCATGACATTGTCTATTTATTTTTAAATTTTCAGATGCATATGAGTCTTTTCCCCACATATTTTGTATACTACACCATATTCATATCTTCCTCTCTACCGCCTATACTTAGGTTACCCATGTACGAAACCTTAACACAATCGGGAGTTACTTAAAAATTCTCGATATACAGAACAAATCCAGTCTAAACAATGGTACTAAAGTAGTATCCTTAAGGTAGCAATGCATTCAAGCCACATTCCATTAATCCTAATCAATAATTAGCTAGTGTTTATAATCGTCTCAAATTCTCCATTCAAGAGCATTTACACCCTGATGACCTGTGCTTCAAGCTTCATCATAACACTAGCCTTATCCCATCAGTATCAACTTCCAAAGCATACTATGAACTTATCGCTCATTCTTTCTTCTCTTTTTTTTCCTATTTCTGGGAAAATTTGAGAGAGTTTCCTCTGTATTTCTTACTATCTCAACACCTGCACATATAAAATGCCAATAGTGCCTCACAGGGCACATATATATATATATATATATATTCATATCATATGATATCGCATCCACACAGGGCATATATATATATATATATTCCTTTCATATGTTATCGCAGCCACACAGGGCACCCAATATCAATGACAACATAAAATGATGGACTTACCTCGTATGCCCAACTCAAAGTGCACCTCTTATACTGCCCTGTCTACTTTTCCTTTACATGTTTAACTTTACACTTCAATCGTACTTCAATACATCACCTGACATATATATTTTGTGCCTTTGCTTACCTGCATGCTCTATAACCTCCAATATCGTTAGTTACTTTCTTCTATAGATGTTTTCCTTCTACAAAAATCACAAGTTAGTATGAGGATTTTCATTCCCTTTGACTCAGCTCTATCACAAAATCTTAGATATGAAATAAAGTAACATCCTAAATGTCCTATAGCCTCCTGTTTATAGATGTGGTGCACAACACCCCAATAAACAAGACTCTACTAAACATGGTCTTAGAGACTCCGAGGATGAACTGCTTTGATACCAGTTCTGTCATGACCCAACTACGTAGGCCGCGACCGAGTTCCAACTTGGACCCCTAGATACATCCCTGTCAGAAATAAGAACTATACATAAGAACCCCAATAGGACATAACAGATTTTTTACATGTTGCCTCTTTCATTCGTATTTTATCATGAAGGCACGCAAGCCAACAAGGCTTTTATAATATAAAATATTTACAACGCATCGTATAGGCGCAATTGAAACCAACTTACAAATAAACCACATACATATGTCTACAGACCTCTAAGAGTATTAAATGTATCATTTGGCAGGACAGGGCCCCCGCCGTACCCCTGACTAAACAAATATATACATCAAATGACCAGCACCAAAAGCTAGGCTACAGAATAGTGGAGCCTTCCAACATAGCTGAGTGGAAGTCCTAAGCTAGAGGATCCCAAAATGAACATCTGTATCTGCGGACATGAAAGGAAGCCCCCCGAAGAAAGGGGAGTTAGTATGATATATGTACTAAGTATGCAAAGCATAACGCATCATAATTGAGATAATAACTAAAACAGGGATGCAGGAAACAAATATAACATTTAACAACTCACTATACCTATATCTTAGGACATGTAGTCATATACATTCTCATACACTATACCCAGCCCTCTAATGAACTCGTTGTCATAACAGTTTCATCATCTTAGCATGTCACTATATCATCATATATATTACTTCATCATATCATCGTATACGGCATCATTTCATCGTATACGGTATAATCTTATTATATATGTCATCATATTACCTCTTGTTCATTATGGGGCTCGGGATCACAAATGTATCACTATATTTTTATATGCATGACCACATAAGGTATTCGACCCTTTAGAGAGGGACTCAGTGAATGCTCATATCATCATATATCATACCCGACCCTATGTGGGACTTTGTCATACCCGGCCCTTTATGGGACTCGGTCATACCTGGCCTTTTATGGGACTCGGTCGTACCTGACCCTTTATGGGACTCAATGAACAATCATGTTATCATATATCATACTCGGCCCTTTATGGGACTCGATCATACCTACCCCTTTATGGGACTCGGTGAATGATGTATTAACAACATGCATGAGTAGAGTAGTGAGTAACCATATGCAATTAACTCATCATCTGAGCATCGGTCTAACAATAGTCATGAACTATCATTTTAGGATCAAAATGATCATCATCTCGAGCCTCCTCTAAATAAAATTAGGGGCCATATCAAATGGAGTCTTAGGAATCATAGACTTTTATTAAGATAATGCCAAACGGCTTATGAAATCAGAGATTCTTATCATCACAGAGTCTTTAGAAATAGGAGCTTACGTACTCAGTCATTACTCAACATATACAAGGTTCGAAGATAGTAGTTCAACTACTTTAAGACTTCTAGCATTCAAGTTAGGACTTCTAACATTCAGGAGTGAACACGAGTCATTTGTTATGTCTGAAACTTATGGATTGAACTCCCACCAAACACATATCATCCATTACTTAACTAAATACATGCCAAAAGAAGAGAAATATAGCTTTACATACTCATCACTTCCTAATGTATGGAAGGCTTGAAAAGCCCTAGTTCGATTTCTGTAAGAGTGCTCTCATCAAGAAGTAAATGAGGACCGTGAATTACGCTTGGCATTTATGGGTAGATTTACCCTTAATCTCATATCATTCATTACTTAACTTGAAGACAAGCCCAAAGAAAACAAAAGGTAGCGTCACATACCTGTTATGGGTTAATCGCATCCAGACTCACTTCGTTACTCCTTTAACCTATTTAACATGAAAGTAATACTAAAGTTAGTGACCTTTGACCTTCCAGCTTATCATTCTACCACCAATTACCCATAGGAACCAATTCCTTATTCTCCTTTCTTGAGGAGTCTTGACTAGTCTATTAGTTAGTTAGAAGTTAACGAAATTCGGGCTGCATCTCCTCTATAACTTGCCCTATCCGAAATTTCAATTTAACCCCCATACCTTATCAGCCAACCAACAACAACAATCAGCAGCATATATACTTGTACCACTTCAACATTACACAAAACAAGTCCTGAATAGCCCGCTCAAAACTACGACTGCAAAATACGGTTTCAATCTTTATTTCGTAAAATATTAACCACACGAAATAGGGTGTCATGTGGTTACAACCAGGAGAACTTATACCCATATTTATACTTTTTTTCAGTCCTGCAACACTACAAAACAACTCTTAATACAACATCATAATAACAATGACACTAGCCAAACTTTAACCCGTTAGAATCTCATCAAAACAGCCCCTACATGACCTACAACATTCTTCAGCCCTAAACTGCATATTTTCATGTTTCCAATCCATATTTATACATTCATAACATTTACAAATCCTTACTAAAACTTGTGAAAAGAGAATCACACCATTCCTTAACAAACAGCTTTCCAAACTTGCTGAAAATTGCCTACGGAAGTTTCTTAACGTGCTGAAACTTTAGCGGACTGTTTGTATCCTTTTGATGCTGCTCCAAACCATAAATTTACATTACTAACACCTTTATTTCATTTTGGTATACCCTAGATAATTAATTCACAAAACGAAAATCGGAGCCTTACCTTGAAGGAGCCAATCCGTAGCTCTCTCTCTATGCCTTCAACATTTTTCTCTTCTTTTTTCCAAGGATAAACATGTTGAAATGAAATATATTTCACCATAACATACATATATACACCTTCTTAGGAGGTGACACGTGGAAGCCCCTATGGATGACATGTGGCAGCCACTTAGGGAACCATCTCATTCATGCTGCCACTCACATGATGACATGTGGCAGTGGGGTCCACCCCAAGAAGGCGAATCAACTACTTTGTACAAGTAGGTGCATAACTTACTTGCTTCCAAGTAGGTGTTACGCCTCCTTCCACCTCTTTCGTGGGTTCGTAATCTTGTCTTACTTTAAGAACCTATGTAATCCTTGCTAGGTAAGCTCTACATGCCCTCAAGTTGCTTAGTTATGTAAAATGTCCAAGTTGGTATCTTACGCAAGTAAGTCGAGTCCTATGACTTATAAATTGTCCTCCAAATCCTTCCGGATTGTTATAACCCTATTTCCAATCTTTCTTATTATGGGGTATCTCATTTTTGTTTCTTTAGGGTTATTTGATAGTGTGGTAGCTAATCTAGGTCACGTGGTAACTTTTAAGAAGCTTAAGAAAATGTTCCAAAGTACAAATGTACGGAGCATTACCATTTACTTATATTGATGTAAATTAAATCTCAATTTCATGAAAACAAAGATTTCTTAAAATTCCTTTACGAAGGCTTGAAAATTGTTTTTAAGTTATATATGGTGGGTTGTTTTAAGATGAGTATTTGTATGAATTTCCATCAATGTAATGCATGCAAGTACTATTTAAATATATTTGGCGGCTTATGGAAGAAACCCACCTAGTTTCCTATGGTTAAAGTATAATTGAAATTAAATCGTTGACTCTGAATGAAAGTTTATAAGGAAAATGATTGTGTTAATGGAGTATTATGAAATGATTGAATGATGACGAAAGGGATACGAAGCAAAAGAAAGTATTCAATGTGAAAGGATAATTTTCACATATTGAATCAAATGAAATCTTTTAATGAGCTCTTCCACTGAATGAAGATTTGATGTTTAAACTTATGCATATGCTTATGTTATTATGATATTCAAATGCTATTCCATGTGATTGACCTAGCAGTAGCATATAGATGGTGACTCGACCTAAGAGGTCCTTAAGTAAAGACTCTTGTGTTCATTAACTATGTGCCAACATAGGAGCCCTTGTAGGCTATTCAGGCTAGTGGAACCATGATTAGCCATTAAAGCTAAAGTTAAAGAAATGATTAAAGTTGACTCAGTTCTACACAGAAAGTAGCCTCCCCGTGCCAACATAGGGGGCTATGTTGGACTCCATGCAATAGCTAGCATAGTCTCAAATGTCGTTTACAGTCATAATCCCACAAAATGAATGTTTTAAGGTTTCATATAATGATTTCTCATGCATGAATTCTCTTATGGATATTGCTTATAAATGTCCCTTATGTTCTTCATTGCATAGTATATTCATATACTTAGTACATTCAAAGTACTAACGCATACTTTTGCCTACATGATATCACTATATAGGGACCGGCGTTGCTCCACACTCTCCACCCCATGGATAGGTTTGTTGTTGAAGGCTACTACTAGTTGGTGAGTTCCTATGTTTTGGGACAATATCCCTATATTTCTAGCTAATGCTTTGTATAGACTATTGAGCTACTTTTGGTACTTTTGACTTATATCATGAGGGTAAACTAGAGACTTGTCTTAGCCCCAGCCAAATCTTAAATGTAGAAGGTATTGTTGGACAAAATGTTTTATTTTTAAGATGACTTTGAGTCCTATTCTATGTGGAATCTCTTAGTCCATTTATCCCTTATATTTCCATTTGTTAGATTATCATTACCAATGAAAATCTTAATGAATACAAAGAGGCTTAGATGAGGTACCTTTGGGTGCCCCATTCGCCATTTCGCATCTAGAACTTAAGCTTGGGAAGTGACAGAACTGATCATATTCTGAAAGATTATTTATCTAAATGCATTTAAATCATGGAAATCTGATAATTACATGATTCTAGATCATGAAACTACATGTATGCCTACGGCTTCATGAAAATATTATTTAAAAAATGGAATAATAATTGGATTCAATTAAAGATTATGCTTTAATAAGAACTCATGTAGATCATAGAAACCCTAGGCTTGGAGAATCATAAAACTTAAAAAGTTGAGATTTCTTTGGTACTCAATGGGTGAAGGGATATCCACTGATGAAATCCCACATACCTGGAGTAGAAACCAAGGCTTGATTCTTAGAATGGAGACTTGAAGCTTGGAATGCCTAGATCCTGCTTGAGAGAACACGTGTGAGAGAAGAAATCTATTTTGGCTCAGTTAGGAGAGAATAAGGGGTTTAAGGCATAAAGGAGTTAGTTAATCCTAATTAGAATAGCCAAAATGATGTAGTATAAATATTAAAGGAATGGGAAAAAACTAAATGACCCCAATTAAAAAGTGTCAAACAGCTTCTACGCGGGTTTCTACGGACCCTAGTTGAATCTATGGACCGTAGAACCTTATACGGAGAAACCAACAGGAAATTCTGAATTTCTAAAGATTCAACAATGAGACGTATTGTTCGTAATGCAAAATACTATTTTTCTTGGCTGTTCATACAAAGTTAGGCTTGATTTCTTAGTTTCTAAATTTTTATTCCAAAAAAGTCATCTCCATCCATAGAACATTCTTCGTGTCATATACAATGTCCGTGGAAATCATAGATTTTCCTAAGATTATGAAGTTTTAGGGCTTGGTTCTATGAGAAAATCTAGGACCTGTAAGACCAACCACAATCCTTGTATTCACACATCACGTTCTAGTCAAATTCTAAGTTTCTGAAGTTCAATCTATGACCCAAGTGTATGAACCTAAAAGGATTTATGCCCCGTAGACCTTGCTCGTAGATCCTACACTTAAATTCCTTTTCAGTAGTAGGATCTACAGATCCCTATATATCATGGTTCCACGTATGACCCATAGATGGGGTCTATAAAACCCAAAATTTCCATACTACAAAAATTTCTTAACTCTTTTTGATCCTACCTGAGCTAGGAACTTCCGAGATGTTACATTTCTCAAGCTTTTAACTAATAGTAAACCTGAATCAAGTCTTCGAGCCGCTTAAAGTGTCTTGTTGAGCTTATCAATAAGAGTGATTGTCTTTTATACAAACATCTTATAAATTCAATTAGTCCCCTCGAAACATGGGCCACGAATGTGAAACTAATAGGTTTTAAATTATTCATTATTTTTAAGACATAAAATACCCCAAAAAGGTACATCACCTCAAAATTCCTAATTTTCTTCTAGAAAAATAGTAAATTGCCCCCTCTAAGCTCAACAAGTTAAAAGCCTTAGTAAAACCTTTTAAGTACCTCAAATATGACCATTTGCTGGCAAATACAAATACACCAAATGTTGATGTCACACTCACATTCACATAAAACTCAATCACAAAATAAACATGTCACACAACAATCTAAGAAACACTCGTAAGATTATAGAAGTACTAAGCTGAACCTCTAGCCAGTCTTAGCCCAAGGTCTCATGCCAAAACATACAATAAATAAAGCAATAAAGGCTTGAAAATAACAAACATTACATAAATTCATACCAAACAATACCTAAGTGCATAAATCTAAGTTTAAACCACCTAAAATAATACTAAAAATCATATAACGACAACCAAGGATAAGGCTCAATCTAGGATAAGGTTTCTATGGCTAAAGCACTAGTCTAATTACCCGAAAATGGCCACCATATAGTTTAAAAGATCATACAAAACCTAAAACCTCATTCTAAAGCCTACCTAACGATCAATACTACTCAATAAATTATAGGCTAACCAAGCCAAGCCTAAAAAGATAAAACTGTAAAATACCTCAAATCTAAAACCATAGTCGAGCTTCTATTCCAGAGCTTTTCCTTTCCGAAGAGATGCGAAATACTATCACTCTATCAAAAATAGAAAGTACACGTTAATAAAAGACTAACATTACCCATAATGGAGAAACAAAATTTGAGTTTTAATTCTTGCCAAAATTTAGCCATTAGAATATGAAAACAAAACAAAAATCTAACTTTTTTATTACATTCCGCTAGAGGTGATGATCACATGCTCAAAAGACTAGCGAAGATGGGGTCAATTCCGACCTCAAATGGTCCAAAAACCAAACTTTACGGAAAAGAGAATTCAAGAATTTTGAGATTCAAAATGAAAATTAAATGTAAAAACGAACCTAGAATTGTCACAAGAAAGAGGGATGGAAACAACTAAAATGGTGAAAAATTGAGAAACTTCACCTTTGGCCGAGTTTTAACAGTGGAGGAAATACATTCTTTTGCTTAGAGAAATAGGGAAGAACCTATTTAAAAGAATCTGTGATCACCGCACTAATGGGCCAGGGTCATCGGTGTGACGCCGCCAAAGTGAGGAAGGCCCACAGAGGCAGAGATCTACAATGACCTCCAGACCATAGGTGCTAAGAAATGCTCGTAGGTGTGAGCCTCATTCGTACAATAAAATATCATAGAGCAACGAGGGTCGATATCACCATTATTGGCACGAACCCAGCTCCACAAGTACGACATCACTAGTGTGATACCAAGCCGCTTAGGGGAGGATGCACAAGTGACTTAACCACCAGCAGACTTGACATTCAATCCCAAATCTCTAATGTGCCCTCGAGATTTATTCAGGGTACAACGAACACAAACATGCAACAAAATCTAAAATGACATTTTGGACTCAACTGAATCGATTAATTGATCAATTGAGGTTATTTCTATGAAATGTTGACCCAAGTAAACACCAGCATAAAATAACCAAAATTCCAAATACCACAAAATAATTTTGATCATCTTGGGATCCAAACCAAAGATAGTTCTAAAACAAACTCATAATATTAGAGCTAATCACGCTAAGTGTGTTTACTAAGAATGCTGACTAAACTAAAACCATAGCCAAGCTTTCAAAAAGTAAAATTCCTAATGGCTCAAACTCACGCTGAAAGCCTCAGGTCCCAAACCAACCACGCTTCTAACCCAAAATGGACCTTCTAGAGCTGAATAAAATTGACAGAATTCTCAGATGATATCATATTCTCAGAATGTTAACTAAATTCAACTCTTTCTACTTAGAATATTCAAAACAGAGAAATAATGACATAACTCACTCCCAACCAACTTGTGAAGCATTCCACCCATCACAATACATCATAAACACTACACAAGAACAATGAGAAGGGGAACAGTAGAAATTTCACATAAAAGTATGCAAATAACCAGTAAATTCATTATAACATCTAGTACTAACGGGAGTTTTATCCTCAATATTTAAAGAAAAATAATTAGTTGAAGAGTTGAAAGGTGTCATGACCTCCCAAGGATCTCCTTAGACTACAACTTTCAAACTTGTGTATCAAGAATAGCCACAGGCTCCTCCTCAATGCAAAAGACTCATCAAGCGAAGATGAATGCCATTGAAGCATGAGAGAATTATCTGGAACATGTCATCTCAACATAGAGACATGATACATACGAAAGAGTTGGAGGTAAGGCTAACTTATAAGCCATCTCTCCAATACGCCTCAATATCTCAAAAGAGCTAATGCAATAAGGGCTAACCTTGCCCTTCCTCCTGAAACTCATCATACCCTTCATGAATGACACCTGAAGAAACATAAGGTCACCAATCATGAACTTAAGGGCTAAACCCTTTGATCCATATAGATTTTCTTCCTACTCTAGGTAGTATGAGTCTCTCCTGGATCACATAAAAACTATCTATTAAATCACGCAGCAAGCTGGTGCCAAATATCCTAACCTTGAAAGCATCAAACTAGCCCACTAGAGATCGACATATCCCACTATGCAACACCTTGAATGGACCCATCAAAATACTCGAATAGTAGCTATTATTATACGTAAATCCCACCATGGCCAAGAATTTGTAACACCTCAAAAATTTGTACGCAAAGACTCAGACCATTCTTCGTATGCATATAGGCTTGAACTCGAAGACTTCAAATTGTATAAATAAGTTAAGATTAATTCCTAAGTATTTGAAATTTATTAGATGTATTTTAGGGTCATAAGGGCTCCCTAACACCAAGTCGATTCCAAATAATTTTTATCGGCTAAGTTTTCCGATGAGTCCGTATAAAGATCAACTTCAAATGACCATATCTCCTAAAATATAATGAATTGGGTGGCACATGACTTATCAAATTAAAGGTCTTTGAGTATTATTTTTAACACTACTAAGATTGCATTTTTCTGAGTTTAGAGTCAAAAGTTATGCTTGGTTGACCAGAGATGTCCATAAAAAGCCTGCGTCGCAGACCAGCAGCGAACTTGGACAAATTTTTCCAGATTTCATTTTTTGTCGACCAGAAAGGTGCATGACACGTCCACATCGCAGACCTTTCATGGACTTGCCCAGTTTTCCAGATTTTATCAGGACATTTTGGGAAAATTACCTAATATCTATATATATAAACTTTGAATGTTTTGGGGTAAAAATTTTGCAGTCTTTCACCTCCAAAGAACCCTAATCTTCATCCTCTTCTCTCTGAAAATATTTCCAACAAGATTTGCCCTCAAAACTCAAGGATTCAAGCTTTCCATTAAAGACCTAACATTAAAATTTCTTTAAAATCTACTCTAAGGTATGTAAGGTTAACCTAAAATATAGATTGAGTTCTTCCATATGCCCTATAGATGTGTTTGATAGAAATTGTGATAGACTTGAACCCTCCATGAATGTTTTCTTGAATTTTTCTAAAACCCTAGAATTTCTCTACATACTATTAATTGATTGATGATCTTAATGACTTGAATTCTTAAACAAATTACTTTTCATACGATATTTTATAAACTATAGCCATATATATATATATATATATATTGATTGTAAATGATTATGTATATGTATTCATTAGAATGAAAAACATGAATTGAGATAGCTAGGAATGTGAATGGCATAAAATAGGAACATAACTTATTATTGTCATATAAGTATATCTAACTACTATTAAAAGATGTGATTGGGACTAATTGGATAGTATGATTTGTTTAAAGGTTTGATTGTGATAAAATTGATGAATTGATCAGGGTCCAAATGAGACTTGTCGATATGACTAAATTGAACTGATTGGATAGAGTTTTATAAGAAATAAGTCTTGGAAGGAGTATCGAGCACCAAATTAGGTAAGATTAAGTAATAACTCAAACCCAATAACTACGTCGCTAAACATAGAAAAGGATTGAACATTTAAAGTCGGATGTTTGCCAAATTATTGTCCTGATATGATAGGACTTGATTGGTTATAGATCCATGATTGTTGATTCGTTCTTACCCTAGAAAGGTATGAACGGATGTGGCAACAACATCAACTTATTATACTCTTACTAGCTCATAAGTGATAGTTGTCGGATAAAAGAAACTCTCATATAGGTTTTGATAGTACTTTGAGTCGGATTGGGATGGATTGGGTTGAATTGTATGTGATTGGTTTTATCTAAATCATATATTCTTGTTTAGACTCTGGACATTTTGATTAAGGTGCTCCTTCTTCTGAGTTGAGATTTCGAGTTAATTTGATTCTATCTTGATGTCTATTTCATTCGGCCATTTTACATACTCGTACATTCCATGTACTGATATCATTTGGCCCGCATCATTTCATGATGCAGAGATAGGTACTAGAGATAATCAATAGGCACACCGTTGAGGATCTATTCACTTCCAGCTAGTTGGTGAGTCCTCCCTATTTTTGGAGGATATCGTAGTTATCTTTTAAGCTTGTGTTAGTTTTCTTTTATTTTAATTTATGGTAGCCATGAACCTGTCATTGGCACCTCTTGGATTATTGATAGAGGCTTCATAGACTAGAGTGTAGATGATGTTGATTTGCTTCATTTTGACTCATTTTATTCTTACTAGCTGTTGATTGGCTATGTTGTTGGCCTTTGACCTTAATTATGAATAGTATTCTTCTAAATTGAGTGTTCCGCTGATAGAATATGACTGAATAGAATTTTGATTGGACCAAGCAGTTCTCTAAAGGACAGCAATAGTTTTTAAGTGACGGCCACATCTAGGGTACTTTCTCGGGGCGTGAAAACGTTGGTCCCACTGACCTTAAAGTCAATAACAAATGCTCAAAGTATGCCAACCAAAACTTGAATAGTCCTTTCAGATTGACCGTCGGTCTGAGGATGGAAAGTCATGCTAAGCTCAACTCGGGTACCCAAATATCACTTAATAGACTTAAGAAAATGGAGTGAACTATTACCATAATCTAAAAGGATAGAAACCGGCACACCATGCAAACAAAAATCTCTAGAATGTAGATCTGAGCTAACCTCTCTAAATGGTAAGAAGTTTGAATTGGTCAAAAGTAAGTCTTGGTCAATTGTTCAATGATGATCGAATGGCATCAAATATCTGAAAAATTCATGATAAGCCTACCATGAAGTCTATATCCATCCTCTCCCACTTCTACTCCAGAATAGGTATTTATTGGGTCAAACAAGCTGTCCTTTAGTGCTTGTCTTTCACCTATTTATAATTCAAGCACCTAGCTAAAAGTGCCACAATGTCCCTTTTTATCCCACTACAATATGGTTTTTCCTCAAATCACAACACATATTCGCTGCACCAGGATGATAGAATATGTAGAACAATGGGACTCCTCCAGAATTAACCTAATCAAATCTCCAACTCTAGCAACACAAATGCGACCCTCGATCCTTAAAACACCCTCTGGATCTAAGGTTAGTTCCTAGACTCACCTCTAAGAACCCTATCTTTAATCACTCTCAACTTGGGTACTCAAACTTTTGTTCTCGAATTTGCTCCATCAAAGAAGACCTAGTCTCCACACAAGCAAGGATCTTTCCAAGCGTAGAAATATCAAGTCAACCCATGTGGTTAGATAAGGATGGGATGTCTTGACCCAAAGGTATCTCCTTCATGTCTAAGAAACCTAAACTCCCCATAATGACCACCTTCTGGCTTAAGGCATCTTCTACCATATTTGCCTCGCTCTGGTGATAGAGGATCGTCATATCATAGTCCTTTAGTAAATCAAGAAACCTACAATGTCTAAAATTAAGGTCCTTCTAAAGACTATGGTGATTATTGAACACCTAACAATGAATACCATATAAGTAATACTTCCAAATCTTCAAAATGAAGACTAGCACCGCCAAATGTAAGTCATGAGTGGGGTAGTTCTTCTCATGAGTCTTCATATTTCCAGAATCATATGCGATAAATCTTCCCCACCGTATGAATACAACACTGAAACTAACACAAAAGCATCACATTTCATTATAAACCCTTCAATAAAAAGAGTCAGAATCAAAGCTGAAGTCAATAAGGCCTTGAGCTTCAGAAAAATCACCTCACACTTATTAGACCACTAGAAGGGGATATTCTTCTGATTTAATCTAGTTAAAGGTGTTGCAATAAAAGAAAAACCCACCACAAATCATCTGTAGTAGCCTTCTAACTCAATAAAACTATTAACCTCAATAGGAGAAGTAGGCCTAGCATAATCACGAATTGCCTCTATTTTCGTTGGATCCACTATAATCCCACCCTTAGATACCATATTCCCCAAGATTGTCATAGACCTAAGACAAAACTCACACTTAGTGAATTTATCATACAAACGTTGATCTTGCAAGGTTTGGAGAAGGATCCTTAAATGTTGCTCATGTTTCTCCCTGGTCCCAGAGTAGACTAGAATGACAATAATTAACACTATAAAAAAAGAGTCTAAATAGGTCCAGAACATATGTTTCATCATCTCCTGAATGATGTTGGGGCATTAGTCAACCCAAAAGATATGACTAGGAACTTATAGTTGTTATACTGTGTCATAAAAGAAGTCATTAGGATGTTCACTGCACTAATCCTTAACTAATGGTAGCCTGATCTTAAGTCTATCTTAGAGAATATAACTGCAGCCTAAAACTATTCAAACAAATCATTAATACGTAGCATAGGATACATGTTTTTGATTGGCGCCTTGCTTAGATTCCTATAGTCAATGCACATATGCAAGGTACCATTCTTCTTCTTCATAAACAGAACTACAGCACCAGATGCAAACACACTAAGTCTAATGAACACGTTACTCAGAAGGTCTTAAAGCATTTCTTTACACTACTTTAACTCAGCTGGATCTATTTAATAGGGTGGGATAGAAATTGTCTTAGTGCCCTACACAAAATCAAGATCAAAGTCAATATTATGAAAAGGAGGAAGACCAGGTAGATCAATAGAAAACACGTCATATAACTCTCTAACCATTGAAACTAACAAAAATAGTTTGAGTGTCGGTACTAGTATCATGAACATATGGAAAATAGGCTAGACACCCCTTCCAAACCAACCACCATCCCCTCAAAAATGAAATTACATCCCTTGGCATATGACTATCTCTACCCATCCGCATAATTTGAGGGATACCAGGTATACACAAAGTAAAGTCTTGGAAAAGCAATCTAAGATCGAATCCACCATATCTAATAACATCAAGTAAATCTACCATAGCCATAATGAAATATACCGTATTAAAATCTACCTAAGCCAATCCATGCCTAATATCAAGTCAAAATATACAATATCTAATCTAATCAAATCCTCTTCAACATAGACAACATAAAGGATTGATTAACTCTATCCACTACTAAGGAATTACCTAGGGTAGTTATACACATAGGCATAAGAAAAGGCTCACATAGCATATCCAAACGCATAACATACACATGAATAAGTAAAGCCAGATCAAAAAATTCACAAGTAGATTGATGAGAGACGGAGATTATACCTGTAATGATGGTATTTGAAACTTCTGTCTATAGCGTGCTTAGAAAAGTGTACATACTGCCATGTCCACCTAACCTTCCGAACTTAATTACTAAGGACCACCTTGACTACCCTAGGGACAAAGTCTACTACTATGTGTACCACCTCTAGTTGACTAAACTAAATCCTTGGTGGCCTAAACCTACTTACTCTATTGCTTGTAGTGACTCAACCTATGGTACCCCTAGAAAAGTCTCCTACCATACCACACTCAGAATATCCCCTACCAGAGGAAATCTACTTAGATAACTCGATTAAACCAGATCTATTGCCCGAATAACCTCAATATAAACCTCGAGAAGTTTGAACCAAAGCTTGGCTGCCCTGACCACTAACCCCACTAAGCCACCATTTATAATCTATAGAGCCGCCTGAACTAGCCTACTAGGATGAAATTTATATGGGAAACTTCTACTTGGGAAACCTCTACCATAGGAATGAGACCCGCTAAAACCACTCTAATGGTGGGGTATCTTGTTGTTTCCTCTATAGGCCTAATAATGTATCTCATTAATAGTACGTACATGATAAACTATTTAAAGGAATTAACACCCCGAAGATACTATCTTCTCTATAGAAAATCAAAAGGGTAATGTTAATCCTCTAACAAATTTATGTACCTGCCCATGCTGTGTCGGCATAAGCATAGTTGCATGCTTAACTAGCTCATGGAACCATGTCTTATACTCTAAAACTGATATCGATCCCTATCCTGGAACTACCCTTAAGATGCGAGGTATATATTTCTCTAAGAAAACCTCGGAGAACTGAACCCATGTCATCGGAGATGACCCACCTAGTCTACACCCAAGATAACACCTCTACCACGTATTCGCTAGCCCATCTATATAAAAAATTATGTAATTTATTCCATGTGACTCAACTAACTCAAGTTTATACAACCTCTCCTAGAACCTCGCCCACAACACTTCAGAACTTGGGAGGATCAAACTTGATATATCGTCCCATCATCTTCTTCTCCTCAAAAGACATAACTTTTTATACTCTGCACCTTTGTACATTGGAGCATATTTTTTTCCTAAAATATTTCCATGTGATGCATGTTATCTATGAAGTTCTACGTGAGTAGTGACGGTTGGAAATAGGTCTGGAAGGCTTTGGAAGGAGTTGGAGGCGAAATAAGTAGTCCTGGTACTCAACCTACTTGCGTAAGCTATAAAATTGGATGACCTACGTGATTAATCTACTTGAGAACACGTCGAGCTTAATTAGCAAGGAATACACAAGCTCTTAAAGTGAGATGAGATTATGAACCTATGAAAAAGAGGACGACTTATGGCGGCCTAAGGAGATGACACATGGCATAATGAGGGAGTGACATATGGAATAAGGTGATGCACCTACTTAGGTTCAAGTAGGTGACCCACCTACTTGGGGGTGGGCCCCACCCCACCACATGGCATCCTTGGAGGCTATGCATAGAATCGATGGTCCAATGGGAGCTGGACATATGTCACCCTTAGGGGATGACACATGTCACCTCCTAAGTACTATATATATCTAGGTATTGATGACTAATATCTAATTTTTCACCATCTACACTTAGCCAAAACAAACTAGACAAAGCTAGAGAAAACGAGAGACTAGCCACAGATTTGGCCAAGGAGAGGAAAGCCTACAATTTCATTCCGTGAATTAATTATCTACGATGAACTAATATGAAATGAAGGTGTTAATTATGTAAATTTTCTATTTGGAGAAGCATCAAAAGGGTAACAATCAGCCACGAAGTTTTAGCCGCAACTAGAGAGCTTCCGAGGTGAGTTTTGGCGAGTTTTGGCGAGGTTAGATTTTCCCTTTAAATTTGGAGTTAATTATGTTGTTATGAAGTTTATTAAATGTGGTAAATGAATCTGTAAATAGGAAAATTGCATAAGTATGCTTGGCGTTAGAAATAAACTAAAGTAAAGTCGTTTTAGTTAAATCAAAGTCGAGTAGTGTGTTGTGATTGTGGTGTTGTGGATTGGAGGTTGTTTGGTTGCATGTTTCAGGGCTGGAAAGTGTTCTAAAAAGGGTGTGGGTGCTTCTATTTTAAGCCACATGACCCTCCATTTCATATAATTAAAGGTTTTACGAAATAAAGATTAAAAACTCTATTTTGGTATCGTAGTTTTAAGCGAGTTGTTTGGGCTTTCTATTGTGTAATTTTGAAGTAGTTTACTTGTATATAAGCTGCTTATTTTTGGTTATGGTTGGATGTAGTAATTGAGGATGTAATTGAAAGTTCAGATAGGGCAAGTTATAGGGGAGGTGCTGCCCGATTTATGTTAACTTCGAAACTAACAAATAGACTAGTTAGGAGGAGTAAATAAGGGAATGATTCCTATGGATACTTTGTCGTAGAATTGGAAGATAGAAAGTGGAAAGTTAATAATCTTGGTATTACTTTTATTTTAAATAGGCTAAAGGAGTAAGAAAGCAAGCTGGGTTACAAATGAGCTACTACAGGTATGTAAAGCTACCCCTTCTCTCTTTTGGCCTGTCTTAGTCTTAAGTATGATGTGTATAAGAAATGTAGGGAAACATCTACTCATAAAACTCCAAATATGATTCATGACCCTTACCTACTTCTTGAAGTGAGAGCCCCTATGCTAATTAAGTTAGTGCCTCCCACTGTCTCCTAGATGATGAAAAGTAGAGGGTATGTAAAGCTATCTTTCTCTTCTTTTGACATATATTTAAGTTAAGTAATGAATGATATGATCTTGATGATATATCTAGTCATAAATATTGGGCATAATCCATGGCCCTTACCTACTTCTTGATGAAAGCACTTTTACAGTAATTGAACTAGGGCTTCTTAAGCCTTCCATACGTTAGGAAGTGATGAGTATGTAAAGCTAGCCTTTCTTTTTTGCATGTCTTAGATATAAGTGGAACATCATATTCGCTTTGAGGATAATTCCATTCATAAAGCTTCGAGAATGATTCATGCCTCTTACCTATTTCTTGATATTATAACTCCTATAATAAGTGAGATACTGCCTCTCAAGTCTTCTGTATGAAGGAAAGTCGTAAGTACGTAAAGTCTATTCCTTCTTGTCTATTGGCATGTCTCAGAGATAGGTGATGTATGATACTAGCTTTGGGGTAACTCTATTCCTAAGTCCTGACTATGATTCATGTCTCTTATTTACTCTCTTATGGAAAAGGCTCTTGAAGTAGTTGAGTTATCACCCTTGAGCCTTCTATATGTGAAATAGTAATTGAATGTATGAACTCCTGTTCCTAAGGACTCTATAATGACAAGTGTATCTGATTGCATGAGACGTTTAGCATAATCTTAATAAAAGTCTATGACTCCTGAGACTCCGTTGATATGGCCTCTAATGGCATTTAGAGGATACTTGAGATGATGATCATTTTGATCCTCAAATGATAGTTCATGACAATTGTTATACCAAGTCTCAGATGATGAGTTAATTGCATATGGTTCATCACCACTCTACTCGTACATGCTGTTAATACATCTTTCACTGAGTCCCATAAAGGGACGAGATGACTGAGTCCGATAAAGGGCAGTTGGGTACGATATACGATGACATAATTATTCATCGAGTCCTATAGAGGTCCGTGTACAACTAAGTCCTATAAAGGGATGGGTATGACCGAGTCTCATAAAGGGCCGGGTACAATATTTGATTATATGAGCAGTCATCGAGTCCCATAAAGGGGTCGGGTATGACCGAATCCCATAAAGGGCCAGGTATGATATATGATGGAATGGTTATTATGATAGTATGATTATTTACCGAGTACCTCACTAAAGGGTCGGATACAGTATATAGGCATGCATATGAAAACATAATGATGTATTTGTGACATATGAGATGATGTCGTATACGATGGTATGATGTTGTATACGATGATATGATAACACTGAGTCCCATAGTAGGTCGGGTACGATATAGGAGGATGATATATGTGCCCTCATTTTATAAGATAGAGGTAAAGTGATTTATTAAATATTATACTTGTTTCTCGCATCTCTAATTCTGTTGTAATCTCACTTATGTTGTGTTATTCTATATATACTCAGTACATGTATTGTACTGACCCCATTCTTTGGGGGTCTGCATTTCATGCCCACAGGTACATATGTTCATTTTGGGGATCTGCCAGCTTAGGACTTCCACTCAGCTATGTTGGAAGTGCTCCATTGTTCTGGAGCCTAACTTTTGATGTTGGTCATTTAATGTATATACTTATTTATTTAGTGGTACAGCGGGGGCCCTGTCCTACCATATGATACAGTTAGTACTCCTAGAGGTCTATAGACATGTATATGTGGGTTATTTGTAAGTTTGTTTCAATAGTTCCTATATGTCGCATTGTAAATTTTTTAATGTTATAGCAGCCTTATCGGCTTGTGTGCCCTTTCATGATAGGATACAAATGAAAGAGTCTATGTGTATAAGAAGATGTTATGACCCATTGGGATTCTTATGTATAGTTCTTATAGTTGATAGTTATGTATACAGAGGTCTTGGTCAGAACCCGATCATGTCCTACAGGAGTGGGTCGTGACATAACTAGCCCAACAGCCATAGGTAGAGAAACTGTTAGAACCAGCTGAACCTCTAATTGAGAAAATGTAGTAGCAGGCTGCACCTCTAATAATTGAACACTAGTGACCGTGCCTGGGCTATAGTGTCATGACCTAACACGTAGGCCGCAACTAGGGTCCAACCTGAACCTCTGTATAAATATCTATCAGTTGTGGTCAAGTCAAACTATAAATAAAATCATACCATGCAACAAAACCCTATTCGTTGATAACATTTTCATAAACCAATAGCCTTTTTCATTTATATCACATCATGAAAGGGCACGCAACATGACAAATTGCCATAACATAACAACACGTACCATATATCACGCAGACTCAACTGAACCAAACTGACATACACAACCCACATATACATTTCTACAGACCTTTAAAAATGTTAACGACAATATATAGTAAGATAGGGCCCCCGTCGTACCCCTGAATAAAAAAAACAATTGTATACATTAGTGGCCATTGCCAAAAAATAGGCTTCGATACAATGGAGCCTCTTCCAGCTGAGCTGAATGGAATCCTAAGCTGGCAGACTCCCAAAACCTGTATATGTACCTGCAGGTATGAAATGCAGTCCCCCAAAGAAAGGGGTCAGTATGACATATGTACAGAGTACGTAAAACATAACATAATACAAACTGGAAGCTTATCTAAAATAAAAAAGCAGGGATAAAATATCAAATCAAAAACCTATACCTCTATTCTGTGAATCATAAAAACATGCATGCTCAAATTATACCATATAGCCAGCCCTTTCGGGGATCCAGTGAATCACCTTTGTAGGACAATCATAGGCCCTGTGCCCTCACTATCTTATTGCAACACATCATTATATTTATACATACGTACCCTGTCCCTCTAGTGAGGGACTCAGTGAGTTTTTCATGTCATTGCATTATCATGTCCTCATATAGTATACCCAGCCCTTTAGTGAGGGACTCGGTGGATAATACAGTGAACTATCCATGAAAACATACCCTAGCCCGGGACTCAGTGATACAAGGGTTATAGTATTCACTAGTAGAGTAGTGAGTAACTATATGCAATTTAAAACATTATCAGAGACTCGACAGAATAAGAGAGTTAATGTTTTGCCTGAGGACCCAAGTAGTAGTGTGGTCATCTCGAGTATCCTTTTTAACATATAGAAGTTTGTAGGGAAATAGTTAAACTACTACAGGAGTTCAATAGTCAAAAGTAAATAAGAGATGCTTAAGAATGAAATTACCCCGTAGCTCATATCATATTTAACTTACAACTAAGACATGCCAAAAAATAAAGAGAATAAGCTCTAGATAGTATGTACTTTCCTTCCTGTGGTCATCATGTATATATTTTGTACATGGCCCATCCTGGGGCTATATGAACTACTATGGCATCATAATCTAATTTTCATACCAATTACATATCAATATAAAGGAGACATAGCTTTCCACACAATACTTTTTAACACGTAGAAGCATTAACAGGCAATTCTCAGTTCTTACAGGAGTTCCAATACCAAACAGTGGGTAGGGATTATGAGGTGTACTTGCAGTTCTGAAAATGGAATTATCCCCTCATTTCACATACAATTCACTTAAGTATAAGACATTCCAAAAGGAAAGAAAGATAGCTTTACATACCAATTCCAAGAGAAAGCTTCACATACCTCTTACGAGTTACTCTTTAACACATTCGCCTCATCGTACTTTGAACCTATTCAACACGGAAGTAATACGAATATCAACCATCCTTGACTTTTCAGAATCTTAAGTTGCACATGAGTATTCATAGAACTCATTTCCTCGCTCGTCTTCTCGAGTAGTTCTTTAACTAGTTAAAGAGTTAACAAAAATCGAGCAGCACCTCCCATATAATAGGCCCTATATGAATTTCCAATTAGATCCCTAATTACTAAATCCAACCAAAAACAACAAACTGCATCTCATATTCAAATAAAACATGGCAACATTACACAACATAAGCTTTAAACAACATGCTGAAAATTACGATACCAAAATAGGGTTTCTAGTCTTTATTTTGCAAAACCTTTAATTATACATAACGAGGGGTCATGTTTCTGCAACCAAAAGCACCCACCTCTTTTAGAATAATTTTAGGCCCTGCAACACACCTTCAGCAGCACACCACAAGCACAACACCATTCTTCGACTACAATTTAACTATAGCGACTCCAATTTAGTTTATTCCGAATTGTCAAGTGTATTTATGGAATTTTCATATTTCCAGAAACTTAAACAACATGTAACACACTTAATAACAACACCATAAACTCGAAATTCAAGGTAAAGGTCTTATTACCCGAAATTGGCTAAAACTCGCCAAACTAGCCTCAAAAATTCCTTGTCGTGCTGAAACTTTAGCGGACTGTTTGTATCGCTTCTTATCTGTCTCGAATTGAAACTTCTTATTATTAAACACCATAATATCATCTTGGTATACCTTAAATAATCAATTCATGAAATAAAATTGGGCCTTACCTTTTCTTGGGACCAAACCAGTAGCCCTCCTTATCTTGCTCTTCAAGTTTTTCTTTGATTTTTCTCTTATCTTTTCCAAGTGTTAAGCTGAAGAAATGATTTCACAGGCATCATAAGATACATGTATACATCTCCACATGATCTAGGAATACCGTAGATAATTAATTCACGTAGAAAAATTGGAAACCTACCCTTGTTTTGATCAAACCCGTAGGTACTCTCTCTTAGGCTTTAGGATTTCTTTTCCTTTTTTCTCTGCAAATTTCAGCAAAAATAGGATAAAAAATGACTTAAGAGTCATACACATGTATATATATGTCTCCCCAAGAGGTGACATGTGTCATCCCCTAAGAGTGGCACATGTCCAGCCCCCATTGGGCCACCGATCCATGCCTTGCTTCCTAGGCTGCCATGTGGCAGGTGGCGTCCACCCCCCAAGCGGGCAGGTGGGTCAGCTACTTGCTATAGCTTCTTACACGTGGCACCTCCTCCTGCTGCCATGTGGCACTCTCCTTTTGCTGCCACGTATCATTCTCTCCTCTTTCTCGTGGGTTCCTAATCTCGTCTTTTTTTAAGAACCTATGTAATTCTTGCCACATAAGCTTGGTATGTACTCAAGTAACTTAAGTATGTAAGACTCCTAAGTTAGTAGCTTACTTACGTAAATCAATTCCTACGACTCATTACTTAGCCTCTAACTCCTTCTGACTTCTCATGACCTTATTTCCAACCTCCCCTACTATGGGGTATCGCATTCTCCCTTATTCAGAGTTGTTTAGTAGCGTTGTAGATTATGCAGCTCACATGAAAACTTCTAAGAGGCTTAAAATACATTCCAAGCTCAAGAGTGTGGGGTGTAACATCTTTCCCTCCTTTAGAATATTCATCCTCGAATGTTAACTTACCTCATAGGGTTTTACAAGGATTTCGGGGGGTTCTGTATCACTGTCGTTTCTTACTCTATTTAGGGGTTTAGATTCCTTTGTACATAGGTAACAAGTACACATATCTTCTCTCTATCTCTTTTTTGACCAGGTCATCATCCTTCTGGTTTTTATTTTGCCACAATACCTTGACAGAAGTCACGTCCTAATTCGCAACCTTCTAATTTGCCGATCCAAGATAGCGATAGGTTTTTCCTCGCCAGACTCCATTTTATGGACATCATCTATGGGACATAATCTGGGTGGATCACCAGTACATTTGTTAAGTATTCGTATTAGACGTATTGGGCATATGGTTTCCACATCAGGTGGTGAGTTCAACTTACAGGCAACTTTGTCCACCTTACAAGCAACTTGATAAGGTTTAATCTATTTTGGGCTAAGTTTTCTTTCCTTGCCGAATCTTATTACTCCCTTCTTGGATGAACCTTCTATGAACACCTAATCATCAATTTGAACTCTGATTGTCGATGTCGATCATCTCTATATCATTTCTGCCGACTCTAGACTACTTGTCTATAGCTTGCTCACTCATGTCTGGGCCTACTACCTTAGTATTTTTTAACATCGACCAAACCAATATGGGACTTACACATCCTGGTGATAGTTATTATTGTAGACAACTTGATAAGTGATAGATGATTATCCCAACTACCTTTGAGGTTAACAACACTATCTCGTGATATATCTGCTAGCGTTTAGGTGGTATGTTTAGTTTGTTTATCTGTTTTGAGGATGAAAGGTGGTACTAAGACCCGTCTGTGTTCCAAATCTTTTCTTTGACTGACATCCAGGCACTAGTTGTGCTTTCAGTCCCTCTACTCAAGGCAATAGTTGTGGAGACCTCATGTATTACTCCTCAATCTCCCTAGAAGACTCTATCTAGTACTTTACCTTTTGGGTTTCTTCTTTTTTTTTTCTAATCCTTAGGGTTGGCTGTTAAATAATGCTGAAGTCACCTCATATAATGGCTCTCATATTCGTTATGTGCTCTGTCTATCATTACTCAATATATTTTCGATTGAATTTGGCATATACATTTGCTATCTTTTGATAACCGGTTAGTTCTATTCATCTTACTTAATCACCCCAACTTGTAACACATTAGGTTCATTATCTCATGTAATCCTTTACCTTTACGAGAATATGAGAAGGTTCTCAACTTAACCTGATAGATATCTTAGTATCGTCTTGCTAGTTCTTATGTTTTACCTTGCCTTTTCCTCCCTTCTTCCACAATCTATATTGGTATAGACCTTTGGTCCAACCATGGCCATGTCCTGTTCTTCCCTTGGTACTAATTCCCTCTCGGTAGTTGACTCAATCCATCTTTGCACCTTTCTACAATATATCTAAGATATCCTAACTCTTTTTTTCATGTACTTCCTTATTTGGACCTATACTTACCATATACAATCATAGGTTATCTAACCATTCTGATAGAACTTATATGAGGTGGACGTAATCTTTTCATTTCCTGGTTCATTCTTCTATATTTACCTTCTTCATATTGAAACTCGCTCATCCCACCTTGTCGCATTTTTTCCTTTTTCCATATTCACTCTTTGCTCTTCTTACCTCCTACCATAGAAGGCTTTCTATTCCTTTTCCTTGGTTATTTATCTATCGCAACATCATTTGTGACCAACTCTAGAGCCAATATTTTGGCTTTTGGTCTAGCATGATGTCATTCAATGTCTTGTTAAAAACTTCTTAACACTGCCTTATGTAGCATACTAACTTCTATCTAATTATTGGTGACTTCTAGACCTTCCTAACTTGGTTCAGTCCGGGTTCTTATTAAAACTTAACCACCCATCTCAAATATGTTGCCATATCAGTTGCCTTCACCTTACCCTTGCAATTTTTCTCTTTGACTTCCCCCATTTAGAGGGTACTTACACATTTATCTTCTTATACCTTGCTCTACGTCTCTATGTCTAGTCTCAATTACATTCAATCTACTTGGTACTGTATCATGTCCCCATCTCTCTGCATATTTTATAAACTGATTATCCATGTACGGAACCTTGGCTAATTCACGAGGCGATGAGAACCTTTCCATATATGATGTGATGTCTTGTCTACTAATAGATATTTGAATAATGTGACCCAGGAAATAACTCATCCAAGGCCACCTTCTACTTATCTTTATGAAAGGTTAATACTCACTAATAGTCGTCTCAAATCTTAACTAAGCAACACTTGTATTCCGATAATGACTATCTAAGGTTCTCTCGGAGTAGTAACTTTATTCCAACCTATATCCTTTGTTTCTTGGGGTGAATGGAAGTTGCACCATTTATTCCTTAAGTTTGTCGTCTCTATCTCTTAGGGGTTCCATTATTTCCGAGGCGACGTTGTGTACACACATCGTTTCTTTATACCTTGTGCCCCTTGCCCTTACTGTATACCCAACACAGGCTTTCAACTTATTCAACACCTACCAAGTGCGCCTTACTAGCGGTCTAACTTTATCCCCGTATTGTTATACCACACCTTTACATTCGTACCAAAATATCCCCTTTTAGTTCCTACTCATATTCAGTTCATGACATCTATCTGGAGTGCTTTTGTTAGAATTTCTTTCTCCAATTAGTCGGCGAAGAACTAATAACCTGTTATCATGGAGAACTTTCCAACCACCATTGGAAGAAAACTAGAATCCCTTAACCATCCCGTACCTCTCAACACTTGACTAACATGGTCTCCCCCTGAGTTCCTCAAGTCATGAACAACTTATCTAATTTACAACTAGCGATTGGGGGACTGTTACTTTTCAAGAAAAGTGAAACTCAATCACTGGACATCTTACCCTTCAACCTGAGCTTCTTTCTTTTATATGGCACAAATACGGTTGAAGACGCCGTGGTCTAAACTTTACTACTCAAATAGGCTTTTGTTTCTTCAAAATAAACTTCCCCAAGTAATAAGGGTGCCCCTTATCGACGACATGAAGAGTACCTCTTACATATTTTGTTTAGCATAATATGGGTACTCAGTATCAACTTCCAAGACATATTAATACCCTATGTTTTATTCCCTTTTCCTTGCTCTCGGAAAATTTCGGCAGAGTTTCCTATAGACTCCTTACTATCCCAAAACCTGCATGAAGAAAATACCAATAATGCCTCACTGGCCTACACATATATATATTCATATCATACCATAACCATACAGGGCTTTCAATATCATTTCATATCGCAGCCATACATGGCTTTCAGTATCAACAATAAGATAAAAATAATGGACTTACCTCATATGTCCAACTTCAAACTACATTTGTTGCACCTTCTTGTGTATTTTCATTTTAGTGTTTGACTTTACATTTCAATCACCTATCAATACCTTCCCTAACAGATATCTTTCATGCCTTTCCTTACCTGCTTGCTTTGTAAGCTTTGAATATCGTCATTCACTTCCTTCCGTCTATTTCGTCCTTCTGTTAAGATCCAAGGTTAGTATAAAGAGGTTTCCTATGACTCGGATCTATAGCATGATCTCAGATATAAAATAAAAGTAATATCCTAAATGTTCTGTAGCCTTCTGCTTATAAATGTGGTGCGTAACACATCGATAATCAAGACTCTACCAGACACGGTCTGTAGACAATCCAAGGATGAACTGCTCTGATACCATTTCTGTCATGACCCAATCCCGTAGGCCGCGACTAGGGTACGAGATGAACCCTCGTTTACACGTCTATCAGTTGTGGTCAAGTAAAACTATAAATAAAATCATACCATACAACAGAACCCTATTGGGTGATAACATTTCCATAAACCAGTAGCCTCTTTCATTTGCATCACGTCATGAAAGGGCACGCAAGCCGACAAGGCTGCCATAACATAACAACACATACCATATATCATGTAGACCCAGCTAAACCAAAATGACATACGTAGCCCACATATACATTTCTACAGACCTTTAAAAATGTTAACGACAATATATAGTAAGATAGGGCGCCCGTCGTACCCCTGAATAAAAAAAACAATTGTATACATTAGTGGCCATTGCTAAAAAATAGGCTTCGATACAATGGAGCCTCTTCCAGCTGAGCTGAATGGAATCCTAAGCTGGCAGACTCCCAAAACCTGTATATGTACCTGCAGGTATGAAATGCAGTCCCCCAAAGAAAGGGGTCAGTATGACATATGTACAGAGTACGTAAAACATAACATAATACAAACTAGAAGCTTATCTGAAATAAAAAAGCAGGGATAAAATATCAAATCAGAAACCTATACCTCTATTCTGTGAATCATAAAAACATGCATGCTCAAATTATACCATATAGCCAGCCCTTTCGGGGATCCAGTGAATCACCTTTGTAGGACAATCATAGGCCCTGCGCCCTCACTATCTTATTGCAACACATCATTATATTTATACATACGTACCCTGTCCCTCTAGTGAGGGACTCAGTTATTTTTTCATGCCATTGCATTATCATGTCCTCATATAGTGTACCCAGCCCTTTAGTGAGGGACTCGGTGGATAATACAGTGAACTATCCATGAAAACATACCCTAGCCCGGGACTCAGTGATACAAGGGTTATAGTATTCACTAGTAGAGTAGTGAGTAACTATATGCAATTTAAATCATTATCCGAGACTCGATAGAATAAGAGAGTTAATGTTTTGCCTGAGGACCCGAGTAGTAGTGTGGTCATCTCTAGTATCCTCTTTAACATATAGAAGTTTCCAGGGAAATAGTTCAAGTACTTCAGGAGTTAAATACTTAAAAGTAAATAAGAGATGCTTAAGAATGGAATTACCCCAGATGTCATATCATATTTAACTTACAACTAAGACATGCCAAAAAAGAAAGATAATAAGCTCTAGATAGTCTACACTTTCCTTCCTGTGGTCATCATGTATATATTTCGTACCCATCCCATCCTGGGGCTCGGTGAACAACTATGGCATCATAATCTCATTTTCATACCAAGTACATATCAAGAGAAAGGAGATATAGCTTTCCACACACTACTTTTTAACACGTAGAAGCATTAACAGGCAATACTCAGTTCTTGCAGGAATTCCAATACCAAGCAGTGGATAGGGATTATAAGGTGTACTTGGAGTTCTGGGAATGGAATTATCCCCTTATTTCACACACAATTCACTTAAGGCTAAGATATGCCAAAAGGAAAGAAAGATAGCTTTACATACTTATGCCAAAAACATGCCAAGAGAAAGCTTCACATATCTCTTACGAGTTACTCTTTATCACGTTTGCCTCATCGTCCTTTCAACCTATTCAACACGGAAGCAATAAGAATATCAACCATACTTGACTTTTCAGGATCTTAAGTTGCGCACGAGTATTCATAGAACTCATTTCCTCACTCGTCTTCTCGAGTAGTTCTTTAACTAGTTAAGGAGTTAACGAAAATTGGGCAGCACCTCCCCTATAACAGGCCCTATCCGAATTTCCAATTATATCCATAATCACTACAGACAACCAACAACAACAACCTGCATCTCATATATAAATAAAAATGGCAACATTACACAACATAAGCTCCAACCAACTTGCTAAATATTATGATACCAAAATAGAGTTTCTAGTCTTTATTTCGCAAAACCTTTAATTATACGAAATGAGGGGTCATGTGGATGAAACCATAAGAACCCACACCTATTTTAGAATACTTTTGGTCCGAAACACATCCCCGCATACCTTCAGAAGCACACCACAAGCACAACACCTTGCTTCGACTACAATTTAACTATAGCGACTACAATTTTGTTTTTTTTGAATCGTCGAGCATATTTATGGAATTTGCATATTTACATCCACTTAAACAAATTTCAAAACACTTCATAACAATACCATAAACTCCAAATTGAAGGAAAAGGTCTTACCTTACCCGAAATTGGCAAAACTCACATAACTAGCCTCGGAAGTTCCTTGTCGTGCTGAAACTTTAGCGGACTATTTGTATCGCTTCTTCGCTGTCCCAAATTGAAATTTCTTGTTATTAAGAACCTTTATATCTCCGTGGTATACCTTAATTAATTAATTCACAGAATGAAATCGGGCCTTACCTTTTCTTGGGACCAAACCTGTAGCCCTCTTTATCTTGCTCTTCAAGTTTTTCTTTTAACTTTCTCTTATCTTTTCCAAGTGTTAAGATGAATAAATGATTCCATAGGAATCATAGGATACATGTATACATATCCACGTGATCTAGGAACATCGTAGATAATTAATTCCCAGAGAAACATTGGAAACTTACCCTTATTTTGCTCAAACCTGTAGGTACTCTCTCTTAGGCTTTAGGATTTCTTTTCCTTTGTTCTCTCCAAATTTCAGCAAAAATTGGATATGAAATGACTTAATATTCATCTTACATGTATATATATGTTTCCCCAAGAGGTAACACATCTCATCCCCTAAGGCTGACATGTGTCCAGCCCCCATTGGGCCACTGATCCTTTCCTTGCTTCCTAGGTTGCCACATGGAAGTCCAGCCCCCCAAGCAGGCAGGTGGGTCAGCTGCTTACTTTAGCTGCTTCCACGTGGCACCTCCTCCTACTGCCACATGGTACTCTCCTCTTGCTGCTATGTGTCGTTCTCTCCTCTTCCTCATGGGTTCCTAATCTTGTCTCCTTTTAAGAACCTATGTAATCCTTTTCACGTAAGCTTGGTATGTACTTAAGTAACTTAAGTATGTAAGACTCCTAAGTTAGTAGCTTACGTCGGTAAATCAAGTCCTATGAATCATTACTTATCCTCCAACTCCTTTCGACTTCTCATGACCTTATTTCCAACCTCCCCTACTATGGGGTATCGCATTCTCCCTTATTTAGAGTTATTTAGTAGCTATGTAGATTCTGCGGCTCACATGATTACTTCTAAGAGGCTTAAGAGATATTCTAAGCTCAAGAGTGTGGGATATAACATATAGTCTGTACATCAGATCTAACCTGAGATCTAGCTAAAGTTATAAGAAGAGTCCTCAATAGGGACCTACGCTCCATTAAGATGAAGATCCTAGTAAAAGTGTCTTGAAAAACTATTGTGGAAAAAAATCCTCAAAGAGGTTGGGCTAGTCCCATACCTTACTTCTGATATTGGACCTACTCTGGCTCTGTAATAGGCTGTGGTGATCGTGTTGCTTCTGACCTTTGAGTGGTGTTATAGCCCGTGTGCTACCATAACCTCTAGGCCGACCTCTTTCTCTACCCCTAGATAGAGAACTATCTGGAGGAGAAAGAGGTTGTCTCCCACTTGTAAATGATCTCGTCTCAGCCATCTGAGAAAGAAAGACAAAAATGAAACTTAGAAGTAACTACGATAAGAACGCATGATAGGTGATGAGTTGGTATTTTACAAACTAATTAGACTCAAATTCTTGAAAATTATTGCCATGTTTTTATGTTAATTGAATCGATTTTAAGCCTTGGTTCTCTTATTTGAATCCATTCCTTAGAAAAAGCAAGTTCAAAGGATTTGGATCGAAAAACCACTGAAGAGCACCCAAAAAGGAACTAGCGCCTCATAGAAGCCGACAGGCGTTGCACCGGCTGGACTAGAGAAAACTAAAATGTAGCATTCTCTACAATTGGCATAACACAATGGATGATCAATGGTTCACTGGTCCCCGAGCAGATGCTCCTGGAAGCACTGAAGGTTGAAGTGATGTAGCGATTGGCATCTCACAATGGCAGATCAATGGTTTACAAATCTTTCTCAAGTTTCAAAGCGGAATATGATGGACCAAAAACATATTTATGGAAATTAATTCTTCCATTGGAAATTTCCAAGGACCAAAATAGGAATTTTAAGCAATTATTGTACCATTATTCTTATTGTTTTCATTACCCAATTTTATCTAAGAGACTAAAGAGAAGTTTTTTGAGTGAGAATAGAACCTTCATCTTCATACTCAAGAACTCTTAGCTTAGTGAGAAAGAAACCTTAAAGATTATATACTTTAATGCTTGGATTTAGATTTTCATCACATTTGCTTGGAATAAAGATTTTGTTTATTGGTATTGTCTCTATTCCCTATTTTATAAATAGTTAAATACATAGCTAGGTGTGTGTTCTTGATGGGGGTGTAAAACTATGACACCCAAAGTCAACACCCTAGGTATAGCTGGCACTCAGAAACCATTTTTGGTTCCCAAGCAAACCCATGACCTGGCTAACTGCTAAGTAGAATACTTAACTCACATAAATTATAACTCAGATAGGCATAAACAAGAATATAAGTTTAACTTCTCAAAATAAGTCTCAATACTCAAATATATTGACAGTAGTTTGTTTGAAACATGAACTCTGAAAAATAACACGAAAACAACTTTAAACTATGTTTGTGTCTATGAAGTCTCTAAAACTAACTCTAAGTGGTTATCGGGATATGCTTATGACTATCTCTCAAGAACTACAAAAATAAATACTAAATGAAATAATGAAACTGATGGAGTTAAATGAATGCATGGAGGTTTCACCAAAAGCTGCATAGGAGGTGATCTTCAACAATGCGCCTGTTGAGAATATCTAATACTTGTATCTTCATCATAAAATGATGAAGGCCAAAATAGCGTCAGTACATGAAATGTACGGTACATCAAATGGCCGAAAGTAAACATGCTCAAAGAATACTCAAATAACTCAACTCAATGAATACTGAAATACTCAACTTAATAAATCTCTAATCTATGAATAAAACAATACTTTATAAAAAATATATAAGTAACTACAACTCAGTATAAAAATGATATTTTACTTTTTAGGGAGTTTGTTTAACCAACAACCATCACTATGAGTAGTGTGATGATAGAATAAACTGTTACTATTGCCACAAAAGTCTAATACCTTTCCAGGGTGAGGGACTCATCTATGGATCCAATAAATGTCTGTATCAAGAACAGTATGATCCTATCTTACACTGGCTACGAAGTTTATGGAGTTTGAGTTTGTTAAAACTCTTTCCCAACTTTGTGCTCAATCCTACTCCAAAAATATATTTATTATACTCATATTATCAAGTGAGTGGAAGTACTCAAAATAAAACTCATTTATTGTCATTTGACTTTTAATCAGTTTAGCTCAAATCTTCTCAACTCAAATCTCATATTTAAAAATAAATATACTTCTCCAACTCAGTAAATGCGTAAAATATAACCTTTAGTTTCTCAATCTCAGTCTCAAAATCAATGCATAATACTTTGACTCATAGACTTGATTAATGATCATGCTCAAAATAGTGAACAAAAGACTTCACAACTCAAGCAGTAAATTATGCTTAAAACTTCGTTCTCAAATAAGATATGAATTTTAAATCATTCTTTAAATTCAAAAATATGCATATAATTAAACAATGCAAATACTCATATAGGGTTTATATAAATGTAGACATGAATGGAAATTCAAGATCTCAAATCATGGGAATTATACAACAAACTTAAATATTCAAAGAACTCACTAAGGAATTACATAGCTAGCTCAAGAACTCAGTTTACTAGGATTGGAACTCAAACTCATACTAACTGAACAAAGATATAGGGCACGAGAAAGAACTTAGACAAACATTGTAATTAGCCTTACATACCTATAAAATTGATTATTTAAGTAAACTAGAAGAACATGGTTGAAATGCTTCAACCCTAGCTTTTCTCCTCTTCAATCCTTTCTCTCAAAATATTTTAAGTGTTATTGGGGGAAAGCATCATTGGGTTTTGATAAGGGACTCATTTTAGTCCCAATATATAAGGGTTTTAGTTTGCAAAAGGTTTGGAAAGACAATTTTGACCTCTCATTAAAATTAGCTAAGGCAGTCTATGGGTCAACCTACGGACCGTAGGAACTCCTACAGACCATAGAAGACCATTCATAGTATATTGGGTCCAACAATAGAACCTACTAAATCTGTTCTTAAGGGTCAATGAACATCCTTATATAGATCATGGTAACTTCTTTTAGTCATAGAAGGTGCTCGTGGAAGTGTGCAAGGCTTCTAAGGGTTGAGGTCTACAGAACCTTCTACGGGTCGTAGACCCAGCTAGTACAAGGGCTCATGAGTATTTGACACCCATACGAGTCATAGAGTATTTTATGACTTGTACAAGGGCTTGTGCTAGAGGGTTTGTAACTGGGCAATGGGGAGCTCTTCTATGGTTGATTCCTACAGTCCATAGAAATTTCTATGGGGCATAAAGTGCATTCATAGGATTGTTCTCAACCTTTCAAATTTTTAACAACTATTGGAGGGGTTCTACGAGACCCACCTACGACTTGTAGAACTCACTATGGGTCGTAAGAGCCAACTCATGGCTCACATGCAGTGCACTGTACTCACTTTCTCATGGTTCTTCTAGATTGATCTAAGTTAGATTAATGCGGGGTGTTACAAGATCTTCCCCTTGGGATCATTGAACCTCAAATGATGACCAAGCTAAGTATATACTCCATCCATGAATGCAATGCAAGAACTAAAAAAAACTCAAACTCATGAATAACTACTCAAGTACTTAAGAAAGAACTAAACTCTTAAATATGAATAAGAGTATTACCTTCAACATCAACATTAAGATAAGAGAATAGATCAGGATATTTGGCTTTCAAATCCTCTTCAGGTTCCCATGTAGCCTCTTTAACAAACTATTTCCTCCACAAGAATTCAACCAAAGTGACCTCTTTGGTCCTCAATTTGTGAACTTGACAATCAAGAATTTTGGTAGGAATCTCTTTATAGGAAAAGCTATTTTTCACACCAATGTTTTCAGTAAGAACAATTAGTGAAGGGTGTCCCAAACATATCTTGCGCATTGAAATATGAAACACTGGATGTATGACCACTAGCTCTGATGGTAGATCTAAATAATAAGTGCATTGCCAATCTTTAAATAATCATGGAAGGACCAATGTATCAAGGACTAAACTTCCCTTTTTTTCCCAAATCTCATAACACCCTTCATCAGTGAAAATTTCAAATATACTCAATCATCCATCTCAAACTCTAAGTCTCTTCTCCTAACATCAGTATAGGACTTTTGACGACTCTGCATGGTTTTCAACCTCTCTTGAATAATCTTCACCTTCTCCATATCCCGATAAACCAACTCTGGTCCTATCAACTCAGCTTTATCAGCTTCGAACCAACTAATTGGTGATCTATATCTCCTCCCATAAAGATCCTCATAAGGAGTTATCTGAATGCTTGAGTGATAGCTATTGTTATAGAAAACTCAATAAGAGGTAAGTGATCATCCTAATTACCTTTAAAGTCTATGAAACAAGCTCTCACCATTTACTCAAGAGTTTGAATTGTACGCTCTACTTGACCATATTTGTAAGGATGGAAATAGGTATTAAGATTTATCTTTGAGCCTAAACCTTTCTAGAATAACTTCAAAAACTAAGCAGTGAATTGAGAAACTATGTCTAAGATGATAAACAAAGGAACTCTATGAAGTTGTACTATCTCATGAATGTACAACCTGGCCTAATCATCTACTAAATATGTAGTCTTAACGACCAAAAAGTGGGTTAATTTAATCATCCTAACCATAATCACCCATATTAAGTCATATTGTCTATGAGATCGTGGTAAGCCTGTAACGAAGTACATATTGATCATCTCTTATTTCCACTCTTGCAACTCTATGTTCTGAGCTACACCACAAGGCCTTTGATGCTCAACTTTGACTATATCACTCTTCGTACTATTCCACTAACAGACTTCTTTCAAGTCATGATACTTTTTGTAGAACCCGAATGAATCAAATATCTGGAGCCATGAGCCTCTGCCCTGATTTTGTTTCAGATACCATCAACACACAAAACACAGAGTATACTTTGATAACTCAACACATCATATCCCCTCTTTGAAAAAGCCATCATTTTCAGCTTGTGAATGTCTTCTTTCAATTGAAGTAGAATAGGGTCTTGGTATTAAATTTTCTTCACTTCCGTAACTAGTGAATACTCGGACCCATGTTGGACAGTGATACCACCCATATATGATTCCATCAGGCAAACTCCCAAACGTGCAAGTCTATGCACTTCCTTAGCCAATTCTTTCTTTTCCTCTTCAACATGAGCAGTACTTCTCATAGATAACCAGTTAAGAGCATTAGCAACAACATTAACTTTAACTGGGTGGTAGACAATGCTTATTTCATAAAACTTGAGTAACTCAAGACATCTCCTCTTCCTCAAGTTTAGCATTTTCAGACTAAAAACATATTGGAGACTTTTGTCATCTATAAGAACATCCACATGCACGCCACAAAAATAGTGATGTCATGTCTTCAAAGAAAACACTTCCACTGCCAACTCTACATCATGAGTCAGATAATTCTTTGCGTGAATCTTAAGTTGTATACAAGCATAGGTAATGAGTTTACCTTTTTACATCAACACACAACCTAATCCATCTCTAGATGCATCATAATAAATAAGAAACACATATGTTCCCTTGGATAGGGATAATACTGGAGAAGTAGTCAATTTAGTTTTTAACTCTTTAAAATGTTTATCACAAGCATCAGACCATTAGAACTTATTATGCTTCTAAGTCAACTTAGCTAATGGATATGGTAGAGATAAGATTCCCTCTATAAATCCTTTTTAATAACCAGTCAAATCTAAGAAACTTCTTATGTCATTCGGGGATGTGGGTCTGGGACAATTCTTAACTGCTTTGATTTTCTTCAAACTAACTCAGATACCTTCTGCAAAACTAATGTGGCCTAGAAATATAACAGATGCTAGTAGGAACTGACACTTAAAAATTTAGCATACAATTCACGATCCTTACGAGTTTGGAGAACAATTCTGAGATAGTTGGCATATGCTTCCTTGTTTCTAGTGTAGATAAAAATGTCATCAATATGCACGTTAACAAACATATCTAGATACTGCTTAAACACTCTGTTCATGAGGTCCATGATTGTTGCAGGATCATTAGTCAAACCATAGAACATAACAAGGAACTCATAATGACCACATCTAGTTCTGAAATCCATCTTTGGAATATTGCTTTCTCTGACTTTCAATAGATGACAGCCTAATCTAAGGTCTATCTTAAAGTAACAAGTAGCATCCTACATTTGATTGAAAAGTTCATTGATTATTAGAAGAAGGTAATTATTCATTATAGTAACCTTGTTTAACTGATGGTAGTATGTAACACCCCCTAAAAATATTATATATGATGTTCTAATTCATGAGAAAAATGATATTGCTTATGTATTGTTGGCATAAATTTTAATAGGGTTAACCAAATTAGGTGATTCAAATTTCTGAATAGTTCAAATATTATTACCTACAACTTTGGTAAACACCATATTTTATGTTTCGGAGGTTAAGTAGGTCAAATAAATTAACTGTTGCAAGACATGGTGCTATGATGAAATGGAGTATTTATAGAAGAAAAATCATATCTCACTGTAAGATACTCCAAATTGGTTGATTCTTAAACAAAATGAAAGTATACTTCTCCAGAAACAATTCATATGAAGACACCAAATCCTCATGAGGAAGTTATCTTTTTCAAGTGCAGCTCCGAAAAAGGGTATTCTGTTAAAACAAGGTTCATCTCACCAATAATGAAAAGATGTAGATCCATTTGACATCACCCATGACATCAATAGTCCTCCATTTAAATCATCCATGACATCACAATTTTCGACTAAATTTTCAGATTTTTCTTTATAATTATTTTAATTATTGTTAGGTCTATTTTACACACCTATAAATACCCACCTTATTTCATCATTTTGTTCATCAATATTTCTGAAGCAATTCTTCTCTCTATAGACACCTTTACTCAATCTCAACATATAGTTTTAGTTCTTAGTAGTGTAGAAATATTATTCCGGTGATTCATATAATTCGGGTAGTATATAAAACGTTATGGCGAGGAGAAAATGCTAGGATTCAAGATTGTTTATTAAGTTTTTCAATTTTGAGTAACGCTTCGGATTCCAGGTATGTAAGAGTTCAATGAGAGTATTCCTTCCACTATCATGCCTAAATTATTTTTATTATATGATAAATTATGTTTCTTTTCTTTAAACAGTACTCTAAGGTATATGGGTGTTTATCCATGGGTTCTTCCACCCACGAAGTCTAAAGCTCTTTCAACTAAATCTGTTGATTTCAAATAATATTTTCTTATGGGTAATTCTTATTTCTACTTAATAGCATGAATCATGGTTAAACTAATGATTATTGGTCTATTTTTATGCAAAATAATTGCATATGTATGAATTGATCGTTTTCAAGTATTTTTCCCTATTTAGCTCTTTAAAGGTTCTTGAAATTCATGGCAGGTTATTTAAAGCTTGATTTTAAATTAATGAATTTTAAATTATTTATGGATAATTTCATTTACATACATGTTTGAAAGTTAAAGTGATTTAAACCCACCTAGTTTTACTATATTTTCAATGAAGTTTGCCTTGAAAGCTTTGACTCCAATAACTGTTTATGAAAGCAATGTCTATAATCAAAAGGGAGTCTTATGAAATAAAAGAATGCTATGGATGATTGATTCTTTATTCTATAATGACAATTCTTGCATATTTGAATCACTAAAGCTTTTAAATGAGTTATTTCACTAAATATGATATTTTGAATTCTCAAGCTATATACTATGACTATTTTGAAGTATTAAACTATTCTGCGGGATTGACTTAGCACCAAATGGGGCATTGAGGTGGGATTCGGTAAGGAAATCCTAGTAGCCACCCCTTGTCTCATTAACTATATGCCAACATAGGAGCCCTTGTAGGCTTAGGCTAATGAATCCATAAAAACCCTTAAAGTTAAAGTTAAAGAAATATATGAAGTTGACGGAGTTCTACCCGGCAAGTAGTCTCCCCGGCCAATGTAGAGGGCTATGTTTGATTCCATGTAATAGCTCGCATGGTTTTAAATGTCAGTTATGATCATTTTCTCACAAAATAAATATTTTAAAAGATATCTCTATGATTGATTATGCATGCATTACATTATGTTTCATATTACATAAATGTTTTAATGTTTTCTCAATGGTCATGAAGGCTTACATACTTAGTACATTCAAAGTACTAACACATACTCTTTTGCCTACATATATCACCATGTAGGGGCCGGTGCTCCTTCTCTCTCTCCTCCATATGGCTAGTTGAGATTTCATTTGAAGACTATTTTTGGTGAGTTCCCATGTTCCAGGAACAATACTTATTTATCTTTCTAGCTTATGATATGTTGAGATCTTTAGATACATACTATGACATTTCTTTCTATTATAATTGAAAGTGAGCAAGGGACTAGTCTTAGCCCCATTAAATCTAAAAGTTAGAAATATTGTTGTACATATGTAAGTTAAAGATTTACTATTATGATTTCTGCTTATTTATTTAGTATCATTACCTATGAAAGGCTAAAAGAATGCTAAGAGGCTTGTTTGAGGTACTTCTGGATTCCTCATTCGCCCTATTATGTCTAATCCCTAGGCTTGGGTCATGACTTAGTCAATTCACATTCTAAGAGAACCTCTTTCTTTCGTGCGAAAAGGACGGGAGCACCCCAAGGTGAGACACTCATCCTAATGAATTCCTTATCTAGAAGATCTTTCAACTGCTCTATTAACTCGGTTGGAGCAATTCTATATTAAAGAATAGCGATAGGTTGTGTATTGGGAAGAACATTTATTTCCAAGTCTATCTCCTTACCTAGAGGAACTCCAGGTAAATCCTCAAGAAAGACTTCAGGAAACTCATTAACAACTGGAATTGACTAAAGTGATGGTATCTCTATACTATCATCACTAACCCTATGATGTGTTAGATACACCCCTTAGAAACGAACTTTCTAGCCTTAAGGCATGAAATAAATTGACCCTTGGGAACTGCTGGACTACCCTTCCACTCAATAATAGGCTCATTTGGAAACTAAAATTTGACAACTCGAGTTGTACAACCAACTTAGGCATAAAAAGAAAAACGTCAATCCATGCCTAGAATGACATCAAAGTTTATAATGTAAATAGAAATTGTACAATATTTATAGACTCTCTTAGCTAGAATGAAATCACCAATAGGATTAGAAACACTGAAAGGAGATGAATCCCAAACTTAACAACCACATATAGAATCATAAATAATAAAGTTTCACTTGGATAAAGTAATGTATAAACATCATAATAAAGGACTTGAACCACACCCATGAAAACATCTATCAACGTCTCTAGGTCTTGGCACTTGCCATAGCATATATACGTTTTGAACCTACGTCTGCCTCTGAAGTAGTACCTCTCTGGTTAGCTCTACCTGATGGTGATACTGAAGAAGATAGGGCCTTGTTTCCCCCATTACTTTGCCTTTCTTATAGGGGTCTATCATGATATGACCCATTTGACCCCAAATGTAGCAACTACTAGTGCTATCACAAACACTCTCCCAATTAAAATCTACCACACTTACCATAAGGTATCTTGCCTAAAGAAACTTGAGTCACACTACCTTGAGACTGAGAGTCTTAAGCTCTGAAGTTTTAGTTACTCTGAGATCTCTATTCATGCCCGTTGTTCATTGTAGGTGCACTCACTATTTATGGTGCATAGCCAAAAGACCTCTTTTAATAGAAGGACCAGATGTCATTACCATTTTTTTATTGTTAGTTTCATTAACTGGAGATCTCTCTTTCTTATGTTGGTTCTCCTCCATAACTTTCTTATTATTCTCCTTAACCTATTGGGAATACACCACAAGTCTTGAGGTGTCCATGTCTGAAATCAACAATGCAGCCTAACACTCTTTCTTCATATGTTTGCCCAGGCCAGAGACAAACTTCGTCATCTTTAGTCTCACATCAAGGATCATCTCTCGAGCATACCTGGAAAGCTGGATGAACTTAAGATTGTACTCTTTCACAATCATACCTTCTTGCTTCATCTTTATGAACTCCTCAACTTTTGCTTCCCTCATCTCTCTAGGAAAAAAGTGCCTAGGAATATCCTCTTGAACTCATTCGAAACAACAGTCTCAGTATATTCAACACGACTCTCCTCCTACTAATTATGTCAAACATTGGCAACATCCTTGAGAATATATGACATAACCCAAAATAGGGCCTAGATGTGACACGGGGATTAGGATTGCCGAAGAAACCCCAACCAAGCCTCTTAGAATATCATAAGCATATATATGGTAACAAATAACCAAAAACTATAAAAGTCCAAGAAAATATAGCATATCTAGAATGAAGTAAGACAGCATAGACTACATACACATATGTCTAACATACCTCTACATGACTACATAGGCCGGTACTAGGACATGTTCCTAGATAACCCACAAAGAAAGTAATCACACGACATAGAAAAGTCTCAAAACACCATCATAGTCTAGAAAGGAAAATAAAAGGGAAGATTGACATGGTATTGCCCTTAAAGCATGATGACTCACTACTCAATTATCAATAGATCACCAACTAGCCATGAGAAAAGGATGGAGCATCCGTCGCTATATTGTGATATAATTTAGGCACAGAAGTATGCGTTAGTACTTTTGAATGTACTAAGTATGTATGCAATGCAATGCATAATAAAACCATCTTGTGCAAATGACCATTTTAAACAGCATGATAGAGGAAGTAGTAAAATTATAAGTAGGCAAAAGAAGGATTAATACACAATAAACCATAACAGTATCATATAGAAGTAAAGGATAGCAATAGTCATTTAAAATTTTATAAGGACCATGAATATATGGGATATTAAAGGGTGGTTTTGGAATCATAAGTCTTTATGAGAGATACTGTTAACCGACATAAACCATGATAGCTATTACATGGAGTCCAGTGTTTACCCCACACACCAAAAATAGAGGGTCCATAATTACAAGGTACGACCCATGATGCCTAAGGAATCCACTAAGCTACTTAAGGAATCAATCCCCTACTAACGGGTGACCCTTTCTAAGGAATCAAGCCTCTATTAATTGGTGATCTTTCTTTCTGTGGTGGCAGTAGTTATGGTACAATGGGATTTCTACTAATGGTCTCATGCCTCTACTAGTGGGTGAGCCTCTATACCAAGGTCCACTCGGTGCTAGGTTTACACTCACAGTAATACCATATATAGTTTATCATAAGCTTGTTATAAATCATAGTTCATAAAAACTTGCTTATAGGAATAGCTCATCATCATGTGATTCATGTAATGTTGGTATAAGCCTTCCATTAGTACGTTTCCTTTTTTAAAAAATATCATTAGGGTTTTAAGTCACCCTATCATTAGCTTGCTTGAAACATCATTCGAAAATCATGCCAAACCTTTTATGAGCCATTCATAAACATTCATTGAAAATCCCTTGAAATTCCATGATCATGACTTATACTTCAAAATAAAGGGAAAACTTGAATACACGATAAATTGACTTGGAAATTATGAAATTGACTTGGAAGCATTCATGATCATATATTTTATATCAACCCATACATAAATCATGAAAATAATACCAATTGAAAGTATAACTGAAAATACCCATAATCAATATCATGAACCCTAAACATCAATGTAGTAAAACTCATAAACAAATCTTCAATTTCATGGAATAATCATCAATTTATATTGAAATATGATCATAATCATAATTCATGCAATTGGAATAGGGATTATAAACCCATAAAAATACATACTTTAATTAATTGAAAAAGTAGAGAATTTGTTGGGCTCCATGGATTGAAAGTACCGTAGGATCAAAAACCCACATACGTTAAATAAGAAGATCAAAGATACTTGAAGAAATTTGGAATTTTAATAAAGAGCTTGAGAGAATTCCTTGAATGTATTCAATTGAGTTTTTAGGAGCCTTTGTAGAGAGAGAATTATTTTAATAGATGAATTTTGATAAAATGAATAAGAATAAGGGATTAGGGTAGTTTATAGGATTTGATTAAGTCCTAAAAATGTCAAGGTTCACTAACTAATAGGTAGGGATAATTCTAAAGTACCCTCACTTAAAAATTGATTTTTGACAAAAATACCACTCCAGGTTTGTGTCGCAGACTTCTCCCTAGATTGGATTTTTAGATCTTTGTGACTTGGAAAAATCATGGACTCTATTGTCTCAAAATTTTCCCATATCAAAATTTTGTGCCTAAGTCCGCATCGCGAACTTTATACCTAGATCCACTTTTCAATAGCTTCACTAAAATAAAAATAAGTTTTTACTCCAAACTCGAAATGAGTCAAACTTGGTGTCGTTGGAAGGAAGACCGAATGTCCTTTAATTTTATAGTTCATGGGCCACCTAATTCTTTATATTCGAGAAGATATGATCATTTGAAGTGGATCCTTGCAAGACTAATGCGAAAAACTTAACTGGTAGAAAGGTTTTGAAATAAACTAAGTACTAGAGGTCTCGTATGTCCCTAAACAACTTCCAATAGACTTCCCACTTATTATAGTGAACCTTAACACATAAGAACAAGTAGTAAACCATTTTATTCAATCTTAGATACTAACAACGAAACAATCGGAGTCGAAAAGGTAAAGTTGTGAGGTATTACATTATCCCCTTAGGAACATTCGTCCTCGAATGAGACTCAAGCTAGAATGAACAGTGTATGAAAAGAGGACTATCAACCCAATTTGAGTGAAATAACACGTGTAAAATGTATAGAGCATGAAATTTTCAACTAAATTATAAAACATAGTTTAAAAATTGATTTCATGAACATGCATGCATATAAAAATATGAGAAGGAACGAAATATAAGTATTTGTAAAAGTAGTCGGGGGGATCCAACACTTCCACTAACATGGAAACTCAACCACTTGAGTTCTAAATTTAATCATGGAAAGGCGAATCATAAAGTTGGTCCATACTAAGGGTAACATCAAAACCAAAGAACTCACAACATACTAGATGAAGTACCGTACTAAGTTTGTTGGCGAATCTCTCTTTCTCTCTTAAAAGTTGTTGTACAATACCTTCTTTTATGTCCAACTTCTCCATACTCATACAAACCATTCTTCTCTTCCATGCACTCTCCTAGGTGTATTACCATATTTCTGATAGGTAGGACAAGAACGTCTTTCCTTTTTGAAATTGGGCATCGAATCACTAGCAAAATACGAGCCACTATTGGTTCAAGTCATCTTCACTTCCCTTCTAAACCCTCCTTTGAACTTCTCATCCTCTATTTGCTCGGAATATGTCATGAGCCTAGAAATGTACATCTCTTGATAAGCATTGTAGTTCGGCATTCTTTCATCACCAAGTCCAATACCCCCAAGATAAACTTACTCATTCGGGCAGGAGAGTCGGCTACCAAGGAAGGAGCATACTTGGAAAATTTGTGAATTAGAGGGAACACTCCCTCACAGTCATGTTACCTTTCTTGAGATTAATGAATTCTAACTCTTTCGCCTCCCTCAATTCAAGAGGGAAGAAGCAGTCAAGAAATACAACCTTGAAGTCCTCCCAACCTATGGGACCCTTTTCGACTCTTTTATCCTTCCATTGATTGAACCACATTTGAGAAACACCCTTGCTTTGGTAGGCCACCAACTACGCCTTTTCCTTCGAAAACACCCTCATAATAGTAACAATATTATGCACCTCATCGACAAAGTCTTGGGGATCCTTATAAACCTTGAATCTATGAAACTTGAGAGGATTCATCCTTGTAAAGTCCCTAACCCTTGAAGTCCATGTAACCATATTTATTGTAGCCATCACTCCTCGATTGAATTGAGTAGTCATGGCTCAGGATAGCCTAGAGAAGATGGCTCATTATTCAGCATGGGTAACTTGATCAACTAGAGGATCATTAGAAGCTTGAGGGTTTTTTCCCTATTTAGCATCAACCCCTCTTTGGAGTGGAGATCTTCTTGGGGGGAATTTTATGAAAATTGAGGGAGTGACTTAGAGTACACTTTATCGCACGACCTGGATTATGAAAAAACTGAAGATTTTCTAAAATATCTCATAGCCTCCTACTCTTAGATATGGTGCACTTCACACTTGTAAGACCCTAAAAGTTAAAAAGTTGGAACCAAGGAGAAAATTCTCAAAATTTCAGACTGACTCATGTTTACTAGTCACTCTATGACTAGTAGGAAATTCCATGATTCATAAGAGTGAGTCATAGAGTGAGTTCCAGGGTTCATCTAGAACAAACCTCAAATGACACCCTACCATGCATTAGGATAAGTCATACGAGTGTCTACGATTGGTAATACCCAGTCATAACCCAACTTCAAAGGTCGTGTTTCAGAAGACCCTCATGATCAAGTCTACAACTTGACAAAATGACTCGTAGAAACCATTATGAGTCATAGAAATGACACATAGCCAAAGATCAGAGACTCTCATAGTTGTATGTTTTAGGACCTATAGGATGGATCAAGTCTCTGACTCATAGAAAAGTTGACAAGTCATAGAAATAACTCATTTACAAATTTTAGATACTTGGAAATTAGTCATTTTTTCACACTTGTTGGATGAGTCATCTTGATGACTCATCATCACTTCTTCGAGCAGCAGAGTTGATCTATAGAGCCGAAATTCTAGTTTTAATGAAGGGTAGTAATGTTATTTTCCAAGTTCAGTTCAATGACCTAGAAATAACTATGTCTACATTCAACCCTATATCTACCCAATTCTTTCAAAATGCCCTCATTCTAAATCACTCTCCCAAATTCTCTAAGGCAAGAGCAAAGTCTCTCAAGGTGTTTTCTCCAAGCTACAAGCTAGGGTTTCAATTTCTTCAAGGGTTATTCTTAATTCTAAAGTGATTTCAATCAAGGTATGTTAGGATTGATCAATGGGTTCCTTTCACCTATGAAGTTTCAATGTTTCTCTAAGTTTTTCACAATTTTTCAATGGTTTATGAACCTTAGTTTTGATGAATTGCATTGGGTTGTTTTAATTTCATTTTGAATTGTAATCAATGATTACTATAAGCATGTTTCTACTTGAATTGCATGATTTTAAGTTGAATTATGAATGCCCATGCTAGCTAATCATTTATTCAAAAAATAGAATTTATAAAGCTATCTCAATTATGATTTTAAGGTTCAAACATGATTTTCATGAGTTGACTATGAGTTCAATGATTTTCAAGTAAAGTTTTCATGATTTAAAGTTGAGATTATGATTTTAAATGATAAAGTTATAATGATGATCAAAGAAATTTATTATGGTGTGATAAGTTCAATTCTCACACAATCATGTTAAAGGTGGTGATAAGTATAATTCTCACCGAAGTTATGGATTCTTGTGAATCACTAAAGTTAATAAGCTACTCCTAATATGTTTTTATAAAGATGAATTGATAGGTAGTTAATATCTTTCCCTATTATGTTATGATTATGTTTTATGAGTTTCCACTGGGATATTGACTAACCACCAAGTGGACTTCTAGGTACGGTTATATCCGACAATATAGTTAATTACCCAAGGGAATTCTAGTAGCAATCTAAAGTCCCAAACTACGTTGCCCACGTAGGCTGCCTTCATGACCTAGCTAGTAAATCCACATATAGCACAGTTGAATAGAGTTGAGTTGAGTAACATGAAGGAGTATACCCTGGAAAGGTAGCCTTCCCCTTATCGATGAGGGTTCCATCGGATTCCATGTTATAGCTCATACGATGTTAAGATGTTGGTTTAAGGTCCTATCCCACACAATTTAAATGTTAAGCTATGAGCTTATCATGAAGTTTTATGATATGCGTTGACCAAGAGTTTCCATACTTTTTCAAATGCTTTAAGTTTTACTCACATTCATTATGATTGGTCATGCATCTTATGATATATTGTTCATGTTCCTTTACTTGTTCATGAATTTCTCATATACTTAGTACCTTATATGTACTAACACATATTTTTCCTACATTGTCTCGTATGTTGGGGTGGATGATACTCACAACCATCCTCTTCGTGGCTAGAGTTCCTTAGTGTTTATCAAAAAAGTTGGTGTTTCCTCATATTATTAAGGACATGACTTTCATTTCACATTATTTCAAGACTTACTTCTATTGATCAGGTGAGCTAGGAGCTTTTCCTAAGCCCTAATCAAAGATTAAACTAGATTCATGTTTAGACGGTATTAAGATGTAGTCCATTCGGACATTAGTTAATTGATTTTATCCTTTAGTCCCATTCCCTTGAGTTGTTACTTCCGCTTGTTTGAATATGCTTCTTTACCTTATGTGTGTAAATTATGCTAAGATTTATTGGTTGGGGTCTCTCGCATCCTGATCATCGTGTCATAACTTGGCCCTAGTTCAGGTTGTGACAACACCCATGAATAAGACTTGACACGGCATATTGGACTACCTAGGATGCTTCAAAACCTTATTCTTTGATACTAAGTTTATCATGACCCAAAATAGGGCTTAGATGTGACACGGCGATAAGGATTGCCTCTATATGAATACATAGGTAAGGACTAGAACATATTCCTAGCTCACCCTCAAAGAAAGTAATGAAACGACATGGAAAAGTAACAAAACAACCTCATAGTCTATAAAGGAAAATAAGAGGGAAGATAGACTCGGTTTTGCCCTCGAAGCATGAAGACTCACCACTCAATCATCAATAGATAACCAAGTAGCCACGAGAAGAGGATGGAGAGCATGTCCCTACATTGTGATATAATGTAGGTAAAGAAATATGTGTTAGTACATTAGAATATACTAAGTATGTAGTCAATGCAATGCATAATAAACCTATGTTGTGCAAATGACCATTTTAAATAGCATGATAGAAGAAGTAGTAAAATCATAAGTAGGAATAGGAAGGATCAATGCACAATAAACCACAAGAGTATCATATAAAAGTAAAGGATAGGATTAGTCATTCAAAACATCATAAGGACCATGCATATGTGGGATATTAAAGAGTCGTTTTGAGCACCATACGTGTTTGTGAAAGATACCATTAACTAACATAAACTATGTGATCTATTACATGGAGTCCAGTGTTTACCCCATATATCGAAAAAAGAGGGTCGATACTTGACAAGGTACGAACCGTGATGCCTAAGTAGATATAATAAGCTAATTAGGGAATCAACCCTCTACTAATGGGTGACTCTTTCTAACGAATCAAGCCTTTATTAACGGGTGATCCTTCTTCCAACGGTGACACGTAGTTATGGAAAAATGGAATTTCTACTAAAGACCATCATGCCTCTACTAGTGGGTGAGCCTCTATCCTATGTTCCATTCGATGCTAGGTTAACTCTCAAAGGAATATCATACATACTATATCATGACTTATACTTGAAAATAAAGTTAAAACATGAATACATGATCAATTGATTTGGAAATCATGAAATTGACTTGAAAACATGCATGATCATATACTTTATATCAACCCATACATAATTCATAAAAATAATATCAATTGGAAGTATAATTAAAAATACTCATAATCTATATCAAGAACCCTAAAGATCAATGTAGTAAAATTCATAGAAAAACTCTTCCATTCCATGGAATAATCATCAATTTATATTTAAATAAGATCACAATCATAATTCAAAATTATAATTCATGCAATTGGAATAGGGATCATAAAACTATAAAAATTATAATTTAATTTATTGACAAAGTAGATAATTCGTTGGCTCCATGGGTGGAAAATATCCTAGGATCAAATACCGACATACCTTGAATGAGAAGATCAAAGAAACTTGAAGAAATTTAAACTTTTAATGAAGAGCTTGAGAAAATTCCTTGAATGTCTTCAATGGAGTTTTTAGGACCCTTTGTAGAGAGAGAATAACTTGAATAGATGGATTGTGATAGAATGAATTAGAATAGGTGTTTAGAGAAGTTAATATGGTCGAATTATGTCCTAAAACCATCCAAGTTCATTAACTTATAGGTAGGAAAAAGTCTGAAGTCCCCTCACTTAAAAGTTGGTTACGGACAAAAATACAACTCCAGGTCCGCATCGCGGACCTTCTCCCTAGATTGGATTTTTTGATCTCCATGTCGTGGGTACATTCCAGACTCTACTATCTCAAACATTTCCAAATCAAAATTTAATGCCCAAGTTCGTGTCGCAGAATTTCTCCCCAGATCCACTTTTCAATAGTTACACTAAAACTAGCATAACTTTTTATATGGAACTCCAAATGAGTCAAACTTGGCAGCATTGGAAATAAGACTAAAATTACTTCAATTTTATAGGTCAAGTGTCACGACTCAAGCCTAGGGACTAGAAATGACATAGCATTCTTAGCATTCTTTTATTCTTTCATAGGTATTGATAATAAATAAATAAACAAAAATCATAATAGTAAATATTCAACTTACATATATCTAACAATACGTCTAACTTTTAAATTTAAGGACTAAGACAAGTCCCTAGCTCACCCTCAATCATAATAGAAAGAAATGTCATAGTAAGTGTCTAAAGATCTCAACATATCATAAGCTAGAAAGATAAAGAAGTATTGTTCCCGAAACATGATAACTCACCAAAAGTAGTCTTCAAACGAAATCTTAACTAGCCACGTGGAGGAGAACGAGGAGGAGCATCGGTCCCTACATGCTAATATCATTTAGGCAAAGATTATGTGTTAGTAATTTGAATGTACTGAGTATGTAAGAATGCATGAACATTAAGAAAACATTAAAATATTTATGTTATATGAAACATAATGAAATGCATGCATAATCAACCATATAGATATCCTTTAAAATATTTATTTTGTGGGAAAATAACCATAACCGATATTTAAGACCATGTAAGCTATTACATGGAATCCAACATAACCCCCACATTGGCCGGGGAGACTACTTGCCGGGTAGAACTCTGTCAACTTCATTCATTTCTTTAATTTTAACTTTAAGGGCTATTTGTGGATCCATTAGCCTAAGCCTACAAGGGCTCCTATGTAGACACATAGTTAATGAGACAAAGGGTTGCTACTAGGATTCCCTTATCGAATCCCACCTCAATGACCCATTCGGTGCTAAGTTAATCCCACAGAATAGTTTAATACTTCGAAATAGTCATAACATATAGCTTGAGAATTCAAAATATTATATTCGGTAGAACAGCTCATTAAAACCTTTGGTAATTCAAATATGCAAGAATTGTTCTTATTGCATAAAGAATCCATCATTCATATCATTTTATCATTCTTTCATTTCATAAGACTCGCTTTTGATAATAGATATTGCTTTCATAAACATTCATTTGGAGTCAAAGCTTTCAAGTCAAACTCCATTAAAAACATAGTAAAACTAGATGGGTTCAAATAACTTCAACGTTAAAACATGTATGTAACTGAAAATTATGCATAAATACTTTAAAATTTATTAATTTAAAATCATGCTTTAAACAACCCACCATGAATTTCAAAAACCTTTAAAGAGATAAATAGAGAAATTACTTGCAAACCATCAATTCATACATATAAAATTATTTTGCATCAAAATAGATCAATAATCATTAGTTTAACCTTATTCATGCTTTTAACTAGAAATAAGAATTACCCCTAAAAAAAATTATTTGAAATTAAAAGATTTAGTTGAAAGATTTTTGGAGTACATGGGTGAAAGAACCCATGGATAAACACCCACATAACATAGAGTAAAGCTTAAAGAAAATAAATAAAATTTATCATATAATCAAAATATTTTAGGCATGAGAATGGAAGGAATACTTTCATTGAAGCCTTACATACCTGGAATCCGAAGCGTCACTCATATTCGAAGGCCTTAATAAACACTCTTGAATCCTAGCATTTTCTCCTCACTGGAACGTTGTGTGTACTACCCGGAGTATATGAATCACCAAAATAGTATTTCTACACTATTTAAAACTAATACTATATTTTGAGAATGAGTAAGGGAGTGTATAGAGAGAAGAGTTGTTTAAAAAAGCTTGATAAACAAAATGATGAAATAAGGTGGGTATTTATAGGTGTGAAGGAGAGACCTAACAATAATTATAATAATTATAAAAAAATAAACATTTAATAGAAGATTGTGATATCATGGGTGATGTCAAATGGAAGACTATTGATATCATAGGTGATGTCAAATGGATCTAGATATTTTCATGGTTGGTGAGATGAACTTTCTTTTAACGGAATACCCTTTTTCGGAGCTGCGTTTGAAAAAGATAACTTCCTCATTAGAATTTGGTGTCTTCATATGAATTGTTTCTCCATAGGTCTAATTTTATGTCATTTAAGAATCAACTGATGCAGGGTATCCTACAATGAGATATGATTTTTCTTCTACAAATACTCAATTTCGTCACAACAATATATCTTGCAACAATTAATTTATTTGGCCTACTTAACCTTTGAAAAAAAAATGGTCTTCAGAAAAGTTGTAGGTAATAATTTCAGGTTATTTAAAAATTTAAATTGCCTAATTTGGACTATCCTATTAAGAGTTATACCCAAAATACAGAAGTAATATTATTTGCATCGATAATTGGAACATCATATACAATATTTTTAGGGGGTGTTACATTATCTCCCCCTTGGGAATATTCGTCCTTGAATGAGGAAAGACTTAGCTTGAGTAGAGTATAATGTAAACCAAGAACCCATCATTAATGCAATAGTGTAATTTAAAACATCATTCGAAACATATTTCATAATTTTGCAAGCATAAAAAGTTGAAATGCAAGGATTTCAAGTAATTGAGCAAGGACAACTTAATACCTTAGGTTTGGGTAGAGGAAAAAAGATGAGGGAATCGCTTAATCATATCCGCTTCCACTTTCCATGTAGCACTTTTGATTTGTTGATTCCTCCAAAGGACTTAAACAGATGTAACTTCTTTGTTCCTCAATCTCTTAACTTGCCGGTCCAAAATTTCAATCCGACTTCTTCATAGGTCAAGTTTTCTTCAACATTCACTACTCTTAAAGGAAAAATTGAACTAGGATCATCTACACATTTTCTCAACATAGACACATGGAATACTGGATGAAGCATGGCCATTTCCAATGGCAACTCCAACTCATATACAACCTGGCCAACACGTATCATGACTCTATAAGGCCCTACATACCTAGGGCTCAATTTCCCTTTCTTACCAAATCGAACCATGCCCTTCATGGGTGAAACCTTCAGATACACCCAATCGTCCACATTAAACTCAAGATCCCTTCTTCTAGTGTCGAAATAGGACTTTTGACGACTTTGAGTAGTCCTCAACCTTTCTCTAATGATCTTCACCTTCTCTAAAGAATCAAGTACCAAATTGGGGCCCAACAAGGTCATCTCACCTACTTCGAACCAACCAATCAGGGATCTACATCATCTCCTATACAAAGCCTCAAACGGCGCCATCTCAATACTTAAGTGGTAACTATTATTATACGCAAACTCGATGAATGGTAGATGATCCTCCCAATTTCCTTTAAAATCCAACACACAAGCCGTTAACATATCCTCTAGTGTTTGAATTGTCCTTTCGGCTTGCCCATCCATTTGAGGATAGAATGCGATGCTCAATTTTACCTTAGAACCGAGTCCCTTTTGAAATGATCTTCAAAAGTGATAAGTAAATTGGGTACCACGATCCAAAATAATAGATAACGGCACACCATGCAACCTCACCAACTCCCGAATATACAACTTGGCATAGCCTTCGGCACTATAGAAAGTCTTAACTGGTAGGAAGTGAGCCAACTTAGTCATTCTATCAACAATTACCCAAATCAAATCATCACACTTCCGGGTATGAGGCAAACCCACTACAAAATCCATATTCACATATTCCCACTTTCAAGCAAGGATTTCAATGTCATGGGCTAGGCCACCCGGCCTTTGATGTTCGGCCTTCACTTGTTGGGAATTTGGACATTTGGATATGAACCTTGCTATGTCTTTCTTCATGCTACCCTACCAATAGAACTCTTTTAAGTCTCGATATATTTTTGTCGAAATGGATGAATGGATTATGTAAAATTATGAGCCTCCATCAAGATCAAACTCCTTAAGCAATCAAAATCCAGAACAAATAGCTGACCTTGGTAGTATAGCACCCCATCTCCCCCTTTGGAAAAGACCTCTATCTTCTTTTCCTTCACCAACTTATTTAACTCGATAAACGTGGAGTCAAGATCTTGATTTGATTTAACATCCACCACTAAAGAGGATTCAGACCTATTTTGAAAAATCATACCACCATCACCAGTACCACATAACCTCACCCCTAATCCAGCAAACCGGTGAACATCTTTTACCAACTCCCCCTTCCCTTCATCCATATGGACCATACTCTTAATAGAAACTCTACTAAGTGCATCAACAACCACATTGGCTTTACCCGGATGATAGTGAACACTCATGTCATAGTTCTTAAGGAGTTCTAGACACCTCCTTTGTCTTAGATTAAGGTCCTTTTGGGTGAACACATATTAAAGACTTTTATGATCGGTATACATATCCACATGCACCCTATATAGGTAATGCCTCCAAATATTCAGAGTAAAAACAGCGGCCACTAATTCAAGGTCATGGGTAGGGTAGTTACGCTCATGTATCTTTAATTTTTATCACGACCCAAATATGGGTGTGATGGCAATCATCTCAACCCACCGAGATAAGTCAGCCTAATAACCAACGGAAAGTAAATGCGAAAGTAATTGAGATAAAAAAAGTTTAACTTAGTCAAAAATAAGTAAATAATCTCAAAATTCCCCAAGACTGGTTGTCACGTATACAAGCCACTAATACATTACCGAAGTATAAAAGAAAATACAGTCACAATGTCTTTGTCTCTAGAGTAGGACTAAAACATAATAAAAAAAGTGAGAGGTGTCCGCTAGATGGATTAAACAGCTACCTCAACACTCAGAATGATACCCTCGGATGTAGTAGAAAATAGTAGGAGATCAAGCAGATCCGGGCTCACAACCTACACAAGTGTGGAAGCAAGGGGTAAGTACCCAAAAACACGATACTCAGCAAGTGGATAACTAAAACTAAGCAAAGCTCAATAAATATAAGTACTCCTATCCTCCCAACCGAATCTCCTTAACTACAACCTGCATAAAACCAGCCCAACTCTCCACTTGTACAATAATAACAGTAATACAGTCCACGAATACTCATCAATAGTCTCATCAATGAATCATATCAAGTCAAGTTCAGTATATACAGAGCAATAAAGGGGTAAACACGAATTCACAAATATCAACAAAATGCAATGAAATGCAATGAGATGATGTATGTCTGTCCTATCGGTACACATTCGCTGAATTACAGTCCGGAATCTATGGGGACATTTCTGTCCATGTAACCTGCCACAGAATGTGTGGCCCGTCCCCTCAACAAATATATCTTGCCACAGAGTGTGTGGCCCGACCCCTTTTAATTCATAATTGTTGCCACGGAGCGTGTGGTCCGACCCCTTTATTTTATAATACCTGTCACGAAGCGTGTGGCCCGACCCCTTTTATTTCATATCATTTTTAGTCTCTACACAATATGTCATAACCAATGCAATCAATTCATGTCCATATAATTCACGATAATAACATGACAATAATAATAATTTTTCTATCTCACATCAACATAGTCATTTTACATGTCCAAAATCACAATATATCAATTCCACCAAAACATGTCATTAGATCACCATTGTATACTCCTCATCTCCATTTTTAAGGCCAATCATACAGTCAATAACCTAGTTTAAATTTGATCACTCCCCAGTACACATAACACGGAAATACAAGCATCTACAAGCTTAAACTGAGGTTTAGAAATTCACTTGCCTTAATTAATCAAGCAATTACTCCTGTACTTGAGCCTTTCCTTTTCATTGGGCCTCCAAATAAGTATAATCTAATCAAAATAAATAACCACAATAAGATTTCAAAACTAACAACACCCATATTATTATATGTCTCGCCTAGACCTAAAACCTATCCAAATCTATAATCAAGTTCCTAATGTTGATGTCAAATCACATGTCAACTCTTATATTTTTAAATTTTAAGCCTAGGGTTAGGTTCTAATTTCCCCAATATCATAAATTTAATGGAATTCATAAACTATAATATATCTAATATTTAAATATCTATCTCAATATATTAAAATTTGGAAACTAACTCATTCTATGTCATTGAAGTCAAATCTAAAATTTTCTTTCCGATTATATTCACTCATGTCAAATTTCAATTAAAACGGATAGTTATTCGACTTCCAAATCAAGATTTTATATGAAGAACCCTAGGGTCATATTTTCTTATTTCAACATTGTTTCTCCACCAATATACCCTAAAAATATGTTCATAGTCACATGAAAATTTAATGGTATGTACATTTTTAGTATATATAATTTTTTTTTTATTATTATTATTTATTTCCTTCTTTTTCTTTTTTTAAATTAATCATGTACTAAAAATGCCAAACCCTACTAACCTATTTTATTAAATATAAGAAAAGTGGTATAAGTATTAAATAAAATAACACTTTAGCCCACTAATTAAATGAATTCTCTAAAATTATCCCTCAACTAATTAACCAAAGTTACTGAATAGTCCAAATAACCCATTAAAATTTTACAGAAAGGGTCTCATATGAAAGGAGGAGAACTCGTTCTCAAAATGACCTAACGGATCATTACAATTTTCTAGAAGTATAGGCTATAACCTTGCATCACAATAAACTACAAACCCTTCTAATCCGTCTAGTAGAGTCAAAATAGGAGCTGAGGTAAGTCGGTCTTTCAAGGTCTGGAAACTCTTCTCACACTCATCTGTCCATACGAATTTGTCATTTTGGGTGAATTTCATCATAAGAAATGATATGGAAGATAACCCTTCGACGAACCTTCTATAGTACCTAGCTAGACCCAAGAAGCTCCTAATCTCTAAAAAAGACAATGATCTAGGCCAATTCTTGACTGCCTCCATTTTCATAGGATCAACTTTGATCCTGTCACCGGACACTACATGACAAAGAAATGCCACCTCCTTCAACCAAAATTCACTCTTACTAAATTTTGTAAATAATTGCCTATCCCTCAACGTTTCAATCACAACTCTCAAGTGATTTTTATGTTCTTCCTCACCCCGAGAGTAAATGAAAATATCATCAATGAATACCACCACAAAAGTATCAAGGTATGGTTTAAACACCCTATTCATCAAGTCCATGAATGTTGTTGGCGCATTCGTCAACCAAAAATTCATCACCACAAGCTCAAAGTGACCATACCTTATTCAAAAAGCCATTTTGGGAATGTCACACTCCCTCACCTATAGTTGATGATAGCCGGAAGGCACCTTTGAACTCTTCCCATCCTATCGGCCCCATTTCTTCATCCCTCTCAATAACCCATTATTCATAACACACTCAAGCCATACCTTTTAGTTGATAGGCCACTAGCTCTCCAATCTCCTTCCCCAATCTACTTGGTAATATATCATGTCCCCGTCTTTCTGCATATGTTATAACCTAATTATCCACGTACAGAACCTTAGCTAAATCACAAAGCGACTAGATCCTTTTCGTACATAATGTGATATCTCATCTACTAATCTGTACTTGGATAATGTGACCCATGGAACAACTCATCTGAGGCCATAATCTACTTATCTTTATTAATGGTTAATACACACCTGTAGTCGTTCCAATTTTAACTAGGCCACACTTGTATTCCGACGATGATTGTCCAAGGTTCTCTCGGAGTAGTAGCTTTATCCTAACATATATCCTTTGTTTCTTAGGGTAAATGGAAGTTGCACTATTTATTGTTCTCCATAGACTAATTAGAGAAAGAAATTCTAACAGAATCACCTAGAGAGATGTCATGAACTGAATATGAGTATGAACTAAAATGGGGATATTTAAGTATGAATTTAAAGGTGTGATACAACAATACGAGGATAAAGTAGGACCGCTAGTAAGACGTACTTGATATATGTTGACTAAGTTAAAAGCCTGTGTTGGGTACACAGTAAAGGCAAGGGGCATAAGGTATAAAGGAATGATGTGGGTACACAACGTCGCCCCAAAAATAATGGAACCCTTAAGAGACAAAGACTGCAAACTTAATTGAGACTGGACATAGAGACATATAGCAAGGTATAAGTAGATAAAAGTACAAGTACCCTCTAAAGAGGGGAAGCCAACGAGAAAATTTCAATAGTAAGGTGGAGGAAATTGGTATGGCAACATATTTAAGATGGATTTCTAAACTTCAATAAGATCCCTGGCTGAACCAAGTTAGGAAGGTCTGAAAGTCACCAATAATTGGATAGACGTCAGAATGGTATGTAAGGCAGTGTTAAGAAGTTTTTTAATAAGACATTGAATGACATAACGCTAGTAGGTTGGTGCGTATATAGAGGAAAGGGTATAATAATGAAAGGATATCGAATAACTCAAGAGACACTATGAAGTTTAATGACATCATGCTAGACCAAAAGCCAAAATGTTGGCTATAGAGTTGGTCACAAATGATGTTGTGATAGATAAATAACCAAGAAAAAAGAATAGAAATCCTCCTATGGTAGGATATGAGAAGAGCAAAGAGTGAATAAGGGAAAAGAAAGAAGTGCGACAAGGTTGGACGAGCGAGTTTAAATGTGAAGAGGGTAAATACAACAGAGTGAACCAGGAGATGAAAAGATTATGTCCACCTTATACAACTTCTATCAGAATGGTTAGACACCCTATGATTGTATATGTTAAGTATAGGGCCAAGTAAGGAAATACATGATAAAAGGAATAGGGGTTCAATAATGACAATGCAGTTGTGATATTTTAGATACCCTACTGAGAGATACGAAGATAGGTTACACCAAACTATCAAGATAGAATTAGTACTATGGTTAAAGTAATACATGGCCACGGTTGGACCGAAGATCTACCCCGACATCGGTTGTCGAATAAGGGAGGAGAGGGCAACGTAAAACATGAGAACTAGTGAGACAACGCTAAGGTATTTCTTGCACCCTCTCATATTCTTCTAAAGGTAAAGAATGACACGAGATAACATGTCTAGAGGGTTACAAGCAGGGGTAAGGAAAATTGTGAAATAGATTAAGTAAGATGGGTAGAACTAGCAAGTTACTACAGGATGGCGAGTTTATATGCCAAATTCCTTCGGAATTATGCCAGCTAATGATAGACAGAACTCAAAGCAGCTATGAAGGTCACTGTATGAACAAACTTTAGCGCTACTCAGTAGCCAACCCTAAGAATTAGGAAAAAAGAAAGAAGAAAAACCCAAAGGGTAAAGTACCAGTTAAAGTCTTCTAAGGAAGTTGAGGAGTAATACATGAGGTCCCCACAGATATTATCTCGAGTAGAGAGGCTTAAAGTACAGCTAGCACTTGAATATCAGTCCAAGAAGAGATCAGGAACACAGGTAGGTCTTAGTACCGTCTTTCACCCTCAAAACAGAGAAACAGGCTAAGCGTATAACTTAAACATTAGAAGATATATCAGGAGTTGGTGTTGTTAACTTCAAAGGTAGCTGGGATGATTATCTATCACTTATCAAGTTGCCTACAATAATAACTACCACTCTAGTATCCCAATGACCCCGTACAAGACAAGTAAGGCAGGATGTGTAAGTCCCCTATTGGGTGGGTTGATGTTAACTAAGCTAATAGGCCCAAACATGAGTAAGCAAGCTATTGACTAGCAGCCTGGAGTCGGCAGAAATGATATATAGATAATCGATATCAAAATTCAGAGTTCAAATTGATGATTGGGTGTTTGTAACAGGGTCACCCAAGAAGGGAGTAATAAGATTCGATGAGAATAGGAAACTTAGCACAAAATGCATTAGACCTTATCAAGTTGCTCGTAAGGTGGACAAAGTTGCTTGTAAGTTGAACTTACTACTTGATTTGGAAACTATATGCCTAGTCCCTATATCCAAAGGTAATCTAAACTCCTAGATGTAATGGATGGCAACTGTTATAGAGAACACCTGAAATCCTTGTAAAACAATACGAGACAAGTTAACATTCGAGGACAAATATTCTAAAGGGGGGAAGGATGTTATACCCCACACTTTTGTACCTTAAAACATGTTCCTAACCTTCTTGAACATCACCATGTGACCCCTACTCTCCAAACACATCAAATACCTCTAAGGAAATAAAGATGTGATGCTCTATAATAGGGAAGGTTAGAAATAGGTTATAAGAATTCAAAAGTAGTTGGAATCCAAGAAATGAGTCGTAAGGCTTGACTTACTTACAGAAGCTACAAACTTGTAAGTTTTAAAAAGTTAAGCAACTTGAGTACATACCAAGCTTGCGTAGCAAGGATTACATAAGTTCTTAAAATAAGACGAGATTATAAACTCACAAAGATGGAGAAAAGCGACACGTGGAAGCAAAAGGAGGTGCCATGTGGTAGCATAGGAAAGTGACACATGGCAGAAGGTGACCCACCTTCTTGGGGTCAAGTAGGTGACCCACCTATTTGGGGGGTGGACCCACCTTCCACGTGGCAGCCTATGAGGTATGGCATAGATATGTGGCTCAATAGGGGTTGGACACATTTCACTCCTAGGGGTTGACACGTGTCACCTTTTGAGGAGGGGTATATACATGTGTATAAACATGAAAATCCCCTCATTTATTCACCTTTCACTTTAGGAATAGCTTAGAAAAAACTAGAGAAAGTTAGAGAGCAAAAGGGAGAGCTACGACCAAGGCTAATTTGAGGTAAGTGTCCAATTTTTCTCTGTGAATTAATTATCTAAGGAGTTTCTCGATCACGTGGAGATGTATATCGGTACCTTATGATGAATTATCAATCATTTCTTCGTCTTTACACTTAGAAAAATAAGAGAAATTTGAGAGAAAAATGTTAGGAGCAAGAGGAGGAGGGCTACGGGTTTTGTCCCAAAAAGGTAAGCCTCCAATTTTTGTTCTGTGAATTAATTACCTAGGGTTTAACAAGATTATATGAAGGTGTTAATAAAGTAATTTTATGGTTTGTTTCAGCAAATAATGGACACAAATAGACCACTTTGTTTCAGCGCATCAAGAGATTTCCGAGGCGGGTTTTGGCCAATTTTGGGTAAGGTAAGGTGTTTCCTTTCAATTTGGATTTTATGGGGTTGTTATGGAGTGTATTACACATATTTTATGTGGATGTAAATATGAAAATTTCATAAAGATGATTGACATTAGAAACAATCTAAATTGAAGTTGTTATAGTTAAATTGAAGTCGAGTAGAGTGTTGTGCTTGTGGTGCTGCAGCTGTAGGTGGTGTGGTAGTCAGTTATAGGGCTGAAAACTATTCTAAAAGAGGTGTGGGAGCTTATTTTTTCAGCCACAAGACCCTCCATTTCGTATGGTTAAAGGTTTTGCAAAATAGAGACTAGAAATCCTATTTTGGGCATCGTAATTTTGAGCGAGGCATTTGGAGTTTGTATTGTGTAATGTTGATGTGAATTGCTTGTATATGTACTGCAGGTTATTGTTGTTGGTTGGCTGTAGTGAGTAGGGACGTAATTGGAAATTTGGATAGGGCATGTTACAGAGGTTTCTTATATGATATTTTATTCTCTGCTTCTCTTTTTCAGATATGCTTCCTATTGTACTATGTTATGTTTTACAAACTCAGTACATATGTCATCCTGACCCTATTTCTTCAAGGGGGCTACGTTTCATGACCAAGGTACAAAAATAGGTTTTGGGAGTCCGTCATCTTAGAATTCTACTCAGGTCAGCTTAAAGAGGCTCTATTGTATTGGAACCTAGTTTTTGGTACTGACCGCTGATGTGTATAATTGATTTTATTTACTCATGGGTACGGCGGGGGACCTATCCCGCGTATGTTGTTGTTAACATTTTTAGAGGTCTACAAATATGTATATGTGGGTTTTGTATGTCAGTTTGGTTCAGCTGGGTCTATATGATATATGATATGTGTTATTATGTTATGGCAGCCTTATCGGCTTGCATTCCCTTCATGATGTGATACAAATGAAAGAGTTTACAGGTTTATGAATATGTTATAACCCATTAGGGTTCTGATGTATGATATTGTATTGTTTATAGTTCGACTTGACCGCAGCTGATAGATATATATACGGGGGTCCAGATCGGACCCCAATCGCGGCCTACGGATTTGGGTCATGACATTAATAATAGTAAGATCAAAACCCTATTTCCACTCCTCACGCTAGCATTATAAGTCAAAAAGTATTTTAAGTCTCTATCACAGGCAAATCATGAATCATATACTCTCAAACCAAATAAAATAGCAATGGCTAAACCACACAATAAGCTCCCGCAATAAGCCTTCACAAAAGAAACACAATATAATCAACCCATACTGGAATCATAATATTATCGATAATCCCAATTCATATTTCGATTCCTTCCAAAAGCCTAGAACATGAGAACAATCAATTATCTAATTCCAGTCTCATAGAAGGATAGCCAAACCTACCTCGAAGGCCAAAACTTTACCCTAAGACTCTATCAGAGCTTCAACCTCAAATAATGTCTCAGAAAAGATCCCTAACTATCAATAATGGAAAGATTTCATCAAAACAATTCAATGATTCCATATTGCAAAGTTGAAGAATCGAGGTCAAAATAGCCCAAAAATCACTTCAGAAATAAAAGGGAAAAATTGGAATTTTATTAAAAATTCAAATTCTACATATTGAGAGGAGTTGGTGGTAGAAAACCCTAGTTAGAATCGAGCAGAAAATGAGTTCAAAATTATGAAATTAGCATCTTTAAAATTTGGGAGACAAACCTCCCCAAACCCACATTGAAATATTGTTTTGAAATGTTTTTGGATGATAAAATTGTTAGAAAATAATTTAGAAATGATAAAGAGATTCACTACATTGAATTTCTTCAAAATAATGCTTCAAAAATCAGCCCCCCAAAGCTTTAAGTTTTTGAAAATGCTGGAAATAAGAAAAATAGGCTATTCCCCGAAGTCACTATTCAGGGAATCTAATTTGGTGTTTGCGAATGCGGTCCACTGACTTAGGCCCTTCTATGAATGCGAAAGATCTACCGTGAATGCATAGCTTCCCATCACTAACCTTCCACGAACGTGCCTAAAAGCTCTGTCATCATAGAGCACTGACCATATCCTCTCCATGAATGCACTAGGGGACCCAAGATCACAGTCCCCATTGCACCAGACACAAGAAACAGTCAAGCTAGCAAATTCAAGTCTTTGAAAGAACCCTCAAAATTTGTTCGGTGTCTAATAAAAATAAATTGAATATGCTACCCCACTATAGTCAACATTTCAGACTCAATGGAATCGTCGGATTTTAGAAAAAAAAATTGTTAGGTCTAAAATACCCTCGCAGACCCTACTTAGGCCTAAATTCAACTTTTAGCCTAAAATTCTAAATACAAGACCTTAAGTTCTAACTCAATAGTTAACTAGACCGAACTTGACATTACAGACGTAATATTCTGATGCTTGGATCACAATATATTGACCAAATTCAATCATTTTATAGAAATTTTACTCCAAGGCTAAAATTTACCCAAATCTCTCCCAATCGCATCGAGAACCACACCAACCATTCCCACAATATAAACAAAGAATGAAAATTCAAAAAAGAAGGGATAAATGGTCATTTCACACAAAGAAAGTAATTTGTCAAGAATTGGGACATACAGTTTAAGTGTAGGGTAGTGATATGAGGTCAAAAATATATATTTTTAGTTATTATTTTCCTCACATTTCATTTTTTTATTTATCTTTTTTAAGCATAAATTTTATAGATTTTGCTAATTAATATATCTTATTTGTAGGATTAAACAGACATGTAGATGAAGACATTCGGAACTAAAATGAATGAAAGATGGAAGAATATAGAAGGAAATCAAAGAGGCAACATGGATTAAATATAATATAATAATATATAATTTATTAGAAGTGCAGTTTAAACTAGAATTCGAAGGAAAATGCATTCTTGCCATGTGGCGGGCATTGAATGCATATAGGATCATTGAAGCGGAACACAGTTTACATGGAACCCATTCCTCCGGATTTTGGATTTCCCAATTCCTTTTAGACTCAGTTATTTTGTTTGACTTTTTTCTATACCTATAAATATTGCATAAAATTAGTTTTTACACAACTTTAGACCTAGGAAAAGCTAAGAGATGCCGTGAAGGTAGAGAATTTTGGTTTCATCTTTTATTCTCATTTAGTATTTCTTTTTGCATCTTTTCTATGAATGATTTATTGTAATTGTTTCATGTCTATGTGGAGTTAAACTTTTCATTCTAGGATTATGGAAACTAAATAAGATGATTGTTTAGTAAATCTTTATTCAACATATTTGTTTTTTAATTTTAGTTATTCTTATATTATTGTGTTTACTATACTAATGCTTAGCTACCATTAGAATAAATATATTGTCTACTTTTGAACTCGAGAGAGGAATAGAGAGATAGAATGTGGAATATAAGTTGCATGATCCTTATTTCTAAAAAATATAGATTAATTTATATCTAGGATAGAGATATACCTAGAATCTTGCTTTGTTAAAATACGGGATGAAATCTTAATGCTCCATAATTAATCAAATTTATCCCCGCTCAATGATGTAGTTAGGCTTTCAGTTGTTGTAGAATGTTAGAGGTTGAGAGATCATGAACATATTATTAACCTCGTGAATCAACTACTAGATAATTAAATAAGTTGATGAACGTGATACTAAACATGATTATTAATTAAACCATCATGCTAGATTGATTCATTCATTGATTGCGTAAAATCTGATCTTTTATTGATTAATTATTTACTAGGTATCTTATTTTCATTTTTAGTTTAGTTAATATACATTTATCTTTAAAATTATGGCTTCAACATTTTTCCTTAATAGTGTTATTCGACATTTTTCCTCTCAAAATCATTTTCAAAACTTAGAGCAAGGTTTCAAGAGGAGAAAAGCTAGGGTTCAAGATTGTTGTTCAAGAATCTTTTTCTTCCAAGTATGTAAGGCTACTCATAATATTGTACTAAGTTCATTCACATGCCTTACATTTAAATTTAGTCAATAAGACTTTAACCTAGGGTTTTAATCCAAGTTTTCTTCAATTTTGAATTCTTCCATTACTCGTTATTATCGAATGTGACGCTTAACATTGAAGTTGTGATTCATGTATTCCTTATTCTTGATTGTGTTCATGCCATTTTTCACATGAACGTATTTAGCCACAAATTGTTTGAAGGTTTTACGTTGATATGTATATTATGCCTTGTTTCCAGTTAAAGTAAAATTCAAGTATTTTAAGTATCAATTGAAGAAGAGTTTCTAAGGGAACTTGAGTTTTCCAAAAGCACTATTTTATTTTTAAAGAGAATGACTACTTTTATTGGAAGCATTATAAGTTTTGAGAAAACAATTTTCGTTAGTTAAAGTTTAGTGTAGTTCAGTTTAAAGAAGACATTTTGAGTTAAGGCTCTAACCATCAGATTTTCCACTTTTCCCCTAAAGTGGGACACCTTTAAAGTTATTGAGCATAGTACATTTTTTGGGAGAAGCATTAAGCACCGATTTGAGTATGAGTTTAGATAAATCAAACCTCATAGCTAGAAACAACATTATAGATAATATTATGTTGTTGATTCGAGCGGCTTCTCAGCTCAGCCCCTGATACAAACTTGTTAGATGGATCCATAACTTAAGTTCATCCCTTACTATGGCAAGGTATTGGGTGACTTTGCAATATGGAAAGATGTTGTATCATCACAAGGCTCATAGTGACGGTTGTTGGTTAACGAAACTCCCCAAGAAATAAATTAATCATTCTTAGAGGATATGTATATATTGCATTGTCTCAGTTGTGAAACATTACATGTTTTACCATGAAATCATACTTTACTATTCTTTCAAGCTATTATTACTATTTCCTTTCAATTCAGTTATTATTTCATTCAGCTATATTACATATGATACATTCCATGTACTGGCATACTTAGACGTTGCATCATTTTATGATGAAAACATATGCATTCAAGATCATCAACGGGTGCTCCATTGATATCACACTTCGCAGGCTTTGGTGAGACCTTTTTGCTTTAAAAGGACTCCTTTACAGTTATTTCTTTTAGTACTAAGTAGTTATTTTGAGGTAGTTGTGGGGTCCTATCCAATACCTATCTTTGGTTATTATAGGTTTCATGGACAACTTTAAAGAGTCAATTCAGTTATTTCAGATTAATGTTTAAAACACTATTTATTTCCATATCCAGTTATTTTCAAATAGATGCTTGAGTTGTACTTAAAGTATTTACATGCTCACTTTTTAAAGCTTTTGCATTTTAATTTAGTCTTTCGCTTAGTTGTCATCCATACCAAGGACTCACTTGGGACCAATAATGGTTTCCAAGTATTGTCCATGTTTAGAGTGTAGACTCGGGGCTTTACAAACTTGGTATCAAAATAGAAGGTTTAAGTGTCCTAGGTTGGTTTTGAAGCCCTATCTAGTAGATTCCTTCTTACCGATGTGCAGCGCACCACATCTATAATAGAGAGGCTACTAGACATTAGAAAGTGTTACCCTTCATTTATACTCTAGATTTGTGCAATAGAGTTTAACTCTAACTCGTGGTTTTACGCATTTACATATCATGTCTTGAAAGTGTATCGTCAATCAGAGGAACCCCATAGATACTGAGGTTCCCACTAGAACTAACTCAAGGACTATGCCTCAACCTTTAAGGATGTAGACTAGGATGGAGCTGCAGTAGCTAATCAGAGGAATGATAATGGTACTCAAGAGGTACCTGCTAGCACTATAGGGGTTACACAGACACCTCTTACTAGGCCCTACCCCATGTTTGAGGTAGAATTTAGGAGAACTGCTAAGATTCTCATCCAGATGATGGCTGCTCATTTAGGATGTTAGGGAACTCTAGTCACTGGTCTAGTCCCTAGGAGTCGCCAGCTATAACTAGGATCAGAGATTACTTAAGGATCTATCCGCCAGTGTTCACCGGGTCCTAGGTAGAGGAGGATCCCTAGAATTTCATTAAAGATATATGAAAATTTTGAAGGCTATGTATGCTACTAATATTGAAGGAGTTGAACTTATTTCTTATCAACTCAAAGATATAACCAACATTGTTTACAATAAATGCGAGGAGAGTCATGGTAAATATGATGAACCAGCTACATGGGATGAGTTCGAGGGTGCATTCTTTGATCATTTTTTCTATGAAAGCTAAGGGAGGCAAAGGTAGAAGTGTTTGTGAATTTAAATCAAGAAGGGTTAACAACAAAAGAGTATAGTCTTAAGTTCATCCAATTTTTGGGATATGCTCTAGACATTGTTCTAGATGTGCGATCAAAGATGAGGATGTTTGCCTCTTGATTGAGGAAAATTTGAAGAAAAAGTGAAAGGCCACTTTGTTGATTTTTTATATGGATATCTCCAGGCTTATGGTGTATTCACGATATGTTGAGGAAGACAAGAAAAAGTATAGAGAGGAGCAAAAGAACTAGAGGGAAAAATCAACAGGACATGAGCCCAGTTAGCAGAGAAATGGTAATGGAAACTAGTCATTCTTCCAGAAGAGGTCGCCTAGTAATGCACCATCATCAGGAAGTACACGTTCCCCAAGTAACAGAAATTATTAGATGCATCAAACTAATTATAATTTCAAAGATTAGGTTCTCACTCACAAGGTAGTGTGGCACAAGGTTCTTCTCAACACCCATCGTGTTGTAAGTGTGGTAGACCCCATTAGGGGAGTATCTTATTGGTACAAGCGGTTCTACAATATGGAAAGATGGGTCACCTTTTGAAGGATTGCCTAATTTGGAAGGAGGGTAATAGTGGAAATAAGGCCCAATCCTTATCAGAACATCATCAGGCAGGGTTGCACAGAGGTATGATAACGCTCAAGTACACATAACATAATTCAACGTGTAGGCGGTCTCTAGAAATACAAAACCCAACAAGGAGTTGGGGTCGATCTTACAAGGAGAGGTATGAGGAAGAATTTAATGAAGTGCAAATATGATCTAATCTCTTGTAAAGTGGTAGTAAACAACACGTAGTATAATTTAAATCAATAATGTTTAGTTATAAATATTAAATGAGTTTAGTAACCAATTGCTAACATGTACAAAGTTTCATAGTATTTGAACAAGTAAAAGAGGGATTCTAGGGATGTGCATAGTTAGATTTATTGCTCGAACACGAGTAAACGTATTGCTCGATGTAGTTAATCATCAATGGATTGGCTAGATAAATCAAACATTCGATAAACATTTTTCTATCGCAAATGGACTTTTATGTGATTTCACTCAAATCTCCATATGTGTACTAAAACTAAAAATTCAAAACCTTAACGTAGTTTCCTTTCTCAAGCGATACTAGCAATTTAAAAGCATTAACGTTTATTAATTAGCTCACCCACTCAAAACATGATAAGCTAATTAAACCCATTTCAAATTAACATGAAGTTGAGCGATTACACAAACCCAAGTTCAAATTACAATCAAACTACATTGCACACCCATAGAAAGCAGGGTTAGCTACATATGATAAAAATAAAAGAAGTTATGAAAAAATAATCATTTTGTTAAACCCCATATTTTTTCTTGAATAATATACGTAGCCTGTCATGGTTATATAAGGTGTATATGAGTTAGTATAGTACATTGGGAGAATGATATTGGAAATGTTGGTAATATCAAGAAACTAAAGTTTTAGGTCAAAGGAATCCCTAAAATAATAGTTTGGGGTTAAAGAAATGGCTCGAGTAGCACCCCACCATTTGAAAGATTTAAAATATCCCGCACCTTAGGGATAAGGATAGGAGTGTCTAATATTATAAGAATAATGTGTTATGAGGCATTATAATAGCACAATGTCATATGTGATATTTTGGAGTCAATCTAGTGACAAAGTAAAGGTTGGCAAAAGTTATCGTAAGTTTCTCTTATAATTATTTTAAATCTTTAGGTCAAATGTCTAAAATCATTTCTCACAATATATATAGAGGGAACACATCCTATCAAATCTAAGGTCTATACATCTATTTTTCAACCAAAAAAATGACACATCAAACCAATATTAGAGTAAAATGTTATGTCTATTTTAGCATGGACTGTCAGGGTCACGAACCACGTTGGGTCAAAAAAACTATGGACTATTAGAGTAAGGTGCATTTTAAACAATTTCTACTGTTAATGTTTGCCCCTGTGCCTAGAAACACGATCTCTACGCGTTGCAATTATTTTTTGCTTCTATTAGCTTAATTCGAAGCTTATTTTGAAAGATAGGACTTTGTATTTTATGTTTTTTTCTCAAGCTTTACATATTTTTCTAAGTTAATCATCTCGGGAATCTTTTATGATCATTTTATGAAGTTCTACTAACACTTTCCCAAGTAATAAACTTATGGAAAATCTGTCGATTATGAATTGTTTATAGGTGCGTATTGGTGCGTAGATATAGTTTTTGCAAATCTTAGGACGTAATGAACAAATTTGGTGAAGGAACTAGGGGAATTCAGATGTTCATTAGAAAGGTATGTTAAGGCGATGCTTCGTATTTTCTTTCAACACGAATTCTAGAAAAGTCCTAAAATGCCAAATGTGATATTTTACTATTTTATTGCTAGAAAAACCTTCTATGAAAGGCATTGGGATCGCAGATGGGGTATTTTCATGATACTATTAGGTTGATATTCTACTCGTTTGGTTAAATAGGGTATTCGACATCTATATATGTTATTTTGTCAACTTTCTTGCCTATGTGTCCATATGTGTGAATTGTTATTCGTCTTTGGGTGATGTGATTTAAAATTATTAGGAAAGGCATTCAGTATTGGTGATCAGTCCTTCTTCATTATTAAAGTATATTTTAAAAACATTAAATTAGCACGTCGATTTCCAAGAATCTCAAATATATTTTTTATGTTTAAACTACTAAAACACTTGATTTTTGAAAATACTCTTTTACTAATTATTAGGGAACCGGGTATAAGAATTAAGTAAAGTACCTTAAGCTTCTTATGAATATCTTCAAGGTTAAGTTATCTTTCTAAAAAGTTAAGTTAAGTTTTCAAGCTTATTTGAAAAACATATGAGATTCCACGAGACATTTGTATGTGATACGAAAGTCATTATGAGATTATGAGAATAAGAGTACTAATAAGCCAAGATTGGCTTAGTTCTTGTTCTTGCCTAATATGTGCATTCAAAGTTCATATCATACATGGCATGTTGTGCATGGACATTGACTTATAATCGGAGGTAAGGGGCCTATTTTCCCAGATGATTATATTTATTGTACATATGGCCACAAATTGGCAATATGATGTTGATTATCTACCGGAATGACCACCATTGCTAGCATTTGGTTGGGTATGACATGGATATATATATATATATATATATGTATTTATGACATATGATTACATTATAATACCATGCATATTTGATTACTATGAGATCTAATGTCGGCCATGGAGGCTATCAGAGATTTAGTGTCAGGTGGTACCTCGATTATTCTTTTTACAGCAGCTATTTATGATTTTATTTTCTGCCATACATACCATTCCATTTTTCTCGTACTGGTGTCGCATATCATTGGGACACTGCATTTTTGGTTCATGCGTGTAGGTCCAGGTAAGGAATCTGATCAACCCCTCTTCAAGGATTTGGGGTTCAGCAATGACATGGTAAGATCCACCTCTTCCTGGAGCTTTCATAGGATGTTTACTTTTGTTGTACAGTTTTCTCATAGTTGGGCCTTATTCTGACAGTGCTTATGACATTCTTAGAGGGTGTTATGGACACAGTTCTTTAGGTTTCCCTTTTGTAGGTTTTAGTCTCCAACCCATAGGCTTGGCATGTATATTTATGTGTGTATGCATGTATGTCTTCAGTTGAGGCCTCATCGACTAGCTAGTACTTTATCATATTCGCTTATATACCATTCATGGAAGCTTATCTCCTTTTTGTTGCTTTAGCCTTTTCTATTGTAAGGCACCCAGTTTGCGAGCCCATTGGATCACGCCTTCTATTTTGGTGAGACTCCATTTGGAGCTTTGAATCACCAATTTTGAATTTTTATTGATCAAAAACTATAGAAAGTTTTGGCAAGCTTAATCGAGCTCGCCTTCGAAGTCTACGAGTTGCTATTTGTGCATCTCTCTCGTTGAATAGGCATGTTATCTGAGCATAAGTTGCAAAACTCTTTGGTGAGCTTATTCGTGCTAGCCTTCAAGTCGGTACATCGTTGTTAATTATTTTGCCTCACCAAGTTGGTTTTCATGTTGAGTCATTCTCTCACACCAGTTAGGAGAGTTGGAGGTCCATTCGGTGAGTCGTCGAATGGATTTTGCAAGAAGCAGCCTTCTCTTTTTCATTGTTTTTCCAAGTGTTTGACGTTTTTTTGCATTAAATCCTTGCCTTGTCCTTTAGCCTTCATAGCTGCAAATCATCAATTTAATATCAAATATGAACATAAAATGGACATTGAGGACACTAGTTTGTGACATAACAACCCTTAAATGAGTCAAAATTCATGACTCATCAACACCCTTAACTTAAACTTTTTCTTGTCTGAAGTAAATCAACAGATCAATTAGTTCAATAATGATGTCTACAAGTAGTGCTTTTTGAGAATTAATACGCAAGTGCACACAAGGTTAAATCTAAGACAAGCAATGTTCAATTATGCACCAAAAGCTTCAAATAATGACTAGCCATTACTAATTAGATTTCATTCTCACAAATTCCTAATTCATATGCAAATTCATGCTCAAAGAAAGTATTAGAATGACCTCACATCAACACTGATTCCATTCTCTCTCAAATCCAATCAAGGACTACATTAAGGAATCAAAATCAACTCTAACACTCCCAAATAGAAAAACATGCAGGATTCTACCGATAGGCTTGCCCATATTTTCCAAAGTACAAATCACTTGGCTTATGTAACATCACGAGGGTCTATCGCAACTTGTAATTAGACTAAGGGTAAATTTATGATCATTTTTTCTTAGTGACTCTACCTTCTTGAAGCATGGCTCAAATGAACTTCGTTTCCTTTTCTATCTTCCTTCTTATACTCACAAATCATCCTTGTTCTTTTCGCAGTACTATTTTTTTATATAGCTTATTGGACACCCTTTTGTTTCCATAACAAAGCACAACAGATACATTTCATTCATCTCTTTTCTTTCTTCTCTTTTCTCTTTCTTTTTATATATAGAGGGGTCCCATGTTTTTTACCACATGTTTCAAAGGATGAATTCCATGATATTCTCACTCATTTTCTTCCTCATTCCCTACCACACCCCCAACTTAGGCTTTAGGCCTAAGTTAACTATTCAAACAAACAAGTGCTTCATGAAGGTAATAGGAAGGAAGGGAATGACGATTTCAACAATAGGTTTTTACATTTGTGCTCATGTTGCATCCAAAGAAATGGGTTAGACTCAAATGGTTCCAAGATATATTCATACACTCACAAGGTGTTCACACAAAGGTATAACAAATAGGTTCACTCTCAAAAAGTTATGCCTAGGATTATTTCTCAGATTCACCAATACCGATCAATTGGACCAACATGGCAAATTTTAGATATTCACATGCACATTTTTGAAGTAAACCTCACCACACATGGCACTCAAACACAATCATAGATCATAACTCTACAAATTAAGCTCATGTGCAACGGTCCTTGCAAGACTCACAATTGGTATTTGACTAGTCACAATGAGATGCTAACAGTTCATGTAAGAATTATGTAACTCACATTACCTTGTTGGACTCACACCAGCATACCGTTCATAAAGAACACCGTTCAAGTCATCAATATTGATACAATCGACACTCAAATGTATAAGAAAACATGCAAGTAAGTCTTTCAACATTAAACAACATTCAACTTTTAAGCAAATAAAAAGAAAGGCAAATGAATCACAACCAGAACAACTTTATACTACCAAACAAAATGAAGAAGTTATAATTGCAACCCAAATAGAAATATTGAAAACATTTCAAAATAACTACAACTAAAAATAACTACAACCAAAAGGGCTTGGTACTAAGGTACCCTCACCCCCACCAAAAAAAAAGAAAGCAGTGTCTGCAGTGTGATTAAAATAAAACTATCAATAGAAAATAAAATAGATATAAGTAAAGGATCCCTTGGCAGGCTAGGCCTGAGGATATCTATGGATTGCCAGAGCATCCTCATAGTGCATCAGTGCTCGGTGTCTTTCTTAAAGGAGTGGAAGCTGACGGCTTGGCCCCATATTAGCCAATAGTAGAGGTATCTGGGAGGGAATTAGCCGTAACAATCTATAGATGAACCTCCTACAAGTTAGTGATCCCCTCAATGTATCCTCACCATGATGCTCCGAATTGTGAAAGTCCTCATTATCTATATCGAGATGCTCAGAACCCTTATCAGTTATAATTTCAGTATCAACTCAAGTCACAATAGCCAGAGGGAACTCAGAACTAGCCCAACTAACGGGCTCTACACCTGGTTGCTTGGACCAAAGGAAACTCAGAAATAAATACCTCGGGGATATCAACACCTCCCATAGCATCAAAATATCAATGGAATTTAACTCATCCATATCCCTCCTCAACCTAACAATATCATCCTTTAAGACTACAAAATCTATTGAACTGACCTCGGCTCTTTCCCGCTCCTCATAAAAAGTGAGGTGAAATTGTCCAACTGTAGTCCATAGCGAGTCAACAATGTTTGATGTCCTGTCAGCTCCTTCCAAATAAGGGAAAGGTCACTCTCAATGGCTGCAGAAATCATAGAAAGAACAGAAACCTCATGCCATGATGCCCTCACATCTATCGAATGAGCAAAGTTGCCTATCCAGTATATCATGGTATATGTCAATGGTGGAAGGGATGTGGAAGGAGACGGAGGCACAATATAAGTAGGTGTGGTGGTGAATGTACATGTATGTATTGTAGTAGGGGAAAGAGGTGCAATGCCAGCCTCTAGAGACTCCATATCCACCACTAGAGAAGTGTCAACCAGTGTCGATCCCCTGCTCTCCACAATACTTTCAGATAATCGGCCTCGATCTGACGAATATCACTAGAAGAAGATGGGAAACTCTCACATCAATTGTCTCAACAAATGGGACCCTATCTCTATAACACAACTCAGTGATCAATATGGGAAATGAAAAAGAAGTTTGTTATTGCCGAGCCTAAAACAGAATCTCCAGGACAATGATAGAACCTAAGTTCAAATGCTCTCGAGAAATGATACACCCTAATAATGCAACTTTAGGGTGATGAAGGACTGATTGATCCTGGGACAACATCAAGATGTTGTTGTAAAACGGAACCAATATCGCGCGGCAAGATTAATATCCTTCTTCTCAATCACCACTTCCTCCCTAATTCATGACTTTGTAAGTATCTAAAATAATTGGGGCCAGCAATGCCTTCAAACTGTCAAGAGACTAGAGTATTTTGTCTGAAAAGGAATCCCGGTTTATCATCTCAAAACAAAGCCTTATTTATATCACTAAACCACAATGAACTGTCTTTCGATGAAGCTCAACCGCAGAAATAGGCTTCAACATTAATCTTTTCTTCTTCTTAGGAATCTGTCTTGGAATACACCTCATAGAACTCTCGTACCCATATTGGTACATAAGGATTCTAACCATAGGTAAACCATTCAAACCCATGAAACTGGATCGTGCACCAAATCTCTGGGTATCTATCAATGACCCCATTAGTAGACAACATCTTTCTTAGAGGATCATGTGCAATTACAGGAACCACCCGAGGTACCACATCAACCAATGGATCATGCATAGCTTTAGAAAACATTTTCATATGTGTTCTTTTTTTATGATGTGTCTCAACCTACGCTGCATGGACTGGAGTAGAGGTATATTATTTCTTCATACTCCAACCACTTTACATTAATAGAGTCGAAGCTATCACTAGACTGTCGTTGCTCACTGACTTTCTAATTTCCTTTTCCTTTGTCACTCACACACTTAGACTTGCGTTGAGTGGAGGGTTGGTTCTAAATTGATTCTCGAATGGAAATTCTCTTTGCCCATTTCTGAGTTTGATGACTATCCTCATCTATAAGTCGATGAACTAGAATCTTAGGACGATCCATACCTACAAACAAAGTACACAATAGCATAGTATGGGGGTGAAGGGTTACAAATGAAACAATTCAAAAGTTAAACAAAGCAGCAGGAAAGAAGAAGCATTATTGAAGCTCGCCAAAAGGGATCAGCGAGTAGCTAAACAGGATCGGCGAGCTCGCCTTCAGAAAAAATCAGGCCTCCGCTTATGCAAGTATGTGAGATGACTAATGGATCGGTGAGTTTCCAAATCTATTTGGTGAGCTACAGGAAGCTCATTAAATATTGCTGAGGCAGCTGGAAACATAAAGGCAAAAAAGGCGAGATAAATGAACCTCCAGGACTTGCCAATTTATTAGGCGAGCTCGATACAGCTCACAAAACACAAACTTGCTAGAATCACTATCTATTGTTAATAGCCTATCCCCACAAATGCTATTACAATCACTTTGAAATACAATTGGACATTAACCTGGGCTACCCACATTACAAAATCATACAAGGGTACTTAGACTTCCCCACAATGTCAATGAGACAAAACAAATCGACTATTGTGCCCTTAAGAATAACGTTACCCATCTATCATTGGGCTAAATAATACATTTCATGGACTCTAGGCTACTCAGACTTCACCCACACAACTATTAGGCAAAAATCCAATACATCAAGAATTTAGCATTCTAGAATCCCAATACTCCCAATAATAAAATCCAGTGGTAATTCAAGACCATCAAAGGATATCACAAGGGATTAAATTAAACTAAATTCAATACGTCATTCGATATGAGACCAAACAAAAGTACAAACTCATAAACATAGACAATGGAGTTAAATTAAAAAGGGAACAAATATAAAAATGAAACCCATCCTCTAGATAAGACCACTAAGATGCAAGGAAAGAAAATGAGTTCGACAATTAGATTCCACCCACAATAAAAACACACTGATGAAAAAAAACTAAGAAAACTAATGAAAATCTATGAAACCATATTAATAGAGCTAGGAAGAAGAAAAGGAGAAAAGATTTGGAAGCTTGGAAATTAAATGGAAAAAACCCCTTGACTTCTCAAATGGTGGATTATTTTGGAGAGAAGCGACCAATGTTGCCAACCAGGTTGGCAACTCGCTGAAATCTATCCTTTGTTTTCAGTTGTGATAGACAAGTCTGGGGTTATGGGATATCGTTCGGCGAACCCATTGAAGCTCACAAAGATGAGAAGTCGAGTCACCAAAACTAAAACAATCTCGCAAAAAATCCCTACAGCTTGTGATTAGGTTGGGCTTACAAATACGATTTAAGATGATATCTCAAAACATGTTACGTGAATTGCCAATTTAGATTGAAGCTCGTCAAGATATACCTTAGCTTACATCATGGCACAAAGTGGACATACTTTCAAGAATCACCCAAGTGTGGACGCAACCTCTTGGCTTGATCAACTTAAATACTATTTCCCGAAATCTTATGCCCTTATACAATGCCTTCTTTAACCATAAATTGACATTTTTCCCAATTGAGAACAAGGTTTGTTTAGACATATCAATGCAATACTCTCCCAAGGTGTTCAATATACGCTTCAAATATATCTCCCACCACTGAGAAATCATCCATGAAGACTTCCATTGTATCATCTACCATATCTGTAACGTTCCTCAAAATGCACAAGTGCCTTAAGAAATGTCTTGAGAATAAGCCACTCATGTAATGCATTATCCTTAATATTTTTAGAAAATATGACTTTAGAATATCAATTAGGGGTTCAAAACCTGCGGGAAAAAGGTCTCGGTGGATTTTTAATACTCGTATATCGGAACTTAGATTTTCGAAAAACTACAAGAAAAAGAAAGGTCTGTGATAGGTCTGCATCGTGGACCTGAGAAGGATTTTCTAATCGAGTTGAGTTTTAGTAAGGGCATTTTAGATTTTTCTCTAACTGTTAGCTAATGAATCTAGACGTTTTTAGGACCTAATGCAATTCTATAAATTAACCTAAACCTCTAATTCTATTCATTCTCCAACAATTCACCTACTCAAATATTTCTGTCTCTACAAAAGACTCTCAAGGATTCCATTGAAGACTTCAAGTAAATTCACTCAAGCACTCCATCAAAACTCTCAAGTTTTTCCAAATTATTTGGTGTTCTCACTTAAGGTATGTGGGTATCAATTCATGGATTCTTTCATCCATGAAGCTTAATCAATTTCTTATGTTTTTCTATTAAATTAAAGGATGGTATTTTATGGATTTTATGATCTCTATTCCTATTGCATGAATTATGATTCAAAATATGATCATGAGTCTATTTTGATATAAATTGATGGTTGTTGCATTAAATTGAAGAGTTTTCCCATGAATTCTCCTATTTTGATCTCTAGGGTTCATGATGTAAATTATGAGTATTTTGAATTATAATTCCAAAGGATATTATCTATATGAATTATGTATAGGCTAATATAAAGTTTATGATCATGCATGTTTTCAAGTGAATTGCATAATTTTCAAAGTCAATTGATTATGCAATTGAGTTTTACTCTAAGTTCAAGGTATGAATTTAATGCAAGTTATGAAGTAAGGTGACCTAAGGCCTAACGATATGAATTATGCAAATATGATTGTAATAATGAAAGGAAAATTCTCACATTACAAATATGTTATGAAAATGAGCTACTCTATGATTTCAAACCTATGATCATGACTATGATATATGTAATTATGATCTCTATGCTATGCATGTATTCCTTGGGATTTGACTTAGCACTAAGTAGACATGAGGTGGGGCCCTACCAAAAGCCTTAGTAGTAGCCTCATGTCCCATAAACTACGTGCCACCATAGGTTGCCTTCATGGCTTAGCTATTGGATCTATATATAGCATATGTATGTCCCGCTTAGCGGGGTAGAGTCTACCTTGGCAAGTAGATTCCCCTTTTCTTCATTGTATGGGGAGACAACAGAATTCTATGTTATAGCTTGCATGGTTTTATTGTCAGTTATGGTTCCTATCCCACATATGTATGATCTCTTAAGTATGTTATGATTTTGAATTTATGCTTTTAAATGCTTTCGTCAATATGATTTTCTCATGACTTTACTTATTCTATCTTATCATGTGTTTTACTTGACCTTTGCATTCCATGATTTACGTTGCATGGCATCCCTCATACTTAGTATATTTCAATGTACTAATGCATACTTTTGCCTACATTGTCTCATAATGTAGAGGTTGAGTTTGAAGATCATACTCATCTATATGTCTAGTTAAGCTTCCCTATTCAACGGCGTTGTGGTGAGTCCTTATTTTTTTGGGACTAGTTGTTGAATTAGTTACTATTTCCAAAGATTTTTTTATGTTTCATATTGAGGGTGAGCTAGGAACATGTCTTAGACCCTACCCATATTCATGAGTAGAGGCATATAATTGGACAAATATTTTGAGTCTATATTGTCATGTGACATTTTTCATGTACTATTCATGGTCTAGAATCTATTATGATGTTTCCATTTTTTTATATTTTACCTTATGAATGCTTATGATATGTATAAGAGGCTTGGTTGGAGTCCTTAGTGCTTCAATCACCATGTTGCGACTAGGCCTCAGGTTCGGTCGTGACAAAACTTGGTATTAGAGCACAAGGTTTTTCAAGTGTCCTAGGATATCCAATATGCCACGTCACGTAGAGTCTTATTCATGGGTGTGAAGAGTGCCACACTTATTAGTAGGAGGCTATGAGGTGTTTAGGAATTCTCACTTCTTTCATGATCCATGTCGTGCTATAGAGTTTACGTTAAGACTTTTTTTCCCTAACAGTATTTCTTTGTGATTTTTCAGAAAGATGGCTCCAAGAAGACCACCATTTCTAAGGGGAGATAATGTTAATGAATCCCAAGCTCCCTGACTCCTCAAGACAATGGTCTTCTACCGGATCAAGTGACTAATGCGAAGTTCCAAACTGCTATTACTATGCTAGCCCGAGTGGTGACCAACCAAGGTATTTTGGTTCCTCCTAATGTTCCTACTCCAGCCTCAAGAGTAAGGGACTTTGCACGAATGAATCCTCTAGAGTTTCATGGCTCAAAAGTCAATGAGGATCCTCAAGAGTTCATTGATGAGTTCTACAAGATAGTGAGTATTACCGGGGTCACTTCAGAAGAAAAAGCAGAGTTTGCGGCTTACTAACTCAAGGGTATTGCTCAAATATGGTACACTGAATAGATGTTGGATAGGGTGGATGAAGGTCATGTCGAATAGGAAGCTTTCAAACTTGCTTTCCTTGATCACTTTTTCCTTCTTGAGTTAAGGAAGGCTAAAGTGTTGGAGTTCATAAATCTTTGACAAGGCAATATGGGGATGAGGGACTATGCCCTCAAGTTTACTAAGTAATCGAAGTATGCTCCTTCAATGGTTGCCGATCCACTTGCCCGAATGAGTAAATTCATATCGGGTGTGTCCGACTTGGTTGCTAAGGAATGTCGCACCCCTATGCTTGTTAAGGTGAAAGACATATCTCAGCTCATGACTTTGGCTGAGCAAATTGATGGAAAAAAGCTCAAGAAAATGAGAATGAGGGATTCTAAGAGAGCCCAATATGAAGGTGGGTTCTCTAATGCTAGGACTGTTGGTAGCAGTGGACACTCTCATCAAGGCCAAAGTTCGGGGAAGAAGTTTGCTAAGGATAGGGTACCATACCCTAAAGCTCAAAGAGAAGGAGGTGTAAATTCTAGTAACCCTTCTTTTCCAAAATATGCAAAGTATGGAAGGAATCATGGAGGAAAACGCTTGATAAGAATGGGTGCTTGATCTGGATGTGGCAAGATAGGCCATAAGTGATATGAGTGCTCTCTTCTTGCCAACAAGGGTGGAGACGGTCATCCTATAGAAGGCCAAATGTAATAAGGCCCAATCTCAACCTAAGGGTGGCCAACACAACAACCAATTAATTCTATGATCTTCATGCTAGGCAAGAGGTTGATGAGGCTCCCGATATGGTCACGGATATGTTACGAGTCTTTAACTTTGATGTTTATGCATTAATTGATCCGGGTGCCAACTTGTATTTTATTACTCCTTACATTTTTATGAGATTTGATATGTGCCACGAAGTGTTAATAGAACCTTTTTCGGTTTATACTCCCATTGGTGGTTCGGTATTAGCCAAGAGAGCTTATAGAAATTGTCCCATATGGGTCTTTCACAAAGTTATTCCATGTGACCTTGTTGAACTTGATATGACTGATTTCGACATCATTCTTGGTATGGATTGGTTACATGCCTCTTACGCATCTATATGTTGTAGAACTCGTGTAGTTAAGTTTCACTTCCCTAATGAGCATATTCTTAAATAGAAGGGTAATGATTCAGTGGTTAAGGGTCGATTCATCTCATGTATTAAGGCCCGAAAAATAATTTCCAAAGGGTGCATTTATCATATGGCTCCAACGAAACTTAAGGAATTGAAAGAACAATTGAAGGACTTTTTGGATAAGGGTTTTATAAGACCAAGTATTTCACCATGGGGTGCTCCCATGTTATTTGTTATGAAGAAAGATTGGTCACTCCAAATGTGTATAGACTACCGGCAATTGAATAAGGTTACCATAAAGAACAAATATCCAATCCCAAGGATAGATGTATTGTTTGATCAATTACAAGGAGCAAGCTACTTTTCTAAGATTGACCTCCGTTCCGATTATCATCAATTAAGGGTAAGGGAGTGTGATATTCCTAAGACGACTTTGCAAATAAGGTATGGTAATTTTGAATTTGTAGTAATGTCATTTGGGTTTACAAATTCTCTCGTTATATTCATGGATTTGATGAATCGTATTTTCAATCCATATTTGGATATGTTTGAAGTTGTGTTTATTGATGATATCCTAATTTACTCTCGAAATGAGGAAGATCATATGGGTCACTTGAGGATTGTGTTGCAAACATTGAGGAAAAAGAAATTATTTGCTAAATTTAGTAAGTGAAAATTTTGTCTAAGAGAGGTTGCATTTCTTGGCCATGTGGTGTCCGGTGATGGGATTAAAGTAGATCCAAAGAAAACGGAGGCAATTAAGAATTGGCCTAGACCATTATCTCCTTCGGACATTAGCAGCTTTTTAGGCTTAGCCGGATACTACAGAAGGTTTATTGAAGGTTTCTCATCTATTGCTTCACCTTTAACTAAGTTGACACAAAAGAAGGAAAAATTCCAATGATCGGAAGAATATGAGAAAAGTTTCCAAATATTGAAAGATCATCTTACGTCAACTTCTATTTTGACATTGCCCGAAGTTTCAGATGGGTTTGTTGTTTATTGTGATGCTTCGCGTTTTGGTTTGGGTAGTGTCTTGATACAACATGGTAAGGTTATATCCTATGCCTCTAGGCAACTTAAAGTACATAAAAGAAATTATCCAACCCATGATCTTGAACTTGCGGCGGTTGTGTTTGCATTGAAAAGTTGGCGCCATTATCTTTATGGGGTGCATGTTGATGTGTTTACTGTTAAATCGGATAATAGACGGAGTAAAAATTTAATTTCAACTTTATAGAGAAAAAATTAATTTTCTAAAAAAGGAGTCGCCACTTAATTTTTTAAAGAAATTAAGAAAACTTAATTTAAAACAATCTAACATATTTAAGTCTTAAAAATTTAGAGAAAAAAGGTACGAGGTTCATATTACTATTTGAAGAAGGTTTTAGCACTTAAAATAGCCGCTAACATGCGGTTGTTGTAAGATTTGAAAATTATTTGACTAACTTTGGGAAAATGTGTTTTAACAATTATCGAAGAATTAAACAATTGGAAAGAAATATAAATTTTAAACATTTAAGAGAATTTATAAGAGTAATAGATTTGATATAAAAATAATTAAATAAAAGACTGATAATTTAAGTAAATCATTTAAGTGAAACAATCGATCATAAAAAAAATAATTTCTCTTCAAGGGATTTAATTAAGTTAAATTAAACAATTAATGTTAGAACTAATACATGATATATAAATATTGTTGACTAATTATATAAAAGTTAAGACAATAGAAATTAGTGATACCTAAAAGGAAATATTTTAGTTTTTAATATCAAACTACCCAACATATATACCAAGCAAAATATATAGGAAGGATAAAATATTTATGTATTCAAAATCTTTGGATTAGCGCCGGCTTATTAATTTGAAGAAAAAAATATAGTATTTTGTTGTTTTCTGCTCGGATCGATTTCCATCATTTCTGAAGGGTCAATCTACCCCTACCCCTCCTAAATTTATTTGTTAGTATAATCCTAAAGTGATCTAAAAGAAATATTACAAAACTAACGTTTTAAAAGGTGTCTAACGTCTCAACTTAATATCCAAGAGGCATTGGACGTACTATTAGGATAGCTGTTAGACTAAAGAAAATATAGGTTTCTTAATTAGACACATCGTCAAACAAAACAAATAAGATGTTATTTAGCACGTAAAATCTCAATTAAGCCTCTACATAGATTAATTAGCGTGCTCGAAAACACAAATAAATTGTGAAGGTCAAAGTAACTATTATGTGTGTGTGAATGCTAAGTCAAAATGGCATAGAAGCAAAGTTAATTAATTAGTCATATAAAAGCAATCTTAATTGTTAGCCTACTTGTGATTAAAGAAAGACATTGTTGACAACTTTAATTTATTAACTAAAGACCTTAATGAAATTATATGAACAAAATTTATACTTTATGATATGCTGAAAAATTATAAAAAATATTATAGGCATGGTTTATAAATGAAATTATATGCCGAAAATTTATTGAAATGTTATAACCATGATTTCAAGATGATATAATATGATAAATAATTATTAAAATCCTATAAACATGATTTCTACTGATAAGTTTAACATGCTGAAAATTATTTAATAAATACTATATAAATGATTTCTATGTAACATAATATGCAGAAAATTAATTAAAAGTTGCAGGCATGATTTCAATCTAGATCAACATGATAAATATTTATTGGAATCCTATGGATATGATTTCTATATATAATATTATGCTAAAATATTTATAATGACATGCAAACATGATATTTACTTAATTGGCATGCTAGAATCGTACTACTTATAAACATGTTTGTTATGTGATAAAGTATGCTGAAAATATTATTAAATCCCATAAACTCAAAATATTTTACATGCATGATTTCTATATGTTTGAAATAATATTAAATCTTATAGGCACGATTTGAATACAAGATAATAATCATTTGAATACTCATGACTAGACCTCTTATTTCACACTTCAAATATTGTTTAAACTTAAAATCCTAGCATGTTGAGGTAGCATAGTTTTAACCATTACACATATATCATTTTAAATAAACACAGTTAGCACGTAGGTTTCCCCTCCCCCTTTAGACAGTCTCCAACTTATTTTATTATTATGGAGAGTTTACATACATGGATTATTACATAGCCAAAATGATTAACAAAAAATAATAAATACATGAAAATAATAAAATAAGACCCAGAACTATCTGAATCTTGTTCCAAAGGAAATCTTCGTGTCTTAAATTTTAAAGTCCAAACCCTGGTAAATCATAAAAAGGAAAATAGAAGCAGCATACAAATAATATAGAGGTATGGCATGATTATATGTTTTATTTCAAATAACGCAGTCCAACAGAAATGAGAACTCATTTAAACTAATAGACCCACGTATATAAAAAAATTAAGACTAACCTGGATGCTTCAGTTAGGAAGATTAGACAAATAAATCTAATTTGTGATGTTGAGAACAAACAAAATGGTGTTAAAGCATGTAAGACAACTCTTGTTATTTGTTTTGTTTTTGTTAGAGATGTGAGCAATGTAAAATATTAGTTTCTCCTTTCTTAACTCTCTCCGTTTTTTCTTTTATTTCTGCCTCTCTCCTTTCTTCAGTGAGTACTCAAGTATATATCCAGAAAAATAAGGAATGTAGGATGATTAAAATAATGTGGAGTGAGCAAATTAATAAAATAATACGAAATGAGCATGCTATTAATTAATTAGTACATATATATATGAGAAAATGGGGAGGGGACAAGAATGCTCTTAATTTAATATATATATATATATATATATATATATATATATATATATATATATATATATATATATATATATATTCTCAAAAAGAGAAGGGGACAAGCATAAGAGTTTTATATTATATAGTAGTATGGGTACTAACTTTATCTAAAGTAGTGGGGTACTAACTTTATTTTAAATTTGATAAAAGAACAAGATTAATTATAATAAAATACAAAAAATGATTACAATTATTTCTCAACAATAAAGCATTGGTCAACAAATCATGCCATAATTAGTGAAACGCTAAATCTTTCTGAAATCCGACCAAGAAAACAAACTATCAGTTATCAATTAGCTAATCAAATTGATACCCAAATTAAAGGATATGCATTTAGACAATGGCAAATAATAACAATATTACCGTAAAAACCCTCAACTATACCTGTCCATCATTAAATACAAGAATATGGATAGAAAACAACAACCCAAACCTGTCTCATAATCTTAATCGACTAAGAAACAAATAATCATCTAAAAATGATCTACATTTTGTGCATAATTAAAATATAAGAATAAGAACATGAATATAAACATGAATAAGAACAAGAACAACATAAGTATGCTTTGTAATCTTAATCGATTATGAGTGAACAAAAATCTTTGAATCTTGAGTTTATCAAATTGTTTGGAGAAAAAATAAATAATTAAAGTGATGTAGTAACATGTGAACAATATGGATCTTACAAACAAGAAAATAAGAATAATAGACAAAGTAATCAATCAGCCCAATATTAGTTATGAAAATAAAAATCTGTAAACGTAGTTAAATATGAGAAGATCTAGATCTTTCGAGCAAGGAATTTGTTAAGAACATCAAATACAAAATATAATCAGCCCAATATGTGCACAATAATCATAAATGGAGTATGAACAATACATAGAAATAAGAGTTAAAATGAAAACGTAACCTCTCATCTTATTCGTCTAATGGCGGCACCGCTCGTATTGTTGCTGTCGGAGACTGCCGTCGCTGGTTTGCTGCTGTCGGAGCTGGATGTCAATGTTTCTGTTGTTTGCTTTCCGGTGGTGGCTGCCTTTTGTCGCTATCTCCTGCAGGTTGCTTTTGCAGGTTGTTGTTGCAGCGGTGGAGACGAAGAGGAGAAGAAGCAGCAGTAGTGGCTTTTGCGTAGTACTCGCTGTTGGGGTCGTTTGACGGCGTCTTCTCCAGAGAGAAAGAGGAAGAGTGAAGGAAAAGAAAAAGATGACGGCGAAGAGAGGGGTCGTTTGGTCGGAGATGTGGAGATGAAAGGGAGGGGCGGCATTGTTGTCTTCTTCTCCTTTGGAGAAGATCACCCAAAAAAATGAAAATTAGTTTAGGTTAGGGTTTGGGTAAAGGAAAATAATAAGATCAAATCATGGCCATTGATTTAAAATATAATGGATGGTTGCAATTAAACTTGGGAAAATAATAAGATCAAATCGTGGCCATTGATAGGATATAGATTGATATTCCATCAGTAGGATATAATGTGTGTATCAATCGGTAGGATGAATGGAAATCTATTGGTAGGATGATGATATTCCATCGGTAGGATAATGATATTCCATCGATAGGATGATGATATTCCATCGATAGGATAATGATATTCCATTGTTAGGATGTATGTTCATCCATCGGTAGGATATAGATTGATGTTCCATCGGTAGGATATAGATATGTGTTTCCATCGGTAGGACGAATGGAGATCCATTGGTAGGATGTTTATATTCCATCGATAGGATAATGATATTCCATTGATAGGAAATGATATTCTATCGGTAGGATGTATGTTGATCCATCGGTACGATACAAATGCATGTTCCATCGGTAGGACATAAATGTGTGTGTCCATCGATAAGACGAATGGAGATCTATTGATAGGATGTAGATATTCCATTGGTAGGATAATGATATTCCATTGATAGGAGGATGATATTGCATCGGTAGGATGTATGTTGATCCATCGGTAGGATACAAATGCATGTCCATCGGTAGGACGAATAAAGATGATAATTCAGAGGAGAGACAATAATTCCTCATTGATACGATTTTTGGCATGAATAGAGGATATTTTGGTAAGTTGCACTTCACCGTCTTCGATATTTGATACGACTTATGTATGCCTATCACACATCTTTTATGCTGAAAAATACAATTTGACATCATTATAAATATTTGCCTGTCTTGAAAGTATCTCTTTCACATGTTCCTGTTCACTTTGATATCGGTGTGCAAATATCGTCCTCATTTTTGAACACTTTATATTCATTGCGGTTCATGGTTTGCTGGGTATTTGAATGAGGCATTGTTGCTTGTAATTTGAACATCTTCTTTTCGATGAATCGTGATGACAAAAATTATTATTTTTGAAAACTTTTTGTTCTTTTGACTTTTTTGTACTTGCTGAATGGAAGGATATGGTGATCCTTTCTAAATTTGCATCTACAGAAAATTTGTTAGTTTTAAATGAATTGATCTGTGTTGAATTCGCCGTTTGTTTGCTCCTTGTCTTTCTATCTTCGATTGCCTGCTATGATTCTGCACTCTTCGGTAGATATAGGATGAAAATATCTATGCAAAATGTTTTGATGTATTAAAAGCTTTGAGAAAGATGAGTTTTTTTTTTAAAAGAGATTTGGAAAGGGTCACTGCCAGATGTCATGTCACGCATAGCTTAAATGAACATCCTTGATTCAAATTTTTTTACTTGTTTGATAGCTTGTTCACAAAATTTTGAGGATTCTTGAGGATCCAAGATAGGAAGTCCTGACATAGCTAAAAAAATTATAGTTGACTCTGAACTCTGATGGTGCTGGAGATTATTGAAATTGACATTGAACTTCTAACAATGTTGGGGATCATTTGAAGTTAGCCTTGAACATTGAAGTTGAGTAAAACCTTCTGATGATATTGGATAAAATTTTTGAGGTCATCCTCAAAAATTTCTGTCCCAATTAGATGTCTTGGTGAATATCAAGCTACCAATAAGAGATTTGCAGAATTTTTGAGATCCTATCAAAAATTCTGTCTCAGTTACTTTTTCTGACGCACCTCAATCTTGACTTTTTCTTTAGAAAGATCTTTTTTGAAATTTTTAAGTCCCTGTCAAAAATTCTGTCTCAGTTTCTATTATAAATAGAGAGCTTACGAGAGGATATGACCGAACCGTTGTAGCACCTACGTATCTCATTGAGGCAGGAATCAGGTCAAATGTAGTTCCCCGCTCAAGAGATAAATGAAAAATGAGAGATTTTAAGAAAAAAATAACCGAGGCCGACATAGGCCGCCTACGTATCTCATTCTTTAGAATTCAGATCAGACGTAGTTCAAATACTAAAGGGAATATTGAAAATAGATAGAGGAGTGTTAAAACAAACAAGCAGAGAAACGATTACAAGCAAATAATGCAATTACAGGGAAAGATACCAAAGAAAATTCTAAATCTTCAAACAAAGTATCTTTTGACAGCATTTCAGTTGATCAAAAACTTATGAGGGATAAGTCGATGTGTAACCGTGGTATATCATCATATGAACGTGTCGATGTATTGTCTAAAAAAATTGATGCATCTTCTGAGTCTCTGGACATGAATTCTGGTTTCTTTGACACATTTGTCATTATAAAATTCGTCTTTACCTATCAAGACGAGCGAGAAACCAAGAGCGGATTGGAATTCTAATTGGGTTCTTGCTCTTTTGGCTTGGCATCTCATATGCTTGACATCTTGATTATCATAGCATCACTTTCTTCAAACAGATTTCTGACTCCTCCCCCTAGACCAATATTATTGTCACACCTACGCACTAAAAAAGACTGGTACATATGAGGAAAAGGCTTTGATGGGGAACAATCAACTTTTTTTGTGTTCTGACCCTTCGTTGGCTCTGAAGCAACAGCTTGATGGGATGCCATGATTACAGATTCAAATCTCTCTTTTTTGCTTAGCAAAGCTATGGCATTTTCAAGATTGTCAGGTTCGGCTCAAACTATCGCCTTATCTGTATACCAATCTTTTCCAACTTCAATCATGTTAATATTTACCCCTTGATGATTCGGCAATGGGTTATTATTAACATTTAGAGGGGCAGTTTGGAGAATAACAACCTTTTGATCTATCAGGTCTTGAATTTTATGCTTCAAGTTGATATAATCCTCGGTGATATATCCAGCACTTCCTGAATGATAAGCGCAATAAAGATCTGGTCTATAAAGTTTGGAATTAACATTGATGTTCTCTAGGTCGATTTTTTGTATCATGCCAGCCGCTTTCAATTTCTCAAAAAGTTGTATTCGGCTCTCAATCAAAGGAGTAAAAACTCAAGAATGTTTCTTCTCAAGATTTAGGTGAGGAAGGTTATAATTATTTTGTAAAGGTAAAGTTACTTGACGGTTGTTTAGAGGATTTCGATGAGTAGGTACTGGCGTTCAAAAATTTGGTTTTTGTGGAGTTTGGTAGTTAAGAGGAGCATTTTGATAGTGCGGAGGTAGGTAATTAGGAGGCGGAGTTTGATAACTTGGCTGGATGTAGAAAATTGGGTTTGGATTTTGTGTAGATGGGGGATAAATTTTGCAGGGTGAGGTTTTTCTAGAGCTAAAGTTGGACGATCTCTATGTCCTTCTATCAGGCGTATGAGAAATAAAAGACACATCTTCTTTTTTCTTTTTGAACAAACCTAAGGAACTAGTTTGGACAGCAACACGAGTAATCCTTCCAGTCCTAAGACCATCTTCGATGGTCTCACCGATTTTGAACACCTCAACAACTTTTGCTCCTACGAGTAACAACATCCTGTCATAATACTCAGGCTCTTGATTGCGTACAAAGACTTCAATAATCTCTTTTTCAATCATGGAAGGTCGAACTTTGGCAGCCTCTTTTCTCCAATGGTAGGTGTACTCTCGATAAATTTTAGTAGAATTCTGTTTGATTTTCACCAAAGAGTAACGACCGGGAACGATCTCCACATTGTAAGCAAATCTTTCGATGAAAACTTTAGCCAAAGCATTCCAATTTGGCCACTGTTTCATTTCTTGAGAAGTAAATCATTCCAAGGCTTCTTTGCTTAAGCTTCGGCTAAAGAGCCGCATTAATAATGCCTTGTTCTTCCCAACTCCTATGAGTTGATCACAATATGGTTTCAAATGAGCCAAAGGATTCCCGATTCCACCGAAAGTATCAAATTTAGGTACTTTGAACCCTTCCGGAAGGTCCAGATCTGGATGGATACACATATCTTTATAATTCAACCCAACAACATCCGGGGTATAGTGGAACTCTTTCATATCTTTTATAATTTTCTCTTTTATACTCTGCTTAGTCATTTCTTCTTTGGTCCTCCACTCTTTCTCCTTCTCCTCACTGTGATCAGGCTCGGGATATGTAGTGTAAGGAGGATATGATTCTGGTAGTATTGGAATATAGAAAGTGGTTTTTGAAGGTATAGGTTGAGTGGTAGGTGGGTTTTGAGCATATTCATTCAAATAGTTATAGCATATAACAGATAAATAATTATTGCGTGTCCTAAACAGATATGTGACCCTTTTGTGCCAAGGGTAGGCCTAACGATTTGAAGGATGTATAGCATCATTTAAAATGCTCCATTGCCCCAAAAATTAAATTTACAAATATCATGAATAAAATGAATGGGGATACATAATAGGGAAAAAGGGATACATATAATCAGTCCCACACAGGGGTACAATCCTCACTATGCCTTCGTGGAAAATCCTTTGACTTCTTGACATCAACCTGTTTTGGATAAAATAGCAACTTGTGAAGATCCCTTTATTACTAGACTAAGCTTCTAAAATAAACTCCCAACCCCAAGGAACAATGGTTTGCCAACGACATATAAATCATTCAAATTTAAGCAGATAAGTATGAACGTCCGATTAGGTTGTATGCCTTTATGACTCAAGGTGGTCTTTCTAATGGGACAAACACGCCTTGGGTGTTAGGTCAACTTAGGTCAATGCTTAAACAGAGATTTCGCTTCGCTCTACGCTAAGTTGGACTAGAGTGGGTTCTGAAAACAGACTGGATACCCAAGTCGGACAAACTGTGGGTTGAATATAATAAACGGCGTTGGACGACCATGAATCAACTACCCATTTATTAATTCAAGAAGTAATGGTTATTTTTGAAGGAACAGCCGCAGATGACTACATAACCGTTCTTAATCCTAATGCAAATTATTTTTCATTTGGCGGAATTTAATGCCATGAAGTGCAACAATTATAATTTGTAAAATTTAAATAAATAAAAACAAATAAATATTATTACAAATATAATCAAATAATCATATCTAATGGTTAGAACCTATTAAAATCCCCAGCGGAGTCGCCATTTCTGTTATATCGGAAAATAGACGGAGTAAAATTTTAATTTCAACTTTATAGAGAAAAAATCAATTTTAGAAAAGAGGAAAACAGGTACGAGGTTCATATTACTATTTTAAGAAGATTTTAACACTTAAAATAGCCGCTAACATGCGGTTGTCCTATGATTTGAAAATTATTTGACTAACTTTGAGAAATTAGATTTTAACAATTATCGAAGTATTAAACAATTGGAAAGAAATTCAAATTTTAAATATTTAACAAAATTTATAAGAGTAATAGATTTGGTATAAAAATGATTAAATAAAACATGGATAATTTAAGTAAATCATTTAAGTGAAACAATCGATCATAAAAAAAATAGTTTCTCTTCAAAGGATTTAATTAAGTTAAACTAAACAATTTGTTAGAACTAATACATGATAAATAAATATTGTTGACTAATTAAATAAAAGTTAAGACAATAGAAATTAGTGATACCTAAAAGAAAATATTTTAGTTTTTAATATCAAACTACTCAAAATATATACCAAGCAAAATATATAGGAAGGATAAAATATTTATGTATTCACATTCTTCGAATCATCGCTGGCTTATTAATCGGAAGACAAAAATATAGTATTTTGTCATTTTCTGCTCGGGTCAATTTTCAGCATTTCTGAAGGGCCAATCTACCCCTACCCCTCCCAAATTTATTTGTTAGTATAATCCTAAGGCGATCTATAGAAATATTAAAAAAACTAACGTCTTAAAAGGTGTCTAATGTCCCAACTTAATATCCAAGAGGCATTGGACGTACTATTAGGATATGTGTTAGACTAAAGAAAATATAGGTTTCTTAATTAGACACATCGTCAAATAAAGCAAATAAGATACCATTTAGCACGTAAAATCTCAAGTAAGCATCTACATAGATTAATTAGCGTGCTCAAAAACACAAATAAATTGTGAAGTTCAAAGAAATTATTAGGCGTGTGTGCATGCTAAGTAAAAATGACATAGAAGCAAAGCTAATTAATTAATCATATAAAAGCAATCTTAATTGTTAGCCTACTTGTGATAAAAGAAAGACATTGTTGACAACTTTAATTTATTAACTAAAGACCTTAATGAAATTATATGAACAAAATTTATACTTTATGATATGCTGAAAAATTATAAAAAATATTATAGGCATGGTTTATAAATGAAATTATATGCCGAAAATTTATTGAAATGTTATAACCATGATTTCAAGATGATATAATATGATAAATAATTATTAAAATCCTATAAACATGATTTCTACTGATAAGTTTAACATGCTGAAAATTATTTAATAAATACTATATAAATAATTTCTATGTAACATAATATGCAGAAAATTAATTAAAAGTTGCAGGCATGATTTCAATCTAGATCAACATGATAAATATTTATTGGAATCCTATGGATATGATTTCTATATATAATATTATGCTAAAATATTTATAATGACATGCAAACATGATATTTACTTAATTGGCATGCTAGAATCGTACTACTTATAAACATGTTTGTTATGTGATAAAGTATGCTGAAAATATTATTAAATCCCATAAACTCAAAATATTTTACATGCATGATTTCTATATGTTTGAAATAATATTAAATCTTATAGGCACGATTTGAATACAAGATAATAATCATTTGAATACTCATGACTAGACCTCTTATTTCACACTTCAAATATTGTTTAAACTTAAAATCCTAGCATGTTGAGGTAGCATAGTTTTAACCATTACACATATATCATTTTAAATAAACACAGTTAGCACGTAGGTTTCCCCTCCCCCTTTAGACAGTCTCCAACTTATTTTATTATTATGGAGAGTTTACATACATGGATTATTACATAGCCAAAATGATTAACAAAAAATAATAAATACATGAAAATAATAATACAAGAACCAGAATTATCTGAATCTTGTTCCAAATGAAATCTTCGTGTCTTGAATTTTAAAGTCTAAACCCTGCTAAATCATGAAAAGGAAAACACATGTAACATAAAAATAATATAGAGGTATGACATGATTATATTATTTATTTCAAACAACAGAGTCCAACAGAAATGAGAACGCATCTAAACTAATAGACCCACGTATATAAAAACATTAAGACTAACCTGGATACTTTAGTTAGGAAGATTAGACAAATAAATCTAATTTATGATGTTGAGAACAAATAAAATGGTGTTAAAGCATGTAAGACAACTCTTCTTATTTGTTTTATTTTTGTTAGAGATGTGAGCAATGTAAAATATTTTTTTCTCCTTTCTTAACTATCTCCGTTTTTTCTTTTATTTCTGCCTCTCTCCTTTCTTCAGTGAGTACTCAAATATATTTTCAGAAAAATAAGGAATGTAGGATGATTAAAATAATGTGGAGTGGGCAAATTAATAAAATAATGCAGAATTGGCATGTTATTAATTAATTAGTACATATATATATGGGGAAATGGGGAGGGGACAAGCATTCTCTTAACATAATATATATATTCTGAAAAAGGGGAGGGGACAAGCATGGGAGTTTTATATTATATAGTAGTATGGGTCCTAACTTTATCTAAAGTAGTGGGATACTAACTTTATTTCAAATTTGATAAAAGGGAAAGATTAATTATGATAAAATATAAAAAATGATTACAACATATTAATTACTATAATTATTTCTCAACAATAAAGCATTGATCAACAAATCATGCCATAATCAGTAAAACGCTAAATCTTTCTGAAATCCAATCAAGAAAACAAACTATCAGTTATCAATTAGCTAATCAAATTGATACCCAAATTAAAGGATATGCCTTTAGAAAATGACAAATAATAACAATCTTACCGTAAAAACCCTCTTCTATACTGGTCCATAATTAAATACAAGAATATAAACATGGACAGAAAACAACAACCTAAACTTGTCTAATAATCTTAATCGACTAAGAAACAAATAATCATCTAAAAACAATCTACATTTTGTGCATAATTAAAATGTAAGAATAAGAACATGAACATGAACAAGAACAAGAACAAGAACAACATAAGTATGCTTTGTAATCTTAGTCGATTATGAGTGAACAAAAAAACTTTGAATCTTGAGTTTATCAAATTATTTGGAGCAAAAATAAAGAATTAAAGTGATATAGTAACATGTGAACAATATGGATCTTATAAACAAGAAAATAAGAATAATAGACAAAGTAATCAATCAGCCCAATATTAGTTATGAAAATAAAAATCTGTAAACGTAGTTAAATATGAGAAGATCTACATCTTTCGAGCAAGGAATTTGTTAAGAACATCGAATACAAAATATAATCAGCCCAACATGTGCACAATTATCATAAATGGAGTATGAACAATACATAGAAATAAGAGTTAAATAAAAATGTACCAAGTCTTCAACCTCTCATCTTGTTTGTCTAATGGTGGCGCCGCTCGTGTTGCTGCTGTCGGAGGTTGCCGTCGCTGGTTTTCTATTGTCGAAGCTGGATGTCGATGTTGCTCTTGTCTGTTGTCTGGTGGTGGCTGCCTGTCGTCGCTATCTCCTACAGGTTGCTTTTGGGGGCTACTGTTATAGCGGTGGAGAGGAAGAGGAGAAGAAGCAGCAGTAGTGGCTACTGCGTGGTACTCACTGTTGGGGTCGTTTGGCAGCGTCTTCGCCGGAGAGAGGGAGATAGAGTGAAGGGAAAGAAAAAGACGACGGCGGAGAGGGGTTGTTTGGACGGAGATGTGGAGATGAAAGGGAGGGGCAGCGTTGTTGTCTTCTTCTCCTATAGAGAAGATCACCAAAACAAAATGAAAATTAGTTTAGGTTAGGGTTTGGGTATAGGATAATAATATGATCAAATCGTGGCCATTGATTTAAGATGTAATGGATGGTTGAGATTAAACTTGGGATTTTAAAATTATACCACTACTTGTGTATATACTATGTAAATGTATGTATGTCCAACGTACCTATGTACATACTAAAATAGATGTGTAATTAATATAATTAATTAAAATATATAATAAACTCAATTAAATAATAACTTTAATGCATGATGTATACCAGACGTATTAAAATAGACATGTAATAATTATATATTAATATGAATAAGTAAATTATAAAATAAACTTAGTTAAGAAATATAGATTTATATATATATATATATATATATATATATATATATATATATATATATATATATAAGAGATACACACATATTCTATATAGACACGTAAATATATTTGAACGTATGAGGCTTGTTATTTAAAATATAAAGATAGTAAAGATAATAGTTATAATATTAATAAATAGCAAAAATATTATAAATTATGAACGTAAAAATATATGCTTTATTGGGTGAAACTTAATATAAATTTCTTTATTTAATAAAGAAATAATTTTGAAAAATGCCCTTTTTAGTAGGATAGCAATCCAAAAAATAGTTAAGGGTTGGTCAAAATTGGGTGTCAACATTTACCGACCACAGAAGCTTGCAATATGTGTTTAGTCAAGGGGACTTGAATCTTAGGCAAAGAAGGTGTCTTAAACTCCTAAAAGACTATGACATGAGCGTATTCTTCCATCTGGGTAAGACAAATATTGTAGCCAATGCCGGTTGTCTATGGGTAGTGTTGCACATGTTGAGGAAGGTAAAAGGGAATTGATCAACGAGGTCCATAGATTGACACGTTTAGGTGTGCGTTTGGTTGATTTCAATGATGTAGGGATTCTTATACATAAAGGTTCGGAATCATCTCTTGCGAGAAACGTCAAGGCCAAATAAGACAATGATCCAATTTTGGTTGAATTGAAGAAGTCGGTTGCCAAAAAATCCGTTGAGGATTTCTCCCTAGGAGAAGATGGAGTACTACGTTACCAAGGTCAGTTGTATGTTCCAAATATTGATGGAATAAGAGAATTGATATTGAATGAGGCCCATAGTTCTTGGTATTCAATTCATCCGGGATCCACCAAGATGTTTCATGACTTGATGTAAATGTATTGATGGAATGGCATGAAGAAGGACATAGCGGAGTTCATGGCTAATTATCTTAATTACAAACAAGTGAAAGTTGAACATCAAAGGCCGGAAGGTCTAGCTCAAGAAATCAAAATTCCTACATAGAAGTGGGAAGATGTGAATATGGACTTTGTCAAGGGTTTGCCTCGTACTAGCAGAAAACATGCTTCTATTTGGGTCATTGTCGACCGAATGAACAAATCGGCACATTTTCTACTGGTCAAAACTTCTTATTGTGCCAAAGATTATGCTAAGTTGTACATTTGTGAACTTGTGAAACTTCATGATATTCCTTTGTCAATTATATCGGATAAAGGTATTCAATTTAGTTCACATTTTTGTAACATTCCTCATAATGCACAAGTGCCTTAAGAAATGCCCTGGGAATAGGCTGCTCATGTAATGCATTATCCTTAATCTTTTTGGAAAAATTTGAGTTCAGAATATCGATCAGGGGGTTAAAACCTGTGGAAAAAAGGTCTCGGTGGATTTTTAGGACCCGTATATCTGAAGATAGATTTTTAAAGAAACTACACGAAATAGAAAGGTCCGCGACAGGTCCATATCGCGGACTTGGAAAGGATTTTGTGGTCGAGTTAGGTTTTTAGTAAGGGCATTTTAGACTTTTCCCTAATTGTTAGCTAATGAACCTAGATGTTTTTAGGACCTAATGCAACTCTATAAATTGACCTAAACCTCTAATTCTATTCATTGTCCTACAATTCACCTACTCAAATATTTTTGTCTCTACAAAAGACTCTCAAGGACTCCATTGAAGACTTCAAGTAAATTCACTCAAGCTCTCCATCAAAACTCTCAAGTTCTTCTAAATTATTTGGTGTTGTCACTTAAGGTATGTGGATATTGATTCATGGATTCTATCATCCATGAAGCCCAATCAATTTCTCAAGGTTTTCTATCAAATTAAAATATGGTATTTTATGAATTTTATGATCTCTATTCCTATTGCATGAATTATCATTCAAAATATGATCATGAGTCTATTTTGATATAAATTGATGGTTATTGCATTGAATTGAAGAGTTTTCCCATGAATTCTCTTATTTTGATATCAAGGGTTCATGATGTAAATTATGAGTATTTTGAATTATAATTCCAAAGGATATTATCTATATGAATTATGTATGGGATGATATAAAATTTATGATCATACATGTTTTCAAGTAAATTACATGATTTTCAAAGTCAATTGATTTTGCAATTGAGTTTTACTCTAAGTTCAAGGTATGAATTTCTTGCAAGTTATGAAATAAGGTGACTTAGGGACCTATATGGTGACCTAAGGCCTAACGATATGAATTATGCAAATATGATTGTAATGATGAAAGGACAATTCTCATATTACAAGTATGTTATACAAATGAGCTACTCTATGATTTCAAACCTATGATCAAGACTGTGATATATGTAATTATTATTTCTATGCTATGCATGTATTCCATGGGATTTGACTTATCATCGAGTGGATGTGAGGTGGGGGCCCTACCAAAAGCCTTAGTAGTAGCCTCATGTCCCATAAACTATGTGCCACCGTAGGTTGCCTTCATGGCTTAGCTATTGGATCTATATATAGCGTATGTATGACCCGCCTAGCGGGGTAGAGCCTACCTTGGCAAGTAGATTCCCCTTTTCTTCGTTGTATGGAGAGACAACGGGATTCCATGTTATAACTTGCATGGTCTTATTGTAGGTTATTGTTCCTATCCCACATATTTATGATCTCTTAAGTATGTTATGATTTTGAATTTATGCTTTTAAATGCTTTAGTCAATATGATTTTCTCATGACTTTACTTATTCAATCTTATCATGTGTTTTACTTGACCTTTGCATTCCATGATTTACATTGCATGTAACGCCCTTATATTTAGTACATTCCAACATACTAATGCATATTTTTGCCTACATTGTCTCATAATGTAGGAGTTGAGGTTGAAGATCATACTCATCTATGTGTCTAGTTAAGCTTCCCCATTCAGCGTCGTTTTGGTGGGTCCTCATTTATTAGGGGCTAGTTGTTGGGTTAGTTACTGTTATGTTTCATATTGAGGGTGATCTAGAAATATGTCTTAGCCCCCGCCCATATTCATGAGTAGAGGCATATAGTTGGATAAATGTTTCGGGTCTATGTTGTCATGTGACATTATTCATTTACTATTTATCGTCTATACTCTCTTATGATGTTTCCATTTTTTTACTTTACCTTATGAATGCTTATGATATGTACAAGAGGCTTGGTTAGAGTCCTTCAGGGTTTCAATCAAAATGTTGCGACTAGGCCCTAGGTCGGGTCGTGACAATATCAGTGAAAATAGAGAGAATACATCTTTAAAATGTTGCTAAGGCATTACACAAGCCAATGGGAATTCTCTTAAATATGAAAGCACCAGAAGGGAAAGTGAAGAAAAAACAATACCAATCACGAACCGCAAGTCTGTCGAGCATTTGATTTATAAATTGCCTAGGGAAGTGGTCCTTCTCAAGACATGCATTCAACTTTTGGTAATCCATATATACAGGCCACCTGGGTATCAATCTCATAGGCACTAGCATATATTTTTAATTAGGAACAACAGTCATACCTCCTTTCTTTGGGACACAATAGACGAGATTGACCCACTTGCTATAGTAAACCACTCTCACATCAAGCCACTTAATTATTTCCTTCTTGACAACTTCTTTCATAGGAGGATTCACCCTCCTTGGATGTTCAATTTTTGGCTTATAGTCATTAGCCAATTGAATGTTATGGGTATATATACTATGAGGAATCCACACAATGTCGACAATAGTCCACCCAATAGAATTGACGAATTTCTTTAAAACACTAAAAAGAGCTTCCACTTTCCATTCAAGCAAATCAATGGCAATAATCACAAGCAAAGTGTTATTTTCTCCTAAGAAAACATAATGGAGATGAGATGGAAGCACTTTCAATTCAAGCTTTGGTGGTTTATCAATTGATGGTTTTGTAGTAGGAATTTATCTATTCTTTGGATCAATGTCGAGCTTCATGGGGTTCTTGTAATAGGACACTAAACCCAAAAGAGAAGACACCACTTCATCATAATATTGAATTTCCTCCCTCTCTTAATTCAATAACACGACAGAAAAAAAATTCACGAATATATATAATTTCACCCCTACTAGCAACAGCTTCATCAATCACATAGATAATCGATATCACTTGGAAATCACTTAGTTTCTTCATCGATTTAGACATATTGAAAGTCACTTCCTCACCGTTACCCAAGAATTCAGTTCAACCCTTTCCACATCAACTAGAGCTCTCCCGATAGTCAAGAATAACTTACTAATAGGTCCCTTGATGGAGCGGTCAACAATGAGAAGATACATCATAGTTGGTTTAGGATCACCTAACCCAAGTAGTTTGAAAATAGCATAGCGAATCAAATTAATACTTGTTCCCAAATCACATAGCGCCATAGAAAATTGGTACAACCCTATAGCGCAAGGAATAGTGAATGCTCACGGGTCATCTTTCTTGACAGACATGTGGCTAGACGTAATTGCACTACAACTATAAGAGACCTCAACCATTTCAAAATCCATACTCCTCTTTGTAATCACTAACTCTTTCATGAATTTTGCATAACCCAGCATCTATAGTAATGCATCCACTAAAAGAAGATTAATTGAATGAGTTTTGAGGATAAACACAAATTTTTGGAACTTTACGTCCCCATCCCTCTTCGTCAATCTTTGAGGAAATAGTGGAGTGATCTTTGGAAGTGGCTATATAGTTACTGAAGGAGGTGAATCCCCCACATTTGAATTTTTAGCATCATCGAAAGTAATATTATTGAGTACATTATCAACCTTATTGGAAGTATCATTATTCAATACTTTGGCAAACACATCACTCTTAAATACAATATCTTTCCCTTTGCTTGAACTTGCAACATCGTCATTAGGCACATCACTTCCTACAATTTTTCCACTCCGATTCAAGATTGCCATGCATTACACATTATCATTCTTTGGGTTGGCCACGGTATATCTAGGAAGACTCCCTTTTGTTCTCAAATTTAAGTGAGCAGAAATTTAATCCATTTGTGCCTTAAGTTGTTTGATAGAAATCGAGTGAGAGGTCACTGATCTATTCAAAAAGGTGAAATTAACCTTAATTTCTTTGAGCACCTTATTCGATCCTTCTAGTTTACTTAGGATATAGGCAAGAATATCCTCCGTCTGAATATGAAAGCACATAGTGATCCCTATCACCATCTATTTCTCTCTAGTTGGTTTCTCTATCATGCCAATCTCATTCCCTATCTCTCCACCCCCCATCACGATCTTTGTTCCAACCTTGATTTCTGCCGACCTAGGATAGCTTGAACGAGAACCTCCCACTTTGTTCACCAAGAACTCGACTTACATATTACATATAAAATCAAACTTTGCATCATCTAGGTTCAACCCACTACTAGCACCAACCGCATTCACTACCTTGTAACCATCCCCCATGACATGCTGTGATAACATGTCAATTTGGGTCATCATCTTGAACATGTTTTAATCTAGCTTATGATTCTTCTCCAATGTCTTTTTGGTCATACCCACATTAATTAGAGATACATAATCCTCCCTTGGTCATCTCATCAAGCAATGTCAATGCCACCGTATACGGTTGTTTCATAATTTTACCTCAGATAAGTTGATTAGCTACTCCTTTGTTCATGGTATGAAGACACTGAGAAAAGTATTGTAGCAACATATTATCTGGCAACCCATGAGTAGGAAAATGGAGTAACTATTTTTGAAACCTCAACCATGTTTCATGAATTGGCTCACTATCAATCCGCTTGAAATGTTGAATGTTATCCCGAAATTCAATATCTTTGAGGGAGGAAACAATCTGTCATAGAAAGCCTTTGCTAGTTTCTCTCACATAATAATAGAGTCCCTTGGTATTTCAGCCAACCATTTTGTTGCTTCCCCAGAAAAGGAGAACAATCTCAACTGGATAGACTCTTGAGAAATATTCTTGAAGGTGAATGGTCCACAGACATCCAAGAAGTTACAAATGTGATCATGAGGATACTCTTGACAAAGGCCCCCAAAGATACCTTTCATCCGGAGTAGCTCGAGCATGGTTTTAGGTACATAAAAAATAGTGTTGCCCAAGCTTAGAGGCAAAAAAAGCTCCTGAGCTCCCCATTTGATCTATGTTGACGTCATTCAAACATTTCTCCTATTGACACTCATGTGGTCACCGTTTGAGATCAAAAAAAAAGAAAACTAATAAGAGGATTCCACTACAACCAAATTAGTTCACAAAAGTACTTCACTAAAAGAATTCTAAGCACCACTCCCTGACAACAGTGCCATTTTGATAATTCTCAACTATACATAACATAATTTAATGTGTAGGCAGTTGCTAGCAATATAAAAACCAATGAGAAGTTGGGGTCGATCCCATAGGTAGCGGTATGAGGAAGACTTCATTTATGAAGTAAAAATGGTAGTTAGTCTCTTGTAAAGTGGTAGTTAATAACATATAGCATAATTTAAATCAATACTTTTTAGTTATCAATATTAATAGAGTTTAGTAACCAATTGTTAGCAATAACAACATTTCATGGGATTTGAACACGTAAAAGAGGGATTCTAGGGATGTGCATAGTTAGATTAATAGCTCAAACACGAGTAAACCTATTGTTCAACGTATTTAATAACCAATGGATAGGCTAGATGAATCAGACACACAATGAGCATTTCTAAATCATAAATCAACTTTCATGTGAGTTCTCCCGAATCTCCACATGTGTACTACAAATAACCAATCAAAACCTTAACATAAATTCGTTTCTCAAGCCAAACTAGCAATAAAAATGCATCAACGGTTATTAACTAGCTCACCCACTCCATATAACTCTCTCAAGCAAGCATAGAGATATAGATTAGAATTAACTTTACAATCTTAATTCATAAATGAAAACACGATAAGCTAATTAAACCGATTTCAAATTACACAAAGTTGAGAAATTAAATAAACCCACATTCAAACTACAACCAAACAACATTGCACACCACTAGAAAGTAGGGATTTAGTTACAAATGATAAATGTAAAAGAAGTTCTACCAAAATAATTATTTTCTATGCAAATCATCTAAATTCTGACTCAATTTGAAATACCCAATGCTCAAAACAAAAAAACCACCAAAGTCCCAAGCTCAAAACCCCAAAATGATAGAATCTTCTTCATTTAGTATTTTCAGAGTAGTGAAGTGTCTATTTTCTCTTTCCCTGAGGTAATTTATACGTTCCCAAAAGCTGCAAATATTACACTGCAAAACTAATTCAGTGACATTAGTCAGGCTCTCCGAAAGGTTTGGTAAGTCACCATTCAGGGAAGCTTCTCGCCTTTTTAATTCACCAGCTTTTCAATTCTCAAGCACCTAGTTGGTGAGCCCATTGGATCTCACATTCTTGTGCGGCGGAGCTTTGGCCTACAAATTTGGAATTTTTTCTATGAAAAACTACAGAACTTTTGGAGAGCTTAGTCAAGCTCGCCTTCCAAGTCTATGAGTTGTCATTTGTGCATATCTCCTGCTGAATTAGCATGTTTTCTGAGCATAAGTTACAAAACTCTTTTCCGAGCTTAGTCATTCTTTCCCTTCAATTCCGCTAGTCATTGTTAAGTATTTTGCCTCGCCAAGTTTATTTTCCTATTGATCCTTTCTATCAGACCATTTAGACGATTGACGGTCCACTCGTTGAGTCACCGAGTGGATTTTGCGAGTATCAGCCTACTCTTTTTCATTATATTTCTAATTTTTGGATTTTTTTCATTAAATTATCCTTGCCTTGTCCTTAAGCCTTCATAGCTGCATATCATTAGTTTACATCAGATATGGATATAAAATAGGCATTGAGGACACCAATTTGTGAAATAAGAATCCTGAAATGAATCAAAATTCTTGACTCATCCATGTACTACTTTCGGGATAGGCAGAGTGTTATACCCTATATCTTTGTGCTCCAGAACGTCTTTTTAAGCTTCTTGAAAGTTATCTTGTGACCCAGATTATCTATAACCTAATCAAATAACTCTAAGGAAGGGAGGACGTGACGCCCCTTAAGAGTGAAGGTTGGAAATAGGTCTATAAGGATTTGAAACGAGTTGGAGGCCAGGTAATGAATCGTAGGACTCGACTTACTTGCATAAGCTATCAACTTGGATGTTTTACGTACTTAAGCTATTGGAGTATGTGTTGAGCTTACATAGCAAGGAATACATAGGCTCTTAAAGTAAGACGAGATTACGAACCCACAAAAATGAAGCAAGCAGGTGAAAAGTAGGTGACACACCTACTTGGGCTAAGTAGGTGACCCACCTACTTAGGGTGGACCCCACGCTGCCACATGGCAGCGTATGATTGGTTGTATGGCGTGAGGTGGCACCCTAGGGGGCTTCCACGTATCACCCCTGAGGATGCCACGTGTACCTCTTTAAGTACACATATATATATATATGTGTATTTCTGATCAACATCATTTTCAGCATCTTTGCCTTAGAAAAAGTTGAGAGAAAAGCTAGAGAGCAAGAATAAGGGAGCTACGGCTAGGGTTCTTCCAAGGTAAGTTACTCGATTTCTTTCCGTGAATTAATTATTTAAGATATCCTACGGTGATATGATGGTTTTTAACAACATAAAATTTATCGTTATGGAAAAGAGGAGGTTTTTGTTCTTGTTAACAGAGCCGTTTTTGAATGATACTGCTGTTAGTAAAATAAGTATAACTCCTTGTGTAAGGCTCCATTTCAAGTGATTCAAGATGTTTTGGAAATATATTTCATAGGGATATAACTTTTATTTATCCTATAAAACCCAGTTTTTCTTTTCTCTTCTCTAAAAAGGGTGGTGAAGCATAGGGGAGCTGCTGCCCAAATTTCATTTTAGAAATTCTACAAGGACTGCTGTTGGTATTTTGGGCATATCATTTTTTACAAAATTGTTATAGGGGTGATTCATAATTGTATGTGACCCTAAGACATATTTCTATAACTTTCATTGAGGACACAAATCCTGTTTCTCTCAATTACCCATTCGAATCTAAGTGACAATACAAGATAGTACGCTGTCCAGAATTCATGTTTTGATAATTTTGGCGAGTTTGATGAGTTTAGGTTAAGGTAAGGGTTTTTATTTAAATTTGGAGTTTATGGTATGTTTATGAAGTGTATTATACGTTGTGTTAGTGGCTGGAAATAGGTAAATTCCATAAATATGCTTGACGTTAGAAACAAACCAAATTGGAGTTGCTATAGTTAAATTGTAGTTGAAGCAAGGTATTGTTCTTGTGGTGTGTGGATGAAGGTGCATAGTGATGTGTTTCAGGGCCTAAAAGTATTCTAAAATAGGTGGGGAAGATACTGGTTGAAGCCACACGACCCTCCGCTTCATACGGTTAAAGGTTTTATGAACTCGACACTAAAAACCCTATTTTGATATCGTAGCTTTGAGCGAGTCGCTTGGAGTTTGTATTATGTAATGTTGAAGTGAATTGGTTGTATATATGCTGCAGGTTGTTGTTATTGGTTGGATATATTTCTTAGAGATGTAATTGGAAATTCGGATAGGGCATGTTATAGGGGAGGTGCTACCCGATTTCCATTAACTTTCTAGCTAACTAAAGAACTAGTCAAGGAAGCGAATGAGGAAATGAGTTCTATGAATACTCATGTATAACTTAAGATGCTGAAAAGTCTAGGGTTGTTGATATTGATATTCCTTTCGTGTTAAATAGGTTCAGAGGACGATGAGGCGAATGTGGTAAAGATTAATTCGTAAGAGGTATGTAAAGCCTATCTTTTCTTTCTTTTAGGCATGTCTTAGATTTAAGGGACAAATGATATATGTATGAAGCTTGGGGTAACTCTATTCTTGAGCTCTGAAAATGATTCATGATTCATAATTCATGCTCACTTATGAATGTTAAGACTCTTAAAGTAGTTAAGCTCCTATCCTTCAAGTCTTCTATATGCTGAAAAGTAGTGTATGTAAAGCTTAACTCTTCTTTTCTTGTGGCATGTCTTAGCCATATGTTGTTGGTATGTGTGATGTGGAGGTAGTTCCATTCTTAGAACTCCGAGCACTTCTTGATGTTAGAACTCCCGCGATGGTTGAGTTATCATCTTGTAAGCCTTCTACGTGATAAAAAGTAATACACGTAAAGCCTATCTCTTCCTTTTCTTGAAATAGCTTAATGTAAGTGAGACAATATATGATATGAGTTAGAGATAATTCCATTTACAAGTTCTGGATGTGACTCATGAATTGGACTCACTTTTAAATGATAAGGGTCATTAAGTAGTTGAACTATGACCCTTGAGCCTTATATATGCTGAATAATGATTGGAGGTGTAAGCTCCTGTACCTAGAGACTCTTTTACACACCTTATGATGATATTCGAGAAACGTTTGTTATGGTGCCAAGTTTTATGTGCACATATATGCATTATTATATTATATAGAGATCGGGCTGGACGTTCCTCAGCACTAACCTATTATGTATAGGGATCGGGCCATACATTCCTCGGTATTAACCTATTATGTATATGGATCGGGCCATATGTTCCTCGGCACTAACCTGTTATATATATGGATCGGACCAAATGCTCCTCGGCACTAACTTGATATATATGGATCGGGCTGTACGTTCCACAGTGCTAAAAATATGCATATGCCTATCGTGATAGATGATGTATTTGTAATACTGAGTTCCCTAGCTGTCCGGATACGGTATATGATACTTGTAGATAGGAATGTATTTTGTGAGGTGCAGGTACAGTACCCTACTAAATGCTATACTTCATTTCCTGCATCCCTGTTTCAGTTGTTATCTCAGTTATGTTATGCTTATATACTCAGTACATATGTCGTACTGACCCCCCTCTCTTTGGAGGGCTGCGTTTCATGCCCGTAGGTACAGACACAGGTTTTAGGAGTCTGCCAGCTTAGGATTCCACTCAGCCAGTTTGAAAGAAGCTCCATTGATTCTGAGCCGAGTTGTAGTCTCAAACCTCTTATGTATATATTTGTTTATTCAGGGGTACGGCGGGGGCCCTGTCTTACCATATGTTACTATTAACATTCTTAGAGGTCTGTAGACATATATGTGGATTATACATATAAGTTCTATTAAGTTATGTCTACATGATGTATTGTAAATATTAAGATACTATGGCAGCCTTGTCGGCTGGTACGCCCTTTCATGATAAGATACAAATGAAAGAGGCAATAGGCATGAAAATGATATGACCCACTGGGGTTCTTATGTATAGTTCTTATATTGATACTACATCTGCTAGATATGTATACAGGGGCCAAGGTCATACCCCAATCGCGGCCCACAGGGTTAGGTCATGACAGAAGTGGTATCAGAGCAGTTCGTCCTTGGAGTGTCTATAGACCGTGTCTAGTAGAGTCTTGATTATCGATGTGTTGTGCGCCACATCTGCTAAAGGATATTTAAGATGTTTCTTTTCTTTCATAACTAAGATTGTGCGATAGAGACAAGTCATAGAAAGTGGAATTCCTTATACTAACCTCTGATTTCAGATGAATGACAACGTCGATAGAAGAAAATGACTGATGATATGGGAAGTTACAAAGCACACAAGTAAGCCAAGGCACGAGAGAGTTGTGACAAGTAAGGTATGGAAATATGATTGACATGTAAAGTTGGAACTTTAAAGGAAAAAGTAGATAAAGTTGAAAATTGAAAGGAAAAGTGGACGAAAACACTAACAGGCGTAGTTCGAGTTGGACATGTGAGGTAAGTCCATCATTTTATACTATTGTTGATATTGGTTTCCCTCCTAGGCTACAATATGATGTGATATGATACGTATATATGTATCTTTATGTGTACTGGCCCTGTGAGGAACTGTTGGTATTTTCTGCGTGCAGATTTGAGATAGTAAGAAATAAAGAGGAAACTCCGCCCAAATTTTCCACGAAATAGAAAGAGAATGGAGTACAAGGTTGTAGTATGTCTTGAAAGGTCGTGTCCACAATAATGATGAAATTTAGATGAACCACAAGTATGGCTGACCTTGAGAAATAAGTTAATTGCTGAATTGATGGCAATAGAAACTAGGAGGTCGATATTGATATGGTAAACCAAAGTTGGAAAAGACTTGTGACCCTAAGAAGATGATTTAAGGAAGATTGATAGATCTGGATAGAATGATATATTAAGGTACCGACTGAATTGATATTGTGATATATATGTAACAAAAAAAGGAAAGGATGAGAAATCTCCTCTATAGTGAAATAGGAGGAAACTTGAGGATAAGTAAGAGAAGCGAAAGCAAGTGTGACAAACCAGACTGTGAGTGCATGCCGGTACAGTGAAATGTGTAAAGCAGAATAAGTTAAGTAGAAGACAGAAAGGCAAATAGTGAATGAATAAGAAAGACTTACACAGATTTATAGGGAATGTTCAGAATAAAAGGTCAAGTGGTATCCACTAGAATAAAGCTAGTATTATGACAAAGCTTGAAACACGGATCATCAAAGTATAAGTGCTCCCGAGTGGAGAATTTGAACCAATTATGAGCATAAGCTAATTACTAATCGGGATGAATGGAATGTGGCTTTGAATACACTGCTACATTAAGGATATTACTTGAATACCAGTGTTCAAGACTGGAGTTGGGGATGTAAGGTTTCGTACATGGGTAACCCAAAGTATAGGGGATGTAAAGGAAGATATGGAAATAACGCAGTATACTAAATAGGTTAGAAAGGACTCCTATGCATTTGGAAAGTTAGAAATAAACAAACAATGATATGGATACAACCTAAATGGGAGAAGTGGACAAGAGAAATACAAGCATAAGAGAAAATCAACTGACGCTATCATGTGTAAATGGGAATGCTTAAAATTTGAATGAAACCCCACAAGGGATGGATGCGATCATACCAGACTAAGGCACTGTATCCCATCAAAACTCCGAAGTTAAGCGTGCTTGGGCGAGAGTAGTACTAGGATGGGTAACCCCTTGGGAAACCTTATTCGACTGTGATATGAGATGATCCTTATCTAGCTTAGAACCATCGAACTCAGACGGATTCATCCTTTGGAAATCCTAAATCCTATAGGCCATATTTTGCATTTGGGGAGGAGGAACACCTTGATGCCCTTGGTTGGCTACGACTTGAGTCAACAACGTAATGATATTGCGAAACTCGGCATGGTTTACCCCTTCTTCATGATATGGGGCATGGGAACTGGAGGAGCTTAGTCCTCATCGTCAACCCTTGCTCTTGGAGGTGCTATTCTATGAGTCATTCTTTAGAGAACACGAAATAGGTCATTAGTTAAAGGAAAGCTTAGGACACTCTAAGGCGCGACATGAATTTGAAAAAAGTGAAAACTTTATTTAACATTCCATAGTCTCCTATTCATAGTTATGGCACGCTTCACAACCATGAAAAAGATGTTATTTGACACGGTATGTTGGACTCCGACGACCATTCAAAATATTAGGTTCTGATACCAAGTTTTTCACGACCCATGCCTAGGGCCTAGACGTGACATGGCGAATGAGGAACTGAAAGTACCTCAAACAAGCCTTTTATCATTCTTTTATCCTTTCATAGAGTAATGACAATAAACAAACAAGCAAAAATCATAATAGTAAATCTTCAACTTACATATGTCCAACAATACCTATAATTTTTATATTTAACGGGGTTAAGACAAGTCCCTAGCTCACCCTCAATCATAATAGAAAGAAATGTCATAGTAAGTGTCTAAAGATCTCAACATATCATAAGCTAAAAATATAAAGGAGTATTGTTCTCAGAACATGGGAACTCACCAAAAGTAGTTTTCAAATGAAATCTCAACTAGCCACATGGAGAAGAACGAAGAGGACCATCGGTCCCTACATGATAATATCATTTAGGAAAAAGAGTATATGTTAGTACTTTGAATGTACTAAGTATGTAAGCATGCATGAACATTGAGGAAACATTAAAACATTTTTGTTATATGAAACATAATGCAATGCATGCATAATCAACCATATAGATATCCTTTAAAATATTATTTTTGTGGGAAAAAGATCATAACCGATATTTAAGATCATGCATGCTATTAAATGGAATCCAACATAACCATCTACGTTGGCTGGAGAGACTACTTGTCGGTAGAACTCTGTCAACTTCATTCATTTCTTTAACTTTAACTTTAAGGGCTATTTGTGGATCCATTATCCTAAGCCTACAAGGGCACAAATGTTGGCACATAGTTAATAAGACAAAGGGTTTCTACTAGGATTCACTTACCGAATCCCACCTCAATGAACCATTCGGTGCTAAGTCAATCCCACAAAATAGTTTAACACTTAAAAATAGTCATAACATATAGCTTGAGAATTTAAAATATTATATTCGATAGAATAGCTCATTAAAACCTTTGGTAATTCAAATATGCAAGAATTTTCCTTATTTCATAAAGAGTCCATCATTCAAATCATTTTATCATTCTTTTATTTAATAAGACTCCCTTTTGATCATAAATATTGCTTTTATAAACATTCATTTGGATTCAAAAATTTCAAGTCAAAATCCATTGAAAATCATGATTTAAACAACCCACAATGAATTTTTAGAACCTTTAAAGAGATAAATAGAGAAATTACCTGCAAACCATCAATTCATACATATAAAATTATTTTGCATCAAAATAGATCAATAATCATTAGTTTAACCATGATTGATTTTATAAAATAGAAATAAGAATTACCCATAAAAAATTTTATTTGAAATTAAGAGATTTAGTTAAAAGATTTTTTGGAGTACATGGGTGGAAGAACCCATGGATAAACACCCACATAACTTAGAGTAAAGCTTAAAGAAAATAAATATAATTTATCATATAATCAAAATACTTTAGGCATGAGAGTGGAAGGAATACTCTCATTGAAGCCTTACATACGTGCAATTCAAAGTGTTACTCAGAATTAAAGAACTTAATAAACACTCTTGAATCCTAGCATTTTCTCCTCGTCGGAGTATTTGTATACTACCTGGAGTATATGAATCACCAAAATAGTATTTCTACACTAATAAGAAGTAAAACCATATTTTGAGAATGAGTAAAGAAGTATATATAGAGAAGAGGTGCTTGAGAAAGCTTGATGAACAAAATTGTCACGACCCAACCCTGCAGGTCGTGACTGGGGTCCAACCTAGACCTTCATCTACCTAACTGTCAAATATAAGGACTATACACCAGAACCCCCATGGGTGATAACATATGTGCATACATGTAGCCTCTTCCATTTATATCATGTCATGAAAGGGCATGCAAGCCGACAAGGTTGCCTTAACATAATAACATTTGCAATATGCCATATAGGCACAACTGAATCAAACTTATAAACAACCCACGTACATATGTCTACAGACCTTTAAGAATATCAATGGTAACATATGGTAGGACAGGGCCTCCATTGTACCCATGAATAAGCAAACATATACATCAAGGCTCAGTACCAAAATCTGGGCTCTGGCACAACAGAGCACTTCTAAATCACTGAGTGGAAACCCTAAGCTGACGGATCTCCAAAGTAAGTACCTGTACCTGGGGGCATGAAACGTATTCCTCCGAAGAAAGAGGGGTCAGTACGATACATGTACTAAGTATATAAAGCATAAAACATCATAATTGAGACAACAGCTGAAATAGGAATGCAGGAACACAAGTATAACAATTAACAATTACTATGCCTGCACCTTATGAAATGAGGGCATGTACATCATCCCCATATACCGTACTAAGCCCACTATGGGGCTCGGTGTTATTACATCATCGTATACGACATCATCTCATATGTTACAAATACATCATTCTATCAACATAGGCACATATGTATATTAGTGCTGTGGAATGTATAGCCCGATTCATGTATATAACAAGTACACGCTAAGGAACGGTGGCTCGATCCATATATCATATAATAATGCTGAGGAACGATGGCCCCATCCATATCTCATATAATAATGCTGAGGTATGACGGCCCAATCTGTATATCATATAATAATGCCGAGGTACGACGACCCAATCCATATACATATATATCATATAATAATGCCGAGGAATGATGGTCCGATCCACATATCACATAATAATGCCGAGGAATAATATCCCGATCCACATATCATATAATAATGCAGAGGAATGATGGCCTGATCTACATATCTCATACACTAATATCGAGGAACGATGACCCAATCCGTATATTGTATACATATATTATAGCTGGCTCGGGACTCGGTGAAAGATGTATTAAAGTATGCATAAGAAAAGTAGTGCGTAACTATATGCGATTAAATTATAATCCGAGGCTCAACAGAGTAATCAAGCAAACCCTTACTTGAAGACCAGGGTAGTAATCATCTTAAGTACCCTCTAATAGCCCGTAGAAATCATATCAAGTGAAGTATCAGGCATAATAGGCATGTACCAAGGTGATGCTATATAGTTTATGCAATCAAAGACTTTTATCCTTGTAGAGCCTTTAGTAAGAGGAGCTTATATCTCCACCCACTAGTCAATGTATAGGAGACTCGAGAGTAGTAGTTTAACTACCTTAAGACCCTTATTATTCAAAGATGAGTGAGAGTCACGAGTTATACTCAGAGCTTATGAAGGGAATTACCTCCAAATTCATTTTATATGTCATTCTACTTATATTTAAGACATTCCAACAAGAAGAAGAGATAGGCTCTACATATACTACTTTTCCTTATATAGAAGACTTAAAAGGCGATAACTCAACTATTACAGAAGTTCTAATCAGTAGGAAGTGAACAAAAGTCTTAACTCATACTTAGAGATTTAAGAATGGAATGGAATAACTCCCAATTTCACATACATAATACTTACGTCTAAGACATGCCAAAAGAGAAGAAAGGGAAGCTTCACATACCTGTAGTAGTTCGATTGTAGTCTAGATTATTTTGTTTCTCCTTCAACCTATTTAACATGAGAGTAATACCAAGATTACTAACTTTTAACTTTACCGCTTCCCAATCTATACTCAAGTATCTATAGGCACCATTTCCTTGCTCTCCTTCCTCGACTACTCTATTGGCTAGTTCCAAAGTTAACGGAAATCGGGCAGCATCTCCCCTATAACTTGCCCTATACAAACTTCTAATTTTAACCTCTAAATTTAGCATACATATCAAAAAAAACAAGAAACATCCATACACCATAAAATCACTACCATTTCATGCAATACAAGTTCCACACAACTAACCCAAAACTATGACGCCAAAGTAGGGTTTTAGGTCTTTATTTCGCAAAATATTAACCATACAAAATGGAGTATTAAGAGGCTGAAACCTGCCGCCTATATACTCATTTTTAATCATGTTCCATCCCTGTAACATAGATAAACCACCTACAACCACAACACCATGCTAACGACAACACTAGCCAAACTTTAACTTGCTAGAATAGCGTTAAAACAGTCCCTACATGACCTGCAGCATCCTTCAGACATAACGTGCATATTTTTATGTTTCCAACTCACATTTATACCCCCAAAACATGTTTAAACAATTTCCCAAATGTGGGATAAGGGAATCAAGCCATACCTTAGCAACCGAGCTTCTGAAACTTGCTCAAATGCTGTCGGTTTACATCGAACCTCCTTATCGCTCCAACTATCAAACTTTATGTTGTTAAGAACCTTCATTTAGTTGAAGAATACATTAGATAAGTAATTGATGGAATGAAATTGAAGGCCTCACCTTGCTTCCACGACCGTTTCTCTCTTGTTCTTGTTCTCTTCAAGTTGCTCTCACTAGTTCTAAGTAACAAGATGAAAATACGTCTAAGTACAAAGCTGAAAATAAGAACACTTAGTCATGACTTAGGGTTTTATACCCTCCCTTTAATAATGACACATGGCATCCCTTAGGGTTGATGCATTTCCATCCCCTAGGGTGCCACCTCATGCCATGCACCCAATCCTTGGTTGCTATGTGGCGGCATGGGGCCCACCCCAAGTAGGTGGGTCACCTAATTACCCCAAGTAGGTGCATCACCTACTTGTCACCTAATTGCTTCTTTTTGTAAGTTCACAACCTAGTTTTTGCTCCTTTTCGTAGGTTCATAGTCTCGTCTTACTTTACGAATCTATATAACATTTGCTACCTAAGAGCTACATATAATCAAGTAGCTTCATTTTGTAAAACGTCCAAGTTGGTAGCTTACGCAAGTAAGTCAGGTTCCAGGACATTTTACTTAGCCTCCACATCCTTCCAAATTTATTTCTAATCATTTATGACAGTCTCATCCTCCCTTCCTTTGGATTATTTAGTCACATTGTAGCCAGTAGGGGTCACATGAAAATTTTCAAGAAGCTTAAGAATGTGTCCCAAGGTAAACAAGTATGGGGTATTATATCATTCCCCCCTTTAGACCATTCATCCTCGAATGTCAACTAATCTTATAGGATTTTATGAAGATTTTGGGCGTCCTCTACAATAGTTGCTATCTTCTACATTTAGGAGTTTAGATTACCCTTGGATATACAAAACAAGTATGAATATCTTTTCTGTATCTCCATTTTGACTTCCCAGGTCATCCCCTCTCTAGTTTTTGTTTTTCCACCATACCTTGATAGAAGTCACATCCTTAGTCTACCACCTTCTAATTTGCCAATCCAAGATGGCGATAGGGTGTTCCTCGTAGGATAACTCATCCATTTCATGGACATAATTTAGGGTACATACTCTAGAGGATCACCAGTATATTTGTGAAGCATCCATATCTAACGGACTGGGCGTATAGTTTCCCAATCAGATGGTAAGTCCAACTTACAGGTAACTTTGTCCATCTTACGAGCAACTTGATAAGGTCTAATGTCTTTTGAGCTAGGTTTTCTTTTCTTGCCGAATCTTATTACTCCCTTCCTGGGAGATCCCTTTAAGAACACCCAGTCATCAATTTAAAATCTGAATGTCGACATCGATTATCTACATATCATTTCTGCCGACTTTGGGTTGCTAGTTAATAGCTTGCTCAGTCATTTTTGGGCCTACTAGCTTAGTCTTTCTAACATTGACCCAGCCAATAGGGGACTTACACGTCCGGCCCTATAAGTCTTATACGGGGCCATTTGGATACTAGAGTGGTAGCTATTATTATAGGCAACTTGACAAGTGGTAGATAATCGCCCCAGCTACCTTCGAAGTGAACAACACTAGCTCAGGACATATCTTCTAGCATTTAAGTAGTACGCTTAGCCTGTTCATTAGTTTTGAGGGTCAAAGGCAGTACTAAAACCTACATGTGTTCCCGACCTCTTCTTGAGCTGATATCTAAACGCTAGATGTAAATTAAGCCCCTTTACTCAAGATAGTAGCTGTGGAGACCCCATGTATTACTCCTTAACTTCCTTAGAAGACTTTAACTGGTACTCTACCTTTCAGGTTTCTCCTCTTCTTTATTTTTCTAGTCTTTAGGGTTGGCTACTAAGTAGCGCTGAAGGTCATTCATACAGTGACCTTCATAGCCGCTTTGAGCTCTGTCTATCGTTAGCTGGCATAATTGTGAAGGAATTTGGCATATAAGTTTACCATCCTTTAGACTACCAGCTAGTTCTGATCCTCTTGGTTAAATTATTTCGCAATTTCCTTATCCCAGCTTGTAACATTGTAGATACATTATCTTGTGTCATCCTTTACCTTTACAAGAATATGAGCAAGTGCTCAACTTAACCTGAGAAATATCTTAGCATCGTCTCTCTAGGTATCATGTGTTACTTTGCTTTTTCCTGCCATATCCTATAATTGATGTTGGGGTAGATCTTTGGTCCAACCGTGGCCATGTCTTACTTTGCCCTTAACACAAATTCTATTTTGGTAGTTTGGCTGAACCCATTTTTGCATCTCTCATCTTCTATCATAGGGGGTTTTCTATTCCTTCACCTGGGTTATTTATCTATCGCAACATCATTTGCGACCAACTGTATAGCCAACATCTTGGCTTTTGCATTAGCATAGTATCATTATCCTTCCTAATATCTCTTAAGTTATTCAATACCATTCTCTTATCATTGCAGGCTTCTACAAAAGGACACTACCTCAAATACTATTCTGACTTCTTATCCAATCATTGTTGGCTTTCAGATCTCACTAACTAGTTTTGGCCAAGAATTTTACTGAAGTTTAAGCATCCATCTCAAATATGTTGCCATATAAATTGCCTCCATCTTACTCTTATAGTTTTCTGACTTGCTTCCCCCCTTTAGAGGGTACTCATACTTTTATCCATTTATACCTTGCTCTATGTCTCTATGTCCAGTCTCAAATTCGTCCTATCTCTTTTCCCAGTCTACTTGGTACTGTATCATGTCCTCGTCTTTCTGTATATTTTATAACCTAATTATCCACGTACGGAACCTTAGCTAAATCACAAAGCAACGAGAACTTTTCCATACATAATGTGATATCTCATCTACTAATCTGTACTTGAATAATGTGACCCATGAAACAACTCATCTAACGAAACATTCTACTTATGTTTATCAAAGGTTAATTCCCACTTGTAGTTGTTCCAATTTCAATTAGGCAATAATTGTATTCCGACAATGCTTGTCCAAGGTTCTCTTAGAGTAGTAGCTTTATCCCAAGCTATAGCCTTTGTTCCTTGGGGTGGATGTAGGTTGCACCATTTATTCCTTAAGTTGGCCATCTTTGTCTTTTAAGGGTTCCACTATTTTCGGGGTGATATTGTGTGCACGCATCATTCCTTTATACCTTATGCCCCTTGCCCTTACTATGTACCCAACATAGGATTTTAACATAGTCAAGACATACCAAGTGTGCCTTACTAGCGGTTTTACCTTATCCCCATATTGTTGTACCATACCTTTAAAATCATACTTACATATTCCCCTTTTTGTTCATACTCATATTCAATTCATGACATCTATCTGGGGTGCTTCTGTTAGAATTTTCTTCCATAAATTCCATCTTTAATTAGTTGGTGAAGGGCTAATAAAGTGTTATCCTGAAGCATATTCCAATCACTACTAGAAGGGAACTAGAATCCAATGAGCATCACAGTGCTCCTTAGTGCTTGACTCACATGGTCTCCCTCCAGGCTTATTCTTGAGTCGTGAACAACTTATCTAGTCCTGCAACAATAGTTGGGGGTTTTGCACTTCCTAAAAAGAATGAAACTCCATCATCAGGCATCTTTCCCCTGACATGAGTTTTTCCTAAGGCAAAATACAGCTAGAGATACCGTGGTCTGAACTTTACCGCTCAGATAGGCTTTTTCTAAGACAAAATTTCCCCCTAAATAAAAAGGGTCTCCCTTACTAACGACATGGAGAGTACCTCGTACAGATTTAGTTCAGCATAATAAGAGTACTCAGTATCAACTTCCAAGACATATTATGACTGTATATTTCATTCTCTTTTCCCCCTTTTTCTTATTTTGGGAAAATTTCGGCAGAGTTTTCTCTATACTCCTTACTATCCCAAAACCTGCATGCAGAAAATACCAACAATGCCTCACAGGGCCAACATATAGATATATTCATATCATATCATAGCCATACAGGTCTTTCAATATCATCTCATATGGCAGCCACACAGGGCTTTCAATATCATCTCATATGGCAGCCACATAGGGCTTTCAATAATAATAATAGTATGAAAATAATGGACTTACCTCATGTGTCCAACTCAACCTGCATCTATTACACTTTCCGATCTACTTTCCTTTCAGTTTTTGACTTAACATTTCAATCATACGTCAATCAATACCTTACCCAATAGATATTTTTCATGCCTTTGCTTACTACTTGCTTTGTAACTTCCAATGTCATCAATTACGTCCTTCTATTAATGTCGTTCTTCTGCTAAAGTCCAAGGTTAGTATAAGGAGTTTTTATATGACTCGAATCTATAGCACGATCTTAGATATGAAAGAAAGGTAACATACAAAATGTCTTATAGCCTCCTGTTTATAGATATGACACGCAACACAATGATAAACAAGACTTTACTAGACACGGTCTGAAGACATTCCAAGGAAGAACTGCTCTAATACAACTTCTGTCATGACCCAACCCCACAGGCTGTGACTAGGGTTCGACCTGTACCCCCATCTACCTAACTATCAAATATAAGGACTATACACCAAAACCCCAATGGGTGATAAAATATATGCATACATATAGCCTCTTCCATTTACATCATGTCATCAAAGGGCATGCAAGACGACAAGGCTGCCTTAACATAATAACATTTGCAATATGCCGTATAGGAACAACTGAATCAAACTTGAAAACAACCCACGTACATATGTCTACAGACCTTTAAGAATATCAATTATAACATATGGTGGTATAGGTCCCACGCCGTACCCATGAATAAGCAAACATATACATCAAGGGTCAGTACCAAAATTTAGGCTCCGACATAATAGAGCACTTCTAAATCATTGAGTAGAAACCCTAAGTTGACGGATCTCCCAAGTACTTGTACCTGGGGGCATGAAACATAGCCCCTCGGAGAAAAGGGGGTTAGTATGATATATGCACTGAGTAATATCGCATAAAATATCATAATTGAGACAACAGCTGAAATAGGGATGCAGGAACATAAGTATAATAGTTAACAATTACTATGCATGCAACTTATGAAATAAGGACATGTACATCATCCCCATATACTATACTCGGCCCACTGTGAGGTTCAGTGTTATCACATCATTGTATACGACATTATACCATTATATACGGCATCATCTCATATGTTACAAATACATCATTTTATCATCATAGGCACATATGTACTATTAGCGTTGTGGAACGTATAGCTCGATTCATGTATATAGCAAGTACATGCCGAGGAATAATGGCCCGATCCATATATCGTATAATAATGCTGAGAAATGACGACCCCATCCATATCTTATATACTAATACTGAGGTATAATGGCCCGATGCATATATTATATAATAATGTTGAGGTATGATGGCCCAATCCATATACATACATATCATATAATAATGCCGAGGAACAATGGACCGATCTACATATCATATAATAATGCAGAGGAAAAATGGCCCGATCCACATATCTCATATACTAATGCCAGGAAATGACGGCCCGATCCATATATTGTATACATATATTATAGCCAGCTTGGGACTCAGTGAAAGATATATTATAATATGCATGAGAAAAGAAGTGCGTAACAATATGCAATTAAATTATCATCAGAGGGTCAACAGAGTAATCAAGCGAACCATCACCTGAAGACTAGGGTAGTAATCATCTTAAGTACCCTCTAACGGCTAGTAGGAATAATATCAAGTGAAGTATCAGGCATCATAGGCATGTACCAAGGTAATGCTATATAGTTTATGCAATCAGATAATTTTACCCTTGTAGAGTCTTTAGGAAGAGGAGCTTATATCTCCACCCATTAGTCAATGTATAGGAGACTCGAGAGTAGTAGTTTAACTACTTTAAGACCTTTATTATTCAAAAATGAGTGAGAGTCACGAGTTATACTCGGAGCTTATGAAGGGAATTACCTCCAAATTAATTTCATATGTCATTCTACTTATACTTAAGATATTCCAACAAAAAGAAGAGATAGGCTCTACGTATACTACTTTTCGTCATATATAAGACTTAAAAGGCGATAAATCAACTATTATAGGAGTTCTAATCAGTAGAAAGTGAACAAAAGTCTTAACTCATACTCAGAGCTTTAAGAATGGAATGGAATAACTCCTATTTTCACATACATAATACTTTCATCTAACACATGCCAAAAGAGAAGAAAGGGTAGCTTCAGATACCTGTAGTAGCTCGATTGTAGTCCAGCTTGTTTTGTTTCTCCTTTAACCCATTTAACATGAAAGTAATACCAAGATTACTAAATTTCAACTTTCCATCTTCCCAATCTATACTCAAGTATCTATAGGCACCATTTATTTGCTCGCCTTTCTCGACTAGTCTATTGGCTAGTTCCAAAGTTAACAGAAATCGGGCACCATCTCCCCTATAACTTGCCCTATCCAAACTTCCAATTTTAACCTATAACTTTAGAATACATATCAAAACCAAAAATAAGCATACATACACCATCAAATCACTATCATATCACGCAATATAAGTTCCACACAACTAACCCAAACTATGACGCCAAAGTAGGGTTTTAGTTCTTTATTTTGCAAAATCTTAACCATACAAAATGGAGTATTAAGAGGCTGAAACCAGCCGCCTATATACTCATTTTTAATCATGTTCCATCCCTGTAACATAGATAAACCACCTACAACCACAACACCATGCTAACGACAACACTAGCCAAACTTTAACTTGCTAGAATAGCATCAAAACAATCCCTACATGACCTGCAGCATCCTTCAGACATAACGTGCATATTTTCAAGTTTCCAACTCACATTTATATCCCCAAAACATGTTTAAACAATTTCCCAAATGTGGGAGAAGGGAATCAAGCCATACCTTAGCAACCGAGCTTCTGAAACTTGCTCGAATATTGTCGGTTTACATCGAACCTCCTTATCGCTCCAACTATCAAACTTTACGTTGTTAAGAACCTTCATTTAGTTGAAGAATACATTAGCTAAGTAATTGATGGAATGAAATTGAAGGCCTCACCTTGCTTCCACGCCCGTTTCTCTCTTGTTCTTGTTCTCTTCAAGTTGCTCTCACTAGTTCTAACTAACAAGATTAAAATACGTCTAAGTACAAAGCTGAAAATAAGAACACTTAGTCATGACTTAGGGTTTTATACCCTTCCTTTAAGAGTAACATGTGGAAGCCCTTAGGGGTGACACGTGTCCATCCCCTAGGGAACCACCTCATTCCATGCACCCAATCTTTGGCTGCCACATAGCAGCATAGGTCCCACCCCAAGTAGGTAGGTCACCTACTTACCCCAAGTAGGTGCATCACCTACTTGTCACCTACTTGCTTCTTTTCGTAAGTTTGAAACCTAGTTTTTTCTCCTTTTCATAGGTTTGTAGTCTCGTCTCACTTTACGAATCTATATAACCTTTGCTACCTAAGAGCTACATATAATCAAGTAGCTTAATTTTGTAAAACGTCCAAGTTAGTAGCTTACACGAGTAAGTCGGGTTTCAGGACTTTTTACTTAGCCTCCAACTCCTTCCATATTCTTCCAAATCTATTTCCAATCATTTGGGACAGCCTCATCCTCCCTTCCTTAGGATTGTTTAGTCACATTGTAGCTAGTAGGGGTCACATGACAATTTTCAAGAAGCTTAAGAATATGTCCCAAGGTACAAAAGTATGGGGTATAACAAAAATAATGAAATAAGGTGGGTATTTATAAGTGTGAAAGAGGGACCTAACAATAATTAAAATAATTATAAAGAAAAATCTAAAATTTAATGAAAGATTTTGATGTCATTGGTGATGTCAAATGAATTTAGATTTTTCTATGAATTGTGAGACGAAACTTCTTTTAACAGAATACCATTTTTTAGAGCTGCGTTTAAAAAAGATAACTTCCTCATTAAGATTTGGTGTCTCATATAAATTGTCTCTCTAGAAGTCTACTTTCATGTCGTTCAAGAATCAACCGATTTGAATCATCCTACAGTGAGATATGATTTTTCTTCTATGAATACTCCATTTCATCACAACACCATATCTTGCAATAATTAATTTATTTGACCTATTTAACCTTTGAAACTTAAAATATGATCTTCACAAGAGTTGTAGGTAATAATTTTTGGGTTATTTAGAAATTCGAATCACCTAATATGGACCATCCTATTAAAATTTTTGCCCAAAATACAGAAGCGATATCATTTGCATTGAGAATTGGAACATCGTATACAACATTTTTAGGGGGTGTTACATCAAGGGCCACCTAATTATTTATATTCTAGGAAATATAATTTTTTAAAGTTGACCCTGCATGAATTAATGCAAAAAACTTAAGCGGTTGAAAGGTTTTGAATAGAACTAAGTACTAGAGGTTTTTTTATGACCCTAAACCACTTCCAATGCACTTCCCAGTCATTATAATGAACCTTAACACATAAGGAAAAGTAATACACCACCTGGTTTAAGCTTAGATACTAACGACAAAGGATTCGAATTCTAAAAGGGAAACTTGTAAGGTATTACATATAGGAAATAAGCTCAACTCCCTTGATCTCAATCGCATGCATCTCTTTCAGAATCTTTCACATCTCATTTATGAAGTTATGGGGATCCTCCTCAAATCTAGATCCAGTAAAGACTGGTTGGCTCATCCTAAGAAATTCTCTAATCCTTGTTGTAACATATGTCTCTTGAGAACTAGAGCTAGGCTCTAGAGTACTTTGATGACCTAATCGAGAAGACATTAATTGGGTAAGCATGGTAATAGCTCCCTTAAATTCTAACTCCAAAGTAATGGTAGGCTGAGCAGTCTGTGGAACTTCCTAAATCCCATTGTCTTTCTCAAGTTCAGCAACTCAAGCTCTATTCCTTGTCTGCATTCCATACATTGATGACATAGTATTCTGTGGGTTCTCATTATCAGCAATATTCCTCTGGCTGAGAGTGCATTTTGAATGCATGATCTAAAAATGTGAAACACATGAATTATAAGGAGATTTTATATAGTTAAACTCTATCGTACAAACTGAATTATGAAAAACGTTAGATAATTCCTAAACTCTTGTAGCATCCCTGTTATATATATGGAGCACTTCACACTGATAAGAAGGACATACTAGACCCAACTTCATAGACATCTTAGGACTCTTGAACTCTATGCTCTGATACCAAGTTTGTCAAGACCCGAGTCTACACCCTAGGCATGGTTGGCACTCAAAAATCATTTTTGATTACCAAAAAAACCCTTGCCCTGGCTAACTGCTAAGCATAACACTTAATTCATAGAAATTATATCTCATATGGGCATTTAACTTCTCAAAAAAGTCTAAATACTCTAATATATAGAGAGTAGTTTGTTTGAAATATGAAGTTCAAAAATAACACTAAAAGAACTCTAAACTCTATCAGTGTCGATGAAGCCTCTAAAACTGACTCTGAATGGGTACTGGGACAGGCCCACTGCTACCTCATAAGAACTACTAAAATAAATACTAAATGAAATAATGAAATGAAGGAGTCCCTCTTAATGTAAAGATGTCTTCCTAAAAGCTAGATAGGATCTTCAACGATGCGCCTGTTGAGAAACTCTGATACTTGTATTTGCGTCATAAAATAAAGCAACACTGAATAGCATCAGTACACGAAATTTATGGTACATAAAATGACCAAAAGTAAACATGCTCAAAGAATACTCAAATAACTCAACTCAATGAATACTGAAATAACTCAACTTAATAAAGTTTACAATCTATAAATAAGGAAATACCTTACAAAATATAGATAAGTAAATGAAAGTGTAAATGATATTTTACTCTTTAGGGAGATTTTCTAACCGAGAACCATCACTATGATTATCGTGATTATACAATGAACTGATGTCATTTCAATAATTAACAAATACATTGCCAGGATAAGGAACACAACTCATCTCATTGATCCAATAAAAGTCTGTATCAGGGATTAAAGTAAGGTATCTCCCGAACGAACAAGTATGACCCTATCCTACGCTGGCTACGTAGTTTTGGGGGTTGAGTTGGATTAAACTTTTACCTAATCTGTGTTCAATACTTCTCCCAAATATATTTATTATGCTCATATTCTCAAGTGAGTGTAGGTACTCAAAATAAAACTCAATTCGTCTCATTGGACTTTTACTTAATTTAGCTCAATTGTTCTCTACTCAATACTCCTTTTTAAAAATGATTATACTTCTTAAACTCCATAAATGCGTAAGTTATAACCTTTAGTTTTTAATTCTTATTCTCGAAATCAATGCATAATATTCTGACTCGTATATTTGATTATGATCATGCTCAAAATAGTGAAAGAAAGAGTTCACAACTCAAGTATTAAATTATGCTCAAAACTCCTCTCTCAATTAAGATATGAATTTTAAGTCATTATTTAAACTCAAAACAATGTATAGAATTGAATAATGCAAATACTCAACTATAGTTTATGTGAATGTAGACATGAACGATAATTCTAGAGCTCAAATCGAGGAATCATTGCAATCAACTTAAATATACAAAGAAATCAATAAGAAATTATATAGCTAGCTGAAGAACTCAACTTAATGGAATTGAAACTCAAACTCATGCTAATTGAACAAAGATGTAGGGCACAAGGATGAACTCAATCCAACATTGTGATTAGACTTACATAACTAGAAAATTGATTGTCAAAGGGAAATACAAAGAACTTGGTTGAAACACTTAAACCCGAGATTTTCTCCACTTGAATCCTTGCTCTCAAAATATTTTAAGTTTTAATAAGGGAAAAGAATGTTATGTACTAATAAGAACTTTTTTTGTCCCAAAATGTCAACATTTAGGTTTGAAAAGGTGAGGAAACACAATTTTACCCCTCATTAAAAATGGGCTTGGCCATCTACAGTCCAAGCTACGGATCGTAGAAAATTGGTCATAGAGTCTGGGGCCCAAAAATAGGACCTCCTGTATCTACTCGTAATCATCTAGAAACGCCCTTTTACAAAACATGGGAACTTCTACAAGCCGTAGAAGATGCTCGTGGAAGTGTGCAGGGCTTCTAATGGTTGGGGATCTATAAACCCTTCTATGGGTCGTAGATCTGGCTTGTGGAAGTAGGTGTACATTCTAGTTGCTATTGGAATGTGACCTTGGATTCTATGAGACACCATTACGGTTCGTAGAGTATATGACATCTTGTACAAGACTCATGGATGAGGGCTTGAAATTGGGCATTGGGGAGCTCTTTTATGCTTGATCCCTAAGGTCTGTAGAAACTTCTATGGGCCATAGAGTGAATTCATAGGATGGTTCTCAAATTTTCAAATTTATACCAAGTGTTGGGGAGTTTCTATGAGCTCCACCTATGACTCGCAAAACTCGCTACAAGTTGTAAATTCCAATTAATGGCTCATAGATAGTGCATTGTACTCATTTCTAATTCCTCTTCTGGATTTGATATAAGTTAGGTTAATGTGGGGTGTTACAAAAACATCGAATGGGTTTTGATTAATCTTTCCTAAAATTTATTATATGACATAGATCTATTGTTATCTTGAAGTTTTAACTTAAAAATCAGTGGTTCCAAACATTGATGATCCCCCAAACTCATACTGGCTTGGAAAAGCAAAATAGTGTTGGATAAGACTCAATAGTGAGGACTTGTTGAAATTAGTCTATTGATTTTAGCCAGGGATGGGATAATCTAAGTAATTTCTCATTTGATAATGTGAGCTAGGGATAGTCCATCTATTCAAAAATATTTGGTGTTTTGTTTGAAAGGGTTTTTGTATTCAGAAGAAATAAGAGACATACAATTGATAGTTTGGGAGAATATCAAAGTATAGCCTAAAACAAATACTATCTATGTATCAATCTCTTTAGTTGAGCTTAATCTTAGCATATTCGAGTTGAAACCCAGATAGTTATGCACACACCCCTAGGACATGTTGGAAAAGGCATGCCAGACTCTCTAGGACATCTTAAACCTTATTCTATGATACCAAGTTTGTCATGACATGACCTAGTGCCTATTCGTAATACGAAGATCGAAACCCCAAAGGGCTCCAACCAAGCCTCTTGACGTATCGCACGCATACAAAAGGTAAAGTAAAGCAGAAATATCATAAGAAGAGGCTCAAAACATGAACCATAAAATAAAGTGTAAGCATGACTACAAAGACTCTACATCATTTGTCCAACGAATTTCTCTACTAATCAAGAAGGGCGAGGGCTAACACAGGTCCCTAGCTCACCCTCAACATAAATATAAAAAAAGTCTTTGAAATGAAACAAACTCATAACTCACCCTTGATAGATGAGGACTCATCAAAGATCTGCCAGATGGTAACTCAACTACCCACGTGTGGAAGGAATGTGGTCTTCGACCCCTACATAATGTGATAATGTAGGAAATAAATATGTGTTAGTACTTTTGAATGTACTAAGTATGTAGGCTATTCATGCAATATGAATCATAGGATGCAATGATCACTCAACGTACATTATAAATAGGATAAGTAAAGTCATGAGAAAATAATCACAGCATTTAAGAGAGATAGTTCAAATCATAAAAGAACATAAAGAGAGTATACATATGTGGGATAAAACCATAACCAATGATAAGACCATGCGAGCTATAACATGGAATCCTGATCTCTCCATACAATGAAAGAAAGGGGAATCTACTTTCCTAGGTAGATTCTACCCCGCTAAGCGGGTGTCATGCACATGTGTTATATCTAGATCCACTAGCTAGGCCATAAAGGCAAATCCTATAGTGGCACATAGTTATGAGACTAGAGACTTTATATAAGGACCCTGTAGGTCGAGCCCCCACCTCAAGACTCATTCGGTGCTAAGTCAAATCCCATGGAATACATAACATAATAATCATATTTAATATATATAATAATCTTGTTCATAGGTTTAAAACTCATAGAGTACATCATTTTCATGTCATAATTGCAATATTAGTAAAACCATTTAACATTACAAATCATACTTGCATAATTCATGCCATTAGGTTTCTAGATCCCCAATTAAGGATCCTAAGTCACCTTTCATCATAACTGGCATGAAATTCATATCTTGAACGTAATTGTAATTCATGATCATAATTCACACTTGAAATTAGGGTAAGACTCGTATACATAGTCTATTTGAGTAAAAACCATAGGAATACTTTGAATATTATTGAACATCATAATCATAGTTCATGTAAATCATCATTGAAAATAGTTTCATGCATGGGAATTCCTAATTCAAGTTAAAATCATGCATTTTATGCTTATAATATAATTAAAAACGTAATCAAAATAGCCAAACACGATTCAACAAAACTAGGGTTAGAAAAGCAATGAAATTTAAAGAGATCCTTGAGGAAAACCTTGGGACTCCATGGGTGAAAGGAACTCCTAGATCAATCCTCACATACCTAGATGGAATCAAATCAGAATTGAAGATGAACCTTGATGAACTTGAAACCCTAGCTTGAAATTGTAGGAGGAATTTGAGAGAGATTTGATAGTCTTACTTTAGGGAATTTAGGAGAATAAATTAGAATAGGAGGAGAATTTGAAGAGTAGGGTAATTATAAGATTTGAACTTGGCCATAAAAGTATCTAGATTCATTGAACTAAAATTGGGAAAATATGAAAATACCCTTCATTAAACTTTGAATTTGGACTACACATGGTACTCTTCTAGTCGTAGGTGCAGTGACGAGTCATAGGAATGACGCGTCCTAGAGGTCTTTGAAACCCAAAGATTTTGGGGTTTCTAATTCTTTTTCAAGAATCATTTCTACGACTCATCCTCGAGTCTACGAATCATAAGCCCCAGTCGTCCTGTAGGTCTGAAAATCTATTAATTCTGAGCCTCTAAATTTTCATTAAGATTCAAAGTTATGACTCATCAACTAGGCTATGACTCATCCAGTTAAGTCGTAGGGCTTTTTTTAAGAATGGTCCTAAACATACTCAGGTACTCACTCTATGACACATCTCTATGAGTCGTAGGAGTGAATATGATCCATAAAGTGACTCATGATCCTAAAGTCATTCATCATGGTGAGGGATTTTCCTTGGTTCCAAATTTTTGACTTACGAGGTCTTACAATATCTCCCCCTTTGGAACATTCATCCTTGAATGAGATCAACTAGCACAGAAAAGGACACAGAATGAGTACTAGCAACCCAACATGAATTCAATGAGACATAGGAAAATGTAAACCATAGGATTTTCAAACTTAACATAAATCATGACTTTAAAACCAATTTCAAGAACATGAATGACATAGGAAGAACAGAAACGTAGGATTTTAATCGATTTGAACATGAAAAACTTAGTATTTAGGTTTGAGTGGAAGGAAAGAAATACGGATAACGCTTTTATCATGTCCTCTTTTGCTTTTCATGTAGCAATTTCTACTTGTTGATTTCTCCACAACACCTTGACGAACGCAACCTCTTTGTTCCTTAATCTCTTCACTTGGATATCTAAGATTTCCACTGGAACCTCCTCATAAGTCAAATTCTCTTCAAATTTCACATTCTCCAATAGTACCATAGCATTTGGATCACCCACAAACTTTCTTAACATCGACACGTGAAATACCGAATGAACCATAGCCAATTTAAATGGTAAATCTAACTCATATGCCACTTTTCCAACATGCTTTAATATTCAATAAGGTCCTACATATCTAGGACTCAATTTTTATTTCTTACCAAAATGCATTACATCCTTCATGGGCAAAACCTTCAAATAGACCCAATTGTCCACATAAAACTCAAGCTCTCTTCTTTTAATGTCTGCATAAGACTTTTGACGAATATAAGCCACCTTTAGTCTTTCTCTTATGAGTCTTACCTTCTCCATTTAATCTACTACCAAATCGGGACCAATCAACATCATCTCACCCACTTCAAATCATCCCATCGGGGAGCTACATCTTCTTCCGTACAAGGCTTCAAACATAACCATTTGGATGCTAGAGTAATTACTATTATTGTAGGCAAACTCAATCAATGGCAAATTTTCATCCTAATATCCTTTAAAATCAATCAAACACGCCCTTAACCTACCCTCCAAAGTTTGGATCATTTGTTTGTCTTGTCCATCGATTGAAGGATAGAAAGTGGTACTTAGCTTGACTTTCGTACCAAGACCCTTTTGAAATGACTTCCAAAAATGTGAAGTTAATTGATTACCTCAATCCGATATAATATACAAGGGAAAACCATAAAGCTTTATAAATTCATAAATAAATTAGCATAGTCTTTGGCCCTATAAGAAGTGTTAACCGGTAGAAATATGCTGACTTAGTCATTCGGTTCAAAACAACCCAAATAGAATGATGTTGCCTTTGAGTACAAGGAAAAACCATCACAAAGTCCATATTCATATCTTCCCACTTCCAAGTGGAAATCTTAATGTCTTGAGCTAAACCTCCTAGGTTTTGATGCTCAACTTTCAATTGTTGACAATTTGGAAACTTAGCCATGAACTCCACTATGTCCTTCTTCATGCCATTCAACCAATACACCTCTCTCAAATCATGATACGTCTTGGTGGATCTCGAAGGAATTGAATACCGAAAACTATAGGCCTCATTCAATATCAATTCCCTTAGTCTATCCATATTAGGAACATATAAACGACCTTGGTAGCGAAGTACTTCATCTCCCTCTTGTGAGAAATCCTTAATGGATATTTCAACAATCATCTTCTTTAATTCAACCAAAACTGGATCATGGTGTTGTTTGGCCTTAACATTCGCCACAAGAGATGACTCTGAGTCATTATTCACAAAAATACCTCCATTATTAGAATCAACCAAACTCAATCCTAAATGTGCCAATATATGAACATCCTTATCCATATCCTTCTTATATTCTTCAACATAAGAAACACTATCCATGGACAATTGACTGAGAGCATCAGCTACAATATTTACTTTACCCGGGTGGTACAACACAATCATGTCATAATCCTTTAGAAGTTCAAGTAATCTCTTTTGCATAAGTTTCAAGTTCCTTTGTTTAAACACATATTGAAAGCTTTTTTGGTCGGTAAATACATCAATATGCACCCTCTAAAGATAATAATGCCAAATTTTCAAAGCAAACACAACCACCATAAGTTCAAGATCATGGGTTGGATAATTATATGCATGCACTTTAAGTTGCTGAGAGGAATATATTATAACCTTACTATGTTTCATCAAAACACAACCCAAACTAACACGTGAGGTGTCACAATAAACAACAAACCCATCTAAACCTTTGAGCAATGTCAAAATAGGAGCCGACGTAAGACGATCTTTCAATATTAGGAAACTCTTCTCATATTTATCCGACCATTGATATTTAACTTTGTTTTGGGTATTTAAGAACTCATAAATATGAAAGATCCTAAACCAAGGAACCAAGGATGAATTTTCAGAGAGGTTGCAGAAACTGGCACCTGAAGCTGACCACGAAATCTATCACAGACTGTGGTAAGGACCACGGGCCATGGTGATCCACCGTAGTGGATATTCAGAGAACTCATACTTCACGTTATGAACCACAATGGAGGACCACGGACCATGGTTAGCACCATGAGCTATGAAACCCTCCGTGGTGAGCCTTTCCCCAAAACCCTCAGGAATTTTCTTAAGTCAGGTCCAAGGATACCCACTACGGGTCGTGGAACTCTCTACGTAATGTGGTGAGTCCTCATGGTGAAAAATTTGCAGGTCCACTTGCAGACCTACACCACAGCCATATTTCAAGGCCCGTAGTGATCTACAAAGACTGTGAAGATATCCCATGGTGAAACTTCAGAGACTACCCTGGCAGTCCCTTTTTCGAGTATTTCCAAGCCCCTCATCGCGGGACCCCACCATGGACTATGGTGAGCACCACGGACTATGAAGGGTCCCCATGAAGTCCATTTCAGCCAAATTTTCAAAAGGGCATTTTAGTAATTTCTTGCATTTTAATTCAAAATGGTATCATTTTAGAGGCTGACCCTAAACCCTTTCAAGACCTCATTCTTCACACTTAAAACTTAATACTCTCAAATTTTCTCTTCCTAAACTTTCTCAAGAACCTCAAGGCAAGACTAGGGTTTTCAATTCAAGGCATTCAAGTCATCATTCTTCCTCAAGTTTTCTTTTAGGTTTTGTCTCCTACAGGGTATGTGAGCTTTTCATCCATGAGTCCTTCCATACATGGAGTCCAAATGAATTTCCAATTTGATATTCCAACTTTTTTATGATGAATTATTATGGGCTTTCATATAATGAGTTTAAATGCATATACTATGATATATTTAGAGTTTATATACCTATATTGATGTATTTTGACTCCCAATTGTATGAGTTGAATGGTTTAATAATGTGCCTCTATGAAGGCTTGAAGTAGGTTTTGAGTATGAAAGGTGGGTTGTTTGAGATATCCTATATTAATGCATTTCATCACTCTCATGCATCGAATAATTCTTTAAATTGCATTTAAAGGTTTTATGAAGTAAACCCAGCTAGTTTTCCTCATGATTTAATTAAACTTGAAATGAATTTTGACTCCAAATGGATGATATAAAGTAAATTCTTATGTAAAGGGAGTCTTTATGAAATGATTGATTGTTGAAAAGGCTTCTTAGCCGAACAAAGGTTTCAATGCAAAAGGACAATTCTTGCATTGAATCAAATAAAAGGTTTTAATGAGCTATTTCACCAAATATTATTTTTATTTTTATGTCAAAGTTATATATTATGCTATGATGATGTTTAAACATATTCTGTGGGATTTGATCTAGCATCAAAGGTAGTATATAGATGAGGGCTCGACCGAAGGGGTTCTTAAGTAAAGTCTCATCTTATATTAACTATATGCCACCATAGGGGCCCTTGTCGGCTATTTTTAGAATAGTGCATCCACGATTAGCCGTTAAAGTTGAGGAATGTTTAAAGTTGATGGAGTAGTACCTCGGCAAGGTAGTCTCCCTTATCTCAATACAGCAGTCATCAGCCTGCCCCAATACAGGAGTCATTGAATTCCATGTAATAGCTCACATGGTCTTAAATGTTGGTTACGGTCACTTTCTCACAAATTGACAGCTTAAAGGTTTTTTTATGATATTTATAATGCATGCATTAACTTATGCATATTATTTATATATATGATATGATATCCTTCATTTTAGCATGCTCTTACACTTAGTACATACAAATTACTAACGCGTATTTTTGCTACATGATATCACCATGTAGGAACCAGTGTTGCTCCACACTCTCCTCCCCTTGGCCAGATTTTTCGTTGAAGGCTACTACTAGTGGTGAGTTCCCATGATCCGATAATGACACTCTTATTCATTTCTAGCTTATTATGATGTTTAGACATTTGAGTTATCTTTGGTATCATTTAATTAAATCTTGAGGGTGATCTAGGGACATGTCTTAGCTCCCGCCAAGTCTAAGGATTAGAGGTATTTGAGTAAAAGTAGGATACTCAAAATTTAAGGGTCAAAGAGTTTTAGAAAATGTTCTTGGTGGAAAAAAAATTGAAGGATAAGTATTGCGGTTTAGTGACTAACAATTGGACAAATTGATGATATCTGATATTGTGAATGACCTTTATTATATGTTATCTCCATTAGTCCTATTACTCCATTTATTTTTGCTTTTTTAATCATGATTGATGAAAAGCTTAAAGAACGCGAAGAGGCTTGGGTGAGGTGCCTCTAGGTACTTCATTCGATGTGTCAAATCAAGGCCTTAGGCTTGGATCGTGAAAAACTTGGTATCAGAGCATGAAGTTATGAAATGGTCCTCGGAGTCCAACATACCATGTCAAATAGGATCTTGTGCGTGATTGTGAAGCACACCATAAATACGAATAGGAGACTATGAGACGATTAGAAAAGTTTTCATTTCTTTTAAATTCATGTTGTGTTGTAGAGTTTCCTAAGTCTTCCTTTAACTAACGACCCATTTTGTGTTCTTTAGATCATGCCTTGTGAAACAACCCCTCCAAGAGCAAGTGTTGATGATGAGGACCAAACCCCTTCAATTCCCAATGTCCCACATCATGAGGAAGGGGTAACCCATGCCGAGTTTTACAATATAATTACATTGTTGGCTCAATTCATAGCCAACCAAGGGCATTAAGGGTTACCTCCTCATTAAATGCAAAATCCGGCCTCTAGGATTCGAGACTTCCAAAGGATGAATCTGCCCAAGTTCGATAGTTCTAAACTAGATAAGGATCTTATCGAGTTTATCGATGAGGTATACCAAATTATGGCCATCATGGGTGTGCCACCAAATGAGAAGGCTGAGCTAGTGGAATATCAACTCAAAGGTGTAACTCGAGTATGGTATCAGCAATGGGTTGTGGAGAGGGATGAAGGGATGGGGCCAATAGGATGGGTTCAAAGGTGTCTCCCTAAACCACTACTTTCCATTGGAGTTAAGGGAGGCAAAAATCCAAGATTTCATCAACCTCCTTCAAGGGAATATGAGTGTGAGGGAGTATGCCCTCAAATTCACGAAATTATCAAAGTGTACTCCCTTTATGATCTCCGACCCTCGTGCTAAAATGACTAAGTTTATTTCAGGTGTCTCAAGCTTGGTATCAAAGAAGTGCAGGAAATCCATGTTGATCAAGGAAATGGACATCTCCTAGTTAATGACTTATGCTGAACAAATCAAATAAGAGAAGTTGAGGGAGAGGTCTAGGGGGTTCAAGAAAGCTAGAGTAGATGGTGGAGGATTCAACCCTCAAAGGTTCGCTTATGGTAGAAATAGAAAAGGCCAAGGTGGGCAATGGTTTATGGGACAAAGTTTCACCAATACTCCTCCTCCTAAGTTCAATAAGGATAAAGGTCCTAATCCAATGGTCCCAAAGGATAAGGTTGGTGCCCAAGCTTTTCCCCTATGTAAGAAGTGTGGGAGGATCAACCATTTCTATATATTGCATGGGAGGCAAGATATTGAGGAAGCACCAAATGTTAGTACCGGCATGTTAAAAGTCTTTACTTTTGATGTTTATGCACTGTTGGACCCGGGTGCAAACTTGTCATTTGTTACCCCATTCTTAGATAATAGGTGGTATATTGCCTGAAATATTAGTAGAGCCTTATTTGGTGTCTACCCCTGTCATGACCCACCCCATAGGCCGTGACGGGTGTCCAAATTGGACACACACGTGTACCCTCGCCAACTATACCTAATTCATCTCGTGTTTATACTTAGAATGCACTAATAGATAAGAGAACATACAAGCTGACAAGTTGTAGTAGCATATAGGGTCATTCCATAATACACATATACATGAGCCGATAAGGCTGCCGCGACACAGGGAATGCCCAAAATCATAAGTCATATCAGTATAGTTGTACGTACATTCATAAGCAACTCATATATAACCCACGTACACATACAACCTATATCCATATCCACAGACCTCTAAGAGTAAGAAAAACAGTAACATAAGGCGGGATAGGGCCCCCACCGTACCCGAGAACAAAAATATATACATCAAAGTTCGGTACCAAAACTAGGCTCCTGCACAAAGGAATACTTCTAGACTGCTGAGTGGGACTCTTTTTGCTGACGGATCCCCAAGCTGTATATCTGTACCTGCAGGCATGAATGCATCCCCCCAAAGAAAGGGGGTCAGTACAACATATGTACTGAGTATGTAAAGTGTAGCATGACATAACTAGAAGCATATCAGAAACAGAAAGGCAAGGGATAAAGTATATCATAAAAGAAGCCTCTGTACCTGTACTCTGTAGACCACAAAAGGATGCATGCTCAAATTACATCATATAGCCGGCCCTATCAGGAGTCCAGTGAATACATCTGTAAGATCATCATACTCCCGTACCATCACCGCCTTATTACAACCCATCACCATATATATATTTATACATACGTATCCCAGCCCTCTAGTGAGGGGCTCGGTGAACAATGCAATGAATTGTGCATGATTACTATTCCCGGCCCGGGACTCAGTGAAAGAAGTGTTACAGTATACACGAGTAGAGTCGTGAGTAACTATATGCAATTTAAATCGACATCAGAGACTTGACTATATAAGAGGACTAAGTTATCGTCTAAGGATTCGAGTAATAGTATAGTCATCTTAGCTGCCCTCTAAATGCCATTAGGGGCTACATTAATTAGAGTCTCGAGGTCCCTAGATGTATACTAAGGTAATGCTAACCATTTAAGAACCTTGGAGCACTTGCCTTCATATAATCCTATGACTAGGAGTCTGTATATTCATTAAGTCCTCAGTATATAAAAGATTCAAGGAAAGTAGCTTAACTATCATAAAAGTTCAACATTTAAAACTGAATAAAAGACCCTTAGGAATGGAATCACTTTAGAGATTATATTACTTTTTACTTACCTCTACGATATGCCAAAAGAAGAGAAGGGATAGGTTTCACATACCTCTTATGGACTCCCCTTAATTGTGTTCACGTTGTTTCCCTCAAAACCTACTTAACATGGAAGTAATGCAAGTATTAACAACCTTATACTTTTTAGCAACTTAGACTACCCACGAGTATTCATAGCATTCATTCCCTCTCTCGCCTTCTCGACTAGTTCCTTAACTAGTTAAGGCGTTAACAAAAATCAGGCAGCACCTCTCCTATAATGTGCCCTATCCGAATTTCCAACCATGTCCTTAACACATTCATCCAACCAAAAATACAACCATCAGCTCATATGTATATAACATGGCAACATTACACAATATAAACTCCAAACGACTCGCCCAAAGTTATGATATCAAAAAAGGGTTTCTAGTTTCTATTTTGCGAAACCTTTAACCATACGAAGCGGGGGGTCATGTGGATGTAACCAGAACATCACCCACCTCATTTAGAGAAATTTTATACCCTTCAAAACTCCACAACAAACCCAGCATCAGCCCCCACGCGCACAACACCTTATTTTGACAACAATTTAACTATAGCAATTCCAAATTCGTTTATTTCGAACGCCGAACTTTTCAAACCTTTTCTCCAACTTCCAGCATCTCCTATGGTGTGTAATACACCCTAATGTAACATCCTCAACTTCAAATTAGAGGGGAAGAACTTACCTTTCCCGAAATTGGCTAGAACTTGCCAAAATCGCGCCTCGAAACTCTTTTTTAGCGCACTGAATTGTCGTGGCAGCTTGCTGTCCTTTTTTTGCTGCACCAAACTCTATTTTTATACTACTAATACTCCCATATCATCATGGTATATTCTAAATAATTAATTTATGGAACGAAATGGGACTTACCTTATTTTTCTCCCAAGTCGTCGCAATTTTCTCTCTAGATTAGTGTTTGTTCATCTATTTTTGGTTGCTGTAAATTTGCTGAATAAAAGCTGAAGTTTATGATACATATCCATACATATATATGGACCTAGGGTGTGACACGTGTCAGCCCCAAGAGGTGACACGTGTCCAGCCCCTATTGGGTCACCGCATCTACATGCTAAAAGAGGGTCTGCCACGTGGCAGTGGGGCCCACCTCCCCCAAGCAGGTGGTTCACCTACTTGAACCCAAGAAGGTGGGCCACCGCATCTACATGCTAAAGGAGGGTCTGCCACGTGGCAGTGGGGCCCACCTCCCCTAAGAAGGTGGTTTACCTACTTGAACCCAAGAAGGTGGGTCACCTTGTTGCTTAGGTGCTGCCACGTGTCACCCTCCCATTGGCTGCTCCGCGCAATTTGTTTTCCTCCTCGTGGGTTTATAATCTTGTTCGTAATCTCGTCTCACTTTAAGAGACTATGAAACCCTTGGTACGTAAGCTTGGTATGTAATCAAGTAACTCATGTATGTAATACTTCTAAATTAGTAGTTTACGTAGATAAGTCGAGTCCTACGACTCGTTACTTGGCCTCTAACTCCTTGCGACTTCTCTTGACCCTATTTCCAACCTTCCCTAATATGGGGTATCAGATTCTCCCTTTTTAGAATTGCTTGATAGTGTCGTAGCTTATGAGGCTCATATGACAACTTTTAAGAAACTTAAGGGATATTCCGAGCTCAGGAGTGTGGGATGTAACATCCTTCCCCCCTTAAGAACATTCATCCCCAAATGTTAAACAAAGCTTCCCTTAAGATGTTATACAAGTAATAGGGAGACTTCTTTCCATTACAAATATACATATCTTCATCAAACAATTAATATACAAGTTTCAGGAGATGGGGTTACCTGTAAATATCGGGAATAGGTACGGATACTTGTATCTCATGTCCTCTTCAGCTTCCTAGGTCATTTCTTCACGATTCCTATTTTGCCATAATACCTTGACTGAAGCTACATCCTTAGTCTGCAGTCTTCTAATCTGCCGATCTAGGATGGCAATCGGTTTTTCTTCATAAGCCAATTCTTCTGTGAACTAGATGTCATTGATGGGATATACTCAGGATGGGTCACCAACACACTTGTGAAGAATTGATACATAAAAGAGTGGATGTACTGCTTCCAGGTCCGCTGGCAAGTCTAGTTCGTAGGCAACCTTGCCTATTCGGCGAAGAAATCAAGTAAGGGTCAATATATCTAGGACTCAACTTTACTTTCTTGTCGAACCTCATTACTCCTTTTATGGGAGAAACTTTAAAAAACACCCATTCGCCCACTTGAAATTCCAAAGGTCAGCGTCGACTGTCTGCGTATGACTTCTGTCGGCTTCGGACAGCTAATAATCTTTCTCGAATAAGCTTTACCTTTTCCACTGCCTGTTGGACTATGTCTGGACCCATTAGTTGCATTTTGCCAATATCGAACCAACTGATAGGTGACCTACACTTTCTTCTGTATAAAGTTTCATACGGCGCCATCTGGATACTGGAGTGATAGGTATTATTGTAAGCAAAGTCAATAAGTGGTACATGCTTGTCCTAGCTCCCTTTAAAGTCAATTATATAGGCTCGTAACATATTCTCTAGTGTCTGAATAGTGCATTCAGCCTACCCATCAGTTTGGGGTTGAAATGCTGTGCTAAGGCTTACTTGTGTTCCCAAGCCTTCCTGGAATGACCGCCAAAAGTGGGCTGTGAACTGGGCTCCCCTATCCAAAATAATAGAGGTAGGAACTCCATAAAGTCATACTATTTCCTTGACATACAACTTTGCATAGACCTCAGTTGAGTATGTGGTCTTGACTGGGAGGAAGTGGGCTAATTTTGTCAGCCTATCCATAATAACCCATATGGAATCCTGCTTTTGGAGAATCCGAGGTAAGCCAGTAATGAAATCTACGTTAATCACTTCTTATTTCCAAGTTGGAATCTCCATCTCCTGTAGTAGCCCACCCGGTTTTTGATGTTCAACTTTAACTTGCTGGCAGTTCAGGCATTGGGCTACAAATTCTGCTATATCCTTTTCTATACCGTCCCACTAATATAAATATTTGAGGTCATGATACATCTTGGTTGACCCCAGATGAATAGAATAATGGGCATAATGTGCCTCTCCTAGTACTTGCTGTCGTAGCCCTGCAACATTTGCTACACAGACTCTGCCTTGATATAATAGTACCCTACCAGCCGTGATTTCAAATGAAGTCTTTCCCTTATAAAGAGTTTCATCCCTATACTATATTAGGATAGGGTCCTAGTACTGACATTGTTTTACTTCTTCCATGATCGAGGATTCAACAACTCCTCGAACAAAAACCCCGTCACTACCCGAATCAGCTAAGCGGACTCCCAAACTAGCGAGCTGGCAATTGTCATGGGCTGTTTCTTTTCATTCCGATTGTATATCTGCCAAGCTACCCATTGATTTATGGCTGAGTGCATCTTCCACCACATTTGCCTTCCTTGGGTGGTATAATATATCGATATCATAGTCCTTCAGCAATTCCAGCCACCTTCTTTGGCGTAGGTTTAGCTCTTTCTGTTTAAAAATATACTGGAGGCTTTTGTGGTCTATATAAATATCAACATGTACGCCGTATAAGTAGTGCCTCCATATGTTTAAGGCATGAATCACCGCTGCTAATTCCAGATCATGCGTTGGGTAGTTCTTTTCGTGCTTCCTGAGCTGTTGGGAGGCGTACCCTATAACTTTACCATGCTGCATTAACATATATCCTAACCCAACACTAGAAGCATCACAATAGACAACGTAGTCATTTGGTCCATTAGGAAAAGTTAGAACAGGAGCGGTAGTCAATTTTTCTTTTAGTAACTAGAAGCTCCATTCACAAGCATCAGTCTATTGGAACTTAGCCGCTTTTTGAGTCAGTCTTGTTAAAGGCACCGAAATGGAAGCAAAACTTTCCATGAACCTCCTATAGTATCCTACTAATCCCAAGAAGCTACGTACCTTTGTAGGGTTTGTAGGTCTTGGCCAAGCCTTTACGGCCTCAATTTTCTGCGTATCTACGCGAATACTATCAATCCCAATAATGTGTCTTAGAAAAGCCACCGAAGTTAACCAAAATTCACATTTAGAGAACTTAGTGTACAATTGCTGGTGTTGGAGTACTCCCAGTATGACCCACAAGTGATCCGCGTGTTCCATATCCGATCGTGAATATACCAGAATATCATCAATAAATACTATCACGAACAAATCTAAAAATGGTTTGAACACTCGGTTCATTAGATCCATGAATACCGCTGGAGCATTTATTAGCTTAAAGGACATCACTTTGAACTCGTAATGCCCAGACCGGGTCTTGAATGTGGTCTTTGGTATATCTGCCTCCCTTACCCGCACCTGATGATAGCCTGACCACAGGTCTGTCTTCAAAAAACATTAGTCACCCTGCAACTGGTCAAACAAATCATCAATCCTAGGAAGGGGATATCTGTTCTTAACTATTACGTTATTCAGCTGCCTGTAGTCAATACACATTCGCAGCGATCCATCTTTCTTTTTCACAAACAGTACTAGTGCTCCCCATGGTAATGTACTGGGCCTAATAAACCCTTTCTCCAGTAGGTCCCTCACCTGCTCCTTTAGCTCCTTTAATTCCACGGGTGCCATTCGATATGGGGGGATAAAAATAGGCTGAGTATCTGGTGGTACGTCTATAGTGAACTCTATTTCCCGTTCTGGAGGGAGGCTTGGAAGTTCATCTGGAAACAAATCTGGATATTTATTAACCACGGGTACCGACTGAAGAGTTGGCACCTCTGCTTCCAGATCATGCATGCAGACTAAATGATAAATGTACCCCTTGTTGATCATCTTCCTTGCTCTAAGGTATGAAATAAACCTACCCTTCGGTGATGTTGTGTTTCCTAACCACTCGACAATTGGTTCATATGAAAAATTAAATTGAACCATTTTATTTTTATAGTCTACGTTGGCGTGACAAGAAGCTAGCCAATCCATACCCATGATAACATCAAATTCCACCATATCTAACTCTATCAAATCAGCCAAGGTACGATGACTACATATATTTACTAGGCAATTTCTATATACCTGTTTTACCACAACCGAGTCACCTACCGGTGTAGCCACCTCAAACGATTCTTTTAACTCAAGCTTAATTCCATATCTACTAGCAACAAAAGGAGATATATATGACAAAGTAGAGCCTAGATCCATCAACGCATATACGTCTCGAGAAAAGATCGATACTGTACCTGTGACCATATTTGGTGATGCCTCCTGGTCTTGTCTACTCGCCAAATCATATATACAGTTGGAAGGGCCGCTAGAACTGGAAGCTCCACCATGGCTTCTACCATGGACTGCTGGTGTCTACATACCCTGCCCCATCGGGCGCATAGCCATAGAAGAAAAAGAACTCGCAACTGACCCAGTTGGCTGAGCTGCACCACTTGGAGTAGTTTTAAATGGACATTGCCTCGAAATATAGCCTTGGCGGCCACAAGTTAAACAAGCACCTGTTATCCAGCGACATTCTCTAGAATGAGGTTTATTACAATGGGGACACTAGGGCATCGATGGTCATGACTGTCAAGAACTTTGGTTCACCTGTGTACCTGAAGCTCTGGAGCTTTGACCAGTGCCTCAATACCTAGTGCTCTTAAATCTTCCACCTAGAACCTGTAAAGGTGCACTTCGAGCTGGCTGGGAGGGATATCTACCGAACTGCTAGACCCATCCGCTTTGAAATTCCCCCGGATAACCAGCTGACCTAGCCCTCTTAGGCTGACTTCTATCCAATCCTCTATCGGGCTGACGCCTTTTATGTCACTCTTCTACCCCTTAGGCATATGCTTGTAACCGGGCGATATCCATTCTAGGCTGGGAAGCCATGGCCATACAACTATCGACCAAATAAAGGTCCAAGCCCATCACATAATAGTGCACCCTATCTCCCATCAGAGGTTGAGCAACACCCCCAAGCCTTAACATAAATAAATAAAGTAAAAATACACGGAGGGGGACATAAACCTTACCTCCGATCTTATGTTGGTTCATAAGTCGGCTAACCTACTAAGGTTGGCTAACTCATTCCCATTACAAAATAGAGGCTAACTAAAAACTAGAAAGCATTAAACCTATGGGAGGACTCCTCCCGGTACAAGTCGACTAAGTAAGCATAAATGAGGGAGACTCTCCCTTTCCATGAGAACGTATGGGATGAGAAAGTTCTATTCATCTTACCGTTTTTAGTCTTGTCATACCAAGTAAGTCCAAATGGAGAGATGCATCAACATTAATATCATGATTATAACAGCTATGGAGGCTGAAAAATGGAAGGAAGTGTATCAGTCAGCCGCTTTGGAGCTGTATTAGTCAGCATGTTTGGAGATGTTGTGGATTGGGGATCCAGCTGCAATTTTGTAGTAGGTTTAAGGAAGGCTTCAACTTCCTATTGCCTTTCTAAACTGTAGTATCCTGCAGTAGAATTGCACATTAAAAGGTGCAATTCTGCTGATTCATGCTGTAGTTCTGCAAGCTTCTTGGATGCTGCATGTTGCTGGAGATGTTGTGTATTGAGGCTTGTATCCCCAAATGTTCTCCAGCTACCTGCAACTGCATAACACCAAGCCAACAAGACCAAAAACAAAGATCCACAAACAGAACTGTTGTGGATGGACCAATTGCTGTGGATGTAGCTCCTCATGTTGTTATTGTTGTTGAAACAGTTGTACCTGTTGCACCATGCTTTTGCTGTTGTATATTGCAACCTGTAGGAGAAGTAGCCTTGGTTTGAGGGTTTAACTGATAGAGCCTTGCCTTTTGGAAGGTTCCATTGCTGCTGTATTATGTGTTTGCATTCCAATAAATAATCAAACAAGGAGTTCCAAGTAGCTTGGATGTAATGGTGTTGATGCAGGTAATAAAGGATGGAATCTGGCATAGTTGGATTATTGGTGAAGGCTGGTGATGCTCCTGCATCTCTAGAATTTGTCTCCCTTTGTTTGGATCTCTGTATACCTGCACAAACAAGTAGCCAAAGAAACAAAGGAATGTGGGGGGGGGGTATAGTCTGCTGAAAACCTGTAGCCAGCTTCCTGGTGCCTCCATAGTGGAAAAGCTCAGTTGTTTGTTGTTGCAAGTTACCTTCAGGAGAAGTCCTTTCCTCATGATCAGTTCCTTAGAGCACCTGCACATACAAACAACCACAAAGCATTGAAAGTAACAGACCTCAAAGAGTGCTTTGGATCTTGTTAGCTTTAAATCGGCTAACGTTTTCAAGGCCGCTCGACTAATGTCTCCAGTTATCCGATTGAGGTAAAACTTCTTGGGCTTTGCAATTACTATATTTGTTGTATTCCTGCAACATTTGGGGGTCTTTTGTACAAGATGGAGACTCCAAGTTGTGAAGTGCATCAGTTGGAGACTTAAGTCGACTAACTTTTTGAAGGTCTCTCGACTAACGTCTCCAATTATCCATTGGAGGTGAAACTTCTTGGGATTTGCAAATACTGTATTTTTTGTATTCTTGCAACATTTGGAGGTCATTTGGATAGGCTGGAGGCTCCAAGTTGTGAAAAGCTCCATTTGGGGACTTAAGTCTGATAATTTTTTCAAGGTCGCTCGACTAACGTCTCCAATTATCCATTTGAGTTGAAACTCCATGGGATCTTCAGGAAGTGTATTTGCAGTAATCCTGCACAATATGGAGGCATTTTGGTGATGTCTGATGTATTTGTTAAGTACTGCTGGTTGCTTTTGGTCTCTTGTGCTGCTGTTAGAAAGCTGCTGTTGTTTATCAATTGGAGCCACTGCTACTTCTGTAATGTGGCTTGTGCAAAGTCTGCTAACATTTGAATTCCTATACCTGTTAAGTCAAGAAGGAAGAGAAGACAAAATACAAACTATTCTACTTCTTACCTCTAAGGTTAGACTGATTATTCTAAGAAAATAATAAAGATAATAATAAGGAAGGGAGATTTTCCTTTTGCCAGGAGTTCTAACTGTGAGATCTTCAAGGTATTTGTATCTATGCATAGATAAAAGCATGTTGAAGTTTGAGTTAGAACCAAAAATAGAATGAGTTAGGGAGGTTTCTTTAGTCTCCTGAGTTTCTTTCTTCTGAAAGAAGGCATTTCCAGCTTGTCTATCTCAAGGTATGCCTTAGCTTGTTTGGGGAGATCATGCACAGTGAAATAGAGTTCAGGAGATTTGTATTTGTGGCTGTGTTTGGATAAGACATCAGCTGTGTAATTTGCTTCTCTAAGGATGTGTTTACAGCTGAAAGTTTGTAATTGGTTGATGATGTTGTTTAAATTGTCCAGCAGCTCCTTTATTGACCTAGGGGGTTTTGCTTCTTGTTGTAACCACCTGATTAGTAGTTGAGAATCTACCTCTAACTCTACCTGTAAATAACCAAGATGAATACACCAAGATAGACCAAAGATAGCAGCCCTGATTTCTGCTTGGTTATTAGTTCCTTCCCCCAATGGAACTGCATAGGCAAAGATAAGGTCACTATGAGTAATTCTAAGTATTCCTCCTCCACCAATGTTGCCTGGGTTGTTTAGGGCACTACCATCTGTATTTAGCTTTACCATGTGATCAGCTGGTTTGATCCAGCATACAGGGGTAATTTGGGTGTCATGGTAGCATTGTTCCACTGAAATGACTAGGTCCTTCCAGTTATTTGGCCATTTAATATATGGAAAAGCTGTGATGAGCAGGTTAGAGATGCCTTTGTAGACAAAAAATTTGACTCTTGAAAGGTTAGATTTCTTCCCACCATATTTGGAAGCACATCTATTCTTCCATAAGTTCCAACAAATGAAGATAGGGATTGCTTGTAACAGGAGTTTATGTGCTGCATTCTTGTGTTTAGATGTCCACCATCTCATAATCATATTTATAAGAGGTGTGTGATCCTTTTTTATGCCCAAAGAATCAGCAAACACCCTCCAAATATTCTTGGCAAAGGTTCCTGCAACAAAAGTGTGATCAATGGTGTCTTAGCCAGGGCTTTCACAACAATGGCACTGAGAGGGGGTTTGCCAAAGCTGGTTATTTTCTCATTGGTAGGTAATTTCCTTCTAAGAGCTCTCCAAACAAGAAAAGAGCATTTCAAAGGTATTAGTTGGTGCCAAGTACATGCATTCAGCATAGTATTTGTCCTCTTGTCTCTAATGAGCTCCCAGGCAGAAGAACAACTGAACTCCCCATTGGTAGTAGGAATCCAGTATGGATGGTCCTGTTTGAGGGGGTGGTAGCTGAATTGAGTTGCTAAAATGTTAGGAACAAACTGAGGAGGGGCTTTTTGGATAATGAGATCAACATTCCATTGGCCATTAGTTAGAAAAGCTGAAACTTGGGTGTGGTTAAACCTACAACTGTTAGCAGAAAAATGAGCTAAAGGGCCAACACCCAGCCAGTTATCCCACCAAAAAAGACAAGATCCAGACTTAATTTGCCACTGAATGTGAGGCTCAATATTTTGTTTGTTGTTCATGAGGTGCTTCAAAATTAAGGATTGACCAGTGTCCCACTTTTTTGTAATAATATTGGCCCTCTGACAGTATTTGGATTTAAGGAATTCTGCCCACAAGGTGTTCTTGGTTCTAAGGGTCCACCACTGCTTGTATTGAAAAGATTTGACCACATTAGTGATTTGTCTAAACCCTATGCCCCCTTCATTATAAGGATAGCTAAGGTTCTTCCATGAGGACCAGTGGTACTTCCTCTTATCATTTTTCCATCCCCAGAAAAAGTTAGTAGTGATGCTTTGAATTTGCTTAATGATGGTTGAGGGAGGGATACTGGCTGAAAGCAAATGTATTGGCATGGCTTGAATAACATGCTTCACAAGAATAGCTCTACCCCCATAGCTCAGGATTTTAGCATGCCAACCAGTTATCCTGCTTACAACTTTTGTAATAAGATCAGAGTAGTAAATAACTCTTTGCCTACCAATATAAATAGGACATCCCAGGTAGGTTATAGGACTACTCTTTTGGTTGAAACCAGTGATACTCTTGATTCTCAGTACAGTAGACTTGAAAGCATTGGAGGGAACCATGAAATGACTTTTTTGCTTGTTAATCAATTGTCCAGAAACTCTTTCATAGGTAGTTAATGTTTCCATAATGAAATCTAAGGTGTGCCTTCTTCCAGAAGTAAAGATGATGATATCATCTGTAAAACTCAGATGATTGATCTGAGGTCCCTTTTTTGCCATAAAGAAGCCATGGAATTGGGGGTGATGATGAAGATTATTCAGTAGTCTGGACAGCACTTCAGCTCCTAAGACAAATAAAGCAGGGGAGAGAGAATCACCTTGTTTGAGACCCCTTGTAGAGTGAAAGAAACTATGTCTTGATCCATTGACTATAATAGAGTACCAGTTTTCAGCCATGATTCTCCAAACCATGTTAATGAAAGTTTCTTTAAATCCCATTCTTCTCATGACAAGACAAGTGTAATTCCAAGACACCCTATCATAAGCCTTAGTCATGTCAAGTTTTATCACAACATTGCCTCCAACATTTGGTTTTTTGATCTGGTGGATTATTTCCTGGGCAACCATTATATTTTCAGAGATGTTTCTATTCTTGAAAAAGCCAGATTGGTTCAAGGAAATAAGGTTGGGAAGAATAGGAGCAAGTCTTAGGTAGAGGAGTTTGGAAATGATTTTGTTAGTGAAGTTGCTAAGGCTTATGGGTCTGAACTCAGAGATTTTTGTAGGATGGTTTACTTTTAGGAGTAGAACCAAACAAGTATGGGTGAAATATTTAGGCATAGTTTGTCCACAAAAGAAGGATATGATCACTTTAAGGAGGTCTTCTTTGATGATGTCCCAGCACACCTGAAAGAAAGTTTCATTCATCCCATCAGGGCCAGCAGCAGAGTGAGGATTCATAGTAAAAACAGCAGTTTTCACTTCTTCCATAGTAGGCATGGCTTGTAGCTCATCATTGTCTTTGTCAGTCACCATTGTAGGGATGCATTGGAGTGTCTGCTGTTGGATGTGCTCCTCCTTTCCAGTAAAAATTTGTTGGAAATATTCACAAGCAGCATTAGCTATCTCTTTATCACCTTGTACCCAAGAGCCTTCTTCATTTTGGATTCTGTGGATGTGGAGCTTTCTTCTCCTGCCTCTGATGAGAGCATGAAAGTAGCTAGAGTTCCTGTCACCTTCTTTGAACCAGTGAAGTTGAGACTTTTGTCTGAGGATAGAATCCTCCATCTTCATGTATCTAATGTACTCAGCATTGATAGCATGCAGTTAAGACCTATTTTCATTGGTGTTCAGACTGATCAGATTCTCTTCAGCTTGTCTAGCCTTCTCCTCATATTCTTTCACTTTAGCATAGATGTCTCCAAATTAATTTCTTGACCAACTGCTAAGAGTAGCAGTAAGTCTTTTTATTTTCTGATGAAAACTCCACATTGGATTTCCATTAGAAGGTCTGCTCCAGCAATTCTTGACAGTATCCATGAAGGAAGGTTGCTCAGGCCAGCAGTTCAGGAATTTGAAATACTTGATGGGGTTGTGTTGTTGGTCAATTATTTCTAAGAGCAAGGGGCAGTGATCAGAACCCACTGAAGGAAGATGAGTAATGCTGGTATGGGGCATGGTTTCTAGCCAGTTGTCATTAACCATCCCTCTATCAAGTCTCTTCCAAATTCTAAAGTTGATACCCCTTAGGTTGGACCAGGTGTATTTATGACCTGAGAAACCAAGGTCTTGAAGACCTAAAGCCTCAATAATGCTAATGAACTCAAAACTCTTTCTCATATTATAGGGGACACCCCCTAATTTTTCTTCAGGCTCTACAATAACATTAAAGTCTCCTATAGTGCACCATGGATTGGATGTAGTAGACTGCTGTAGCAGGCTATCCCATAAAGGTCTTCTGAGATGATCTTTACATTTAGCATAGACAAAGGTAGTGATGAATTGATTTGGGATCAAAACATGATTGAGTTCACAAGTGATTAGTTGCTCATCATTCTCCAAAATTTTGCAATTCACATCTTTGGTCCAGAAAATCCAAATCTTACCATTGGGATTGTGGATGGCATGGTCCATATTGAGCTGGTTTCTGAAGTATTGTAACTTAGAGTTATCAGAAAAAGGTTCCATTAGAGCTATAAGAGAAATTTGATGGATATTTGTGAGAATTTTTATTCTATCCATGGCTCCTTGGGTATTTATACCCCTTACATTCCAGCTAAGGGTACTAATCATTGAGAAATTCTTGAAGTATGGGACCTGGTACTTGGTCTGCCTGTGGGGGCAGTTTTTGTAGAAATTTTTGCCTTGTTGCTGAATCTGGTCCTATGTATCCCTCTAGGAGATAGACCCTGTGAACTAGCCACCTGTTGGATATCTTCCTCATAGATATTCTCAGAAGAGGGGTTGATGTTTTTGATTAAGTGCCCACTTATAATATCATCCTCCTCCTGATCATGCAAGGGCTGATAATTATTATCTTCTTCATTTTCTGAATCACATACGGCATACTCATCAATAGGGTCCTCTATGTTGGTGTTGTAGGTGAAGTGATCTGTAGCTACCTCTGGATTTTGAAGAGGGGTGATATCTATACCCACCCGGTCATCATCAAGTACAAATTGTTGACATCCCTATTCACTTTGTTGCATTACAACACTGTCAGTTAAAAGAGTTTGGTATTTCTTAGAAAGGTTTGTTTTCTTTTTGATGGCCTCTCTCCTTTTTTTGCTTAATTTGTTCTTTTTTGCATTAGAGTCTTTGCCACTACTGCTTGCAAAGGATCCCAAATCCTTGGCCATAGAGCCTAAGATGTTTTTCATGGTAGAATTATCAGTAGGGGGATCTCTTCTGATGGATTCAGTATTTGGTATGTCATTTTGAGCCTTGTGTGCAGGGGTAGCAGGGGCTGTAAGGGCACTCCTAAGGTCAGTGATATTCTCATGCAGAACATGAGACAAAATCCCTCCCCTTTTGGGTTCCCCATCCTGCAGATTAGTGGGGTTCTCCATTACTTCTCCAACCTTTCCTCCATCAACTACACAGCCAACAGCAGCAGAAGTATGATGTGGGGGTGTAAGGGGTATGGGGAGTAATAAGTCAATACCTGCATTCATTGGTACATTGCTCCCTTGAGTAGTACCTTGTTGTTGAATTATGGTGTTTTCCTGTATTTTTGCTGAATTCTTCAAAGTGGAATTCCTTTGGTTACTTGGTTCTCCTGCATCTTGGTTATTGGTTTGATCCTGGGTAACAAGATCAGCATAATTATTGAGAGTATAAATAGGAGTAGAGGACTTACCTGGACCTGTGATGTTTTGCTGAGGTTTATCAACTCCCCTGTTCTGCTGTGGTTGAATAGAACTGATCACATTTGTTTATTGGGGCTTATTTTGTCCCTTAGATTATTTCTTTCTCTGAACTTGCCACAACAGTTCTTTTGCATTGTCAAGTGTTTGTTGTGGCTGGGCAGGAGAATCTTTTACATATGTATTGATATTTGTGTCATCATGATCCTTGGTTAGCATGCCTTCCTTGTTTTTGTTCATTTTTGCTATTTCTTCTTCTTTTCTTTTTTTTTGTTCTTCATCCCTTCTTCTTGAATATTACAAACATGTATCAAGTGACCCTGATGTTTGCAGTACATGCAGTAATCAGGTATATTTTCATATAAAATAGCTTGCCACCTCCCTAGAGTTTTATCAGTTTTGTCATATCCCAGCCAAACATGGGGAGGTCTTTTATTGGTGAGATTCACTTGAAGTCTCACCTTGGCTATGCTTCCCCTTGTTTTTTGTATGGAAGCATTGTCTAGATAAAGTACCTTCCCTACAGAGGCTAGCAGGGCAGTGGTGAACTCCATGTTATAGCAATGCCAAGGTAGTTCTGGTAAGGCTACCCAGATTGGCACTATTGGGGTTTCTTCATCCGGTTTAAAAGTAGGTGTCCATGTCTGAATCCTCATGAGTTAGCCCTCTATTGTCATTCTTTGTTTGGTCCAGACAGTATTGCAATCCAACTCATTGTCCAAGTCAATGTAGACATGTCTAGCATTAAAATGAGCAATTTTTACACCTCCTGAGAGCTGACTTTGAATGATAAAACTTCTTCTTATCAACTCTATCTTTGGCATGGTGTGGGTAAATTTGCCAACCAAGGTGTATTTGCATCTTTGAGCTAGTTTGTGCATAAAGTCTTTTTTTTCAAAAAATACAGCAGGCAGGCCCTGTTTGGTTGTGTATTCAGGGGTTGTTAATTCAATAGGAGCCTCATATTTTGCTTGATTATTTTTGAGCTTGGCAGCAAAGGTCTGAACTATAGTGTAAGGGGCAGGCTGAAAGACCTGGTCCTTTAAGTTGGGAAAATTATTTTTCTAGGGGTTTTGGTTAGTGGAATTTGGTTGAGGTTGGGTATTGACTGATTTAGGTCCGACATGTCTAGGAACAACATTTGCATAGCTGATGGTCACCTTAGGTTGGCTAGTTTGAACCTGGATGTCAAAATTACTAGACACCTTAGGGAAACTATTGTGGGTGGTGGTAGGCTGTTGAATGTGTAGCTGGTTGCTAGTTTGAGGAATAGAATTGTTAGGCATTTTGGTAGGAATTTCAGGGCTGCTTTTAGAAGTGACTTTGGTATGATCAGTGCCCTACAAGGAGTTACCTACAGCATTACTAGGAATTACATTTGCATTAGGTTGCAAAGGAACTCCACTGGATATCAAGTTGGCAGTCTCAGAGTATATCAAGTTGGAAAGATTGGTCTTACCTTGGGGGTCTGTAACATTGGCACTGTTACATTGCTGTGAAGTTCCTGAGGCATGTTTATCATTTTTGGAAAAAGGATGCATCAACTTTGCATTATCAATTGTTTGCATATTATCCTTTAGTTGATTGAATTGACCATATTGTTGATATTGGTCTTGAACCAATCTGTGTTCATCAGCTTGACTATCAGTGAAAATGTGCATATCCCCTTGACGAGTGTCTCGACAACTTTTTGAATTTGAATTTGTTATTGCTGATTCGAGACACCTCTTGTGGATGGGAAGTTGCGCATTGCCCTTAGGGATATTTTGGATTTGATCTTGTGACAAATGGTTCGCCGGAGCTCTGGCGCCGGCACTCTGACAGTGACCCTGTAGATTTGGCAAATTCAAGCTAATTTGAGAGGATTTGAGTCCTTCTCTAGTGTTTGTGAGTTGCTGGTGGGGTGTTTTCCATTGGTTTCCACCTGAAAATGTCGCCTGAGCTTCGGCAACCTCGCCAGTACCATCGTCCCCAACAATTTCATCGTCCATTTGGGTTGAAATTTTGGTGGTAGGAGCGCCATGAGTTGGGGAACAAACCCCAGGGGGTCCACTATCTCGAAAGTCACCAGAGCTCCTTCGAATATGAAGGCGCAACTCCGGCGACTCTGTAATGTTTCTCTCAGGCGTCGCCTGATCACTGCTCTCAAATGGTGCGGCGGTTTGATCCAATTTTTGGACTGTATGTAGTCCAAAAGATAAGGAATCATCTACCACGGTTCTTGATACTCGAATCAAACCATGTTTTTGAAAATTGATGATCTTGTGTGCAATTCACAGCTCATTTTCAGAGATAGTGATTGCCGATTATTATTGATTCAAACCAGCTTCACTTGAAATTGCAGTATTATTTTACAGATTCAGAGTGACAGTAGCTGGCGATGTTTGTTGCTCTATATTCGGTGGCCACGGGAGCTTCACCGGCGGCGGTGAATCCATTTAGAACTGACCGGAGATGAACAGTGTGAGATAGAGAAGAAGGAGATGACCGTTAGAGATGAGAGTGTGATGCTATTCTATAGGCCATATCCACTACTACTGTGGGGGCATACCTCGCCAATAAGTCAAACTCGAGGCTATAGTATCAAACATTCCTGCCATTCTGCTTCAACTGTAAGAATTTATCGACCCTGGCTCATCTCATTTCTAGAGGTAGAAAGTGGCTAACAAAGGCTTCCATAAATTAATCCCATGCAGCTGGAGGAGCACCTTCTCCCCTCGATAATTCCCAAGACTCATGCCAATTAGCGGCCACATCACACAGCCGATAGGAGGTCAATTCAACTGACTCAGTCTCTGAAGCCCTAATAATTCGTAGTGTACGCTGCATTTGTCGAATGAATTCCTATGGATCCTCTGCAGGTCTATATCCATGAAACTCTGGAGGGTTACAGGCTAGGAAATCATGGACCCTCAAACTATCTTGTCTATTGGCATTATCTGGGCCATGCCTTCGAGCTTGTCCTGCTATCAGTCTAGTCAGCAACTGCAATGTATCTCTCATAGCCTTGTCTTCTGCCCCGTGCTGTAGGGCTGGAGCCTCTTATACCAGAGAATCAGGGTCTACAACTATCGCTGCCCCAACCACTTCTCGAGGTGACGGCGTAGTAGAACTCACCGACTGAGGTAGAACCCATGGCGTAGATTGGGAGAGAGCCCTAGTAACTCTTGGGGTCCGACTAGTTTCCCCCGCTGCTGCCTTGCCCTTTTGGCAATCGTTGGTCTCCTTGGAGGCATTACTGCAAACACAATGGTAGGTTAGTGAAAGGTCATCCTAAGACATAGCTCTTTTGCACGATCTAAGAAAAGAATGACAACATCCTAAATGCCCTGTAGCCTCCTGTTTATAGATGTGGTGCATAACACACTAATAAAAAAACCTCTACTAGACACGGTCTATGGACACTCTAATAAGGAACTGCTCTGATACCACTTCTATCATGACCCACCTCGTAGGCCGTGATGGGTGTCCAAATTAGACACACACGTGTACCCTCTCCAACTATACCTAATTTATCTTGTGTTTATACTTAGAATGCACTAATAGATAAGAGAACATACAAGCTGACAAGCTGTAGTAGCATATAGGGTCATTCCATAATACACATATACACGAGCCGATAAGGCTGCCGCGACACAGGGAACGCCCAAAATCATAAGTCATATCAATATAGTTGTACATACATACATAAGCAACTCATATATAACCCACATACACATACAACCCACATCCGTATCCATAGACCTCTAAGAGTAAGAAGAACAGTAACATAAGGCGGGACAGGTCCCCCGCCGTACCTGAGAACAAAAATATATACATTAAAGTTCGGTACCAAAACTAGGCTCCTGCACAAAGGAACACTTCTGGACTGCTGAGTGGGACTCTTATGCTGAAGGATCCCCAAGCTGTAGATCTGTACCTATGGGCATGAATGCAGCCCCCCAAAGAAAGGGGGTCAATACGACATATGTACTGAGTATGTAAAGTGTAGCATGACATAACTGGAAGCATATCAGAAACAGAAAGGCAAGGGATAAAGTATATCATAAAAGAAGCCTCTGTACCTGTACTCTGTAGACCACAAAAGGATGCATGCTCAAATTACATCATATAGCCGGCCCTATCAGGGGTCCAGTGAATACATCTGTAAGATCATCATACTCCCGTACCATCACCGCCTTATTACAACCCATCACCATATATATATTTATACATACGTATCCCAGCCCTCTAGTGAGGGGCTCGGTGAACAATGCAATGAATTGTGCATGATTACTATTCCCGGTCAGGGACTCAGTGAAATAAGTGTTACAGTATACACGAGTAGAGTCGTGAGTAACTATATGCAATTTAAATCGACATCAGAGACTTGACTATATAAGAGGACTAAGTTATCGTCTAAGGATTCGAGTAATAGTATAGTCATCTTAGATGCCCTCTAAATGCCATTAGGGGCGACATTAATTAGAGTCTCGAGGTCCCTAGATGTATACTAAGGTAATGCTAACCATTTAAGAACCTTAGAGCACTTGCCTTCATATAATCCTATGACTAGGAGTCTGTATATTCATTAAGTCCTCAGTATATAAAAGATTCAAGGAAAGTAGCTTAACTATCATAAAAGTTCAACATTTAAAACTAAATAAAAGACCCTTAGGAATGGAATCACTTTAGAGATTATATTACTTTTTACTTACCTCTACGATATGCCAAAAGAAGAGAAGGGATAGGTTTCACATACCTCTTATGGACTCCCCTTAATTGTGTTCATGTTGTTTCCCTCAAAACCTACTTAACACAGAAGTAATGAAAATATTAACAACCTTAGACTTTTCATCAACTTAGACTACCTATGATTATTCATAGCATTCATTCCCTCGCTCGCCTTCTCGACTAGTTCCTTAACTAGTTAAGGCGTTATCAAAAACCGGGCAGCACCTCCCCTATAATGTGCCCTATCCGAATTCCCAACCATGTCCTTAACACCTGCATCCAACAAAAAATACAACCAGAAGCTAATATGTATATAACATGGCAACATTACACAATATAAACTCCAAACGACTCGCCCAAAGTTATGATATCAAAAAAGGGTTTCTAGTTTCTATTTTGAGAAACCTTTAACCGTACGAAGCGGGGGGGTCATGTGGCTGTAACGATAAGATCCCCCCAACTCATTTAGAGAACTTTTAGACCCTTCAAAACGCCACAACAAACCCAGCAGCATCCCCCACGCACACAATACCTTATTTCGACAACAATTTAACTATAGCGATTCCAAATTCATTTATTTCGAACGCTGAACTTTTCAAACCTTTTACCCAACTTCCAGCAGCCAATAGGGTGTGTAATACCCCATAATTTAACATCATAAACTTCAAATTAGAGGGAAAGAACTTGCCTTTCCCGAAATTAGCTAGAACTTGCCGAAATCGCGCCTCGAAACTCGTTTTTAGTGTGCTGAATCGCCGTGGCAGCTTGCCGTCCATTTTTTTGCTTCACCAAACTCTAGTTTTATACTACTAATACTTCCATATCATCGTGGTATATGCTAAATAATTAATTTACAGAACGAAATCGGGACTTACCTTATTTTTCTCCCAAGTCGTCGTACTTTTCTCTCTAAATTAGGGTTTGTTCATCTATTTTTGGTTGCTGTAAATTTGATAAATAAATGCTGAAGTTTATGATACATATCCATACATATTTGTGGCCCTTGAGTGTGATACGTGTCAGCCCCAAGAGGTAACACGTGTCCAGCCCCTATTGGGCCACCACATCAACATGCTAAAGGAGGGGCTGCCACATGACAGTGGGGCCCACCTCCCCCAAGCAGGTGGTTCACCTACTTGAACCCAAGAAGGTGGGTCACCTTCTTGCTTAGGTGCTTCCACGTGCCACCCTCCCATTGGCTGCCCCGCGCAATTTGTTTTCCTCCTAGTGGGTTCATAATCTCGTTTGTAATCTCGTCTCACTTTAAGAGCCTATGAAACCCTTGCTACGTAATCTTGGTATGTAATCAAGTAACTCATGTATGTAATACTTTTAAATTAGTAGTTTACGTAGATAAGTCGAGTCCTACGACTCATTACTTGGCCTCCAACTCCTTCCGACTTCTCTTGACCCTATTTCCAACCTTCCCTACTATGGGGTATCACATTTTCCCTTTTTAGAATTGCTTGACAGTGTTGTAGCTTATGAGGCTCATATGAAAACATTTAAGAAACTTAAGGGACATTCTAAGCTCAGGAGTGTGGGGTGTAACAACCCCCGTGAGTGAGTCAGTTTTTGCTAGAAAAGAAGGGTTGTCCCATCTCCATCATGCATAAAGTTTTCCTTTGTTATTTAATAGAGATTGACATGGTGGATTTTGATGTTATACTTGGGATTAATTATTTCCATGCATCTTTTGCTTTCATAGATTGTAGGAATCATCGAGTGAAGTTCCAATTTCTAAATGAGTCCATTCTTGAATGGGAGGGTCGTGATTCAGTGTTGAAGGATAAGTTCATCTCTTGTCTTAAGGCCCAAAAATTTATTGCTAAGTGGTGTATTTACCACATAGTAAGGGTTAGGGATATCGACTCTGAAAGTCCTCCTCTTGAGTCAGTCCCCATAGCCAATGATTTTCCTAATGTCTTTCCCAATGACCTTTTCGGTATCCCTCCTGAAAGAGAAGTTGATTTTGGTATCAATCTCCTCCCCGATACCCAAACTATCTCTATTCCTCCTTACCGAATGGCCCTAGTAGAATTGAAGGAGTTGAAGGAACAATTAAAGTATTTGTTAGACAAGGGGTTCATAAGGCCAAGTATATCATCGTGGGGTGCTCCTGTTCTATTTATAAGAAAGAAGGATATGCCACTTCAAATATGCATGGACTATCGACATTTAAACAAGGTGACCATTATGAACAAATACCCAATCCCTAGGATAGATGACTTGTTTGATCTGTTGCAAGGGGAAAGCCACCTCTATAATATCAACCTTTAGTTCAGCTATCACCAACTAAGGGTGAGGGAGTATGACATTCCCAAGATGGCCTTTTGAACAAGGTATGGTCACTTTTAGTTTGTAGTAATGAGTTTTAGGTTGACTAATACATCGGCGGTATTAATGGACCTAATGAATAGAGTGTTCAAACCCTACCTTGACACTTTTATTGTGGTCTTCATTGATGATGTTTTAATCTAATCTGGAAATGAGAAAAAACAAAAGAATCACTTAAGGGTTGTGCTCCAAACATTGAGGGATAGGAAATTAGTTGCAAAATTTAGTAAGTGTGAATTTTGGTCGAAGGAGGTGGCATTTCTTGGTCACATAGTGTCTGATGGTAGGATCAAGGTTGATTCTAAGAAAACAGAGGTGGTCAAATATTGGCCTAGACCATTGTCTCCTTCGGACATTAGTAGCTTCTTGGGTCTAGCCGTGTACTATAGAAGGTTCATCAAAGAGTCTTATTCCATCTCATATCCTATGATAAAATTTCCCTAAAAGAAGGAAAAATTCATATGGATGGATAAGTGTGAAAAGAGTTTCCAAACTTTAAAGGATCGACTTACCTCCACACCTATTCTAACTCTACCTGAAGGATAAGAAGGCTTTGTGGTTTATTGTGATGCTTCAAAGATTGGTTTGGGTTGTGTGTTGTTGAAAAATGGAAAGGTCGTAGCCTATGCTTCTAGGCAATTAAAGGTGCATGAACGTAACTATCCTACCTATGATCTTCCGTTGGCAGCTGTTGTTTTTGCGTTGAAGATTTTGCGGCATTACTTCTATGGTATGCATGTGGATGTGCTTACAGATCATAAAAGTATTCAATATTTATTCACCGAAAAGGACCTTAATCTAAGGCAAAAGATGAGGCTATAACTCCTCAAGGACTATGACATGAGTATGTACTATCATCCGGGTAAATCCAATGTGGTTGCTGATGCACTTAGTAGAGTGTCTAAGGGGAGTGTGGCCCATGTTGATGAAGGAAAGACGGAGTTGGTGAAAGATATCTACTGGTTGGCTAGACTAGGGGTGATTTTGTGTGGTACAAATGATGGTGGTATGGTTGTCCAAAATGGGTCTGAATCCTCTTTAGTAATAAATGTCAAGTTAAAACAAGACCTTGACCCGACACTTTTTGAGTAAAAGAAGTTAGTAAAGGAAAAGAAGGTACAAGTCTTTTCTTAAGGGAGAGATGGGGTGCTATACTACCAAGGTCGGTTATGTGTTCCAGATATGGGTAGCCTAAGGTATTTGATCTTGATGGAGGCTCATAATTCTTCATACTCCATTCATCCCCGTTCAACAAAAATGTACCAAGACTTAAAGGATTTTTACTGGTTGGGTGGCATGAAGAAGGACATAGCAAGGTTCATGTTTGAACTGTCAACAAGTGAAGGCTGAACATCAAATGCCAGGTGGCCTAGCATAAGATATCAAAATACCTACTTTGAAGTGGGAAGAGGTGAATATGGATTTTGTTGTGGGTTTTCCTCATACCAAAAAATGTCACGATTCGATATTGGTAATTTTGGATAGAATGATTAAGTCGGCTCACTTTCTACCAGTCAAGACTTCATATCGTGCCGATGATTATGCTAAGTTGTATATTTGACAGTTGGTAAAGTTTCATGTGTGTCGTCATCCATTATTTTGGATCATGGTACCCAATTTACCTCTCACTTTTAGAGGTCATTTCAAAAGAGCCTCGGTACTAAGGTGAAGTTATGCACTGCATTCCATCCTCAAACCAATGGGCAAGCCGAAAGGATGATTCAAAGACTAGAGGATATGTTAAGGTCTTTTGTGTTGGAGTTCAAGGGAAATTAGGATGATCCCTTACCGCTCATAGAGTTTTCCTATAATAATAGCTACCATTCGAGTATTGAGATGGCGCTATTCGAGGCTTTATATGGGAGAAGATGTAGATCTCTGGTTGGCTGGTTCGAATTTGGTGAGATGACCTTCTTAGGTCTTGATTTTGGTACTTGATGCTTTAGAGAAAGTGAAAGTCATTAGAGAGAGGTTGACAACTGCTCAAAGTCGTCAGAAGTCCTATTCCAATGTTAGAAGAAGGGATCTTGAGTTTAAAGTGGACAATTGGGTGTATTTGAAGGTTTCACCCATTAATGGTGTGGTTAGGTTTGGAAACAAAGGTAAATTGAGCCCTAGGTATGTGGGGCTTTATAGAATTTTAAAGCGGGTTGGTAAAGTAGCTTATGAGGTGGAATTACCTTCGGAAATAGCCATGGTTCATCCGGTGTTCCATATGTCTATGTTGAGGAAATATGTGGGAGATCCTAGTTCCATAGTGCCTTTGGAGATAGTGAATGTTGAAGAGAGTTTGACCTATGAAGAGATTCCGGTTGAGATTTTGGACCGGCAAATCAAGAGATTGAGGAAAAAAGAAGTTGCATCTGTTAAAGTCCTTTAGAGGAATCAACATGTTGAAGGTGTCACATAGGAAGCAAAAGTGGATATGATGAAACGTTACCCTCATCTTTTTCATTCTACTCAACCCTAAGGTAATAAGTCCTCCATGATCAAGTATTTAAGACTCTTATGTTTCAGTTTTCCAAGTCTTCATATGCATGCATATTAATGAAGTTTAATTTTAAAGTTATATTTTATGTAAAAGCTTAAACGTTTCATGTTTGATGCATTTCAAATATCATTTTATATATGTTGAGCTGCTAGTCCGTGTGCCATGTCCTCTTCTATGTCAATGGTTCTCATTCGAGGATTAATGTTCCCAAAGGGGAGATATTGTAAGACCCCAAAAATATAAAAGGTCCTAAACCAAGGAACCAAGGATCAATTTTCAGAGAGGTTGCAGAAACTAGCACCTGAAGCCAACCGCGGAAGTTGTCACAAACCATGTTAAGGACCACGGGATATGGTGAGCCACAGTGATGGATATTCCAAGACTCATACTTCAGGGGATGAACCACGATGGAGGACCACGGACCGTGGTAAGCCTTTCCCCAGGACCCTCAGGAATTTTCTTAAGGAAGAGTCCACGGACGCTCACCATGGGTCGTGGAACTCTCCACGGAACGTGATGAGTCCTTGTGGTGGACACTCAGTAGGTCCACTTGCAGACCTAGACCACATCCATATTTCATGGCCCGTAGTGATCTTCATAGACTGTGAAGATGTCTCATGGTGAAACTTCAGACACTAACCCAGCAGGCCCTTTTCTGAGTTTTTCCAAGTCCCTCATCGCGGGACCCCACCACGAACCATGGTGAGCACCACAGACCGTGAAGGGTCTCTATGAAGTCCATTCTGGCCAGATTTTTAAAGGAGCATTTTAGTCATTTCTTTCATTTTAATTCAAAATGGTGTCATTTTGGAGGCTGAATTTCTCCATCTAAAGACCCTAGACCTTTCCAAGACCACATTCTTCACACTAAGACTTTCAAATTCTCTCTTCTCAAACTCTATTAAGAACCTCAAGGAAAGACTAGGGTTTTCAATTCAAAGCATTCAAGTTGGGTTTTGTCTCCTACAAAGTATGTGAGCTTTTCATCCATGGGTCCTTCCACCCATGGAGTCCAAATGAATTTCCAATTTGATATTCCAAATTACTTATGATGAATTCTTATGGGCTTTCATATAATGAGTTTAAATGCATATACTATGATATATTTGGAGTTTATATACCTATATTGACGTATTTTGACTTCCAATTGCAGGAATTGAAAGGTTTAATAATGTGCCTCTATGAAGGCTTGAAGGAGGTTTTGAGTATGAATGGTGGGTTGTTTGAGATATCCTAAATTAATCCATTTCATCACTCTCATTAATGCAATAATCCTTCAAATTGCATTTAAAGGTTTTTTGAAGAGAACCCACCTAGTTTTCTTCATGATTTAAGTAAAGTTGAAATGAAGTTTGACTACAAATGGATGACATGAAGTAAATTCTTATGTAAAGAGAGTCTTTATGAAATGATTTATTTCTTAAAGGCTTCTTAGCCAAACTAAGGTTTCAATGCGAAAGGACAATTCTTGCACTAAATCAAATGAAAGGTTTTAATGAGCTATTCCACCAAATGATGTTTTTTATTTTTATGTCAAAAATATATATTATGCTATGATGATGTTTAAATTCACTACGTGGGATTTTATCTAGCACCGAAAGTAGCATGTAGATGGGAAATCGACCGAAGGAGTTCTTAAGTAAAGTCTCATATTATATTAACTATGTGACACAATAGGGACCTTTGTCAGCTATTTTTAGGATAGTGGATCCACGATTAGCTGGTAAAATTAAAGTTGAAGAATGTTTAAAGTTGTTGGAGTACTACCCCGGCAAGGTAATCTCCTCTGTCTCGATGCAAGAGTCATTAGCCTGCCCCGATGTAGGAGTGATCAGATTCAATGTAATAGCTCGTATGGTCTTAAATGTCGGTTATGGTCACTTTCCCACAAATTGATAGTTTAAAGGTTTTATTATAATGTTTCTCATGCACGCACTAACTTCTGCATATTTTTATATATATTACTTGATGTCCTTCATTTTAGCATGCTCATATACTTAGTACATTCAAAGTACTAACGCATACTTTTGCCTATATGATATCACCAAGTAGGAACCGGCGTTGCTTCACACTTTCCTCCCCGTGTCTAGATTATTCATTCAAGGCTACTACTAGTGGTGAGTTCCCATGGTCTGGGAATGACATTCTTATTCCTTTCTAGTTATTATGATGTTTAGACATTTGAGTTATCTTTGGTATCATTTGACTAAATCTTGAGGGTGATCTAGGGACATGTCTTAGCCCCCGCCAAGTCTAAGGATGTAGAGGTATTGTTGGACAAGTTGATAATGTCTGATGTTGTGAATGAACTTTATTCTGTGTTATCTCCCTTAGTCCCATTACGCCATTTATTTCTAGTTTAGTTTATCATTACCGATGAAATGGTTAATGAACGCTAGGAGGCTTGGGTGAGGTGCCTCCGGTACTTCATTTATCGTGTCACGTATAATTCCTAGGCTTGGGTCATGACATGGTCAATCTAGTCAAAGGAGAAGAAGTAGAGGATAACCCTTCAACAAACCTTCTATTGTATCTGGCCAAGCCCAAAAAGCTTCAAATATCCAAAGGAAACAATAGTCTAGGCCAATTCTTTACCGCCTCCATTTTTTTGGATCAACCTTAATCCCATCACAAGACACCACATTGCCAAGAAATGCAACTTTCCTTAGCCAAAATGCACACTTACTAAAATTGGCAAATAGTTGCTTATCCCTCAATGTTTGCAACACAATTCTCAAGTGACCCATATGATCTTTCTCATTCTGAGAGTAAATCAAAATGTCATCAGTAAATACTACCACAAACATATCTAAGTATGGCTTAAAAATACAATTTATCAAATCCATAAAAATAATAGAAGCATTAGTCAACCCAAACGACATGACTAAAAGTTCAAAATGACCATACCTTGTTTGAAACTTCATTTTTGGAATAGTACAGTCCCTTACCTTAAGCTTATGATAACCGAAATGGAGATCAACCTTTGGGAAGTAACTTGCCCCTTGCAATTGTTCAAACAAATTATCTAACCTCAAAACTGGATACTTGTTCTTTACGGTGACCTTATTCAATTGCCGATAATCTATACATATTCGGAGTGACCCATCATTCTTCCTAACAAACAACACAGGAGCACCCCATGGTGAAATACTTGGCCATATGAATCCCTTATCCAACAAGTCATTCAATTGCTCTTTCAACTCCTTAAGTTCCGTCGAAGCCATATTGTAAGGAGGAATAGAAATAGTTTGAGTATCAGGAAGGATATCTATACTAAATTCAATCTCCCTTTAGGGAGAAACACCGGGCAAGTCATCTGGAAATACATTGGGAAGCTCATTAACTATAGGGACCGAATCAAACATAGGAGTTTCAGAATCAACATCCCTAAATCTCACTATATAGTAAATGCACCCATTGAAAATCATCTTTCAGGCCTTAAGACATGAGATGAATCGACCCTTAACCACCGAATCATTGCCCTTCCATTCAAAAATTAGCTCATTAGGAAATTGAAACTTGACCCTTGGGTCCAACAATCAATGGATGCATAAGAGGCATATAACCAATCCATATCAAAAATAATGTCAAAATCGGTCATGTGTAGTTCAACAACATCACAAGGAATAACTTTATACATGACCGACACAGGATAATTTCTATAAACTATCTTGGCTAACACTGAATAACCAACGAGGGTATAAAAATAAAATGGTTCTAACAATACTTCGGGGCACATATCAAATCTCATAACAAGGTAGGAAGTAACAAAAGACAAGTTGTCACCCGGATCAAGCAATCCATAAACATCAAATTTAAAGACTAACATACCTGTGACCACATCGAGATCCACTAGATAGGCTATACATAAAATCCTATTGTGGCACGTAGTTATGAGAATTGAGACTTTATATAAGGACCCCATAGGTCGAGCCCCCACCTCAAGATCATTTACAGAGAAGGGCTTTCACCTAAAGATTCTCTTTTTAGGGGCCGAGGCCTTTCTTATCCGTTTGGAGTTGTCGTTCGTGCACCTGTCCTCAATGGAAGAATGAGTGATTTGTTCCCCTGCAGATCATGGCCTTACCACTAGGTCGCCGATGGCCAGCGGGGGATTCAGTATAGCATCTCAGGTTCGCAACTGGTTAGGCGGTCTGGCGCATTATTCACTGCTCTTTATTTTGGTAACTCAAATCTCACGGAATATACAAAATAGTAATCATACTTAACATATATCATAAACTTTTTCATAAGTTTAAAACTCATAGCGTAGCTCATTTTCATGTCATAATTGCAATGTGAGAAAAACTCTCAACATTAGAAATCATACTTGCATAATTCATGTCATTAGGTTCCTAGGTCACCAATTAAGGATCCTAAGTCCTATTTCTTTATAACTTGCACGAAATTCATATCTTCAACATAATTGTAATCCATGATCATTATTCATACATGAAATAAGGGTAAGACTCGTATACATAGTTAATTTGAGTGAAAACAATGGGAATACTTCGAAGATCATTGAACTTCATAAGCATAGTTCATGTAAATCATCATTGAAAATAGCTTCATGCATGGGCATTCGTAATTCAACTTGCAATTATGCAATTAATATAGAATCATGCTTATAATGATCATTAATATTAATTAAAAACTTAATAGAAATAGCCCAACACAATTCATCAAAACTAGGGTCTCTAAAACCAATGAAATTTAAAGAGATCCTTGAGGAAAACCTTGGGACTCCATGGGTGAAAGGAACCCATGGATCAATCCCCACATATCTCGATAGAATCAACTCAAAATTGAAGAGGAACCTTGATGAACTTTAAACCCTATCTTGAAATTGTAAGAGGAACTTGAAACAGATTTGATAGTCTTTCTTTGGGAATTTAGGAGAATGAATTAGAATAGGAGGGGAATTTTAAGAGTAGGCTAATTATAAGTTTTGACCTTGGCCATAAAAGTGTCTAGATTTAGTGAACCAAATTTGAGAAAAGACAAAACTACCCTTCATTAAACTTCAAATTTTGGACCTATGAATAGTACTCTATGAGTCGTGGGTGCGTTGACGAGTCATAGCAATGACTCATCCCGTAGATCCTTCAAACCTTAATATTTTAGGGTCTCTAATTCTTTTTCATGAGTCGTGTCTATGACTCGTCCTTGAGTCTACGAACCCCACTCGTCTTGCAGGTCTGAAAACCAGCAAATTTTGAGCCTATGAACTTTTATTATGAGTTAAAGTTATGATTCATCAACTGGACTATGACTCATCCTGTTGACTCGTAGGGCTTCTTCTGAGAATGGTCCTGAATAGGCTTAGAGACTCACTCAACGACTCATCCCTACGAGTCGTAGGAGTGACTATGATCCATAGAGTGACTCGCAATCCTAAAGTCAGACAACGTGTTGAGGGATTTTCTTTGGTTCCAACTTTTCAACTTTCGGGGTCTTACAGATTATAGATGAAAAAAATATAAATAATACAAACAAAATCTAAAATTTCAATTGAAAACCGCCAATATTGTAGGTTACCTTAAATTGGGGAAGCACGATTTGGAGGGAGTAAAGAAATCTTTGAAGTTTCAAAAATGAATATGATTGAGTGAAATTAAGGGAAAAATTAGAGAGTATAAGAGATGAGAGAAAATTGATTAAACGTATAAAAGGAAAGAAGTAAAATGTGGGATAGAGGAGAGGCAATTTTTACATTTGATACTATCATGATCTGAATTCGGATCATGATGGCACCTACTATAACCCCCGAATAGGCAAGCTAAACCTAACTCATAAGTGAAAGTCGAACATAAATTTAAATAGTTAAGTAATAACATAAGAAGGCGGAAGCAGGAATAATATAATAAAAGAGATCGCACCAAAATATAAATGTGTAAATATGATACAAAATATACAAAAGGTCCGAAAGTGACCAAAAATGAAGAACCGATGCTAGACCAATCTCCGAACCTGCAGTCACCTATAAAGGAGCTACTAAGTACAAAAGCTGATAATATGTATACAATACAGAACTGACTATCCAAAAATACAAGTGTAAGTAAGTACAAAAGATGGAAAGTAGCAAGTCTCTTAACACCCGGAGCTCACCACTATCCAGATCTGGCACAATTACGGATTATCAGACGCGTCCTGGGGGTGGAAAGAACTGGGAGCTACATCAAAAGATGCAAAAGTGCAGTATGAGTATCTTAATATGGGGTAACCAATAGGCATCATAGGCCGACCAAGCGCCAAAAGAACAAATATATGAATAAGTAGCACGATGATACTAATAATAACATGAGTGAACCATAAACTACAACTACGAATAAAATGGAGTACTGGAAAATCATATGAAAGCCAAGTAAACCCAACAACACAAGTAATCAGATTATTTTCCTTAGCTCACAAAATACTAGAAGAGTGCATGAATGAAACATAGCAGATATGGAACAATAATTCTGAAAATATCACAGAATGTTTGGAATAACCCTCGAGCTCATCAATATCAAGGTAGTAACCCAGAATATGTTTACGGACCACCTGGAATCACACCTCAAGCTTATCGTAAGTGAAAGTAGCGATAGAGCTCGAAATACATCAAAAGCAGGTCGCCCAATATGACACCTCGAGTATATCAGCATCAAGATAATATAATTTCACAATTTTTACAAGTTTTTTCCATTAGTTCATCCATTTAAAAGGGAAAATTTTCCAGTTTTAAACAATGGTGAAACAAATAAGGCAAGTAGCATATCAGGTGATCATGTATCATTCAAAGCCGGGGAAAGTTCTTGCCAAGGGCGTCAATTTACTAACCTAAAACAAAAGCATATCGAAAGCACTGCCTCAAGCCCAACATTTTAATAACACAAAATATAAAACACAATTATGACCCGAAAACACACCAAAAAGAGCAAATGTAACAAAGAAATTCAAACAAGCGGTGTCCTAAGATTAAAGTCACCGATGGGGACTCAGATCTCATTTGGTACCCCATCAACGCAAAAAAATCATACTATCCTATTGGGAATGACATTCCAAACTCAATAGAATTGACGAAATAATTAACGAAGGTCGTCTTGTTGAAATATTGATCAAAGTCAATACTTCTAATGAAAACACATCAAACACCCCAAATGGCCAAAAACTCATTCAGAGCACCTAAAAAACATAACCAAAGGTTGTTTCAGACAAAACTCGATGTTTTGCAGCCAACCGCACTGATAAAATTTTCATCCGAGTGCATTTATGTCACGACCCAAACCTAGGGCCTAGACGCGACACGGTGAATGAGACACTCGAAGGTACCTCACCCAAGCCTCTTAGCATTCGTTAAGCATTTCATTGATAATGGTAAATAATAATAAGCGGAAATAAAAACATTTAGCCATTTATATCCAAACATACCTCTACTAATAGACTTGGCAGGGGCTAAGACATGTCCCTAGCTCACCCTCAATATAAGTGTCACGAAATGCTTTAATAAAAGTCTTACTATTCTATATAACAAAAGCTTAGAATAAAAATGGATGTTGTTCCCGCAACATGGAAACTCACCACTAGCAAATCTTCAAACTAATATGAGTTAGCTACGTGGAGGAGATCGAGGAGCGACGTCGGTTCCTACATGGTGATATCATGTAGGCAAGAGTATGCGTTAGTACTTTGAATGTACTAAGTATGTGAGTATGTTATGAAATGAAGAACATAAGAAAGACATGAGTCAGCAATATGCATAAGTGAATGCATGCATTAGACATGATCATAGGAAACTTTAAAATATTCTTTTTGTGGGAAAGTGACCCTAACCGACATTTAAGACCATGAGAACTATTACATGGAATCCAACATAACCCCCTATGTTGGCACGGGGAATCTACTTGTCGGGTAGGACTCCGTCAACTTTAATGTTCTATAACTTTAACTTTATTAGTTAATTGTGGATCCACTTGCCTAAATAGCCTACAAGGGCTCATATGTTGGCGCATAGTTAATGCATCATGAGACTTTTACTTAAGGACCCCTTAGGTCGAGTCCCCATCTACATGCCACATTCGGTGCTAGGTCAATCCTATGGAATAACATTTAAATATCATAATAACATAAGCATTGTATAACTTTAGACATCAAATCATTTTTGGTGGAATAGCTCATTAAATATTTCATTTGATTCAACTATGTGAGAATTATCCTTTCACGTTGAATCCCTTCTTTGGCTAAAAGACCTTTCATCATCATTCAATCATTTCTCAAGACTCCCTTAATCATGGGCATTTGCTTCATAAACTTTCAATCCAACTTCATTTCACTTTACTTTAATCATGAGGAAAATTAGGTGGATTTTCTTTATAAAACCTTTAAATGTATTTTGAAGAATTATTGCAAGCAAGAGAATGATGAAATGCATCAATTTAAAACATCTCAAAATAATCCACCATTCATAGTTAAAACCCTCCTTCAAGCCTTCAGAGAGGCACATTAGCAAATCATTCAATTCATGCAATTGAGAGTCCAAATACATCAATATAGGTAAATAAACTCAAAATACACCATAATATATGCATTTAAAGTCATCACATAAAAGCCCATGAAGATTCACCCTTAAAATTTCAATATAAATTTTGAAAAGAACTTTTGGACTCTATGGGTGGAAGGACCCATGGATGGAAGCTCACATACCTTGAGGAGTCAACTCTTGAGTTAAAAACTTGAAAGGAAATGAAGCCTTGATCTTCTTGGAGATGGAGGAAGAAGGAGACTTTGAGAGCAGTTGTGAGGTTAGGGCTTTTTGTTCTTAGAGTGGGAGTGAGAGTAAAAAGAGTGAAGGAGACTTAGAGGCCTCTTTAATAGGTGAAATACACCAACAAAACGACCTCACTTTTGGCTGTAACACAAAAGAAGACTAAAATGCCCTTAAAATCAGGAAAATGGGCTAAAACTCTAGTGGCGCTATAGTGGCGCGTCGCGCCACTGGAGCACTAGGCCTGAAAATCCTGCAGTGGTCGCCCAAGCCTGAAATTCCTGTAGTACTAGTGTGTAGTAAAATGGTCATAACTTTTAACTCTGAACTCCAAAAATTGCAATCTTGATGGAGTTAGAATGAAGACTCAAAGACCTTTAATTTGGTGGGTTTTGGGACCCCCAATTCGTCATATTATAGGAGATATAGTCGTTTGAAGTTGACCCTTATACGAACTCATTCGGAAACTTAGTCGATGGGAATTCTTTGGACTTGGCTTGTTGTTAGAGATCCCTTATGACCCCTAAACACATCAAACACACTTCAAATACTTAGTAATTGATCCTAACTCATATATGAAATTAGAAGTCACCGGGTTCAAGCCTATACGCCTATAAAAAATGGTTCGGGTCTTGACATGAAAATTTTCAAGGCGTTACAATAACCCCCCCTTGGAAACATTCGTCCTCGAATGAGATTCATTAGTATAGAGGGGGACGTGGCACGAGGACTAGCAGCCCAACATATATACAATTACACTTGAAATGCATCAAATATGAAATCATTGAATTTAAGCATAAAACATAACTTTAAAATTAAACTTCATGAACATGCATGCATATGAGGACTCAAAAGAACCGAAACATAGGAGTCTTAAACATTAAGTGTGAGTGACTTAGTACCTTAGACTTGAGTAGAATGGAAAAGGTGAGGATAATGTTTCATCATATCCGTTTCCGCTTCCCATGTAGCGCTTTCAACTTGTTGATTCCTCCAAAGGTCTTTAACAGATGCAACCTCTTTGTTCCTCAACCTGTTAATTTCCCGGTCCAAAATTTCAATTGGGACCTCTTCATAGGTCAAGTTTTCTTCAACGTTCGTTACTTTCAAAGGAACAATAGAATTAGGATCACCCACATATTTTCTCAACATAGACACATGGAACACTGGTGAACCATAGCCATTTCCAATGGTAACTCTAACTCATAAGCAACTTTGCCAACACGTCTTATGATTTTATACGGCCCTACATACCTAGGACTCAATTTTTCTTTCTTACCAAATCGATCCATACCCTTCATGGGTGAAACCTTCAAATACACCCAATCATCCACATTAAACTCAAGATCCCTTCTTCTAGTGTCGGAATATGACTTTTGACGACTTTGAGCCATCTTCAACCTTTCTCTAATGAGCTTTACCTTCTCTAAAGCATCAAGTACCAAATCGGGGCCCAACAAGGTCATCTCACCTACTTTGAACCAACCAACTAGGGATCTACATCGTCTCCCATACAAAGCCTCAAATGGCGCCATCTCAATACTTGAGTGGTAACTATTATTATAGGCAAACCTCGATGAGCAGTAGATGATCATCCCAATTTCCTTTAAACTCCAACACACAAGCCCTTAACATATCCTCTAGTGTTTGAATTGTCCTTTCGGCTTGTCCATCAGTTTGAGGATGGAATGCGGTGCTCAACTTTACCTTAGTACCGAGGCCCCTTTAAAACGATCTCCAAAAGTAAGAAGTGAATTGGGTACCACGATCCGAAATAATGGACAACGGCACACCATGCGACCTCACTAACTCCCGGATATACAACTTGGCATAGTCTTCAGCACTATAGGAAGTCTTAATCGGTAGAACGTGAGCCGACTTAGTCATTCTGTCAACAATTACCCAAATCGAATCATGATGCTTCCGGGTATGAGGCAAACCACTACAAAATCCATATTCACATCTTCCACTTCCAAGTGGGAATTTAAATTTCTTGGGCTAGGCCACCCAGCCTTTGATGTTCGGCCTTCACTTGTTGGTAATTCGGACATTCAGACACAAACCTTGCTATGTCCTTCTTCATTCCACCCCACCAATAGAATTCTTTTATGTTTCGGTACATTTTCGTTGAACCGGGATGAATGAAGTATGAAGAATTGTGGGCCTCCTTCAAAATCAAGCTCCTTATACCATCCACATTCGGAATACATAATCGACCTTGGTAGTATAGCACCTCATTCCCCCCTTGGGAAAAGACCCCTACCTTCTTTTCCTTCACCAACTTCTTTAATTCAACAAACGTCGGGTCAAGATCTTGAGTTGACTTAACATCTGCCACCAAAGAGGATTCAGACCCGTTTTGAACAACCATGCCATCATTATCGGCTCCACACAACTTCACCCCTAATCTAGCTAACCGGTGAACATCTTTCACCAACTCCCTCTTTCCTTCATCAACATGGGCCACACTCCCCATAGACACTCTACTAAGTGCATCGACAACCATGTTGGCTTTACCCGGATGATAATGCACACTCATGTCATAGTCCTTGAAGAGTTCTATCCACCTCCTTTGTCTTAGATTAAGGTCCTTTTGGGTGAACACATATTGAAGACTCTTATGATCGGTATACACATCCACATGCACCCCATAGAGGTAATGCCGCCAAATCTTTAAAGCAAAACCAACGGCCGCCAATTCAAGATCATGAGTAAGGTAGTTACGCTAATATGCCTTCAGTTGCCTAGAAACATAGGCTATGACCTTGCCATTTTTCATTAAGACACAACCCAAACCAATTTTTGAAGCATCACAATAAACCACAAAGCCTTCTAATCCTTCTGGTAGAGTCAAAATAGGAGCAGAGGTAAGTCGATCCTTCAAGGTTTGGAAACTCTTTTCACACTCATTCGTCCATATGAATTTCTATTTCTTTTGGGTTAGTTTCGTCATAGGAGACGAGATGGAAGAAAACCCTTCGACGAACCTTCTATAGTACCCAGCTAGACCCAAGAAGCTTCTAATATCTGAAGGAGACAATGGTCTAGGCCAATTCTTGACTGCCTCCATTTTCTTAGGATCAACCTTGATCCCATCACCGGACACTACGTGACCAAGAAATGCCACTTCCTTCAACAAAAATTCACACTTACTAAAGTTTGCAAACAATTGTTTATCCCTCAGCGTTTGAAGCACAACTCTTAAGTGATTTTTATGTTCTTCCTCACCACGAGAGTAAACCAAAATATCATCAATGAAGACTACAACAAAAGTATCAAGGTAGGGCTTGAACACTATTTATTAGGTCCATAAAAACCACCGGCGCAGTTGTCAACCCAAAACTCATCACCACAAACTCGAAGTGACCATACCTTATTCGAAATGCCATTTTGGGAATGTCACACTCTCTCGCCTTTAGTTGGTGATAGCTGGACCGAAGGTCAATCTTGGAGAAGTGACTTGCCCCTTGCAATTGATCAAACAAGTCATCTATTCTAGGAATTGGATACTTGTTCTTAATAGTTACCTTATTCAATTGCCGGTAGTCTATGCACATTCGAAGCGACCCATCCTTCTCCCTTACAAATAGCATAGTAGCACCCCACGGTGAAATACAGGGCCTTATGAACCCCTTTTCTAACAAGTCCTTTAATTGTTCTTTCAACTCTTTCAGTTCTGCTGGGGCCATCCGATAAGGATAAATAGAGATAGGTTGGGTTTTGGGGAGGAGATCGATACCAAAATCAACTTCCCTTTTGGGAGGGACACTGGGAAGGTCATCAAGAAAGACATTGGGGAACTCATGGACTATGGGAACCGACTCAAGAGGAGGACTTTCGGAATCGACATCCCTCACCCTCACAATGTGGTAAATACAACCCTTAGAAATCATTTTTCGAGCCTTAAGATAAGAAATGAACCTACCCTTCACCATCGAATCACGGCTTTCCCATTCAATAACGGACTCCTTGGGAAATTAGAACTTGACTCGACGAGTCCTACAATCTATGGAAGCATAAGATGCATGTAACCAATCCATCCCAAGAATGACATCGAAATCTATCATATCGAGCTCAATAAGATCACAAGGAATAACGTTATGAAAAATAGGCATGGGATAACCCCTATAGACCTTCCTAGCAATAACTGATTCACCCACAGGGGTAGACACTAAATAAGGCTCTAATAACATTTTGGGTGACACATCAAACCTATTTTCTAAGAATGGGGTAACAAATGACAAGTTTGCACCGGGATCCAACAATGCATATACATCAAAAGTAAAGACCTTTGATATACCGGTAACGACATTTGGTGCTTCCTCAACTTCTTATCTCCCATGCAATGCATAGAAACGGTTGGTGCGTTGTCCACCTCCTTGAACTGGTTGGCCATGAGCAACTTGGCCTTGAGGCCTACCACCACCACCACTTCTACAATCCCGAGCATGATGACCCGGCTTGCCGCATTTGATGTACGCATTTGAGCCCGCCAAGCACTCTCTTTTGTGGGTCTTCCCACACTCCCACATGAGGGAAAAGCTTGGGTACTAATGTTATATCTTGGGATCATTAAGTTAGGACCCTTGTCTTTGTTGAATTTGGAAGTGGGGCATTCGTAGAACCTTGCCCCAAGAATCGTTGACTGCCTTGGCCCTTGCTAATGCCACCATGACCGAACCTTTGAGGGTTGAACCCTCCACCATCCACTCTAAACTTTTTGAACCCTTTAGACCTCTCCCTCAACTTCTCTTCTTTGATTTGTTCGGCATAAGTCATTAACCGAGAGATGTCCATTTCCTTGACCAACATGGCCGCTTTGCACTCTTTGGACACCAAGCTTGAAACACCGGAAACAAACTTACTCATCCTTGCCCAGGAGTCGGAGACCATGAAGGGAGCATACTTGGACAACCTTGTAAATTTGAGGGCATATTCCCTCACACTCATGCTTCCTTGTCGGAGGTTGATGAACTCTTGGACCTTGGCCTCCCTCAACTCCAATGGAAAGAAACGGTCTAAGAAAGCACCTTTGAACTCTTCCCATTCAATCAGCCCAAATTCCTCACCCCTCTCCATAACCCATTGCTCGTGCCACACTCGAGCCACACCCTTGAGTTGATAGGCTGCTAGTTCGGCCTTTTCATTTGATGGGACACCCAAGATTGCCACAATCCGATACACCTCCTCAATGAACTCCATAGGGTCATCATCTATTTTAGAACTAACAAAATCCGGTGGATTCATCCTTTAAAACTCCCGAATCCTAGTGGCCGGATTTTGCACTTGGGGAGGGGGAACACGTTGACGCCCTTGGTTGTCCATATCTTGAGCTAACAATGTGATGACGTTTCGGAACTCGGCATGGGATACCCCTTTCTCATAATATGGGATATCCGGAACCGGAGGAGGTTGGTCCTCATCGTCAACCCTTGCCCTTCAGGGTGGTACCCTTGCCCTTCGAGGTGGTTTTCCACGAGGCATTATCTAAAGAAACACGAAACAGGTTGTTAGTTATAGGAAGGCTTAGGACACTCTGAGGCACGACCGAAGTCAAACGTAACCAAAATTTTAAAGTTAAAACGGCAAAACCACAAACTCAAAATGAAGACTCCAAAATTCGAATCAACCATCCTTCTAGACCAAAATGGACCTCTCGGAGCTAATGAAACTGTCGGAATTTTCATATGATGACCGAATCTCCGAATGTTGACTAAAGTCAACACTTTTCACTTTAAACCTCTAAAAAGGGAAAAAACTCGCATCAAGCTCACCCAACCACCTCCAAGAGCGTGCCACCCATCGCAACATCACACAAGGGCTATAAAAGAGCTACGGGTTGGGGTAAAATGATAAAAACACACAAAAACATCGAAATGAACTTGGAGGTCATTACAGATACAAATTAAGTGTGTGGGGTCTGCTTAAAAATAGCAATCCTAATTAAGTATTAGTTGTAAATGGTAATTAGATTAAATTATAGTTATATTTAATAATTAACTACTAGATGTTTGCTAACTTAGGTAATTTTTCCTATCTTATATTTGTTCCCTATTTTCGGATTTGGGCCAGTTTGGGTTTTTATCTTCTTTGTTTACGCTGATGTATCATTGGAGCTCAATCCAAAATCATTTTTATATTATCGCTCTTTTGGCCAACTTGAATAAAATAAATAGTATATCAACAAAAATTTTCAGATAAAATATTATACTCTTTTGTCATTATTTTAGGCAGTACACTTTTTTCTTAGCTTATCCTAAAAGAAATGGTATTTCTATATGATATAAATAATTGAACTTTAAATTCTTAATTTTAACGTTAATAAAATAATTTATAATCACATAAATATTTATGAATTGTTTCACTCTACATATTTTAGAAGTCTTTCTTTCTTATACAACCACATAAATTAGAACCAACAACCAACATAATAATAACAAAAATAAAATAATAATATTAAAAATAAAAATAATAAAAAATAAAAATAATAATGGGGGTAGTCAGATTATATATCTTGAGTATAGCTTTATTAATTTGCAGCTAGGTCAGGAAGAAAAATAAGGAAGGGACCAGGGATAAAATTAAAGATGTTTCCCTTCCCCTTCTCTCTTTTTCTCTCGCTCTCAATAGAACCGTTAATGCAACATCTGAAAAGATGCCTTTGGTGGTCCAAATAAGCTTCAGTTGAGGACAATAATGATGGATCACACCCAAGCTTTTAAGGAGTTAAAGAGCTGTTCTTATATTGACAGTTAAGGAGATTTCCATATTGTTTTGATAGGAACATGTAGCCCCTCCCTCAGACACTCTCCACCAAACTCTTCTAAATAATTAAATATTCATCAGGCATCTGTCTTTTTCAAACTAAGTAGAAAATAAAGAAGATAGTGGAATATGTACTCTTCATTCACTTGCATACTGCACAGGTTTTCTTGCATCCACATTCTTGTCTTGTGTTTTAATTTCTAAAAATATCTATGACCAAACAATAAATTTGGTGTGCTGCTACTTTTTATATGTAAAAAAGTCACATGCGATGAAAGCCAAAAAAGCCAAAGACCAGGAATGTCCCAAAACCTTAACATACTTGTTTTCATCAATGCAAACATATTTTGCTAGGCAATAAAGTTTGGGAGTACATTTTGATAATTTTCTTTAAATAAGTTTTTGGTCATTAAATTTGATCTACTTTGAACCCAGTTTTTGAATTTTTTAGATTTTCACTCACAAAATCTAATAGGCATTTGGATATGTTATTTCCTCTCGTAATTTAAAATTATTAGATAAAATTACCGTTTGGATTTCATTTCATTAATTCAAATCATGATATGAAATTTTAAAAAATATCCAAAAAGCTTGATTTGGAAATTTCATATCATTATTTCACATTTTTCAAATACAAAAATTGACCCACAAGTTTATATGTTGTAAATGAAATATTATTTTATATCTACTAATCATTTATTTCATATATAAATAAAATTTATAGTCAATATTATTACTCTAATTACTAATTTTTTAAACCATTTTTACTGGAAATGACCATTACTACTGTCTACCAACCAAACCAAATTTATAGTTGATATTGTTACTCTTATCAACCATTAAATAATTTATATCAAGAAAATGCATGATCAACCTGAGGATATTGTCTGAACTATATGTGAGAGGATTATATTAAAGAGTAGTACACTACAATTCATGTTCAATTATATTTTTTTATTGAATTAAAATTTGATCAATAAATAGCCTATTTTACTTTTTCAGAATATATTGAAGCAATCTTGAAAGTTTTCACAATTTATGAAGTTTTTATGTTTTATGAGAAAAAATTATAACTTAAAAATTCAAATTTCATATTTAAACAAAACTTCAACTTCATTTCATATAGTCAAACGAGCCCTAAGAAAAAAAATACATATTCAAATACAATTTCAAATTTTAAGTTCCAGCTTCAAAATCTATGAACGGAGAATTAAATCTTTCTGGACCACATCCTAGCTTCGTTGCAGACAAGAATTACAGAGAAAACAGTTACGAAAGCTCCTACTTGCTTCAGTTCGAAGCTATGTTTGATTTAACGGCATTGCTTTACCATGTTCATTCCACAAAGCCTCTCTTTTGTGTAAATCTAGGACTTTAATTAATTTACTTTTAATTTCACACCTATATCATGAAAGACTTTTACCATAGTAATACTCTTCCCGATTCAATTTACTTGTTAAGTTTTCTTTTTCACTCTCCATAATAAAATATTAATTATAAGGATAATTTGTACGTAATTGTATTTTTTTTATCTCAGTTTAATATTATTCTTTTTTTTTCATAATGTTAATCTCTCCATACAATTTTTTAAGTAAAAATAAAAATATAAACTAATAATTAATTATATCTTAATTCTCTAAATGAAAACTATTTTAGATTGACTATTTTTAAGAACACGATAACTAAAATGGACGGGGGATGTAGGTAGATTATAAGTTTGCACCGAGTAACAATTTGCTTTAAATAAATGGATATGAAATACATCCTTAACTAGTTTTACCATGAAAATATTTTGTTTCGACTTGGCATCTATTTTTTTTTCTTGCTAATTACCAAGTATACGTTCTATTTTAGTCAGTCCTCCATCTCAAATTTATCGTGTTTTTTCTTCACGTTTCTTAAAATAAATTGATTAAAATGATTTTTACAATGTTACTTTATCTAGGTTTTAAAATATAATTTCTTTTAATTAAATATTTATTAATTTAATTTTAGTGTCGTCTCCACAACATATTAACATGGCTCCATTATTATTAACATGGATTGTGGTAGAGTGGTAAGTACTCCTTTATCATTAATTAAAGGTCTCAGGTTCGAGTCTCCCTGGCTACAGATTTGCCTTTGTTAGAGAGTGATTTACCCCCCCCCCGAATCTGAGTCTTCCCGGCGCAAATTCGAATTTAGTTGGGCTCTAATATAAGTACCGAAAAAATGTAAAACATGTTGTACCCCCACCCAACCTCAACGAAAAATTTAAGTCTCTCTCTCAGATGTACGTGCTTTAAATTTAATATGTTTGAATTTGAATGAATAAAATTTTGTCTCTAGATCTGAACAATGAATAATTCAAATTGATTAATGTATAGCATCTTAATGTATATATAATTCATCATTATATAAGCATAATAAATATATCATTCAAATAAAATTATATTTGGGTGTTAATATTAATAATAAACTTAAAAAATTAATTCCTACAAAAAAAATTGTTATGTGATAAAAATTTAATATTTTAAATAAATAGTTTCATTTTGATAAAACATTTAAACTATTAAACTGTAATTAAAAACTTGTATTATTAAATAATTACCGTAAGAAAATATAGGGATAATTATTGTTATACCCAAAAAAGAACTATTTATCATTGGATACCCCATTACTTTCATATCCCTTATTTTTAACTATTTCGCAGTTGATACCATGAGAATATATAATTTCAACCTATTAAGAATTGGGTTTATGAAAAATCTTGTCAAATTTATTTTACAAAGAATTTTTTTTATTTGATATATATGTTATACATAATCATAATAAGAATTTTTTTTATTAGATATTCAAATTTATAAAAGAACAAATAAAACAATTAAATCTTAGTAAGAATTGGGCAGGTAGGGTTATGATCCACATTTTATCCCATTTCAGCCCAACTTATTTCATCACAAGTAATTTTTGAACGGATCAATAATCTATTCATTTATTAATTTAACCCTCTCAAATTCAGCCCAACCACCCATTTAACACCTCTACAAATTAATGATACGTAAGTAAATAATGCAAATGAAGGAAAAATTACTTAATTGAGTGCTTTTTAAAAATTAATTACTGATTTTAGCGATATTTTTTATTTATTACAATTTATAGCAATACATAGCAATATTATGATAAATCTACACTTGTATTAAAAGTGAATTATGCATACAATATAAATGTATTATAAGTGTTTTAAAATATATATTATGTTTGTATAGTAAGAAACTGACATAATGTATTATAAGTCTATTAAAGTATTTTATGAATGTATTATCTATCTATAAAACTTGTATTTTATATGTTTTATAAATAGTTCTCTGCAAGATGTATTAAAGCTGTATTATAAATGTATTATAAGTGTTCAGTGAAAAAAAAAATTATTGCTATAGATAGTAAATATTTTCTTAATATTGTATATTTATGTAAATTTCCCGCAAATGAATGAGGACACCTATGGGCTGGATAGTACATACAGTGGCATTCAAAATCAAATAATAAGAAATATAAAAGAGGGATGGATCAAAAAGAACTCGTCCACCAATTCCTCATCCTCTACACATGGGGAAAACATGTTGCCGGAGAAGCAAAGGCGATGGAAGAAGAAAGAAGAGGTCCACAAATGAAAGAGTTTATCATAGGCAATGTCTCATTCAGGCCATCTATTTTGTAAGAGATATGAGGAACCACAAGAAAGTGACATGGAGAGAGAGAGAAAGAGAAAAGGGGACCACGAGGTTAAGGAAGGCAAGGAAAGACAACAACTAAAACACCCTCTTACTAGTTAAACAGAATAAGAGCGCCTCGAGATTGTGACATGACTTCTTGTGGTGGTTCTGACTTGTGAACTATGACATCTCACATACTCATACAACTTGGATGTAAGAAAGAGAAGTATAATAAGAAAAGATAATTTCTGTCTATCTAGTGTATGAAAAACATTTTATACATCTTCCTTTCCTTTTTTCTAGATTTTGTAGACGACTTTCCAATGGTTTTCCCATTTTATGTTATTTTTCTTAATGGTTGAAGCATTTACAGAACTTAAACTTTAATTAGCACGCACCTAGGGTTGATTGGTTGGAGACAAGTTATCCCAAGATTAATTATTTCGGAAGAAGCTATTCCTCTATGTGTATGTGATAAATTATCAGATCACTATAGTATAAATAATGAGATAAATAATTTAAAAACTACCTAATACCTTCAACCAAACATAGGATAAAATAATTATATCTTTTAATTCCGAAATCATTATACCTTATACCTCACACCAAACGACTAATGAGTTTCTTGTATTTCCGGCCTAGTTACCATGGATTATAATGGGAAACAAAACATTCTTCTTTCAAGTTTCGGACTTTGATATCGTTGAAGATCAAAATTAAATAAATTAAATTTTTTTCTTTTGTAATTACACTCCAGATCATTTCTCCTGTTTCCCAATATTTTCTAAGTTTAGAGCTTTTCTATAGCAACCTCAAGTCATTTATGATTTTCTTGGATTGACAGTTCAGTTAACTGGTCGTTTGGTTGGTTTATATATGCAAGTTTCTGTGTTTTGGAGCTTTTTAAGTTTGAACGGTTTACTTCGATCAAAGCTTTAGATAAACGACCTCAATGCATTTATGATTGTTCCGTTAGCTTTGGAATGTCGAGTTTGGTGTAGAAGGACCTTTGGGTCGGGTCTCGAGGCTTCCAAACTCATTTCGAGTAGCCTTGTGGCTTATGGGTAAAACGAAGCCTGGGTCTGGGACCATTTTTCATCAAGATGACCTTTGTTTGAAGTTTCAATGGTTTTATTGAGTCTGGGATATTAAATTTGGCGGGATACATAGTTTGTTTGTACGAACGGGTTTTCAAACCAATTTCTAGCACCTCAGCGGAGTTCGTTTGGACTTAGCAAGATTTGGCTGGTGCCACCAGTTGGTGTAGCTGCCTCAATGGCCACGGACTGTTGTAGCAGCCTAGAACACTTTACCACTTAGTGCTTAAGCAACCAACACACGTCTTTGGTAGAGCCTGCTAGTGTAACATCCCCTAAAAACGTTGTATACGATGTTTCAATTTTCGCCTAAACATGATACAGCCTCTGTATTTTGTGCATAACTTTTCATAGGAATATCCAAATGGAGTGGTTCAAATTTCTGAGTAACAACAATATCATTACCTACAACGTTTATGAAGACCATATTTTAAGATTCGGAGGTTAAGTAGGTCAAATAAATTAAGTTTGGTAAGGTAGGATGTTGTGACGGAAATGTGTGTTTATAGAAGAAACATCATATCTCACTGTAGGTTTATCCAAATTGGTTGATTCTTGAATGATATGAAACTAGACTTCCATATCTACAATTCTTATGAAGACACCAAATCCTAATAATGAATTTATCTTATTCAAAACGCAGCTCCCAAAAAGAGTATTCTGTCAAAGATAACTCATTTCACCTACCATAGAAAGATCTAGATACATTTGACATCACTCATGACATAAATTATCCTCCATTTAACATCATCCATGACATCAATATATTCTACTAAATTTTCAGATTTTACTTTATAATTATTTTATTTATTGTTAGGTCCTCTTTCCCACCTATAAATACCCACCTTCTTTCCTCATTTTATTCATCAAGCTTTCTCAAGCAAATCTTCTCTCTATACACTTCTTTACACATTCTCAAATATAGTTTTAGTTCTTAGTAGTGAAGAAATACTATTCCGGTGATTCATATACTCCGGGTAGTACACAAAACGTTCCGACGAGGAGAGAAGCTAGGACTCAAGAGTGTTCATTAAGTCTTTCGCTACCAACTAAATCTTCGGTCTCCAGGTATGTAAGGCTTCAATGAGAGTATTTCTTCCACTCTCATGTCTAAATTATTTTGATTATATGATAAATTATATTTATTTTCTTTAAGTTTTACTCTAAGTTATGTGGGGGTTAATCCATGGGTTCTTCCACCCATGTATTACAAAAATCTTTCAACTAAATCTCTTGATTTCAAGTAATATTTTCTTATGTTAATTCTTATTTTTACTTAATAGTATGAATCATGGTTAAATTAATGATTACTGCTCTATTTTGATGCAACATAATTTCATATGTATGAATTGATGGTTTACAAGTAATTCCTCTATTTATCTATTTAAAGGTTCTTGAAATTCATGGTGGGTTATTTAAAGCATGATTTTTAATTAATGGATTTTAAAGTATTTATGTATATTTATTTACATACATATTTGCAAGTTGAAGTGATTTGAACCCACCTAGTTTTACTATATTTTTAATAAAGTTTGACTTGAAAGCTTTGACTCCAAATAAATGTTTATGAAAGCAATATCTATGATAAAAAAGGGAGTCTTATGAAATGAAAGAATGATGAAATGATATGAATCATGGATTCTTTATGCAATAAGGACAATTCTTGCATATTTGAATTATCAAATGTTTTAATGAGCTATTCTACTGAATATGATGTTTGAATTTTCAAGTTATATGCTATGAATATTTTGAAGTATTAAACTATTCCGTGGAATTGACTTAGAACCGAATGAGACATTGAGGTGGAATTTGGTAAGGGAATCCTAGTAGCAACCCTTTGTCTCATTAACTATGTGCCAACATAGGAGCCCTTGTAGGTTTAGGCTAATGGATCCATAAATAGCCCTTAAAGTTAAAGTTAAAGAAATGAATGAAGTTGACGGAGTTCTACCTGGCAAGTAGTCTCCCCGGCCAACGTAGGGAGTTATGTTAGATTCCATGTAATAGCTCGCATGGTCTTAAATGTCGGTTATGGTTATTTTCCCACAAAATGAATGTTTTAAAGGATATCCATATGATTTATTATGCATGTATTACATTATGTTCCATATTACATAAATGTTATAATATTTCCTCAATGTTCATGCATCCTTACATACTTAGTACATTCAAAGTACTAACGCATACTCTTTTGCCTACATGATATCACCATATAGGGATCGGTGCTCCTCCCCGTTCTCCTCCACGTGGCTAGTTGATATTCCATTAAAGACTACTTTTGGTGAGTTCCCATGTTCCGGGAACAATACTCCTTTATCTTTCTAGCTTATGATATGTTAAGATATTTTATTATGACATTTTTTCTATTATGATTGAGGGTGAGCTAGGAACTTATCTTAGCCCCATTAAATCTAATAGTTAGAGGTATTAATGGACATATGTAAGTTGAAGATTTATTATTATGATTTTCACTTGTCTATTTATCATCATTACCTATGAAAGGCTAAAAGAATGCTAAGAGGCTTGTTTGAGGTACTTTCGGGTTCCTCATTCGCCATGTCACGTCTAGGACCTAGGCTTGGGTCGTGACAGCTAGCCAAGGCCTAGCCATTTTAATGGTCAAGTCACCACTTTAGTGGTGGCCACTTTAGAGGTGGCCGCTTAAGCAGTGAAGTGACAGCTTTTGCGGTAATTGCTGGCAGATTATATTACCAGTTTCAAGTTCATTCCCTCAATGTTCTAATTCAATTTCTAGGCCATTTGAGCTCATTATTGGTGGAATTGTCTTTCTTTGATGGGGCATCGCATTAGGGTCGATGGTTGAGCATTGTGGGTTTGATTATGCAGTATATTCTTATCCTGAACCTTCATTTCTTCTCTTTAATGGTGTTTCTTAATTCTCATGCTTGTGGGGCTCTTTTTGTTAAGTTTTCGAGCTCAAATTGTGCCAATTTTTTAGCACAAGTTCCTTGAGCTATTTTAGAATTATTGATGGAGTCAATTTTGGAATTCCATTAACAGGTCTCACGGGACTATCTTTGATCCGATCTTAGGCCCGGGTTATATTATAGCATATGAGTATCATTCTCCGTATAGTAATATATAATTTACGATTTTGATAGTATCATAGAATTCAGAGGATGTGATGAAGAGATGACCAGTTCATGGACTGTTGTAAAAGCTCAAAAAATAGAAAGTCAGAAAATGAGGATCAAAATATGAAATTACTAAAACATGCAATTTTTGGCACCAGGTGGTGACCATGGAAGGCCATCACTGGCCGTGGTACACACCACACCCCGTGGTGTGCCACCATGGTGGAGTCCCTAAGGTTCGATCCTGTGGGGAAGGGACCAAGACTAGGGACTACGGACTGTGGTGAGAACCATGGGTCGTGATGCCCTCCATGGTGACCCCTCCCCAAAGGCCTCAAAAAATATTTACAAGGCAAGGACCATGCCTCACCACCACGTTCGTGTATCCCTTCATGGAATGTGGTATGTCCAATGGTGATAACTTCTGCAGACTACCCTATAGATCCTGCACCACAACCATGGTCCACGAATTGTGATTCACTCCACGGATTGTGAAGGTTTTCGTGGAGGAAGTTTTGAAGATCTTCTCTGCAACTCTCAAGGTTCAAGTTTAAGTCAATCTTCACGGACACTACCATGGGCCATGATGAGCATCACGGACCGTGATGGGTCCTCCGTGGTGAGTTACAGTTCTAGTTAAATGAAGGAAAATTCAGTTATTTCTCTATTTTTTCATTAATGTATGTGGACATTTTTGGAACTAGATTCATTACGAGATTATCCTGTATATGTTTAAACCTATTCTTTTCCCTCATTAATTCCCAAACAACTTTAAGACTTCTCTCTCAAGGTTTATTCAAGAGTTCATCTTTTTCATCAAGTTTGGCTAGGATTTCTTCAAAAACAAGTCTCTTTTCTCAATTCCAAGTTCAATTTCAATTAAGATATGTAGGGATTGATCCATGAGGACCTTTCACCCATGGAATCCGAAGGTTTTCATTCAAAATCTCATAAATTTCAATTGGGTTTGTAACCCTAATTTGATAAATTGGATTGGGCTTTTTTAATTATGTTTTAAATCATTATAAGTGATCAGTACAAGTATGTTTCTACATGAATTTCATGATTTCAAGATAAATTATGAATGCCCATGCATGAAGTTATTTTCAAGGATGATGCTATGAAGTATTAGTATGAAGTTCGATGATTTCAAAGTAATCTTATAGTTTTTATTCAAATTGATTATGTATAGGAGTTTTACTATAAATTCAAGCATGAATTATGATCATGGATTACAATTATGTTAAAGTAACGAATTTCACGCAAATTTTGAACAAAGGTGACTTAGGGCCCTATGTGGTGACCTAAGAACCTAATGACATGAATTATACAAGTATGAGATTGTAATGTTGAAAGGTCAATACTCATATTGCAAGTATGATATGAAAATAATGAGCTACTCTATGAATCATAAAGCTTATGGACAAGTTATGATATATGCTAAGTATGATTTTTATGTTATATACTCTATTGGATTTGATTTAGTAGTGAGCGGAATTTGAGGTGGGGACCCTACCAAAAGCCTTAGTAGTAGCCTTAAGTCCCTTAAACTATGTATCACCATAGGTTTCCTTTATTGCTTTGCTAGTGAATCCACATATAATGTATGTACATGACCCGCCTAGTGGGGTAGAGTCTATCTTAGCAAGTAGAATTCCCTTTATTCCATTGTATGGGGAGACATCGGGATTCCATGTTATAGCTCGCATGGTCTTATTATCGGTTATGATTCTATCCCACATATGTATGGTCTCTTATGTCCTTTCGTGATTTCAACTATGTCCTTTAAATGCTTTGATCATCATGGTTATCTGATGATGTTTATCATTCTCTTTCATTATATATGTTAATTGATCATTGTATCTTATGACTTATGTTGCATGTCATGCCCTCATACTTAGTACATTGAAAATTACGAACACATATTATTGCCTACATTATCTCATAATATAGGGGTCGAAGACCACATTCCTTCCACACGTGGCTAGTTGAGTTACCATCCGATAGAGTTTTGGTAAGTCTTCATCTATCGAGGGTGAGTTATGAGTCATTTTATTGTTAATAAATTCTTTACATTTTGTTGAGGGTGAGATAGGGACATGTCTTAGACCCCACCCTACGTATTTAGTGGAGTTTATTCTTGGATTTATGTCATAGAGTCTATGTAGTCAAATTTCCTCTTTCTTTTATGATCATGTCTAGACTCTTCTTATGTTATTTCCACACTTATTTTACCTTATGCATGCTTAATGATATGTCAAGAGGTTTGGTTGGATCCCTTTGGGGTATTGATCATTGTGTTACTACTAAGCCTTAGGTCGGATCGTGACAAACTTAGTATCAGAGCACACAGTTTAAGATGTCCTAGGGAGTCAAACATGCCACATCAAGTAGAGTCTTATTCATGGTTGTAAAACGCTCCACACCTACTAATAAGAGGCTTAAGATGTTTTAGAAAATTCTCACTTCTTTTATGACCTATATCGTGCGATAGAGCATGTTCTAAGCCTTCTTTTCCCTAACGATTGTCTTTTGAGATTTTCAAAAAATGCCTCCAAGAAGAGCACCTATGCAAAGAGAATTCGATGCTAATAAGGACCAAGTTCTTCTGGTCCCTGAAGACAATGCTCCCCTTCTCAACCAATTGATAAATGTGGAGTTCTGGACCGATATTACTATGCTATCCCAAGTTGTGGTTTTTTCAAGGGGTTGTGACCCCTCCTAATGTTCCCACTCTGACTTCTAGGGTGAGGGACTTTGCAAGCATTACCCTCTAGAGTTCCATAGTTTGAAAGTTTATGAGGATCCTCAAGAGTTTATCGATGAGGTATACAAAATAGTGAGTATTATAGGGTTAACTTCAAAAGAGAAAGCAGAGTTGGCGGCTTACCTTCAAACTTGCTTTCTTTGATTGATTTTTCCCTCTTGATCTAAGGGAAGCCAATGTGTTAGAGTTCATCAATCATCGACAAGGCAACATGGGTATGAGGTACTATGCCCTCAAGTTCACTAAGATCTCTAAATATGATCCTTCATTGGTTGCCAATCCATGTACCCAAATAAGTCAATTCATTTCGGGGGTATCCGACTTGATTTCTAAGGAATACCGTATCACTATGCTTATTAAGGAGATAGACATATTGCATCTCATGACTTTTACTAAAAAAATTAATGGAGAGAAACTCAAAGAAATGAGAATGAGAGATTCTAAGAAAAACCAGTAAGAAGGTGGGTTCTCAAATTCTAGGTCCGGTGGTGGTAGTTGCTATTCTCAACAAGGATGAGGTTCTAGAAAGAAGTTTGATTAGGATAGGGTTCTATACCCTAAGGTTCAAGAAGGAGGTGTGTTTACTAGTAACCATTCATTTCCCAAGTGTGCCAAATATGGGAAGAATCATGGAGTGAGATGTTTGATGGGAACGGGTGCTTTCTATGGATGTGGAAAAATGGGCAATAGGCAATTTGAGTGCCTTCTTGTTTCCAACAAGGGTAGAGAAGGTCGTCCTCAAGGCCAAGTTTCTCAAGGAGGCCAAGTTCCACAAGGTGCTCAATTTCAACCAAGAGGTGGTCAATGCAACAACTGGCTATATGCTCTTCATGGTAGGCAAGAGGTGGAAGAGACTCCCAATGTTATTGGCATGTTAAGGGTCTTTCACTATGATGTTTTTTCCTTACTTGATCTGAGTGCAAATCTGTCTTTTGTTACTCCTTTTGTGGCTATGAGGTTTGATGTGTGCCCCAAAGTGTTTCTAGAACCTTTTTTCGTTTATACTCCTATAGGTGAGTCGGTTATGGCTAGTAGAGTCTATAGAAATTAGCCAGTTTTAGTTTTCCATAAAGTCACTTCTATTGATCTAGTAGAGCTTGATATGAATGATTTTGATATTATTCTCGGTATGGACTAGCTCCATGCATGTTATGACTCTATATGTTGGAGAACCCAATTGGTTAAGTTTTAGTTTCCAAATAAGACGGTCCTAGAATGGAAAGGTAGTAACTTTGTGTTTAAGAGTCAATTCATCTCATGCCTTAAAGCTTAGAAAATGATTTCAAAAGGTTGCATCAACCATCTAGTTCGGGTAAGAGATACTAACTCCGAGACTCCTACTCTTGAGTCAGTTTTAGTTGTAAATGAATTTTCTAAAGTTTTCCTCAAAGACCTCTTGAGTATTCCTCCCAAAAGGGAAATAGACTTCGATATTAATCTCCTACCCGATATGCAACCTATCTCTATTACTCCTCACTGAATGGCTCCAACAAAACTAAAAGAGTTAAATCTGTTAAAGGATTTGCTAGATAAGGGCTTCATTAGACCTTGTATGTCTCCATGGGGTGCATCGGTTCTCTTCTAAAAAAAAGGATGGTTCTCCTCGAATGTGTATAAATTATCGATAGTTGAACAAGGTCACAATTACGAATAAGTATCTCATTCCATGAATTGATGAGTTGTTCGATCAGCTTCAAAGGGCAAGCTAACTTTCAGAGATTGACCTCCGATCAGATTATCATCAACTCTGAGTGAGGGAATGTCACATTCCGAAAATGGCTTTAAGAACTTGGTATGGTCTCTTTGAAGTTTTGGTTATGTCTTTTGGAATAACGAATGCCCTTGCAACTTTCATAGATTTGATGAACAGGGTGTTTAAGCAATACTTGAATATGTTCGTGATCGTATTTATTTATGATATTTTGATTTATTCTCGAAGTAAGAATGAGAATGCCAATCATTTGAGGATTTGTTGCAAATTCTCAAGGACCTTCATTTGTATGCAAATTTTAGCAAATGTGATTTTTGTCTAAGGTCGATTGCTTTCCTTGGTCACATTGTTTCCAGAGAAGGAATTATGGTTGATCCAAAGAAGACCAAGGCAGTTAAGAATTGGGCTAGACCATTGAGTCCTTCTGACATTCAGAGTTTCTTGGGTTTAGACGGTTATTATAAACGATTTGTGGAAGGTTTCTCTTTCATTGCATCTACCTTGAATTCTTTGACTAAAAAGAAGGTAAAATTCAAATGGTCCGAGGAATGTGAGAAAAGCTTCCAAGAGTTGAAAGATAGGCTTACCTCTGCTCTAGTGTTGACTTTATCAAAAGGTTCCGAGGGTTTTGTTGTGTATTTTGATGCTTCATGATATGGTCTTGGTTGTGTGCTAATGTAAAATGGCAAGCTGATAGCTTATGCTTCAAGGCTACTCAAAGTACATGAGAAGAATTATCCAACTCATGACTTGGAGTTGGCGTCAATGGTACTTTCTTTGAAATTATGGAGACACTATCTTTTATGGTGTCGATGTGTATGTTTTTATCAACCAAAAGAGTTTGCAATATGTGTTCGCTCAAAAGGACTTAAATATTTGATAAAAGAGAAGGCTTGAACTATTGAAGGATTATTGTAATGACCTGAACTAGGGCCTAGTCCTAATACGACGATCGGGATGCAAGGGACCCAAACCATAAGCCATGTTAGCATACATAACATACATAAGGTAAAGAATAATATAAAGATGAGAGAAAGTAATCATTAAGTGGGGAATGGGACTAAGGGAAATCAACTCTATAACAACCCAATCCAAACTACACCAACGAATATCGTCTAAACATGTCTCTAGTCTAATCTTTGATGGGGGATTAGAAAAAGCTCTTAGCTCACCCTAACAATAGAAGAAAGTGAAAACAATAGTAACATGAATAAAAGTCTTGTCCTGGTAGATTGAGGACTCACCAACTTCTTTGAAATCTAAAAAAACTCTAGCCACGAGCGGGGTAGTCGTGAGTGTTGTCTGTCCCTACATTATGAGATAATGTAGGTAAAATATGTGTTAGTACTTTGAATTTACTAAGTATTTGAGATATGCATGAATAATAAAATAAGGCATAAATAATATGAACATAGCATGCATGACCAACGTAATGAAAAACATGAATAAGGCTTGAAAAGCATTTGAAATCATATTAAAAACATGTGGTCAATGCATCATAAACATCATAGTAAAACTTACTTCATGTCATATAACTTGTGAGATAGGACCTTTAACCTTATGAGAGATCAAGGACATGTGAAAGATATTAGTATTCATAGTAAGAAATACCTTAAATATTGAAAGAAGGATCTTGTAACTTATTGAGAGCGACTGTTAACCAACATAAACCATGTGAGCTATAACATGGAGTCCCAATGTTTACCCATATATCAGAGAAAATGGGGAGATTACTTGCCAAGGTAGACTCCTATATCCCTAAGTGGATCCACTAAGCTACACTAAGGATTGAGCCTCAACTACGGGTGACCCTCAAAGGAATCAAGCCTCTTCTACGGGTGATCCTCTAAGGAATAAAGCCTCTTGTATGGGTGCTCCTCTAAGGAATCAAGCCTCTTCTATGGGTGATCCTTTATTCTATGGTGGAACATAGTTATAGGACAATGTGATCTTTCTATGAGTCTCTTGCCTTTGCTACGGGAGAGAATGCCTATCTCAAGGTCTACTCGGTGGTAGGTAAACTCTCAACGGAATTTCATAAAAATGATCATAACATAATATGGAAGGATAGTAACTACCTATTAAACCATCTTTGAAACATATTAGGAATAGCTTATCTACTTAGTAATTCATAAGAATCTATAACTTCGGTGAGCATTGTCCTTATCACCATATTTAACATCTTTTGATCTTAACTCTAATCATCATCATAGCTTTAACTTTAGAATCCTAAATCTCAACTTTAGGTCATATAAAACTTTCATTGGAAATTATTTAACTCATGATCAACTCATAAACTCATCCTTAACTTTGATCATCATTATAACTTTCTTCATAAAATCATAATCTCAACTTTAAACCATGAAAACTTTACTTGAGATTCATTGAACTCATAATCTATTAATGAAAATCATCTTTAACTTTATAATCTTAACTCGAAAATAGCTTCATGCATGAGAATTCATAATTTAATAGAAAATCATGCAATTTATATGAAAATATGCATATAATGATCATTGATAATATCTAAAAATGAAATTAAATCAGCCCAATACAATTTATCAAAACTAGAGTTCATAATTAATTGTAAATTGAATGAAAACTTGAGAAAACCATGTAACTTCATGGGTGAAAAGGGCCCATGAATCAATCCTCACATACACTGCTTGAATTTACTAAGAATTGAAGAAGAACCTTCAAGAAATTTGGAAACCCTAGCTTGAATTTGGAGAGAAACCTTAAGTGACTTTGAGTTCCTTGCCTTAGAAATTTTTAGGAGAATGAATTGAATAGAAGGGAAATTTGAAGAATTGAATATTTATAGACTTTAAACTTGGACATAAAAGTGTCTAGGTTCATTGAATCTAACTTGGGAAAAGACACAATTACCCTTCATTAAAATCTGAAAGTTGGCCCTACGGATCACTCCTTACAGGTCGTCAAAATGTCTACGGATTGTAGACCCAATTTATCCAGTCAAACATTGGAAAAAGCTGAAAACATTAGCCTTTGATATTTGTTGACGACCAATGTTTATGACCCGCAAACATTTCTATGATTCGTAACTTGTTCCTATGGGTCGTAACTCTAGGTTGTAATATTTTCTATGGGTCGTAATTTGACAGTCTTTTGTAAAATTGTCACAACATTTTACTCTGAACTCCAAATGAGGAAAACCCGGGAGAGTTGGTAAGAGGACTCAAAGAATTTTAATTTGATAGGTAATGGCCACCTAATTCTTTATATTCTATGAGAGATGGTTGTTTTAATTTGACCTAAGTAAAATCTTTTACCAAAACTCAATCGGTAAGGAAGCTTTCAACTCGACTTTGTGCTTGATGATTCGTGTGACCTTAAAACATCTCCAAATATATTCCCACACTTAATAGTTGGACTAAAAAACCATGCAATATTAAGAATCACCCTTTACAATAGTACGAATGACTTTTACGATTAATCGATTATTCTACGGGTCGTCAATATGAGTCATCAAAGTAGTGCTACAAAATCATAGGCTATAGGAATGAAACTTGGTCCCTATGACGTATACTTACGATTTTTTGACTCTCTTACAAGTCTTACAAATGACTCTTCAATTTCCTCTTCACTTAGTCAAAATTTAGAACTCAAGACCCAATCCTACGAGTCTATTCTATGACTCGTAACTCATTCTATGACTTATCCTATCGAGTCATTTCAAAAGTTTTGAGGCTTGTCAATTTCACAAAATCAAAGATCAACTCTATGACTCACTCTATGAGTCTTCACCATTTCTATGAGTCATCAACTTGAATCATAAACTCAGTTCCAAACTTAGTTGATTTTCCAACCCCAATATCATTCCTACGAGCTGCTTTTACTACCCGTAGGAGTCCCAACGACTCATAGGTCAAGTCGTAAACTCTGGAACATTTTTTTTCTTGAAATTTTCTTTCATTTCAACTTTTCAACTTTTGGGGCTTTACAATATCCCCCCTTGGGAATATTCATCCTCGAATGAGATTCGACTAGCATAGAATGGACACGGAAAAAGGACTAGTAACCCAACATGAATGCAATAAAACATCAACATGTATAGAACATAGGATTTTCAAATATGACACAAAACATGAGTTTTAAAATCAACTTCATCAACATGCATGCATATGAAAAGATATGAGATTAACTAAAACTCGGGAATTTGTAAGAATAGATCTGACAAGATAACACTTCAACTAGCATGGTAACTCAAGCACTAGGGTTATCAATTCAATCATGTCTTAATGAATACAAAACCAATCCATACTCACCATTATCAAGACCAAAGTAAACTCGTAACATACCGAATGAAACAGCCCGAGCCATTTCCCTTCCTATTTTAGTAGCCACCAGACAATCCCTCATAAGTTAAGTTTTAGTCAACACTCATATTACCCAAAGGTACATGGCATTAGGACCACCAACACATTTCCTCAAAATTGATACATGGAATACCTAATGAACCTGTAACACCCCATAAAAATATTGTATATGGTGTTTCAATTTTCGACGAAAATAATACTGCTTCTGTAATTTGGGCATAACTTTTCATAGGATGGTCTATATTATGTGATTCAAATTATTTAATAACTCCAATATCATTACCTACAACTCTTGTGAAGACCTTAGCTTAAGATTCAGAGGCTAAGTAGGTCAAATAAATTAATATTTGCAAGACCTGGTGCTGTCATAAAATTGAGTGTTTGTAGAAGGAAAATCATATATCAATGTAGGTTGATTACATTCAATTGATTCTTAAGTTAAATAAAAGGATACTTCTAGAGCTACAGTTCATATGAAGGCACCAAATACTAATTAGAAAGTTATCTTGTTCAAATGTAGCTTAGAAAAAAGGTATTTCATAAAAAAATAAGATTCATCTCACCAATCATGGAAGATCTAGATTCATTTGATGACATCAATAGTCCTCCATTTGACATCACCCATGACATCACAATCCTCCATTAAATTTTTATTTTTTTTTAATTATTTTAATTATTGTTAGTTCTCTCCTTCGCACCTATAAATACTCACCTTATTTCATCATTTTGTTCATCAAGCTTTCTCAAGTAACTCTTCTCTCTATACACTTCTTTATTTATTCTCAAAATATATTTTTAGTTATTAGTAGTGTAGAAATACTATTTTGTTAATTCATATACTTCGGGTAGTACACAAAATGCTTAGGCAAGAAGAAAAGGCTAGGATTCAAGAGAGTTCATTAAGTCTTTCGATTCTGAGTAAAGCTTCAGATTTCAGGTATGTAACGCTTCAATGAGCGTATTCCTTCCACTTTCATGCCTAAAGTATTTTGATTATATGATAAATTATGTTTATTTACCCAATTCTCTTCAAGCTTACTCTAAGGTATGTGGGTGTTTATCCATGGGTTATTCCACCCACGTAATCTAAAACTCTTTTAACTAAATCTTTTGATTTCAAGTAATATTTTGATATGGGTAATTCTTATTTCTATTTAATAGCATGAATTATGGTTAAACTAATGATTAGTGTTCTATTTAAACCTAAAATAATTTCATATGTATGAATTGATAATTTTCAAGTATTTTATCTATTTATCTCTTTAAAGGTTCTTGAATTTCATGGTGGGTTGTTTAAAGCATGATTTTTTATTGATGAATTTCGAAGTATTTATAAATAATTTCATTTACATACATGTTTAAAATTTAAAGTTATTCGAACCTACCAAGTTTTAATATGTTGTCAATGAAGTTTGACTAGAAATCTTTGACTCCAAATGAATGTTTGTAAAAGCAATGTCTATCATCAAAAGGGAGTCGTATGAAATAAAAGAATACTGAAATGCTATGAATGATGGATTCTTTATGTAATACGGACAATTCTTTCATATTTGAATCACCAAATATTTTAATGAGCTATTCCACCAAATATGATATTTTGAATTCTTAAGCTATATGCTATGAATATTTTGAAGTATTAAACTATTTTGTAGGATTGAATTAGCATCGAATAGGGCATTGAGGTGGGATTCAGTAAGGGAATCATAGTAGCAACCCCTTGTCTCATTAACTATGTGTCAATATAGGAGCCCTTGTAGTCTTAGGCTAATGGATCCACGAAAGCCCTTAAAGTTAAAGTTAAAGAATGAATGTAAAGTTGACGGAGTTCTACCCTAGGCTAGTAGACTCCTCAGCCAGCATAGAGGGTTATGTTGGATTCTATGTAATAGCTCATATGGTATTAATGTCGGTTATAGTCAACTTCCCACAAATAAATATTTTAAATGCTATTTACATGATTACTCATGCATGTATATATCCACATATGTATGATTTAAATAATACCTACTTGATTACACATGCATGCACTCATTTATGTACTTTACCTTATAAATATCCTAAATGTTTTACTTTGTAATGCATGCCTACATAATTAGTACATTCAAAGTACTAAGACATACTCTTTTGCCTACATGATATCACCATGTAGGTACCAACGCTCCTACTCATTCTCCTCCATATGGCTAGTTGATATTTCATATAAAGGCTACTTTTGGTGAGTTCCCATGTTCTGGAAACAATACTCTTTTATCTTTCTAGCTTAGGATATGTTGAGATCTTTAGACACTTACTATGTCATTCTTTTTATTATGATTGAGGTTGAGCTAGGGACTTGTCTTATCCCCATTAAACCTAAAAGTTAGAGGTATTGTTGGACATATGTAAGTTGAAGGTTTACTATTATAATTTTTTATTTATTTATTAAATTACCTATGAAAGGCTAAAAGAATGCTAATAGGCTTGTTTGAGGTACTATCGGGTTTCTCATTTGCCATGTCATGTCTAGGCCCTAAGCTTGGATTGTGACAAACTTGTTATCAGAGCCTTAGGTTTTGAATCATCGTCGGAGTTCAACATACCGCGTCAAATAGGATCTTGTTCATGGTTGTGAAATGCGCCATAACTATGAATAGGAGACTATGAGACGTTTAGAAAAAAATTCACTTTTTCAAATTCATGTCGTGCCTTAGAGTGTACTAAGCTTTCATCTAACTAACGAACTATTTTGTGTTATCTAGATAATGAATCATGGAAGAGCACCTCCAAGAGAAAGGGTCGACAATAACTATGAAGCTCCTCTGGTTCTCTATGACCTATATTATGAGGAAGGGGTAACACATTTTGAGTTCACAAAATCATTATGTTGTTGGCTCAAGTCGTACCCAACTAAGGGCATCAAGGTTTTCTTCCTCCCCAAATGGAAAATCCGACCTCTAGGATTTGGGATTTCCAAAGGATGAATCCTCCTGAGTTTGATGGCTCTATACTAGATGAGGACCCTATGGGGTTTATTGATGAGGTATACCAGATTATGGTAATCATGGGTGTGCCTCCGAATAAGAAGGCCGAGCTAGTGGCTTATCAACTCAAAGGTTTGGCTCGAGTGTGGTACAAATAATAGGTTGTTGAACGGGATAAAGAAATGGGGACGATAGGATGGGAGAAGTTCTAAGGTGCCTTCTTAGACCACTTCTTCTCATTGGAGCTAAGGGAGGCCAAAATCCAAGAGTTCATCAACCTCTATCCAGGGAGTATGAGTATGAGGGAGTATGCTCTTAAATTTACTAAGTTGTCAAAGTATGCTCCCTTTATGGTCGCTAACCCAAGAGCTAAGATGAGCAAGTTTGTTTTTGGTGTCTCATGCTTGGTGTTAGTGCAAAAAATCCATGTTGGTCAAGGAGATGCACATCTCTCAGTTAATGACTTACGCGAAATAAATTGAAGAAGAGAAGCTGAGAGAGACATCACGTGGGTTCAAAAAGGATAGAGTGGATGGTGGAGGGTTTAACCCTCAAAGGTCCAATTATTATAAAAATGACAAAGGCCAAGGTATGCAACATGTTGTGCGACAAGGTTCCACCAATACTCCTCCTCCAAGGTTCAACAATGACAAAGGTGATAAACCAATGGTTCCAAGAGAGAATATTGGTGCTGAAACTTTGCCTGCTTGCAAGAAGTGTGGAAAGACTCACAAAGAGGAATGCTTAGCCGGATCCAATGCATGCTTCAAGTGTGGCAAGCTGGGCCACAATGCTAGGGATTGTAAAAGTGGTGGTGGTAGGCCTCAAGGACAATTTGCTCACTGTCAACAAGCCCAAAGAGATGTCAAACACACCAACTACTTTTATGCCTTACATGGGAGATAAGAGGTTGAGGACACACCCAATGTCGTTACCGATATGTTAAAGGTATTTGCTTTTGATGTATATGCATTATTAGATCTGGGTGCAAATTTATCATTTGTTACTCCATTATTGCTAATAGGTTTGATGTGTCAACCAAACTTTTAGTAGAGCCTTATTTGGTATCTATTCCCATTGTGAGTTGGTTGTTGCTAGAAAGGTATATAAGGGTTTTTTCGTGTCTATATTGGATAAAGTTATTCCTTGTGATCTCGTTGAGCTTGACATTGTAGATTTCAATGTCATTCTTGGGATAGATTGGTTTCATACATCTTATGCTTCCACAGGTTGTAGGACTCGTCGAATGAAGTTCTAATTTCAAAATAAGTCCGTTATTGAATGGGAGGGTTGTGATTCGGTAGTGAAGGGTAAGTTCATTTCTTATCTTAAGGCCCAAAAATTAATTACTAAGGGTTGTAGTTACCACATTGTAAGGGTTAGGGATGTCGACTCTAAAATTCCTCCTCTTGAGTCAGTTTCCATAGTCAATGACTTCTTTGATGTCTTTTCCAATGACCTTCCCGGTGTCCCTCCTAAAAGGGAAGTTGATTTTGGTATCGATCTCCTCCCCGATACATAACCTATATCTATTCCTCCTTATTGGATAGCCTCGATGGAATTGAAATAGTTGAAGGAATAATTAAAGGACTTGTTAGGAAAGGAGTTCATAAGGCCAAGTATTTCACAATGGGGTGCTCTCGTGTTATTTATCAGAAAGAAGGATATGTCGCTTCGAATGTGCATAAACTACCTCTAATTAAATAAGATGACCATTAATAACAAGTACCCAATCCCTAGAATAGATGACTTGTTTGATCAATTGAAGGGGGCAAATCACTTCTCCAAGATCGATCTTCAGTCTGGCTATCACAGACTAAGGGTGAGGGAGTGTGACATTCCAAAAATAGCTTTCCAAAAAATTTATGGACACTTCGAATTTGTGGTGATGAGTTTTGGGTTGATGAATGCGCCGATGGTGTTCATGGTAATATGAATAGGGTGTTCAAACCTTACCTTGATACTTTTATGTTGGTCTTCATTGAAGATATTTTGATTTACTCTCGGGTTGAGGAAGAATATAAGAATCACTTGAGAGTTGTTCTTTAAACGTTGAGGGATAGGCAATTGTTTACAAAATTTATTAAGTGTGAATTTTGGTTGAAAGAGGTGGAATTTGTTGGTCACATAGTGTCTGGTGATGGGATCAAGGTTGATTCTAAGAAAATGGAGGTAGTCATGAACTGCAATAGACCGTTGTCTTCTTCAGACATTAGGAGCTTATTGGGTCTAGCTAGGTACTATAGAAGGTTCATCAAAGGGTTTTCTTCCATGCCATCTCCTATGAAGAAATCGACCCAAAAGAAAGAAAAATTCATATGGATGGATGAGTGTGAGAAGAGTTTCTAGGCATTAAAAGATTGAATTACCTCCACTCCTATTTTGACTCTATCGAAAAGATTAAAAGGGTTTGTGGTTTATTATGATGCTTGAAATATTGGTTTAGGTTGTGTCTTAATGCAAAACGGCAAGGTCATAGCCTATGTTTCTAGACAATTAAAGGTGCACGAGTGTAACTAACCCACCCATGACCTTGAATTGGTGGCCGTTGTTTTTGCTTTGAAGATTTGGCGGTATTACCTCTATGGAATGTATGTGAATGTGTTTACCGATCATAAAAGTCTTCAATATATGTTTACCTAAAAGGACCTTAATCTAAGGCAAAGGAGGTAACTAAAACTCCTCAAGGACTATGACATGAGTTTGCACTATCATCCGGGTAAATTGAATGTGGTTGCCGATGCACCTAGTAGAGTGTCTATGGGGAGTGTGCCCATGTTCATGAAGGGAATAGGGAGTTGGTGAAAGATGTTCACCGGTTGACTAGATTAGGGGTGAAGTTGTGAGGTATCGATGATGATGGTATAGTTGTTCAAAATAGGTCCGAATCCTCTTTGGTGGTGGATGTTAAGTCAAAACAAGATCTTGACCCGACGTTTGTTGAGTTAAAGATGTTGGTGAATGAAAAAAAGGTAGAGGTCTATTACCAAATGGGACATGGGTTTCTATACTACCAAAGTCGGCTATTTATTTCAGATATGGATGGTCTAAGGAGTTTGTTCTTGATGGAGGCTTATAAATCTGCATACTCCATTCATCTTAATTTGACAAAAATGTACCAAGACTTAAAAGAGTTTAATTGGTGGGGTGGCATGAAGAGGACATAGCAAGGTCCGTGTTCGAATATCCGAATTGCCAATAAGTGAAGGCCAAACATCAAAGAACGGGTGGCCTAGACTCAGATATTGAAATCCCTACTTGGAAGTGGAAAGATGTGAATATGGATTTTGTAATGGGTTTGCCTCATACCCAGAAGCGTCATGATTCGATTTGGATAATTATTAATAGAATGACTAAGTCGGCTCACTTCCTGCCGGTTAAGATTTCCTTTAGTGCGAAAGACTATGCCAAGTTGTATATTCGGGAGATGGTGAGGTTGAATGGTGTATTGTTATCCATTATTTTAGATCATAGTACCGAATTCACTTCTCTCTTTTGAATATCATTTCTAATGGCCTCGATACTAAGGTAAATTTGAGAACCGCATTCCATCCTCAAACCTATGGGCAAGCTGAAAGGACGATTCAAACACTAGAGGATATGTTAAGGGCTTGTATGTTGGAGTTTAAAGGAAATTGGGATGATCATTTGCCGCTCATCGAGTTTCCCTATAATAATAGTTACTATTTAAGTATTAAGATGGTGCTGTTTAAGGCTTTGTATGGGAGATGATATAGATCCTTGATTGGTTGGTTCGAAGTAGGTGATATGACCTTTTTGGGCCTCGATTTCGAACTTGATGCTTTAGAGAAGGTGAAGATGATTAGAGAAAGCTTGAAGACGGCTGAAAGTTGTCAAAAGTCCTATTTCAAAAGTAGAAGAAAGGATCTTGAGTTTAATGTGGATGATTGGGTGTATCTCAAGGTTTCACCCATGAAGAGTGTGGTTTGGTTTGGTAAGAAAGGGAAATTGATCCCTAGGTATGTAGGGCCTCATAGAATCATGAGACGTGTTGGCAAGGTTGCGTATGAATTGGAGGTTCCATTGGAAATGACCATGGTTCACCTAGTATTCCAAGAGTCTATGTGTGGGTGAACTTAGTTCCATTGTTCCTTTGGGAGTAGTGAATGTGGAAGAAAAATTGATCTATGAAGAAGTCCCGGTTGAAATTTTGGTTCGGTAAATTAAGAAATTGAGGAACAAAGAAGTTGCATCTATTAAATTCCTTTGGAGGAATCTACAAGTCGAAAGTACTACATGGAAAGTTGAAGCGAATATGATTAAGTGATATCCTCATCTTTTTCCCTCTACTCAAATCTAAGGTATGAAGTTGTCTTTGCTCAATTACTTGGAATCCTTGCATTCCAACCTTTCTTGTCATATGCTTGCCAAATTATGAAAAATGTTTTGAACGATGTTATGAATTGCACTATAGCATTAATGATGGGTTATTGGTTTACACTGTACAATACTCAAGCTAAGTCTTTTCTTATTCGAGGATGAATGTTCCCAAGGGGGAGATAATGTAACACTCCCTAAAAATGTTGTATATCGTGTTTTAATTCTCGATAAAAATGATACTTCTTCTGTATTTTGGATATAACTTTTCATAGGTTGGTCTAAATTAGGTGATTCAAATTTTTGAATAACCCCAACATAATTGCCTACAACTTTTGTGAAAACCATAGCTTAAGGTTTAGAGGCTACATAGATCAAATAAATTAATCTTTTCAAGACCTGGTGCTGTGATGAAATGAAGTGTTTGTAGAAGAAAAATCATATCTCACTGTAGAATGATACCATTCAGTTGATTCTTTAACGAAATGAAAGGAGACTTCTATATCTACAATTTATATTAGACACCAAATCCTAATTAGGAATTTATATTATTCAAACGTAGCACAGAAAAAGGGTATTCCATTAAAAAAGAAGATTCATCTCACAAACCATGGCAGATCTAGATTAATTTGACATTACCCATGGCATCAATGTCCTTTTGACATTACCATGACATCACAATCCGCCCTTAATTTTTTAGAATTTTCTTTATAGTTACTTTAATTATTGTTAGATACCTCCTTCACACCTATAAATACCCACCTTATTTCATCATTTTGTTCATCAAACTTTCTCAAGAAACTCTTCTCTCTATACACTTTTTTATTCATTTTTAAAATATAGTTTTAGTTCTTATTAGTGTAGAAATACTATTCTAGTGATTTATATACTCCGAGTAGTATACAAAATGATACGACAAAGATAAAAGACTAGGATTTACAAGTGTTCATTAAGTCCTTCGATTCTGAGTAAAGCTTCGGATTCTAGGTATTTAACACTTCAATGAGAGTATTCCTTCCACTCTCATGCCTAAAGTATTTCGATTTTATAATAAATTATATTTATTTACTCAATTCTCTTCAAGCTTTAATCTAAGGTATGTGGGTGTTTATCCATGGGTTCTTCCACCCATGTAGTTTAAAACTCTTTCAACTAAATCTCTTGATTTCAAGTATGATTTTCTTATTGGTAATTCTTATTTCTACTTAATAGCATGAATAATGGATAAACTAATGATTATTGGTCTATTTTGATGCAAAGTGATTTCATATGTATAAATTAATGATTTGTAAGTATTTTCTCTATTTATCACTTTAAAGATTCTTGAAATTCATGGTGGGTTGTTTAAAACATGGTTTTTTATTGATGAATTTTAAAGTATTTATACATAATTTCAGTTACATAGATGTTTAAAATTTGAAGTGATTTTAACCCACCTAGTTTTACTATGTTCTCAATGAAGTTTGACTTGAAAGCTTTGACTCCAAATGAATGTTTATGAAAGAAATGTCTATCATCAAAAGGGAGTCTTATGAAATAAAAGAATGATGAAATGCTATTATTGATGGATTCTTTATGCAATAAGAATAATTTTTTTATATTTGAATCACCAAATGTTTTAATGAGATATTCCACCAAATATGATGTTTGAATTCTCAAGTTATATGCTTTCAATATTTTGAAGTATTAAACTATTTGGTGGATTGACTTTGCACCAAATGGAGCTTTGAGGTGGGATTCGGTAAGGGAATCCTAGTAGCAACCCCTTGTTTCATTAACTAGGTGCCAACATAGGAGCCGTTGTAGGCTTAGGCTAATGGATCCACGAAAGCCTTTAAAGTTAAAATTAAAGAATGAATGTAAAATTGACGGAGTTGAATCTTCGGCTAGTAGACTCCTTGGCCAGCATAGGGGGTTAAGCATAGGCTATTATGTTGGATTCTATGTAATACCTCACATGGTCTTAATGTCGGTTATAGTTAACTTCCCACAAATGAACGTTTCAAATGCTATTTATATGATTACTTATGAATGTATATATCCATATATGTATGATTTAAATGATATCTACTTGATTACGTATGCATGCATTCATTTATGTACTTTACCTTATAAATATTCTAAATGTTTTATTTTGTAATGCATGCCTACATACTTAGTACATTCAAAGTACTAACACATACTCTTTTGCCTACATGATATCACCTTGAAGGGACCAGTGCTCCTCCTTGTTCTCCTCCACATAACTAGTTGAGATTTCATTTAAAGACTACTTTTGGTGAGTTCCCATGTTTCGTGAATAATACTCATTTATTTTTCTAGCTTATGATATATTGAGATCATTAGAAATTTACTACGATATTTCTTTCTATTATGGTTGAGGGTGAGATAGGGATTGTTGAATCTAGAAGTTAGAGGTATTATTGGACATATGTAAGTTGAAGATTTATTATTATGGTTTCCTCTTGTGTATTTATTGTCATTACCTAGAAAAGTCTAAAAGAATGATAAGAGGCTTGTTTGAGGTACTTTTGGGTTCCTCATTTGCCATGTCACATCTAGGCCCTAGGCTTGGGTCGTGACAAAACCGAGGCTAACTCCAATGGTAATTAAAGTTCATAGGTCACCTTACCAATACGCCTTAAGATCCTATATCACTCCTCACCACCTTATTCAATCAACCTAAAGACCTAAACAAGAAGTACCCAATGCACCAGACATTCATCCACATGCCATCAACACCACATTCAAGCCTAGTTCCATAACAATTCTAATACACTCACTTGAAACCCTTAACAGAAAGTCATCAATAGCCTACTACAATCACTCACATATTGACAAACACGCATTCAAGCCTACCATTTTAACCACTTTGTGGCTCCCTGAAGTCAACATCTCTTAAGAATTTTCAACTCTACCTTAGCATCTCTACATCCACATTTGCATTAACTCCTACCAAAGGCACACCAATATACTCTTACCTATCTATTGCACACAACAAGATCCATCTCGCCCTTCCTCTATTTATATAACCTTAAATAGGGTTAGAATGCCACAATTTATCATAATATGGAACAACTACTCTCTCTCTATCTATCATGACTCATCTACTATCATTACCATTGGAACACACAACCGACCTTAATAACTAAGTACTCTATCTCCACCTTGCAGGAATAATCAAATCTTATAGAAAGGTAAGCAGTAAGAAAAGATAATATAGCACTCGGATCTAACAATGCATAGATATCAAAGTCGAAGACTTTTAACATACTAGTCACAATATCAGGCGAATCCTCTAACTCTTGAAGAGTCTGAAGGGTATAAAATCTGTCTTGGTGCTGACCTCCACCCGAAGTAGTTGCAGTTTGATCTGTAAGACCTTTAGTTTGGGTCTGAGCCTGGGGTCTAGTACCTCTCCTACACTCTCTTTTATGATAACCTAGCTTTCCACACCTATAGCAAATATCAAATCCCACCAAGCACTCTCTCCAATAGTTTTTCCCACACTTAGAAAACTTAGGAATAGTAGATCCACTAAAACCACTACTGAGCTTGGATTGATAAGTCCCTCCTTCACATTGAACCCTTTTGGAATCACTCCCTTTTCTAGAAGCTGCTAGAAAATCCCTCTCCTTACGCCCACTTCTGCCATAACTATAACAACTTCTTGTACCGACCAAACACTTCCCTAGATGATTTTTACCACACTAGTAGCATGAGAAGTAGGATTTTTTTCCCTTTCTATTACTCTTCCTCGTATTCGAGCAGGATGTTTCCCCTTTTAACATTTTCTACCAATTAAAGTGATATTCTCCCTTAACATCCCTTTTGTTCAAACTTTTCCTTTCTTTGACATTTATGCTTATAGAGTTACTTTTTGTTGATTTAGTTAAGCGGTCACAGCTCGAGCCAATAACATGAGGACATATCAGAGCTCCATATTAGAGAGTATTGATACTTGAGGATAGGTCAATCGAAATAAAAGGGCTTCCATCTTGACCAACTTCCTAGTTGCTTTCTTCTTGATGAGACATACTCTAAAATATGTAGGACATGATTTAGAAGTAATTCCTATAGAGTTCAACTCTATTGTATGATAAGACTATGAAAGAAGTGAAGATTTCCTAGAATGCCTCATAGCCTCCTATTCATAGATGTGGCGTGCTTCACACTGATGAATAAGACTCTACTCGAAGCAGCATGTTAGGAACCCTAGGAAACTTGAAACTCATGCTATGATACACCTAGGGCCTAGTTGTAACACAACGATCGAGATGTGAAGGACCTCAACCATAAGACATCTTAACATATATCGCATACATAAGTTAAATAACAATATAAAAATGAGCAAAAGTAATCATTAAATGAGAAGTGAGACTAAGGGAAATCAACTCTATAACTGCCCAATCCTGACTACACATATGAATATCGTCTAAGAATACCTCTAGTCTAATCTTTGAAGGGGGCTTAGGACAAGACCCTAGCTTACCCTAACAATAGAAAAAAGTGAAAACACTAGTAACATGAATAAAAGTCTTATCCTAGGTAGAATAAGGACTCACCAACTTCTTTGAAATCTAAAGAAAACTCTAGCCACTAGCAGGGTAGTCGTGAGTGTTGTCCTTCCCTACATTGTGAGACAATGTAGGAAAAATATACGTTAGTACTTTGAATGTATTAAGTATTTGAGATATGCCTGAATAATGAAATAAGACATAAATAAAATGAACATAGGATGCATGAACAATGTAATAAAAAGCATGAATAAGGCTTGAAAATCATTAGAAATCATATTAAAAACTTGTGTTCAATGCAATATAAACATCATAGTAAAACTTACTTCATATCAGATAACTTGTGAGATAGGACCTTTAACCTTATGAGAGATCATGGAGATGTTAAAGATATTAGTAGTCATATTAAGAAATACCTTAAACATTGAGAGAAGGACCTTGTAACTTATTAAGAGCGACCGTTAACCGACATAAACTATGTGAGCTATAACATGGATTCTCAATGTTTACCCATACATCAGAAGAAGGGAGAGATTACTTGCCAAGATAGACTCCTATATGCCTAAGTGGATCCACTAAGCTACACTAAGGATCGAGCCTCAAATTGGTTGTAGTGCGGATGTTGGAGCAGCTCCTCTATGCTGTGGGTGTGGAGGGGGTGAAACTTAAAGGAATAATGCCTCTTCTACGGGTGATCCTCTAAGGAATAAAGCCTCTTCTACAGGTGATCCTATAAGGAATCAAGCCTCTTCTATGGAGGATCCTTTATCCTATGGTGACATGTAGTTATGGGACAATGGGATCTTTCTATGGGTCTCTTTACTTTGCTATGGGAGAGAATGCCTATCCCAATGTCCACTCGGTGCTAAATAGCCTCTTAATGGAATCTCATAAACATGATCATAACATAATAAGGAAAGATAGTAAATTCCTATCAATCCATCTTTAAAACATATTAGGAATAGCTCATCTACTTAGTGATTCATAAGAATCTAGAACTTATGTGAGAATTGTCCTTATCAACATCTTTAAAACATCTATTGATCTTAACTCTGATCACATCATATCTTTAACTATAAAATCATAAATCTCAACTTTGGCTCATATAAATGTTCATCATAAAATCATAATTTCAACTTTAAACCATGAAAACTTTACTTGTAGATCATTGAACTCATAATCTATTCATGAAAATCATCTTTAACTTAATAATCTTAACTTGGAAATAGCTTCATGCATGGGCATTGATAATTCAACTAAAAGTCATATGAAATTATGCATATAATGATCATTGATAATCATAAAATGGAATTAAATCAGCCCAATGCAATTTATCAAAACTAGGGTTCATAATCAATTGTAAATTGAATGAAAATTTACGAAATCTCTGGGACTTCATGGGTGAAAAGGGTCCATAAATCAATCCCCACATACCTTGCTTGAATTTACTAATAATTGAAGAAGAACCTTGAAGAAATCTGGAAACCCTAGCTTGAATTTAGAGAGAAACCTTAAGAGACTTGGAGTTTCTTGCCTTGGAAAATTTTAGGAGAACGAATTGAAATGGAGGGGAATTTGAAGAATTGAATATTTATAGACTTTGAACTTGTCCATAAAAGTGTCTAGGTTCATCGAACCAAACTTGGGAAAAAACACAATTGCCCTTCATTAAAATCTAAAAGTTGACCCTATGGATCACTCCTTATGGGTCATCAAAATATCTATGGGTTGTAGACCCAATTCATCTTGTTAAACCTTGGAAAAAGCTAAAAAATGAGCCTCTGATATTTGTTTACGACCAATGTTTATGACCCATAAACATTTCTATGGTTCGTAACTAGTTCCTACTGGTTGTAACTTCTGGTCGTAATATTTTGTATGGGTCAAAACTTGACAGTCTTTAGGAAAACTATAATAACCTTTTATCCCGAATTCCAAATTAGGAAAACTTGGTGGATTTGGAAAGAGGACTGAAAGGCCTTTAATTTGATAGGTAATAGTCCACCTAATTCATTATATTCTAAGAGATATAATCATCTGAAGTTGATCCAAATAAAATCTTTTACCAAAACTCAATTGGTAAGGAAGATTTCAACTTGACTTTGTGCTAGAGCATTCTTGTGACCTTAAAATATGTTCAAATATATTCCCACACTTAATAATTAGACTAAACACCTATGCACAATTAAGAATAACCCTTTACAATACTACGTATGGCTTTTACGATTGGTCAATTTTTCTACGGGTCATTAATGTGAGTCATCAAAGTAGTTCTCTAAAACCAAATGCTATCTCAACTGCGCTAACAAAGCCCTCCATAGAAGTTCAATGCTCTGATTTTTCTTTCCTTTGGATGTTTTCTAGCATCAGATACTAGAAACCTAGCTCTTGGCTTCCCAAGATATTTAGGAAAAGGGAGAAATTAACACTACTTGGTAAAATAGCCTACGACTCATGCTTATAAGTCGTCGACTCTTTTACGAGTCATATAAATAACTCATCAATTTCCCCTTCACTTAGTCAAATTTTAGAACACAGGACCCAATCCTACGAGTCCATTCTACGACTTTTAACTCATCCTATCGAGTCATTTTGAAAATATTGAGGCTTGTCACTCTCATAAAATTAAATATCAACTCTACGACTCACTCTAGGATTCATCACTATTTGTATGAGATGTCAACTTGACTAGTAAACTTAGTTCCAAACTTGGTCAATTTTCCAACCCTAATATCATTCCTATGAGTTATTTCTATAACCTGTAGGAGTCCCGATGACTCGTAGGTCAAGTCGTAAACTCTGGGACAATCCCTTTTATTGGAATTTTCTTTTGTTTCCACTTTTCAACTTTCAAGGCCTTATAATTATGATATGAGTGTGCTACACCATTCGGGTAAGGAAAATATAGTTGTCGATGCTCTTAGTAGATTGTCTATGAACAGTGTTCCTCATATTGAGGACAAATAGAACGAGCTAGTTCGAGATATTCGTAGATTAGCCTGTTTGGGTATGGATTTGGTTGATTCCAAGAATGGGGGTGTTATTCTACAAAATAATTTCGAATCATCTTTTGTGGTTGGTGTAAAGGCAAAATAAGATAGTGACCCCTCTTTGGTTGAATTGAAGAAAACGGTTGATGAAAAAGCCATTGAGACTTTCTCCCAAGGGGAAGATGGTATTTTGATTTATCAAGTCCTCTTGTGTGTTCCAAATGTAGATAGATTGAAAGATATTATATTTTTCGTAGCTCATAATTTGTGATATTCTATACATCTATGCTCCACAAAGATGTATGGATATTTGAAAGAAGTGTATTGATGGAATGGCATGAAAATATATATTGCAGAATTTGTGGCTAAGTGTCCCAATTGTCAACAAGTGAAAGTTGAGCATCAAAAACTGAGAGGTTTAGCTCAAAATCATTGAGATTCGTACTTGGAAGTGGGAAGTCTTGAACATGGACTTTGTTCATGGTTTGCCTCATACTCATAGGCAACATGATTCCATTTGGGTGATTGTTGACCGAATGACTATGTCGGCTCATTTTCTCCCATTTAAGACCTCATATTCAGCTGAGGACTATGCTAGATTATATATCTGAGAGTTGGTTAAGTTTCATGGTGTTTGTTATCTACCATTTTGGATCGAGGTACTTAATATACATCTCAGTTTTTGAGATCCTTTTAAAATGGTCTAGGTATCTAAGTGAAGCTTAACACAACTTTTCACCCACAAACGGATGGTCAGGAAGGGTGCACCATTCATACATTAGAGGATATATTGAGAGAATGTGCGATTGATTTAAAGGAATTTGGGATGATTGTTTTCCATTAATAAAGTTTGCCTATAATAATAGTTATCACTCTAGCATTGAGATTACTCCATTTGAAGCTTTGTATGGTAGGTAGTGTAGATCCCCTATCATTTTGTTTGAGGTGGGTAAATTTGGCTTGTTAGTACCCGAGATGGTATTTAAGGATATGGAGAAGGTTTGGCTCATTACAAAAATATTAAAAACGGACCAAAGCCGATAAAAGTCCTACTAGGATGTGAGGAGAAGGGAACTTGAATTTAAGGTTAATGATTGGGTTTACTTAAAAATTTCACCCATGAAGGGTGTGATTCATTTTGGTAATAGAGGAAGTTAAGTCCCCTCTATATTGGCCCATAGGCAAATTGGTAAGGTGGCTTATTAGTTGGATTTACCTTTAGATTTGGCATCGATGCATCCAGCATTACATGTGTCAGTATTGAGGAAGTTTGTTGGTGATCCTAGCTCCATAGTGACATTGAATAGTATTAAGGTTAAAGAAAGTCTTCTTATGAAGAATTTCTAGTTGAGACTTTGGACCGGCAAGTTACAAAGTTGAGAAACAAAGAAATTGTTTCAGTTAAAGTGTTATCCCAAAAATGAATGTGCTATGCCCGGCCCAAGGAATCAAGAGGTTGAGGGTACTACATGGGTGGCCGAAGCCAATATGATGTCCTGATATCCTCATCTCTTTCCTTCCGTGCCTATTTGAGGTATTTAGTTCCTTCATGATCAAACCAGCCCAAAACATGTGTTTCAGTTGTTTTCATGATTTCATATGCATTTATGTTCATGAAATGAGTTTTAAAATTTATGCTTTGAATTGAGATTTAAGTTTTCATGTTTTTATGAATTATCGAGATGCTTTACATTCATGTTGGACTATTATGTTCCTTTTCTATTCTATCTATGCTAGTTTGAGTCCCATTCGAGGAAGAATGTTTCTAAGGGAAAGATATAGTAAGACCCTAGAAAATAGAAAGTCAGAAAATGAGGATCAAAACATGAAATTACTGGAACCTATAGTTTTTGGCACCAGGTGATGACCATAGAAGGCAATCATGGGCCATGGTCCGCACCATGCCTCGTGGTGTGCCACCATAGTAAAGTTCCTGAGGTTTGATCTTGCAGAGAAGGGACCACGACTAGGGACCACGGACTGTGGTGAGCACCATGGGCCATGATTCCCTCCATTGTGATCCCTTCCGAAAAGCCTCAGAAAATATTCCGAAGGCAAGGACCACGCCTCACTTCCACGGGCCATATATCCCTGCAGTCCGACTACGGTCTACGGACATGATGCACTCCATGAATTGTGAAGGGTTCCATGGAGGAAGTTTTGAAACTCTTCTCTGCAACTCCCAAGGTTTAAGTTTAAGCCAATCTTCACGGACACCACCACAGGCCATGATGAGCATCGCAAACCATGATAGGTTCTCCATGGTGAGTTCCAATTCTAGTTAAATAAAGGGTAATGCAGTCATTTCCCTATTCTTTCATTAATGTATATGGACAATTTTGGGACTAGATTCATTAAGAAACTATCCTAAATACTCTTAAACCTATTCTTTTCTCTCATTAATTGCCAAATATCTTTAAGACTTGTCTCTCAAGGTTTCTTTAAGAGTTCATCTTGTTCATCAAGTTTGGCTAGGGTTTCTTCAAGAACAAGTCTCCTTTCTCAATTCCAAGTTCAATTTTAATTAAGGTTTGTAGGGATTGATCCATGAGAACCTTTTACCCATGGATTGCTAAGGTTTTCATTCAAAATCTCATGAATTTCAATTAGGTTTGTAACCCTAATTTGATGAATTGCATTGGACTATTTCTATTATGTTTTTAATCATTATAAGTGATCATTACAAGTATGTTTCTACATGAATTGCATGATTTCAGGATAAATTATGAATGCCCATGCATGAAGCTATTTTCAATGAAGATGCTATGAAGTATGAGTATGAAGATAGATGATGTCAAAGTAATCTCACAATTTTCCTTTAAATTGATTATGTATAAGAGTCTTACTCTAAATTCAAGCATAAATTATGATGATGGCTTACAATTATGCTAAACTTGTGAATTTCATGAAAGTTGTGAATAAAGATGACTAGAGCCCTATGTGGTGACCTAGGAACCTAATGAAATGAATTATTTAAGTATGATATTGTAATTTTGAAAGGCCAATATTCACATTGCTAGTATGATGTGAAAGAAAATGAGCTACTCTATGAATTATAATGTTTATGGACAAGTTATGATATATGCTAAGTATGATTTCTATGTTATGTACTCCATGGGATTTTACTTTGCATTGAGTGGACTTTGAAGTGGGGGTCCTACCAAACGTCTTAGTAGCAACCTTAAGTCCCTTAAACTACGTGCCACCATAAGTTTCCTTTATGTCTTAGCTAGTGGATCGACATATAGCATATGTATATGACCAGCCTAGCAGGGTAGATTCTACCTTGGCAAGTAGATTTTCCTTTTTTCCATTATATGGAGAGACATTGGGATTCCATGTTATAACTCTGATGGTCTTATTGTCGGTTGTGGTTCTATCCCACACATGTATGGTCTCTTATGTACTTTCATGATTTCAAATATTTCCTTTAATGCTTTGATCATTATGGTTTTCTCATGACGTTTATCATTCCCTTTCATCATGTATGTTAATTGATCATTGCATCTTATGACTTATATTGCATGTCATGTCCTCATACTTAGTACATTCAAAAGTACTAATTCATATTGTTGTCTACATTGTCTCATAATGTAGGGGTTGGGGATCACATTCCCGCACGTGGCTAGTAGAGCTTTTATCCGGCAAAGTCTTGGTGAGTCCTCATCTATTGAGGGTGAATTATGAGTTGTTTTCTAGTTAATACATTCTTTACATTTTGTTGAGGGTGAGCTAGGGACATATCTTAGCCCCCGTATGGGTCCCGCAATTTCTTTTTAGACCTAATTTTGGGTCCATTTCTAAAAAATGTGATTGTGACATCAGAACATCCATATTGATGTCGTGATTAATATTTTATCATCATAGTGGCAATTAGAGGTGATTCTGAGGTCAAAAGCATCAAATAAGAGGATTTAGAGCACGTGTGATCGTCTTTGAGGTAGACTACAGTCTCCTCCCTTTACCAAGTTTTATTAGATATCGTTTAGTATATATTACATGTGATTTTAGATGGGTACTTGTCGAGAATAGGTTTTGCCTCCTACCATTTGATCTTCTGGGTTCTCGGTTAAGCCTTTGATTAGAATTGTCCCATGAAATCCTTAGTTTGGGCCATGGGCCTTGGTTGTAGTGTTGTCATAGCATTATTTTGCTCTATAGGATTGATATTGATGACCTTAGGCTAGGTTTGATCCCCTGCTACTTTGTCATGTGTTATACCTCTCTTATAGCATGGCATAGCTTCCAGTAGGGCTTATTAGGCATGGTGCACCTTTTCCTAATGCTTGAGACCTCAATGGCTCATCATAGCCATAGGTTTAGATTAGTTGTGCTATTTGGGAGCTGAAATGGCATAATTTTAGATAAGGCATCGATCCTACAGATATTTCTCCTCTTATATTATCACGACCCAACCTAGGGCATTGTCATAACAGAACGATTGAAACTCCAAAGGGCTCCAACCAAGCTTTTGAACTATCATAATCATACATAAGGTAAAGTAAAAAGAAGAACATAGCATAAGAAAGAGTCTAAAACATGCGTCATAAAAGAAGAATGTAACTTGACTACATAGCTTCTATAACATTTTATCCAACGATGCCTTTACTACTATAAGACGGGCGGGAGAAAATACATGTCCCTAGTTCACTCTCAAATGTGAATGAAGTAAAAAGTCTTTAGGATAGAAAAAAGTCATAACTCTCCCTCGATAAGATGAGGACTCACCAACATTTCACCGAATGGAACACAACTAGCCATGTTTGGTAGGATCGTAATCCTTAACCCCTACATGATGAGACAATATAGGCAACGATATGCGTTAGTACATTTGAATGTACTAAGTATGTGGGAATGAAATGCAATATAAATCATAAGATGCAATGATCAAATAATGTACATGATAAAATGGATAAGTAAAGTCATAAGAAAATCATAATGATCAAAACATTTAAGAGATATAGTTAAAATAGTAGAAGAGCATAAAGAGAGTATACATATGTGGGATAGGAATCATAACCAAAAATAAGACCAAGCAAGCTATAACATGAAAATCTCGATGTCTCGCCATACAATAGAAAAAAGGGGAATCTACTTGCCAAGGTAAACTCTATCCCGCTAGGCAGGTCATGTACATACACTATATGTGGATCCACAAGCTAGGATACAAAGGAAAATTCTATGGTGGCACGTAGTTATGATTGAAGAGACTTTACATCAGGACCTCATTAGTCAAGGCCCCACCTCAAGTTATCATTCGGTGCTAAGTCAAATCCTACGGAATACATAACATAGTAATCATACTTAACATATATCATAAACTTATTCGTAAACTCATAATTCATAGAGTAGGAATTTTTCATATCATACTTGCAATGTGAGTATAAGCCTTTCAACATTACAATATCATATTTGCATAATTCATGTCATTAGGTTCCTAGGTCACCAACATAGGGCCCTAACTCACCTTTCTTCATAACTTGCATGTAATTCATAACTCGAACATAATTGTAATTCATGATCATAATTCATACTTTAATTTAGAGTAAATATCATATACATAGTTAATTTGGATAAAAACCGTAAGAATACTTTGAAATCATTGAACTCCGTGATCATACTTCATGTATATCATTATTGAAAATAGCTTCGTGCATGGGCATTCATATTTCAACTTTAAATCATATAATTTATGTAGAAACATACTTATAATGATCATTGATAATAAGTAAAAACGTAATTGAAACAACCCAACACAATTCATCAAAATTAGAGTTTAAAGATAATGAAATTTCATGAGATTTTTGAGGAAAATCTTGAGACTCCATGGGTAAAAAGAACCCATTGATCAATCCCTATACAACTTGGTGAAATCAACTTAGAATTGAAGAGAAACCTTGATGAACTTGAAACCCTAGCTTGAATTTGTAGGAGAAGCTTGAGAGAGAATTTAAAGTTTGCCTTAGCGAAACTTTGAAGAATGAATTGAATAGGAGGGGAATTTGAAGAATAGGATATACATAGACTTTGAACTTGACCATAAAAGTGTTTAGGTTCATTGAACCAAACTCTAGAAAAGATATTAATTCTCTTTATTAAAATATAACTTTGGACTTACGGATAGGACTCTATGACTCGTCCTCAAGTTTATGACTTGTAGACTTGAGTCGTAGTGCAGGTCCTGAATTTCCTGAAATTTTGGGAGCCTTTGAAGTTGTGTCTATGAGTCATTTCTAAGAATCGTCATTCTGATTACAAGTCTTGTATTGGACTCATCTTACATATTTGAAAACCTTCAAATTTTGAGGGTATTTGATGTTTTTGTATGACTCATTTTGACGAGTCATCAACTCCTCTATGACTTATCGTGTTGAGTCATAGAGTGGGTAATGAGGGTGGGCATATGCAGGTCATCAAACCTTGCAATGAAGAATCATTCATATAAGTCATCATATGTTCTACGAGTCATCAATTGACTCATCAACTTGCCCTTTTGCCTTGGCCAATTTCCCATCTTAGCCCCATTTCAACAAGTAGTCTTTACTACTCGTAATTGTCAATATGAGTTATAGGCTGACTCATAAACCTATGACTAGTCCAAATTCTCCTGATATTTTCCTTTCATTCGACTTTTCATCTTATTGGGTCATATAATCCCCTCCCCCGAGAATATTCATCCTCAAATGCGATTAACTTAGCATAGAAAGGACACAAAATGAGGACTAGCAACCCAACATGAATGATATGATTCATAGCAAAGCCCATGAGATTTTCAATATTAACATAAATCATGACTTGAAAACCAACTTCATTAACTTATATGCATATGAAAGACATACGAAACTAAAATGTAGGAATTTAATGGACTTGATTACGAACAATTTAATACCTTAGGCTTGAGTGAAAGGAAAGATATATGGATAACGCTTTATCATGTCTACTTCTGCTTCTCATATAGCACTCTATACTTGTTCATTTCTCTACAACACCTTGACGTACACAACCTCTTTATTCCTTAAACTCTTCACTTGCTGATCTAAGATTTTCACCGGAACCTCCTCATAAGTCAAGTTCTCTTCAACGTTAAAAATTTCCAATGGCACAATAGAGTTTGGATCACCCACAAACTTTCTCAACATAGACACATGAAATACTAGATGAACCATAGGCAATTCAAATGGAAAATCTAACTCATATGCCACTTTGCCAATGCGCTTCAATATTCAATAAGTTTCTGCATATGTAGGACTCAACTTCCCTTTCCTACAAAAATGCATTACACCTTTCATAGGTGAAACCTTCAAATACATCTAATTATTCACATCAAATTCAAGCTCACTTCTTCTAATGTCCGAATAGGAATTTTGATGACTTTTAGCCATCTTTAATATTTCTCTTATGAGCCTTACATTTTCCATTGCATCCACTACCAAATCGGACCAATCAATGCCATCTCACCCAGTTCAAACCGTCCCACTAGGAATCTACATCTTTGTTATAACCCGCACTTTGCACCTAAGGACATGTTGGGGATACTTGTAACAAGTCAAGGGTAAGACTATGCTTGGTCTTGTTATATACAAGTTTCTATTGATTAAGTTGGGAGGTGGAATTATTGGAAAAGTTAAAGGGAAAAATTAGAATTACTTATGTGGGAATACCATAAAAGGTTAGGGGTAAAATTGGAATTTCACATGTGGAAATACCATAAAAGGTTAGGGGTAAAATTGGAATTTTACATATGGAAATACTATAAAAGGTTAAGGGCAAAGGTGGAATTTCAACTTGGAAATATTAGAAAAGGTGAGGGGCAAAATGGTAATTTCACATGGGAGCCTTTAAGTCATCTAACTCCTAGAGATTTCTAGACATTTTGAGAGAGTGGGAAGCAAGAAAAACTTAAGAAAAAAAAAAGGGCAAATCGGCCAAGGAGGGAGTAAAATTTCTCCTTCAAATTTCATCCCAAAAATTATAATTTCATAGTATTCCTACTAAGTCAAGGGTGCTCTACAACATGGTGTAGTTGTTTTGGAAGTTTGGAGACTTGTTTAGTTGATTTGGAGAGTTGGAGAAGCAAAGGAAAAGGTAAGAATTAATCTAATTTCTTTGTGTTATGAAGTTTGTTGATGTTGTAGTATGTGGAGGTGTGTGGAATTTATGGAAATATGAAAGTTTATATGGTAATATGGTGCCATGTATACATGTTCTTATATGAGTAAGATGATTCAATTTTTGGGTAGTATTTGTTTTGTAGTATCTTTGTGTAGTATTTGAATGGTAGTTATATTAATTATTTGATGTTGAAAATGAAAGTTGGATGAAATTAATTGAAGTTGGAAATATTAGTTAGGTGATGAGATGGAAAAAAATTAAGGTTGCATAGCTTGTTAGTTGTTGTTGTAATTCTTGGAATATAAGGAAACTTAAATGGTGTAAGTTGGTATTAAACTAGTTTGTAGGAATTATGTAATTTGAGTATGATATTATAAGAATATGGAGGTAAATTATTAAAAGTATGGAGTGTTGTTGATGGTTGTGATGTTGAAAGAAGGAAATGAATTTGATTATGAAGTTGAAGGAAGAAAATGAATTATAATATTTTTGTTGTATTTATGGAATTTTTGAGTGAAATATGGAATTGATAAAAATTGGATAGCTTACTTGGAATATTTTTCACTTATGTTGGAATGAGTTGAAATTAATTATGGATATGAGATATTCATATTTATTTGGAAATGCAAAGTTTGGTTGAAAGTTGTTTCACTAATTGGAAAATTACACCAATTTATGTTATGGTGTGTTTAAATTGATTATCGATGGAATTGGTGTTGTTGTTGGCTTGGTTGTTGATATTGTGGCCGAGTTGTAATCTCGGGGTTGTCATATATTTAGGGGAAATGCTGCCGAAATTTTTGTAAACAAGTATTGGAAAAAAATTGAATTCTTAAAGTCTTATGAATAGTAATTGGTAAATGTGACCAATTGTAGATTTTGGAGGAAACGAGAATTGAACTTGGACAACTGTAAAAGGCCAAAAAGGTATGTAAAGCTTTACATTTTGTTCTCTTGGCATGTCCTAGATGTAATAAGAGTGAATACGAACCTCGAGGATCACTCTACTCTTCGGAATCGACGTTCGAAAATTTCCCTTTTCTATTCAATAGAATTGAATTAGGTAATTATGAATAGTTTTGGAAAAAATTGTCTAAACTTCTACATTTTGCACAAATGAATTCCGAATACCTTGAAACTCTTTGCTATGCTTCCTAATATTATATGAATAATTATTCTGTTAATTCCCATAATATATTGGAAGTACTTGTACTATTATTATTATTCAAGTTTCCTTTTATGATTTGTTATCGAAATTATGCCATCGAGTCTGTATAAATGTTTTGTAATTTAAATTGCATTTAGTTTCTCATTACTCTATTCGTGTATACGGTAACCACTCTTTCACTGAGCCTGGGCCAGAATATGTTTTCTTGTGTATTTCTCTGCATTGTTCGCCGTGTCCCGACGTGAGGGGGCAGGTATGACATATACATGGGGTGGTAAATGTTATGCCACGGAGTTATGCTTTGCCATGTACATATATGTTTGTGATTTGATATGATATGAAATAATTTGATATGGCCATCTGATATGATATGATTTGTTACGGAGATGTTCCCTACTCTGGTGTTATGCTGTGCCGTGGTGCCGATGATGGGAGGGAGACCACACTTTGTTCACCGAGTCCATAATGGGGCCGAATATGACATATGTCTGTGCATATATGGTTTGAGATTTTGATAAGCATTTTGAAATTCTAAACGTTGATTTCATGTTTTGCACATACTATTCAGATTATGATTTTATATATTACAGTGCATGCTTTACATATTCGGTACATTTTCCGTACTGACGCTCTTTCTTCGGGGGCTGCGTTACATGCCCATAGGTACCGATGTTCATTTTGCTGAGCCGCCTGTTTAGGACATCTACTGCGTTGTTGACAGTGCTCTATTGTTCGAGGCTTGTATTTCGGTATTTACTTTATCTCTGTATATTTAGATATGTTGGTCAGGGGTACGACGGGGCCCTATACCGTCTTATGACTATGCTATCATCTGTAGAGGTCTGTAGACAGAATTATGTTGTATATATGGTTTGGGCTTGGTGTGTTTCGTGATGGCCTATCGGCCTTCGTGCGTTATATCTATTTTTGTGATCTATTTAGAGATTCCTTCTGATTATTATCTATGTTTATTCGATTAATATGCTAATTTGGGGATAAGGGTATGTTTGGGTGCCCAACTCGGGCACCGCTCATGGCCTATGGGGTTGGGTCGTGAAAAAAGTGGTATCAGAGCAGTTTGGTCCTCGGAATGTCTACAGACCGTATCTAGTAGAGTCTTGTTTATCGGTGTGTTGTGCACCACATCTATAAGCAGGAGGCTACAGGGCATTTAGGATGTTACTTTTTCTTCTTATTTTAGATCGTGCGATAGAGCTATATTATTAGGATGATTCTCTCCTAACGAAACGATTATCATGATTTTCAGAAATGCCTCTGAGAAAACCGATGACTGCCCAGAAGGGTAAATCAGTGGCACCAGGCGAGGTTAGTCAGGTCCATAGAGTTACCAGGGCCCGAACTCAGCCTGAGATGGAGACTGTGCCCTCGACAGCCAGTTCTGCGACACCGCTAGAAATTAGAGTGGCCCCAGCTGAAGATCAGAGGCCGGATTCACCTATTTTTGGAGCCCCAGCACCCGAGCCTCTAGCTCCACAGTTAGGAGCAGAAGGCAGGGCTATGCAGGATGTGGTGCAACTGTTGACTAGGTTGGTGGCCGGACAAGAACACAGACGCGGATTGGGCGGAGATATGGTACACAGGCCTGATAGTTCGAGGGCTCGTGAGTTTCTGACTTGTAACCCTCCAGAGTTCTTCGGGACAAATCCCGAGGAGGACCCCCAGGAGTTCATTAGGGAAATGCAGCGCACTTTACGTTTGATTAAAGCTTCTCTGATAGAGTCGGTTGAGTTGGCTTCGTATAGACTGCACGAGGTAGCTGCCAATTGGTATGAGTCCTGGGAGTTGTCCAGGGGCAGACCAGCTTCTCCAGCAGTATGGGACGAGTTTACAGAGGCATTTATCAGTCATTTCCTGACTTCTGAGATGCGGAGAGCCAGAGCGGATAGATTTTTGCAGTTAAGGCAGCGAGGCTGTAGTGTTCGTGAGTATAGTTTGGAGTTTGACTCATTGGCTCGACATGCTCCTTCTCTAGTAGCTGATATGACTGACAGGATGCACAGATATGTGATGGGCCTAGATCAGTACTTAGTGGATAGTTGTTTGGTGATGGCTGCCCAGCCGGGGATAGACATCGCCCGTATTCAGGCATATGCTCAAGGGATGACAGACATAGAGGACACCAGTCTAATCGATATTTTGGCAGAAGTCAGCCTAAGAGGGCTAGGTCAGCTGGATATTTTGGAGAGTTTCAGAGCAGGCCATTCCAGCAGCAGGGTAGCAGACAGCCCACCCAGCCAGCATGGAGTATGCCTTTACTATCCTCAGGCCGGAGATCAGGTGGTACAGGAAATTCAGGAGCAGGTCCGAGCTCTAGGGCTTCTGGTTCGCAGTTAGACAAGAGTTCTGGTCAAATGTGGCCACCCAGGCCCCCGTGTTCTTATTATGGTAGATATCATCCAGGAGAGTGCTATCGTGCTATAGGGGCTTGTTTTGCTTGTGGCCGTCAAGGCCATACGATGAGAGATTGCCCGAATAAGGGCAATTCAGGCGGAGCGGCTTGGCCTATAGGATTATTTGCTGGGTCATCATCTTCTTCGATAGCTATGCACCCCACGAGGCAGGGTGTGTCTACACTAGTAGGTCGTGGTAGAGGTCGGGGTGGAATTTCTGGTTCTAGCGGTCCTTCGAACCACACCTATGCCTTGGCCACCTGACAGGATCAAGAGGCGTCTCCAGATGTGATCACAGGTACATTGTTGATCTTTTCCCAGATTGTATATGCATTAATAGATCCAGGCTCTACATTATCATATATTTCCCCGATGAATGCTGATAAGATTGGTGTAAATCCCAAACCGATAGAACCGTTTGAGGTAGCTACTCTTGTAGGAGATTCTATTATAGCAAGGCGAGTATATAAAAGTTGCTCAGTAATTATATGTGATCGTTGCACTAAAGCAGACCTAATAGAATTGGAGATGACTGAATTTGATGTGATAATGGGAATGGATTGGCTATCTTCTTGTTATGCTAATGTTGACTGTCAATGGAAGGTAGTTTATTTCCAATTTCCTGGAGAACCAGTGATAGAATAGGCAGGTAATACAGCATCTATGAGAGGGAAGTTTATTTCCTACCTTAAGGCGAGAAAGATGATCAGAAAAGGTTGTATTTATCACCTGGTTTGCGTACAAAATTTGCAGGCTGAAGCGCCAACTATTCAGTCAGTTCCAGTTGTTAATTAATTTGCAGATGTATTCCCAGATGATCTTCCAGGGCTTCCTCCCGAATGGGAAATAGACTTTACCATAGATGTGCTGCCAGATATCCATCCGATATCTATTCCCCCATACAGAATGGCACCTGCAGAATTAAAGGAACTGAAGGAGCAATTGAAAGACTTGCTAGAAAAAGGCTTCATCAGACCCAGTACTTCACCTTGGGGAGCTCCGGTATTATTTGTGAAGAAGAAAGATGGGTCACTACGAATGTGTATTGATTACAGGCAGCTGAATAAGGTAACTATAAAGAATAAATACCCCCTCCCCAGGATTGATGATTTGTTTGATCAGTTGCAAGGTGCCAAGTGGTTTTCAAAAATAAACTTGCGATCGGGTTATCATCAGGTACGGGTAAGAGAATTTGATATTCCAAAGACAGCATTCTGAACTTGATATAGCCATTACGAGTTCAGAGTGATGTCTTTTGGGTTGACGAATGCTCCAGCGGTATTTATGGACCTGATGAATCGGGTATTCAGACCATTCCTGGATATGTTCGTGATTGTGTTTATTGATAATATTCTAATTTATTCCTAATCAAAAGAAGAGCATGCAGATCATCTGAGAGCAGTAATTACAGTACTCCGACACCAGAAATTGTATGCTAAATTTTCTACATGTGAATTTTGGTTGACTTCTATAGCATTTTTGGGACATATTGTCGGCGCTGAAGGTATTCGGGTAGATACACAGAAGATCGAGGCTGTAAAGAACTAGCCTAGGCCGACGACACCTATCGAGGTACGTAGTTTCCTCGGATTAGCAGGTTATTATAGGAGATTTGTAGAGAAATTTGCTTCTATGTCAGCACCACTGACAAGATTAACTCAGAAGGGAGCTAAATTCCAGTGGACTGAGGCCTGTGAACGAAGCTTTCCGTTATTGAAAGAGAAGTTGACTACAACTCCTGTTTTAACTCTTCCAGAAGGACCGGATGGGTATGTTATTTATTGTGATGCTTCAGGTGTGGGAATAGGTTGTGTATTGATGCAGCACGGGAAAGTTATAGCTTACGCTTCCCGACAACTTAAAAAGCATGAAAGAAATTATCCTACTCATGATCTAGAACTAGCAGCAGTGATTCATGCTCTGAAGATATGGAGACACTATCTATATGGAGTTCATGTTGATATCTATATAGATCACAAGAGTCTCCAGTATATTTTTAAACAGAAAGACTTGAATTTACGGTAGAGGAGATGGCTGGAGTTCTTAAAAGACTATGATGTTGATATTCTATATCATCCAGGAAAGGCCAACGTCATAGCAGATACACTCAGCTGTAAGTCCTTGGGTAGCTTGACAGATATTCCAGCAGAAAAGAAGAAAATAGTTCGTGAAATTGGTCAATTGGCCAGTCTTGGAGTTTGGTTGGCTGAATCAGGAGATAATGGGATTTCAGTTCGAGAGGTTGCTGAATCTTCCATTATAGAAGAAATAAAGCGACGTCAATATGAAGACCCTGTTTTGGCATAGTATTGAGATACAGGTATGGACAAAGAGAAGACCCCTTTTGGTATTACATTTGATGGAGCATTATTATACAGGGACAGGTTGTGTGTACCTGATGTTGCTGGGCTACAGCAACAGGTTATGGGTGAGGCACATCATGCCCGATATTCTATTCATCCGGGTATAACAAAAATGTACCATGACCTTAGATGTTTATTCTGGTGGGATGGTATGAAAAGAGATGTTGCTGAGTTCGTGGCCCAATGTCCAAACTGTCAGCAGGTCAAGATTAAACACCAGAAACCAAGTGGTTTATTACAGGAGATGGAAATTCCAACGTGGAAGTGGGAGATGATTAATATGGATTTTATTACAGGTTTACCTCGCACTCCATGGAAGTACGATTCGATATGGGTTGTTGTTGATAGGTTGACTAAGTCAGCCATTTCCTTCCGGTTCGGATCACATATTCAGCTGAGGATTATGACAAGTTATATATTAAGGAGATAGTAAAGCTCCATGGAGTTCCTGTATCCATTATCACTGATAGAGGTGCCCAGTTTACAGCAAATTTCTGGAGATCTTTTCAAGCGGGATTGGGGACCCAGGTGAGCCTTAGTACAACGTTCCATCCTCAATCTGACGGTCAAGCCAAGCGCACTATTCAAACACTGGAAGATATGCTGCGGGCCTGTGTTATTGATTTCAGGGGTAGCTGGGATGACCATCTACCACTTGTTGAATTTTCTTATAATAATAGTTATAACTCTAGTATTCAGATGGCACCGTATGAGGCACTATATGGCAGAAAATGCAGGTTACCTATAGACTAGTTCGATGTGGGTGAAACTAAGTTAATTGTCCCAGATCTGATTCAGTAGGCAATTGAGAAGGTGAAGCTTATTCAAGAATGATTATTGGCAGCTCAAAGTCGATAGAAAGCATATGCAGACAACCGACGTCGACCTTTGGAGTTCCAAGTGGATGATTGGGTATTCTTAAAAGTGTCACCTATGAAGGGCATCATGAGATTCGGCAGAAAAGGGAAGCTTAGTCCGAGATACATTAGACCTTACCAGATTGTCCGTAAGGTGGGCAAGGTTGCTTATGAGTTGGACCTACTAGCTGATTTAGAAGCAGTACATCCAGTGTTTCACGTGTCTATGCTTCGTAAATTCATTGGTGATCCTTCCAGAGTATTTCTTGTACAGGACATTCAGGTGACCGAGGAGCTATCCTATAAAGAATAGCCGGTGGCTATTTTAGATTGTCAGGTAAGAAGGTTACGCACCAAAGATGTGGTCTCTGTCAAAGTATTGTGGCACAACAACAACCGAGAAGAAATGATGTGGGAGGCTGAGGAAGAAATGAAGAAAAAGTATCCTCAGTTATTTTCTACACCCCAGGTAACTCAAGTTCCTTATTACCTATATTGGTTGGATAATAAATTATGTGAAACATCCGTATTTATAAACCTATAAGATCAATTTAGCATTCGAGGACGAATGTTCAAAAAGGGGGGAAGAATGTTATAACCCGCACTTTGCACCTAAGGACATGTTGGGGATACTTGTAACAAGTCAAGGGTAAGACTATGCTTGGTCTTGTTATATACAAGTTTCTATTGATTAAGTTGGGAGGTGGAATTATTGGAAAAGTTAAAAGGAAAAATTGGAATTACTTATGTGGGAATACCATAAAAGGTTAGGGGTAAAATTGGAATTTCACATGTGGAAATACCATAAAAGGTTAGGGGTAAAATTGAAATTTTATATATGGAAATACTATAAAAGGTTAAGGGCAAAGGTGGAATTTCAACTTGGAAATATTAGAAAAGGTGAGGGGCAAAATGGTAATTTCACATGAGAGCCTTTAAGTCATCTAACTCCTAGAGATTTCTAGACATTTTGAGAGAGTGGAAAGCAAGAAAAACTTAAGAAAAAAAAAGAGCAAATCGGCCAAGGAGGGAGTAAAATTTCTCCTTCAAATTTCATTCCAAAAATTATAATTTCCTAGTATTCCTACTTAGTCAAGGGTGCTCTACAACATGGTGTAGTTGTTTTGGAAGTTTGGAGACTTGTTTAGTTTATTTGGAGAGTTGGAGAAGTGAAGGAAAAGGTAAGAATTAATCTAATTTCTTTGTGTTATGAAGTTTGTTGATGTTGTAGTATGTGGAGGTGTGTGGAGTTTATGGAAATATGAAAGTTTATATGGTAATATGGTGCCATGTATACATGTTCTTATATGAGTAAGATGATTCAATTTTTGGGTAGTATTTTTTTTGTAGTATCTTTGTGTAGTATTTGAATGGTAGTTATGTTAATTATTTGATGTTGAAAATGAAAGTTGGATGAAATTAATTGAAGTTGGAAATATGAGTTAGGTGATGAGATGGAAAAAAATTAAGGTTGCATAGCTTGTTAGTTGTTGTTGTAATTCTTGGAATATAAGAAAACTTAAATGGTGTAAGTTGGTATTAAACTAGTTTGTAGGAATTATGTAATTTGAGTATGATATTATAAGAATATGGAGGTAAATTATTAAAAGTATGGAGTGTTGTTGTTGGTTGTGAAGTTGAAAGAAGGAAATGAATTTGATTATGAAGTTGAAGAAAGAAAATGAATTATAATATTTTTGTTGTATTTATGGAATTTTTGAGTGAAATATGGAATTGATAAAAATTGGATAGCTTACTTGGAATATTTTTCACTTATGTTGGAATGAGTTGAAATTAATTATGGATATGAGATATTCATATTTATTTGGAAATGCAAAGTTTGGTTGAAAGTTGTTGCACTAATTGGAAAATTACACCAATTTATGTTATGGTGTGTTTAAATTGATTATCAATGGAATTGGTGTTGTTGTTGGCTTGGTTGTTGATAATGTGGCCGAATTGTAATCTCGGAGTTGTCATATATTTAGGAGAGATGCTGTCAAAATTTTTGTAGACAAGTATTGGAAAAAAATTGAATTCTTAAAGTCTTATGAATAGTAATTGGTAAATGTGACCAATTGTAGATTTTGGAGGAAACGAGAATTGAACTTGGACAACTGTAAAAGGCCAAAAAGGTATGTAAAGCTTTACATTTTCTTCTCTTGGCATGTCCTAGATGTAATAGGAGTGAATACGAACCTCGGGGATCACTCTACTCTTCGGAATCGACGTTCGAAAATTTCCCTTTTCTATTCAATAGAATTGAATTAGGTAATTATGAATAGTTTTGGAAAAAATTGTCTAAACTTCTACATTTTGCACAAATGAATTCCGAATACCTTGAAACTCTTTGCTATGCTTCCTAATATTATATGAATAATTATTCTGTTAATTCCCATAATATATTGGAAGTACTTGTACTATTATTATTATTCAAGTTTCCTTTTATGATTTGTTATCGAAATTATGCCATCGAGTCTGTATAAATGTTTTGTAATTTAAATTGTATTTAGTTTCTCATTACTCTATTCGTGTATACGGTAACCACTCTTTCACTGAGCCTGGGCTAGGATATGTTTTTTTGCGTATTTCTCTGCATTGTTCGCCGTGTCCCGACGTGAGGGGGCAGGTATGACATGTACATGGGGTGGTAAATGTTATGCCACGGAGTTATGCTGTGCCATGTACATATATGTTTGTGATATGATATGATATGATATGGCCATCTGATATGATATGATTTGTAACGGAGATGTTCCCTACTCTGGTGTTATGTTGTGCCGTGGTGCCGATGATGGGAGGGAGACCACACTTTGTTCACCGAGTCCATAATGGGGCCGGATATGGCATATGTCTGTGCATATATGGTTTGAGATTTTGATAAGCATTTTGAAATTCTAAACATTGATTTCATGTTTTGCACATACTATTCAGATTAAGATTTTATATATTACAGTGCATGCTTTACATATTTGGTACATTTTCCGTACTGACCCTCTTTCTTCGGGGGCTGCGTTATATGCCCATAGGTACCGATGTTCATTTTGCTGAGCCGCCTGTTTAGGACATCTACTGCGTTGTTGACAGTGCTCCCTTGTTCGAGGCTTGTATTTCGGTATTTACTTTATCTCTATATATTTGGATATGTTGGTCAGGGGTACGACGGGGCCCTGTACCGTCTTATGACTATGCTATCATCTGTAGAGGTCTGTAGACAGAATTATGTTGTATATATCATTTGGGCTTGGTGTGTTTCGTGACGGCCTATCGGTTTTCGTGCATTATATCTATTTTTGTGATTTATTTAGAGATTCCTTCTGATCATTATCTATGTTTATTCGATTAATATGCTAATTTGGGGATAAGGGTATGTTTGGGTGCCCAACTCGGGCACCCGTCACGGCTTACGGGGTTGGGTCGTGACAATCTTCTTCCATATAAGGCTTCAAAAGTAGCCATTTAGATGCTAGAGTGATAACTATTATTATAGTCAAACTCAATCAATGGAAAATGCTCATCCCAACTTCTTTTCAAATCAATCACACACCCTTAACATAACCTCCAAAGTTTGGCTCTTTCTTTCGCGTTGTCCATCTATTTGAGGATAAAAAATGGTACTTAGCTTAACTTTTGTACCAAGACCTTTTTGAAACGACTTCCAAAATGTAAAGTGAATTGAGTATCTCTATCCAATATAATTGACAAGGGAACACCATGAAGTTTTACCAATTCTCTAATATACAACTTAGCATAGTCTTTGGTGCCATATTAAGTCTTAATTGGGAGAAAGTGTCCGATTTAGTCATTCGGTACAAAACAATCCAAATGGAATCATATTTCCTTCTAGTATGAGGCAAACCCATCACAAAGTCCATATTCACATCTTCCCACTTCCAAGTAGGAATTTCAATGTCTTGAGCTAAACCTCCAGTTTTGATGTTCAACTTTCACTTGTTAAAAATTAGGACACTTAGCCATGAATAACACTATGTCATTCTTTATGCCATTCCACTAATACACTTCCTTCAAATTATGATACATCTAGGTGGATCTCGGATAGATTGAATAGCGACAACTATGGGCCTTATTCAATATCAATTCCTTTAGTCTATCCACATTAGGAACACACAAATGACTTGGTAACAAAGCACTCCATCTCCCCTTGGTAGAAAGCCTCAATGGCTTTTTCGACAATCGACTTCTTCAATTCAACCAAAATCGAATCTTGGCCTTGTTTGGGTTTCACCTTCACTACAAGAGAAGATTCTGATCCATTATGTACAAGAACACCACCATCCTTGGAATCCACCAAACACACACCTAAACGTGCCAATCTATGGACATCCTTTACCAACTTCTTACCTTTCTCAACATGTGCAACACTATCCATGGACAACAGACTTAGAGCATCGGCTACTACATTTTCCTTACCCGAATGGTACAATACACTCATATCATAGTCCTTAAGGAGTTCAAACTACCTCCTTTCCCTAAGGTTCAAGTCCATTTGACTAAATACATATTCGAAGATTTTTTAGTCGGTAAAAATATCAACATGCACCCTATAAAGATAATGACGACAAATTTTCAAAACAAACACAATCACTACAAGTTCAAGTTCATGGGTTGGATAGTTTCGTTCATGTACCTTAAGTTTCCTTGAGGCATAGGAAATAAACTTACCATATTGCATAGAAACACAACCCAAACCAACTCGTGAGGCATCATAATAAACAAAAAATCCATTCGAACATTCATGCAATGTCAAAATAGGAACCGACATAAGACGATCCTTCAATATTTGAAAACTCTTCCCACATTCATCCAACAATTCAAGTTTCACTTTCTTTTAAGTTAACTTAGTAATAGGTGAAGCAATAGGGGAGAACCCTTCAACAAATCTTCTACAGTATCCGGCCAAGCCCAAAAAGCTTCAAATATCCAAAAGAAACAATGGTCTAGGCCAATTCTTCACCACCTCCATTTTCTTTGGATCAACCTTAATCCCATTATCGGAAACTACATGGACAATAAATGCCATTTACCTTAGCCAAAATTTGAACTTACTAAAGTTGGCAAATAGTTGCTTGTCTCTTAATATTTGCAACACAATCCTCAAATGACCCGTATGATCTTCCTCATTTCGCGAGTAAATCAAAATATCATCATTAAACACAACCACAAGCATGTCCAAGTATGGTTTGAAAGTATGATTCATTAAATTCATTCAAATAGTGGGAGCATTAGTCAACCTGAACCACATGACTATAAATACAAAATGATCATACCTTGTTCGGAATGTCGTTTTGGAAATATCACACTCCCTTACCCTTAGTTGGTTATAATTGGAACAAATATCAATTGTGGAGAAGTAACTTTCTCCTTGCAATTGATCAGACAAATCATCTATCCTCAAAATTGGATACTTGTTCTTTAGGGTAACCTTATTCAATTGTTGGTAATCTAATAACATTTGGAGCGGCCATCCTTCTTGCTTATAAATAATATCGGAGAACCCCATGGTGAAATACTTATCCTTATAAAACCCTTATCCAACAAATCTTTCAATTTCTCTTTCAACTCCTTAAGTTCCTCTGGAGACATACAGTCAAGAGAAATAGAAATAGGTTGAGTATTGAGAAGGATATTTATGCTAAAATCAATTTGCCTTTCGAGAGGAACACCGGGAAAGTCATTAGAAAACATATTGGGAAACTCATTAACTATAAGGACCGACTCAAGAGTAGGAGTTTTGGAATCAACATCTCTAACTCAAACTATGTGATAGATACACCCATTGGAAATTATTTTTCTGGCCTTAAGACATGAGATGAATCGATGCTTAATCCCTGAATCATTACCCTCCTATTCAAGAGTAGGCTTATTAGGAAATCAAAACTTTACCCTACAGGTTCTACAATCAATGGATGCGTAAGAGGCATCTAACCAATCCATACTAAGAATAATGTCAAAATCACTCATGTCTAGTTCAACAAGATCACATGGGATAACTTTACGCAAAAACAACATGGGATAATTTCCATGAACTCTCTTAGCTAACACCAAATCAACAACCGAAGTATAAATCAAAAAGGGTTCTAATAAGATTTTAGGGGTCACATAAAATCTCATAGCAAGATATGGAGTAACAAAAGACAAATTTGCACCTGGATCAATAATGCATAAACATTAAAGTAAAAGACTCATAACATACCCATAACCACATCAGGAGTCTCTTCCACCTCTTGCCTAGCATGAAGGGCATAAAATTGGTTGTTTCATTGGCCACCTTTAGTTTGGGATTAGGTATTTTATTGCACTTGGCCTCCTTGAGCCTTAGGGTATGACAACCTATCCTTAACAAACTTCTTCCCCAAACCTTGTCCTTGTTGAGAATGGCCACTACCACTACCACCAGTCCTAGCATTAGAGAACCCACCTTTATATCGGGCCCTCTTAGAATCCATCATTCTCATCTATTTAAGTTTCTATCCCTCAATTTGTTCACTAAAAGTGATGAGCTGAGATATGTCTATTGTTTTGACAAGCATGGTGGTACGACACTTCTTTGAAGCCAAGTCGGATACCCTTGACATGAATTGACTCATTTAGGCACGTGGATCAATAACTAATAAAGGAGCATACTTAGATATCTTAGTGAACTTGATGGCATAGTTCCTCATACCCATGTTTCCTTGTCGAAGATTGATGAACTCCAATACTTTAGTTTTCCTTAGCTCAAGAGGGAAAAAGCAATTAAGGAAAGAAAGTTTGAAGGCTTCCTAATCAATAGGTCCTTAATCCACACTTTCTAACTTCTATTGTATATACCAAACTTGGGCTACACTCTTGAGTTGGTAGGGCGCTAACTCTGCTTTCTCTTTTGAAGTCACCTCTATGATACTCACTATCTTGTAAGCCTCATCAATAAATTCTTGGGGGTCCTTATAAACTTTCAAACCATGAAAATCATGAGGGTTCATTCTTGCAAAGTCCCTCACTCTAGAGGCCGGAGTAGGAGAATTAAGAAGAGACACAACCCCTTATTTGGCCACTACTTGGGCTAGTATGGTAATAACTATTCAAAATTCTAGATTAGTACCTTGGTCGGGTAAGGGATATGGTCTTTAGGGACCAGAGGAACTTGGTCCTCATTAGCATTGACCCCTCTTTGCATAGGTGCTATTTTTGGAGGCATTGTCTGAAAATTGCAAAGGACTATCATTTGGGAAAGGAGTCTTAGAATATACTCTATCACACGACATAGATGATGAAAGTAGTGAGAATTTCCTAGAACTCCTTATATCCTCCTATTCATAGATGTAGCACAGATCACACCCATGAATAAGATTCTACTGGATGCTGCATATTGGACACCCTAGGACAAAAACCTTATGCTCTTGCCAAGTATATCATAACCCAACCAAAGGCCTAGTCATAATACGATGATTAAAACCTCGAAAGGATCCAATCAAGCCTCTTTAAAAATCATAAGCATACATAACGTAAAGTAAAAAGTGGAACATAGCGTAAGAAAATATCTAAATCATGAATCATAAAAGAAGAATGTAACTTGACTACATAGACTCTATAGCATTTTGTCCAATGATGCCTTTACTATATTACAACAGGTAGGGGATAAGATATCTCCCTAGGTCACCCTCAAACATGAATGAAGTACAAGTCTTTAAGATAGAACAAAGTCATAACTCACCTTTGATAAGATGAGGACTCACCAATGCTTTACTAAATAGAACTCAACTAGCCACGTGTGGAAGGAGCGTGATCCTCAACCCCTCTATTATGAGACTGTAAGACCTCGGAAGTTGGAAAGTTAGAAAATAAGGAAAAAAGTTGAAATTCTAGAAAACTCAGCTTTTGGACACCAAGTGTTCTCCACAAGACATAATACGGGCTATAAAGAGGACCACGAGCAATGAAAGGCTAGTGTGATCCCTACTCATCCATTCAGGTTTTATGAAAGAGAACCAAGGGAGGCCATCAAGACCCATGGTGTGGTTCACAGACCATAATGGCCTTCGTGGTAAGAGCCCCTACAGGGCTCTCTTAGAAATATCACCACGTCTACCATCCATGGATTATGATGACCTCTATGGACCGTAAAGGTTTCAATGGAGGAAGTCCTAAAACTACCAATAATTCAAGCCCAAGGCAATGACCACGGAAGACCACTATGTACTGTGGTGCCCTTCACAGGCCGTGGTGGGTCTTATGGTGGGCATTCTTCCAAAATACTTCTTAGAAATCCCCAAGTCCCTCACCATGGAAGGGACTACGGTTCGTGGTGCCTTTAACTGTCTGTGGTGAGGGCTTATTATAGGTCCCTAATTTAGTTTTAATAGGGGTTATTTTGGTCTTTTCCCAATACTTCATTAGTGAATGTAGATGGTTTGTGGGCCTAATTTCATACTTATTAACCACCCTAAAGCTTTCTAACTCTATTATTCTCTTCATAACTCCCAAAATGCCAAAGTCTTTTCTCCAAGTCTTCTCTCAAGAAAATTTAGAAAGGTTTTTCAAGAGTCAAGATTTAAATCTCCATAATCTAGGGATAATCAAGGTTAAGGTATGTGGGACTTCATCCATGAGTACCGTTCACCAATGGAATCCCAAAGTTTTCTTCTCAATTCTGATTACTAATTCTTCAATTAAAAGCCTGAATTGCGTGATTTTCATTGGGTCTTCTCAATTATGATATTCTTCAATGATATTAGTCTAGTCATGCATAATTCACACCATATTGCATAATTTCAAGTTTAATTTCAATGACATATGATATATGCTAGTTTCAAGTATGATTTTGAGATATGATCATAATTTTTAAGTTATATTCTATGAAAGCTTTATGCTATAAATTAAAGATGCTTTATGCAAAATAATTTATGGGTGATGATTATATGATGTTTCAAGCAAAGTTAAAAATAGGGAAAGCTAAGTCCCTAAAGTTATTTATGATCAAAGATATGTAATGATGGAAGGTCTACACCCAGGTTTCATGATTTATATGATAGATGAGCTAATACTATGATTATACTATGATGATGCTAGATAAGTTATTTTATGGTATTTTGTAAGATGGATTGATAGGTAGTTACTATCTTTTCCTATGATGTTTATGATTCATGTTTTATGAGTTTTGTTGGGATATTGACAAAGCTCTGAGATGACTTTTAGGTGAGGTTCGGTCTGGTAATGTTGTTAGTTACCTAAAGGAATCCTAGAAACAACCTTTAGTCCTAAACTACGGTTCCCACATAGGATTGCATATTCCAATATGGCGAAGCTAGTGGATCCACATAGCTCAATTAAAGAGTTACTTATGGAGTATACCCTTGCAAGTTAGCCTCCCCTGTCTTGATGTAAGAGTCATCAAATTCTATGTATTAGCTCACATGGTCTTATACATCGGTTAAAGGTCCTATCCCAGAGAGTTTCAGTTAAGTTATAAGTTCTTATGATGATGATGAGGTTTTTTTGATGTACTGACCAATGAGGTAAATATTTTAATGTTTACATAATTTCACTCATGTTTTAAAAATATTGGTCTTGCATTCCATGATTATATTTATTATGTCATATGTTTATTATTCATGCATATTCTCACATATTTAGTGCATTCTATGTATTAACATATACTTTTTGCCTATATTGTACCATAATATAGGGATTGATAATCACGTTAATCATCATCCTATTGGTGGATAGAGTTTACTATTAGCTTCTTGTTGGTGAGTCCTCATAGTTCTAGGATATGAAATTTATTTCTTATCTTGCAGTTGTTACTTCTATGTTGTCTAGATGGGTAAACTATGATTTGTCTTATGCCCCCGACTAGTTATTAGAGGAATGTTATATAGAAAGGGTCTATGTTGTCATTTCTCATTTTGAGCCTTATGTTCTATTTGAGACTATGCTTCATATTATTGATTCTTATTTATTTCATGTGACTTATGTATTCTCATGTATTTTATGCTAATAGGCTTGGTTGGAGTCCTTTAGAATTTTAATTACCGTATTACGACTAGGCTCTAGTTTGAGTCATGAAAAATTAGGTATCAGAGTATAAGGTTCAAGTGTCCTAGGAAGTCTAATATGCCGCATCAAGTAGAGTTTTGTTCATCGGTGTGAAAAGCTTCACATCTATGAATAGGAGTGTATGAGGCATCTTAAGAAATACTTCACTTGTAGAGTTAAACTTTACGATTTTTTCCTCTAACACTCTCTCTTTGTGATTACAGAATTATGCCTCCACAAAGATATCCCATTTGAAGGAATATTGTGGAAGAGGATCCACAAGCTCAAAATGCTCCTTTGAATGATCAATTGACTAATGTGAAGTTTCGAGCTGCTTTTCATATGCTAGCCCAAGCCGTGACTACTCAAGTGAATCGAGGGGTAGATGCTCCTCAAATTTTGTGTACTCCGGCTTTGAGGGTTAGAGATTTCATGAGGATGAACCCTCTTGATTTTCATAGGTCTAAGGTTTGATGAGGATCCCCAAGAGTTCATTGATTAATTGTACAAGATTTTTAGTATCATGGGAGTGTCTTTGGAGGAAAAAGCAAAATTCGCGGCCAATAGATAGCCTAAAGGGTTAAAGATGGTCCCATAGGTTGGAAGAGTTCAAAGTTATGTTTCTTGATCACTTCTTCCCACTTGAGTTAAGGGAGGCAAAGGTATTGGAGTTCATCAACCTTAAGCAAGGGAACATCAGTGTGAGGGAGTATGCCCTCAAGTTCAAAAAATTATCCAAGTATGCTCCATCCTTGGTAGCTGACTCTCATGCCCGAATGAGTAAATTTATTTTGAGAGTGTCGTATTTGGTTATAAAAGAGTGTTGAACCGCTATACTTGTCAAAGAGATGGACATTTCAGGGATTATTACTTATAGCAAACAAATTGAAGTAGAAAAACTTAAGTAGATAAAATTCAAGGGAGTCCAAGAGGGATCGGTATAAAGGTGGGTTTTCTCACAACGTATCCAGTGGAAATGGTCATTTTCGACAAGGCCAAAAGTTTCAAGGCAGGAGTTATTCAATCACCTTGGCTCCAAAGATTAAGAAAGATAAGGTGCCAAATCCTAAAGTAGAAAGTAGAGCTTCGGGTGGTCAAGTTATCCATCCATATAAGAAGAGTGGGAAAAACTATAGAGGAGAGTGCTTAATGAGTTTGGATGTTTGTTTCAAGTGTGGAAATCGGGGTCATCATGCTAAGGGGTGTATGGGTGGGGCTAGGTTCTAAGGTCAAACTCAGGATATCAATCATCCAGATCAACGTGCTACTACTTCAAGTGGCGGTCAATGCCAAAGTAAATTTTATGCCCTTCAGACTCATAATGAGTTAGAGGATTCCCCCGATGTTGTGACTGATATGTTGAAGGTCTTTCACTTTAATGTTTATGCATTATTAGATCTGAGTGATACTTTATCATTTGTTACTCCTTATTTTGCTATAAGATTCTATGTTAGTCCGAAGGCTTTGCTATAACCTTTTTGGTCAATACTCTAGTTGGTGTTTCAGTTGTGGCCAAAAAAGTCTATAGAAATTATCCAGTTTCAATTTTTCATAAAGTCACCTCCATTAATATTATAGAGCTTGATATGATCGATTTTGATGTTATTGTTAATAAGGATTGTCTTTATGCATCTTATGCCTCTATATGTTGTAGAATCCATGTGGTTAAGTTTTCATTTCCAAATGAGTCAGTTCTAGAATGGAAAGGTCAAAATTCTATTTACAAGGGTCAATTCATTTCATTTCTTAAAGCTAGAAAAAATAATTTCCAAAGGTTGCATTTATCATCTAGTTTGAGTTAGTGATACTAACTCCAAAACTTCTACTCTTGAGTCAGTTTCAGTTGTTAATGAGTTTCCGAAAGTTTTTCATGAAGATCTCCCAAGTATTACTCCCAATAGGGAAATAGAACTCGATATCGATCTCCTACCCGATATGCAGCCTATTTCTATTCCTCCTTACAACATGGTATCACCAAAATTGAAAGAGTTAAAGGACTAGTTGAAGGAAGTATTAGATAAAGGTTTTATAGGACCGAGTATCTCTCCATGGGGTGCTCAGGTCCTCTTTGTGTGAAAGAAGGATAGTTATCTCCGAATGTGTATTGATTATCGGTAGTTGAATAAGGCCACAATTAAGAATAAGTATCCCCTTCCAAGGATTGATAACTTGTTCGATCAACTTCAAGGATTAAGTTATTTTTCAAAGATTGATCTACAATTTAGTTATCATCAACTCCAAGTAAAGGAATATGACATTCCGAAGATGGATTTTAGAACTCAATATGGTGAACAGGGTGTTTAAGAAATACTTGGATATGTTTGTGATTGTCTTCATTGATGATATTTTGATTTATTCCCAAAATGTGGAAGAGCATGCCGATCATTTGAGTAATGTGTTGCAAATTCTCAAGGACAGTTAGTTATATGCAAAGTTTAGCAAATATGATTTTTCATTAAGGTCAGTTGCACTCCTTGGTCACATTGTTTCTGGAGAAGAAATTATGGTTGATACAAAGAAGACTGAGGTAGTTAAGAATTGTCCTAGATCGCTGATTCCTTCTGATATTTGGAGTTTCTTAGTATTAACTAGTTATTATAAATGATTTGTGGAAGGTTTCTCTTCCATTGCATTACCCTTGACTACCTTGACTCAAAAGAAGGTGAAATTCCAATGGTGTGAGGAATGTGAGAAAAACTTCCAAGAGTTGAAAGATAAGATTGTCTCAGCTCTTGTGTTGACTTTACCGAAAGGTTTCAATGGGTTTGTTGTGTATTGTGATGCTTCAGGAGTTGGTGTTGGTTGTGTTCAATGCAAAATGGTAAATTGATAGCTTATGCTCTAAGGCAACTCAAGGCACATGAGAAAAATTACCCAACTCATGACTTAGAGTTGGTGGTGGTTGTATTTACTTTAAATTTATGGAGGAACTATCTCAACAGTGTCCATGTGGATGTTTTTACTAATTACAAGAGTTTTCAATATGTGTTTACTCAAAAAGTATTGAACCTTCAACAAAGTAGATGGCTTGAGTGTGATATATCTTGAGCTATTGAAGGACTATGACATGAGTGTGCTATATCATTTGGATAAGGAAAATATTGTTTCCAACACTCTTAGTGAACTGTCTATGAATAGCGTTGCTTATATTGAGGATAAGAAGACAGAGCTAGTTTGGGATATGCATAGATTAGCCTATCTGGGTGTGAGATTGGTTGATTTTAAATATGGAAGTGTTATTGTGAAAAATGGTTCCGAATCATCTGTTGTGGTAGATGTAAAGGCAAACCAAGATAGTGATTATGATTAAGTTGAATTGAAGCGGTTGCTGAAAAATCCATTGAGGCTTTCTCCGAAGGGGAGGATGATATTTTGAGATATCAAGGCTGATTATGTGTTCCAAATGTGGATGGATAAATATATATGATATTTTCCAAAGCTTATAGTTCACGATATTCTATTCGTCCTGAATCTATAAAGATGTATCAAGATTTGAGGAAAGTATATTGGCGGAATGGCGTGAAAAGAGTTATTGCAGAATTTATGGCTAAGTGTCAAAATTGTCAATAAGTGAAAGTTGAGCATCAAAAATTAGGAGGTTTGGATCAAGACATTGAGATTCCTACTTGGAAGTAGAAACTCTTGAATATGGACTTTATTATTGGTTTTCCTCGTACTCGTAGGCAATATGACTCTATTTGGGTAGTTGTCAATCGAATGACTATGTTAGCTCCATTTCTCCCAGTTAATACTTCATATAAAGCTGAGAACTATGCTAGATTGTATGTACGAGAGTTGGTTAAGATTCATGGTGTTCCATTATCTATCATTTCAGATTGATGTACTTAGTTTACATCTTAGTTTTAGAGATCTTTTCAAAAGGGTCTTGGTATCCAAGTGAAGCTTAGTAATACTTTTCACCCACAAATGGATGGTTAGGACGAGCACACCATTCAGACAATAAAGGTTATGTTGAGAGAATGTGTGATTGATTTTAAAGTAAATTAGGATGACCATTTGCCATTTATAGAGTTTACCTATATTAACAGTTATCATTCAAGTATTGAGATGACTCCATTTGAGGCTATGTATGGTAGGTGGTGTAGATCCCCTATTGGTCGGTTTGAGGTAGGTGAAGTTGGTTTGATAGTACCCAATTTGGTATTTGAGGCTATGGAGAAAGTTAGACTCATTAGAGAAAGATTGAAAGTGGCTCAAAGCCAATAAAAGTTCTATTTGGATATGAGAAGAAGGGAACTTGAATTTGAGGTTAATGATTGGTTTTACTTGAAAATTTCACCCATGAAAGGTGTGATGCACTTTGGTAAGAAAGGAAATATAACTCCCCTCTACGTTGGCCTATATTAGATTTTGAGGTAGATTAGCAAGGTGGCTTATGAGTTGGATTTGCCTTCAGATTTGACTTCGGTGCATCCGGTGTTCCATATGTCATTATTGAGGAAGTTTTTTGGTGATCCTAGCTCTATTATGCCATTGAACAACATTTAGGTTAAAGAGAGCCTTTCTTATGAAGAGGTTCTGGTTGAGATCTTGGATTGGCAAGATAGAAAGTTGCGAAACAAAGAAATAGCTTCAGTTAATGTTGTATGGAGGAACCAAGGGGTTGAGGGAGCTACATGGGAAGCCGATGCCTATATGATGTCCTAATATCCTCATCTCTTTCCTTCTATGCCTAGTTGAGGGATTTAGATCCTTCATGACCTTTAAACCCAAATTATGTATTTCAGTTGTACTCATGGCTTCATATGCATTCTTGTTCATCGAATGAGTTTTAATTTCTTGTTTTAGCTTGAGATTAAAGATTCCATATTTTATGCATTATAAAGATGTTTTTGCATTTATGTTGGGTTGTTAGGTTCCTTTCAATTTCTATTTATGCTATCTTGAGTCCCAATCGAGGATGAATATTTCCAAATGGAAGATATTTTAAGACCGTCAAAAGTTGGGAAGTCGAAAAATGAGAAATAAAAGATAAAATTCTAGAAAACTCAGCTTTTGGGCACTAGGTAGTCTTCACGAGACCTAATATGGGCTATGAAGAGGACGAAGGGCTATGAAAGGCTACTATGGTCCTTGTCCAGTCAAGGGGGTTTCCTGAGAGAGAATGACGAGAGGGCACCATGGCCCATGGTCCGGTCCATGGACCGTAATGTCCTCTTGGTGAGCACCCCTGCAGGCCACTCTCAGAAATATCACCTCGTCCACCCTCCATAGATCGTGATGACCTACATGGACCATGAAGGTCTCCATGGAGGAAGTTGTGAAACTATCCCTACAGACCCTAATATTTTAAGCCCAAGGGAACCACCATAGAAGACCACCATGGACCGTGGTGCCCTTCATGGTCCATGGTGGGTTTCATGGTGGGTAGCCTTCCAAAATTCTTTTTAGAAATCCCCAAGTCCCTTACCATGTACTGTGGTTCCTTTAATGGTACATGGTGAGGGCCCGTTATGGGTCCCAAATTGAGTTTTAATAAGGGTTATTTTGGCCTTTACCCAATACTTCATTAGTGAATGTGGACAGTTTTTAGGACTAAGTTCATACCTATTAACTATCGTAAAACTTTATAACTCTCTCATTCTCTCCATAACTCCCAAAATCCCAAGGTGTTTTCTCCAAGTCTTCTCTCAAGGTTTTTTTCTCTCTCAAGCAAATTTAAAAAAGGTTCTTCAAGATCAAGCTTTCAATCTCCACAATCTAGGGCTAATCAAGGTTAAGGTATGTGGGACTTCATCCATGTGTATCTTTCACCCATGGAATCCCAAAGATTTCTTCTCAATTCTTATTACGAACTCTTCAATTAAAAGCCCTAATTGCATGATTTTCATTGAGTCTTCTCAATTATGATATTCTTCAATGCTATTAGTCTAATTATGCATAATTCACATCTTATTGCATCATTTCAAGTTGAATTTCAATGACTCATCTATATGCTAGTTGGAAGTATGAGTTTTAGATATGATCATGATTTTCAGTTATATTCTATAAAAGCTTTATGCTATGAATTAAAGATGCTTTATGTAAAGAAGTTTATGAATGATGATTCTATGATGTCTCAAGGAAAGTTAAAGATAGGTCAAGTTAATTCCCTAAAGATGTTTGTGATCAATGATATGTAATGATGGAAGACCTACACCCACATTGCATGAGTTATATGATAGATGAGCTAGTCTTATGATTTTACTATGATGATGCTAGATAAGCTATTTTATGATATTGTATAAAGATGGATTGATAGGTAGTTACTATGTTTTCCTATGATGTCTATGATTCATGTCTTATGAGTTAAATTAGGATATTGACATATGACCGAGAGGACTTTTAGGTGGGGTTAGGTTTGATAACGTAGTTAGTTACTCAATGAAATCCTAGTAGCAATCTTTAGTCCCAAACTACGTTGCCCATATAGGATTGCATATCCTAATATGGAGAAGCTAGTGGATCCACATAACCCAGTTAAAGAGTTACTTATGGAGTATGCCTTGGCAAGGTAGCCTCCCTTGTCTTGATGCAAGAGTCATCATATTCTATGTATTAGCTCACATGATCTTATAAGTCAGTTAAAGGAACTATCCTATACAGTTTTAGTTGAGTTATGAGTTCTTATGATGATGTAAGACCCCGTAAGTCAGAAGGTTTGAACCAAGGAGAAAAATTCTCAAATCTTTAACTGGACCCAAGTTAGTGACTGTCTCTATGAGTCATGGAAGTTTACATGACCCATAGAAAAGAGTCATGGAGGGACTCATTATGGTTACTTGGGACAAACCTTAAAGGGAGGTTGTTCGAATCACTACTATGGTCTATTATCTAGTAGATGACCTGTAGAATGTTTTTGAAGGATGATTTCTGAGGCCTCATTCAAGGAATTTTGCTGGGCCAAGTAAATGACTTGCAGGAAGGTCGTAGAAGCTATGATAGGTCATAAGAATCCCCAGTGACAAAACTTCAGAGACTTGTATTTTTTCAGGTTTTGGGACCTGTAGGACGAACCAAGTTGATGATCCGTGATAAAGATTAGGGCCGTAGAAATAGCCTGTTTATAAATTTCAGAGACTCAATTTTTAGGCCCTTTTCTCAGACCTACAGGACGAATCATTTTGACCACTCATCATTATTTAGACGACCCATAAGACTGGTCTCATAGGTTCAAAATCTGGGATTAAATGAAGGGCAATTGTATCTTTTCCAAAGTTTGATTCAATGACCTAGACACTTTTATAGCCAAATTCAAAGTCTATAAATATTCTATTCTTCAAATTACCCAGCTATTCAATTCATTCTCTCAAAAGTCATAAGGCAAGAACAAAATCTCTCAAGATTTCTCCTTCTAGCTAAAGCTAGGGTTTCCATATTTCTTCAATGTTCCTCTTCAATACTTAGTGGATTCAATAAAGGTATGTAGAGATTGATTCATGAGCTTTTTTTACCCATGAAGTCCCAAAGATTTCTCAAGTTTTCATTCAATTTTCAATTAATTATAAACCCTAGTTTTGATGAATTACATTGGGCTGATTTGATTTCATTTTTAAATGTTAGCAATGATATTTATATGTATGTTCTCATATGAATTGCATGATTTCAAGTTGATTTATAGATTTCCATGCATAAAGCTATATTTTCAAACTATGTTTATGAACTTAAAATAAATTTATGAGTTTATCATTAGTTAAATGATTTTCAATGAAAGTTTTATATGAGTTAAAGTTGTGATTTATGATTCTAAAGTTAATGTTATGATGATGATCAGAGCTAAGATCAAAAGATGTTCAAAGATGGTGATAAAGACAGTTCTCACCGAAGTTATGGATGGTTATGAATCACCAAGTAGATGAGATATTCCTAATATATTTTAAAGATGGGTTGATAGGCAGTTACTATCTTTCCCTACTATGTTATGATCATATTTTAATAAGTTTCCATTGGAATATTGACTAAGCACTGAGAGGACTTCTAGGTGTGTGTTACACCCCGTACTTTGGTACCTTAGAATGCTTCTTAAACTTCTCAAGTTTCTGGGAAGTCTCTTAAGTTTCTTAAAAGTCGTTATGTTAGTCGGATAGTTTATAATGCTATCTAATAACTCCAAGGAAAGGAGAACGAAATGCTTCATAATAAGGAAGATTGGAAATAGGGTTATAAAAATTCAAAAGGAGTTGGAGGCCGAGAAATGAGTCGTAGGACTCGATTGACTCGCATAAACTGTCAATTTGGATGTATTACGTACTTAAGCTACTCGAGTGCGTGTTGAGACTAAGTAGTAAGGAATACATAGGCTCTTAAAGTACAATGAAATTACGAACCCACGGAAGAGAAATAAGGAAACGACGCAACTACTTAAAGCAAGTAGGTGACTCACCTACTTAACACATGGCAGCATATGATAGGTACACATGGTATCACATGAAAGTGACACATAGAAGCAGGTGACACACCATGGGGTCGACCCCCACCTGCCACGTGGCAGTCATGGATTGGTTGCATAATTGAGGTGGCTGCCTAAGGGTGTGACATGTGTCACCCTTAGGGGCTTACATGTGTCACTCTCCAAAAAGATATATATCTATGTATGGATGACTATTAAGTAATTTTTAGCCAAAAACTTGAACAAAATTAGAGAGAAAAACGTGAGAGAAAGAGAGCTCACAACAGCAGCCACAAATTGGAGGAAATTAAGGTAAGTTCTTCACTTTTCTTCCGTGAATTAATTATCTACGGTGATCCCCAATTACGTGGAGGTGTATATATGTATATTACGATGCCTACAGAACCATATTTTCAGTTCTTCACTTGGAAAACTAAGAGAAACTTAAAGAGAAAATGCTAGGGAATAGACCCATTTTTGGAGGGGACAGTCGTTAGTAATATTGGTATAACTTCTTGTGTATAGCTTAGTTTTGGGTGATTCAATATGTTTTGGAAAGGTATTTCATAGGTATATAACTTTTCTTTATACTTTAAAATCCAAGTTTGCGTTTAGCTTCGTGAAAAAGCGTGATGAAGTGTAGAGGAGGTACTGCCCAGATTTTATTTTGGAAATCCTACACGGATAGCTGTGGATATTTTGGGCATATCTTTTTGTACGAAAAATATGTAGGGGTAATTCAAAATTGTTTGTGACCTTTATACACATGTATATAACTTTCATTGAGGCCACAAATCCTGTTTCCCTCAATTAACCCTCCGAAACTAAGCGTCAATATAAGACAGTGGGCTGTCCAGAATTCACGTTTTGATAGGTTTGGCGAGGTTTGGCCAATTTTGGGAAAGGTAAGGTTTTTACTTAAATTTGAAGTTTATGGTGTTGTTATATGGTGTATTACACCCCTTTTATGCTGCTGGAAGTTTAAGAATGTTGTAGAAATGCTCGACGTTCGAAATAAACCAAATTGGAATTGCTATAGTTAAATTGTCGTCGAAGGATAGTGTTATTCGTGTGAGGTGCTGCTGCAGGTGTGTGATGTGTTGTTGAATGGACTAAATATTATCTAATGTAGGTTTGGGTCCTGCTGGTTGAATCCACACGACCCCTCATTGCGTATAATGAAATGTGTTACAAAATAAAGGCTAGACGCCCTATTGTGCTACCGTATTTTTGAATAAGTCGTTTGGAGTTTATGTTGTATATTGTTGGTGTGAATTACTGCAGGTTGTTGTGGTTGGTTGGATGTAGGTCTTAGGGACCTAATTGGAAATTTGGATAGGGCACATTATAGGGCAGGTGCTGCCCAATTTTCGTCGATGCCTTAGAAAATAACAGAACTAGTCGGGGAAACGACTAAGGAAATAGATTCCATTAATACTAAGGTGCAACCTAAAATCCTGGAAAGTTAAGAGTGGTTGATATTCGTATTACTTTCATGTTGAATAGGTTCAAAGGACGACGAGGCGAATGGGATATAGAGTAACTCATAATAGGTATGTAAAGCTAACGTTTCCTTCTTTTGGTATGTTTTGGTATACAAATGCAAGGCTTATACTTTATTTTAGTATTTCTTTGGCATAAGTATGTAAATTTTATTCCTTCTCTTAGCATGATTTGACATAAGTATATAAAGCTAATCTCCCTTTTTGGCATGGTTTTTACGTAATAAGTATATGATTTCCATATGATTCCCAAGAAGTCCTATTCTAAAAGTCACTGGGATGGACAATTTTTCGACTTCCAAAAGATATTTTGTTATGCCTTGATACATATATATGATTCCCAGAAGGTCTATTTTGATATAGTCCATAGTGACTTTCAGAAGGTACCTGATATGACTTTTGTCTCGATTTTGAAGGAAAGCTCATTTTGATTATTCCGTCGAGTCTCAAATATGATTTAAATTGCATATAGTTTCTCACTACTCCACTCGTGGATGCCGCAATATTTCCTTCACCGAGCCCAGGCCAGGTTTTGTTATCGTGCGTACTTCTCTACATTATTCGCCGTGCCCCGACGTGAGGGGGCAGGTATGACCTGTACATGGGTTTTGTGGAGTTATAATGTGCCATGCATACATATGGTATAATATGATCTGATATGACCATCTGATATGATATGATCTATTACGGAGATATTCTCTACTCTAGTGTTATGATGTGATGTGGCGCCAGTGAAGGGGCGGCGACCACGTTTTGTATTTGTTCACTGAGTCCCTTAATGGGGCCAGATGTGGCATATGTTTTTCTGCATATAGTATCGGTGATTATGAAAAGCATTTTGATATTCTGGATATTTTGCTCATTTTTGCACATTCTGCTCTGGTAACGACTTTACTTATTACAGTCCATGCTTTATATACTCGGTACATTTTTCGTACTGACCCCCCTTTCTTTGGGGGGCTGCATTTCATGCCCGCAGTTATAGATGTTCATTTCGGAGATCTGCTAGCTTAGGATTTCTGATCAGCTATGTTGGAAGTGCTTCACTGTTTCGGAGCCTAGCTTTTGAGTACTGGTCCTGTGATGTGTATATTTGTTTATGCAGGGATACGATGGGGGCCCTATCCCACCATATATTGTCGTTCCTATTCTTAGAGGTATGTAAACATATGTGTATTTGGGTTATTGTGAGTTTGTTCAGTTGTAAATGTTCTTATGACATGGAAGCCTTATCGGCTTGCATGCCCTTTCATGACATGATGCAAATGAAATACGCCACACCTGTATGAATATTTTATCACCCACTGGGTTCATGTGTTTGGTTCCTATATCTAGGAGGCTATATGAACATGAAAAAGTTTTAACCCATTGAGGTTTTTATGAGCAGTATCACATTATACAGAGTCCAATTTGACTTTAGTCGACAGTTACATAAACGGGGGTCCAGGTCGGACCCCAGTCGCGGCCCACGGGGTTGGGTCATGACAGAAGTGGTATCAGAGCAGTTCGTCCTTGGAGTGTCTATAGACCGTTTCTAGTAGAGTCTTATTTATCGGTGTGCTGTGCACCACATCTATATTCAAGAGGCTATAGGACATTTAGGATGTTACCTTTCTTTCATATTTACGATCGTGTGATATAGCTGAGTCATAGGGAATGAAATTCCTAATACTAACTTGTGATTTAAGCAGAAGGACAACATCGATAGATAGAAGAAGGTTATTGACGATATTGGAAGTTTCACAGCACGCAGGTAAGCAAGGCACGAATTATAGGTGCCAGGTAAGGTATTGAATTACGATTGACATGTAAAGTTGAAAATTGAAAGGAAAAGTAGACGGAAAGTCTAAACAGGTGCAGTTCGAGTTAGACATATGAGGTAAGTTCATCAGTTTATACTATTGTTGATATTGGGCGCCCTATAACGCTACAATATGACGTGATATGATACGTATATATATATCTTTATCCGTATTGCCCTTGTGAGGCATTGTTTGCATTTTCTACGTGCAGGTGTTGAGATAGTAAGAAATACAGAGAAAACTCTGCCCAAATTTCCCTTGAAATAAAAGGAAAATGATTTAGGAAAGACTGGTAGTTCTGGATAGAACGATATATTCAGGATAAGACTAAGTAAGAAGGGTAACTTGGGCGGTGCAGCTTGGCCTACTGGATCAGCTGCTGGGTCATCGTCTTCTTCGATAGATATGCGCCCCACGGGGGATGGTGCGATCATACCAGCACTAACGTACCGGATCCCATCAGAACTCCGAAGTTAAGCGTGCTTGGGCAAGAGTAATATTAGGATAGGCGACCCTCTAGGAAGCCCTGTGTGGCTGTGATATGAGATGATATACATGTATATATACACGTTGGCCGTGCATGGCATGGTTGATATAAAGAAGTATTATGGATACGTAACTCCACCGTGAAAGATGATAAGACCCTTTGAGATAGGGGATGTAGCTATGCAAAACAACTAGCGTATTGTGAATTCATTAAAGGGACAAGTGGTACCCACTGGGATAAGGCTAGGACTATGACAAACCTTGGGACACCGAGCGTCGGAAGGTAAGTACTGCCTATTTGAGGATTGGAAATGACTATAAGCCCTAGTTAGTTATTGATCAAAATAAATGGAAAGTGGCTTCGAATAAATTGCTACGTGACTCGAAAACCCATAATTAGACTGGATTAGCACCTCATGATTGCGTTAAGTTGTCGTACCTAGGCAACCAAAGGTATGGAAGATATAAAGGAAGGCATAGATATGGTGCAATATGATGTGTGGTAAAGGAACTAGAAAGAAGTAATGGAAAAGAAATATCACTTGTTCCCTATGCCTACAGGTAATCTACCTTCTTAAATAGACCATATGAGTTAATACAAGGCCTATGAACGGCAGCCAGTACAGACGAATCTTGAAGCACTCGTAAGACCTTATGAGGCTAGTTAACATTCGGGGATGAATGTTCTAAAGGGGGGAAGGATGTTACACCCCGTACTTTGGTACCATAGAATGCTTCTTAAACTTCTCAAGTTTCCGGGAAGTCTCTTAAGTTTCTTAAAAGTCGTTATGTTAGTCGGATAGTTTATAATGCTATCAAATAACTCCAAGGAAAGGAGAACAAAATGCTTCATAATAAGGAAGACTGGAAATAGGGTTATAAAAATTCGAAAAGAGTTGGAGGCCGAGAAATGAGTCGTAGGACTCGATTGACTCGCATAAACTGTCAATTTGGATGTATTACGTACTTAAGCTACTCGAGTGCGTGTTGAGACTAAGTAGTAAGGAATACATAGGCTCTTAAAGTGCGATGAAATTACGAACCCACGGAAGAGAAATAAGGAAACGACGCAACTACTTAAAGCAAGTAGGTGACTCACCTACTTAACACATGGCAGCATATGATAGGTACACATGGTATCACATGAAAGTGACACATAGAAGCAGGTGACACACCATGGGGTGGACCCCCACCTGCCACGTGGCAGTCATGGATTGGTTGCATAATTGAGGTGGCTGCCTAAGGGTGTGACATGTGTCACCCTTAGGGGCTTACATGTGTCACTCTCCAAAAAGATATATATCTATGTATGGATGACTATTAAGTAATTTTTAGCCAAAAACTTGAACAAAATTAGAGAGAAAAACGTGAGAGAAAGAGAGCTCACAACAGCAGCCACAAATTGGAGGAAATTAAGGTAAGTTCTTCACTTTTCTTCCGTGAATTAATTATATACGGTGATCCCCAATTACGTGGAGGTGTATATATGTATATTACGATGCCTACAGAACCATATTTTCAGTTCTTCACTTGGAAAACTAAGAGAAACTTAAAGAGAAAATGCTAGGGAATAGACCCATTTTTGGAGGGGACAGTCGTTAGTAATATTGGTATAACTTCTTGTGTATAGCTTAGTTTTGGGTGATTCAATATGTTTTGGAAAGGTATTTCATAGGTATATAACTTTTCTTTATACTTTAAAATCCAGGTTTGCGTTTAGCTTCGTGAAAAAGCGTGATGAAGTGTAGAGGAGGTACTGCCCAGATTTTATTTTGGAAATCCTACACGGATAGCTGTGGGTATTTTGGGCATATCTTTTCGTACGAAAAATATGTAGGGGTAATTCAAAATTGTTTGTGACCTTTATACACATGTATATAACTTTCATTGAGGCCACAAATCCTGTTTCCCTCAATTAACCCTCCGAAACTAAGCGTCAATATAAGACAGTGGGCTGTCGAGAATTCACGTTTTGATAGGTTTGGCGAGGTTTGGCCAATTTTGGGAAAGGTAAGGTTTTTACTTCAATTTGAAGTTTATGGTGTTGTTATATGGTGTATTACATCCCTTTTATGTTGCTGGAAGTTTAAGAATGTCGTAGAAATGCTCGACGTTCGAAATAAACTAAATTGGAATTGCTATAGTTAAATTGTCGTCGAAGGATAGTGTTGTTCGTGTGAGGTGCTGCTGCAGGGGTGTGATGTGTTGTTGAAGGGCCTAAATATGTTCTAATGTGGGTTAGGGTGCTGCTGGTTGAATCCACATGACCCCTCGTTTCGTATAATGAAAGGTGTTACAAAATAAAGGCTAGACGCCCTATTGTGCTACCCTATTTTTGAATAAGTCGTTTGGAGTTTATGTTGTATATTGTATATTGTTGGTGTGAATTGCTGTAGGTTGTTGGGGTTGGTTGGCTGTAGGTATTAGGGACCTTATTGGAAATTTGGATAGGGCACATTATAGGGGAGGTGATGCCCAATTTTCATCGATGCCTTAGCAAATAACAGAACTAGTCGGGGAAACGACTAAGGAAATAGATTCCATTAATACTAAGGTGCAACCTAAAATGCTGGAAAGTTAAGAGTGGTTGATATTCGTATTACTTTCATGTTGAATAGGTTTAAAGGACGACGAGGTGAATGGGATATAGAGTAACTCATAAGAGATATGTAAAGCTAAAGTTTCCTTCTTTGGCATGTTTTGTCATACGTATGTAAGGCTTATACTTTATTTTAGTATTTCTTTGGCATAAGTATGTAAATCTTATTCCTTCTCTTAGCATGATTTAACATAAGTATATAAAGCTCATCTCCCTTTTTGGCATGGTTTTTACAAAACAAGTATATGATTTCCATATGATTCCCAAGAAGTCCTATTCTTAAAGCCACTGGGATGGACAATTTTTCGACTTCCAAAAGATATTTTGTTATGCCTTGATATATACATATGATTCCCAGAAGGTCTATTTTGATATAGTCCATAGTGACTTTCAAAAGGTACCTGATATGACTTTTGTCTCGATTTTGAAGGAAAGCTCATTTTGATTATTCCGTCGAGTCTCAAATATGATTTAAATTGCATATAGTTTCTCACTACTCCACTCGTGGATGCCTCAATATTTCCTTCACTGAGCCCAAGCCAGGTTTTGTTATCATGCGTACTTCTCTACATTATTCGCCGTGCCCCAACGTGAGGGGGCAGGTACAACCTGTATATAGGTTTTGTGGAGTTATGATATGCCATGTACACATATGGTATAATATGATCTAATATAACCATCTGATATGATATGATCTGTTATGGAGATATTCTCTACTCTGGTGTTATAATATGCTGTGGCGCTAGTGAAGGGACGGCGACCACATTTTGTATTTGTTCACCGAGTCCCTTAATGGGGCCAGATGTGGCATATGTTTTTCTGCATACAGTATCGATGATTGTGAAAAGCATTTTGATATTCTGGATATTTTGCTCATTTTTGCATATTCTGCTCTGTTAACGACTTTACTTATTATAGTCCATGCTTTATATACTCGGTACATTTTTCGTACTGACCCTCCTTTCTTCGGGGGGCTGCGTTTCATGCCCGCAGTTACAGATGTTCATTTCAGAGATCCGCCATCTTAGGATTTCTACTCAGCTATGTTGGAAGTGCTTCACTGTTGTGGAGCCTAGGTTTTGAGTACTAGACCTGCGATTTATATATTTGTTTATGCAGGGGTACGGCGGGGGTCTTGTCCTGCCATATGTTGTCGTTCCTATTCTTAGAGGTCTGTAGACATATGTGTATGTGAGTTATTGTGAATTTGTTCAGTTGTAAATGTTCTTATGACATGGAAGCCTTATCGTCTTGCATGCCCTTTCATGACATGATGCAAATAAAAGAGGCCACACGTGTATGAATATTTTATCACCTGCTGGGTTCATGTGTTTGGTTCCTATATCTAGGAAGCTATATAAACATGAAAAAGTTTTAACCCATTGAGGTTTTTATGAGCAGTACCATGTTATACATAGTCCAATTTGACTGTAGTTGACAATTACGTAAACAGGGTCCATTCCGGAGCCCAGTTGCGGCCCACGGGGTTGGGTCATGAAAGTGTGGTTTGGTTGGATAACGTAATTGGTTATCCAAGAAATCCTAGTAGTATAATAAAGTCCCAAACTACATTTCCCACATAGGTTGCCTTCATAGCCTAGCTAGTGGATTCACATATAGCAAAATTGATTTAGTTGAGTTACTTTTGGAATATACACTGGCAAGGTAATAGCTCACAATGGTCTTAGTTATCGGTTAATGGTCCTATCCCACACAAGTTCAAGTTAAAGCTATGAGATGTTAATTTATTAGTTGGAAGTTGAAGTTCTTCTGATATGCATTGACCATGAGTTCCATATATTTTAAGTTGCTTTAAAACTATACTCATGTTCATTATGATTGGTCATGCATCCTATGGAATATTGATTATGTTCTTTAAAAATTCATGCATACCTCACATACTTAGTACATTCAAATGTACTAACAAATATTTTGCCTACATTGTCTCATAATATAGGGACGAATGACACTCAAGATCACCACTCATGGGTAGAGATTTGCTTTAGATTTCAAAGAAGTTGATGAGTCCTCATTCTATCGAGGACAAATTTTTGTTCATGTTACTATATTTTACACTTTCTTCTATTGTGAGGGTGAGCTAGGGGTTTGTCTAAGCCCCCATCAAAGATTAGACTAGAGGCATGTTTAGACAATATTGATTGGTGTAGTCCGGATCGAAAGTTTATAGAGTTAATTTCCTTTAGTCCCATTACCCACTTAATGATTACTTCTGCTCATATTTATGTTATTCTTTACCTTATGTATGCGATGTATGCTAAGATGGCTTATGATTGGGGTCCCTCGTATCCCCATCGTCGTGTTATGACTAGGATCTAAGTCGGGTTATGACAAACTTAGTATCAGAGCGTAAGGTTTAGAAAAGTCATAGGGAGTCTAACATGCAGCGTTAAGTAGAGTCTTATTCATTTATGTGAAGCACACCACATTCGTGAATAGGAGGCTACAAAATATATTGGAAAAAGTCTCATTTCTTTCATGATCTATATCATGCGGTAGAGTGGATAAGACTTTTCCCTCTAATGCTTATTCTTTGCAATTTTTAGAATATTCCTCCACGAAGATACCTCATTAGAAAGAATGTGGTTGAAAAGGAGAAACAAGCTCCAAATGACCCTATAAATGATCAAATTTCCAATGCCGAGTTCCGAGTGAACTTTCCAATGCTAGTACGGTGGCAACAAGAGTTTGAGATTTCATGAGAATGAATCATACAGAGTTTTGGGGTTCTAAATTTAATGAGGATCCCTAAGAATTTGTCAATAACATCCATAAGATTGTTGAGATCGTGAGAATTATCTCGGTTGAAAGGGTGGATTTGGCAACGTACTAATTGAGGGGTGTGCCTCAAATTTGTTTGATCAATAGAAAAGTGAGATGCCTAGAGAAGTGGAGCCTGTCACGACCCAACCCCATAGGCCGCGACTGGGGTCCGACTTGGACTCCCTGTACACATATCTATTAGATGTGGTCACATTGAATCATAAATAAGATAATCTTATGCAACGGAGCCCCACTAGGCAATAACATTTTCATAAACTTGTAGCCTTTTTCATTTGTGTCACAACATGATAGGGAACGCAAGCTGACAAGCATGCCATAACATAATCACGTATATCATATATCAGGTAGACCCAGCTGAATCAAACTGACATACACAACCCACATATACATGTCTGCAGACCTCTAAAAATAATAATGACAACATATGTCGGGATAGAGCCCCAACCATACCCCTGAATAAATAAAACAATGATATACATCAGTGGCTAGTGCCAAAACTAGGCTCCGATACAATGGAGCCTCTTCCAGCTGAGCTAAGCTGAATCCTAAGCTGGTAGACTCCCAAAACCCGTACTTGTACCTGCGGGCATGAAACGCAGCCCCTCAAAGAAAGGGGGTCGGTACGACATATGTACTGAGTATGTAAAACATAACATAATATAACTGGAAGCATACCTAAAGTAGAGAAACAGGTGATAACTATCAAAATTGGAAACCTGTACCTGTACTCTATGAGTCATTAAAGCATGCATGCTAAAATTATACAATATAGCCGGCCCTTTCAAGGATCCGGTGAATCATATCTGTAGTATCAGTAACAGGTCTTGCGCCATCGTCACCTTATTACAACACATCATCATCATATATATATACATACATACCCGACCCTCTAGTGAAGGACTCGGTGGACAATGCAGTGATTTGTGCACGATAACGAACTCGGCCTAGGGCTCGGTGAAAGAAGGGTTACAGTATACATGAGTAGAGTAGTGAGTAACTATATGCAATTTAAATCATTATCACTGACTCGACCAAAATAAGAAAGTTAAGCTTTTGTTTGAGGACCCGAGTAATGGTGTAGTAATCTCGAGTGTCCTCTAAAGGCCATTATGGGATGTCTCAAAAGTAATCTCGGGGACCCTAGACATGTATTAACATAGGGCCAAATCATTTATGGAATTAGAAATACTTGTTACCTTATAGTCTTTAGGACGTAGAGCCTGTACATTTGTTACCTCTTTAATGTATAAAAGTTTCCAGGTAAATAGTTCAACTACTATAGGAGTTCAATATTCAGAAGTAAATAAGAGATGTTTAAGAATGGATTTACCCCGGAGCTCAGATCATATTCAACTTACAACTAAGACAAAGGCATGCCCAAAAGAAGAAAGAGAATAAGCTTTATGTAGTCTGTACTATCCTTCAGGTGATCTTCATAAACATATTTTGTACCCGGCCTATCATGGAGCTCAGTGAACCAAAATGGCATCATAATCTCATTTTCGTACCAAATACATATCAAGGGAAATGAGAGATAGCTGTACGTACTTATATCAAAATATGCCAAGAGAAAGTTTTACATACCTCTTGGGAGTTACTCTTTATCTTGCTCGTCTTGTCGTCCTCTGAACCTATTCAATATGAAAGTAATACGAATATCAACTACTCTTAGCTTTCCATCATCTTAGGTTACACCTTAGTATTAATGAAATCTATTTCCTTAGTCGTTTCCTCGACTAGTTCTTTAGTTTGTTAAGGCGTTAAAGAAAATTGGGCAGCACCTCCCCTTTACTGTGCCCTATAAAAATTTCAAATTAGGTCCCTAAGACCTAGAACCAACCAACAAAAACAACCTTCAGCATATGTTTAAGTAATCCACACCAACAATATACAATATAAACTCCAAACGACTTATTCAAAAATACGATATCACAATAGGGCGTCTAGCCTTTATTTTGTAACGCCTTTCACTATACACAACGAGGGTCGTGTGGTTGCAACCAGAAGCATCCACATCCTTTTTAGAATTCATTTAGTCCCTTCAATAATACATTACACCCCTGCAACAATAACTCATTCAAAACTATCAAAACGTGAATTCTGGACAACTTACTGTTTTACCTTGTCGCTTTGTTTCGAAGGGGTAATGGAGGGAAACAGGATTTATGTCCTTCATGAAAGTTATATACATGTGTCTTAGGGTCGCATAAAATTTTGAATCACCCCTACATCAATTTTTTACAAAATGATATGCCCAAAACACCAGCAGCAATCCGTGTAAGATTTCCAAAACAAAAATATAGGCAGTACCTCCACTACACTTCATCACCCTTTTTTGAGAAGTTAAAAGCAAAAATGGATTTGAAAGTCTAAATTAAAGTTATAGACCTATGAAATACCTTTCCAAAACATATTGAATCATCCGAAATAAGCTATACACAAGAAGTTATACAAATATTACAAACAACTGTCCCCTCCAAAAATGGGTTTGTTAACTAGTTTTTAACGTTTTCCCTCTTTGTTCTTTCAACTTACTCTCAAGTTCCAAGATGAAGAATTAATTTCGTAGACATCGTAAAATACATATATATACCTCCACGTGCTTAAGTAATACCGTAGATAATTAATTCACGGAAGAAAAGTGAAGAACTTACCTTAATTTCTTAGAAACCATGGCTGCCTCCTTTCTCTTCCTCTCTACGTTTTTCTTTTCTTGTTCTTGGCTGATTTTTGGCTAAGAATGAGATACTTAGTCACAATACACATATATATAGGGTGTCTATGGGGGTGACACATGTCATCCCCCTAGGGTGATATGTGTCCAGCCGTGATTGGGCCATCATATTTATGCAACCAATTAGGGGCTGCCACATGGCAGTAGGGCCCACTTCCCCCAAGCAGGTGGGTCACCTACTTGACCCCAAGAAGGTGGGTCACCTAATTGCTTGAGGTGCTGCCATGTGGCGCTCCTCCATTGGCTGCCACATGTCACTATTTCGGAGCCTAGCTTTTGAGTACTAGTCCTGCGATTTATATATTTGTTTATGCAGGGGTACGGCGGGGGCCTTGTCCTACCATATGTTGTCGTTCCTATTCTTAGAGGTCTGTAGACATATGTGTATGTGAGTTGTTGTGAGTTTGTTCAGTTGTAAATGTTCTTAGGACATGGAAGACTTATCGTCTTGCATGCCCTTTCATGACATGATGCAAATGAAAGAGGCCACACGTGTATGAATATTTTATCACCTGCTGGGTTCATGTGTTTGGTTCCTATATCTAGAAAGCTATATGAACATGAAAAAGTTTTAACCCATTGAGGTTTTTGTGAGCAGTACCATGTTATACATAGTCCAATTTGATTGTAGTCGACAATTATATAAACAGGGGTCCAGGTCGGAGCCCAGTCGCGGCCCACGGGTTTGGGTCATGAAAGTGTGGTTTGGTTGGATAACGTAATTGGTTATCCAAGGAATCCTAGTAGTATAATAAAGTCCCAAACTACATTTCCCACGTAGGTTGCCTTCATAGCCTAGCTAGTGGATTCACATATAGCAAAATTGATTTAGTTGAGTTACTTTTGGAATATATACTGGCAAGGTAATAGCTCACAATGGTCTTAGTTATCGGTTAATGGTCCTATCCCACACAAGTTCAAGTTAAAGCTACGAGATGTTAATTTATTAGTTGGAAGTTGAAGTTCTTCTGATATGCATTGACCATGAGTTCCATATATTTTAAGTTGCTTTTAAACTATACTCATGTTCATTATGATTGGTCATGCATCCTATGGAATATTGATTATGTTCTTTACAAATTCATGCATACCTCACATACTTAGTACATCCAAATGTACTAACAAATATTTTGCCTACATTGTCTCATAATATAGGGACGAATGACACTCAAATATCACCACTCATGGGTAGAGATTTGCTTTAGATTTCAAAGAAGTTGATGAGTCCTCATTCTATCGAGGATAAATTTTTGTTCATGTTACTATATTTTACACTTTCTTCTATTGTGAGGGTGAGCTAGGGGCTTGTCTAAGCCCCCATCAAAGATTAGACTAGAGGCATGTTTAGACAATATTAATTGGTGTAGTCCGGATCGAAAGTTTATAGAGTTAATTTCCTTTAGTCCCATTACCCACTTAATGATTACTTCCGCTCATATTTATGTTATTCTTTACCTTATGTATGCGATGTATGCTAAGATGGCTTATGATTGGGGTCCCTCATATCCCCATCGCCGTGTTATGACTAGGATCTAAGTTTGGTCGTGACAAACTTAGTATCAGAGCGTAAGGTTTAGAAAAGTCATAGGGATTCTAACATGCAGCGTTAAGTAGAGTCTTATTCATTTATGTGAAGCACACCACATTCGTGAATAGGAGGCTACAAAATATATTGGAAAAAGTCTCATTTCTTTCATGATCTATATCATGCGGTAGAGTGGATAAGACTTTTCCCTCTAATGCTTATTCTTTGCAATTTTTAGAATATTCCTCCACGAAGATACCCCATTAGAAGGAACGTGGTTGAAAAGGAGAAACAAGCTCCAAATGACCCTATAAATAATCAAATTTCCAATGCCGAGTTCCGGTGAACTTTCCAATGCTAGTACGGTGGCAACAAGAGTTTGAGATTTCATGAGAATGAATCATACAGAGTTTTGGGGTTCTAAATTTGATGAGGATCCCTAAGAATTTGTCAATAACATCCATAAGATTGTTGAGATCATGAGAATTAGCTTGGTTGAAAGGGTGGATTTGGCAACGTACTAATTGAGGGGTGTGCCTCAAAATTGGTTTGATTAATAGAAAAGTGAGATGCCTAGAGAGGTGGAGCCTGTCACGACCCAACCCCATAGGCCGCGACTGGGGTCCGACCTGGACTCCCTGTACACATATCTATTAGCTGTGGTCACATTGAATCATAAATAAGATAATCTTATGCAACGGAGCCCCACTAGGCGATAACATTTTCATAAACTTGTAGCCTTTTTCATTTGTGTCACAACATGATAGGGAACGCAAGCCGACAAGGATGCCATAACATAATCACGTATATCATATATCAGGTAGACCCAGCTGAATCAAACTGACATACACAACCCACATATACATGTCTGCAGACCTCTAAAAATAATAATGATAACATATGGCGGGATAGAGCCCCAACCATACCCCTGAATAAATAAAACAATGATATACATCAGTGGCTAGTGCCAAAACTAGGCTCCGATACAATGGAGCCTCTTCCAGCTGAGCTAAGCTGAATCCTAAGCTGATAGACTCCCAAAACCCGTACTTGTACCTGCGGGCATGAAACGCAGCCCCTCAAAGAAAGGGGGTCAGTACGACATATGTACTGAGTATGTAAAACATAACATAATATAACTGGAAGCATACCTAAAGTAGAGAAACAGGTGATAACTATCAAAATTGGAAACCTGTACCTGTACTCTATGAGTCATTAAAGCATGCATGCTAAAATTATACAATATAGCCGGCCCTTTCAAGGATCCGGTGAATCATATCTGTAGTATCAGTATCAGGTCTCGCGCCATCGTCACCTTATTACAACACATCATCATCATATATATATACATACATACCCGACCCTCTAGTGAAGGACTCGGTGGACAATGCAGTGATTTGTGCATGATAACGAACTCGGCCTAGGGCTCGGTGAAAGAAGGGTTACAGTATACATGAGTAGAGTAGTGAGTAACTATATGCAATTTAAATCATTATCACTGACTCGACCAAATAAGAAAGTTAAGCTTTTGTTTGAGGACCCGAGTAATGGTGTAGTAATCTCGAGTGTCCTCTAAATGCCATTATGGGATGTCTCAAAAGTAATCTCGGGGACCCTAGACATGTATTAACATAGGGCCAAATCATATATGGAATTAGAAATACTTGTTACATTATAGTCTTTAGGACGTAGAGCCTGTACATTTGTTACCTCTTTAATGTATAAAAGTTTCCAGGTAAATAGTTCAACTACTATAGGAGTTCAATATTCAGAAGTAAATAAGAGATGTTTAAGAATGGATTTACCCCGGAGCTCAGATCATATTCAACTTACAACTAAGACAAAGGCATGCCCAAAAGAAGAAAGAGAATAAGCTTTATGTAGTCTGTACTATCCTTCAGGTGATCTTCATAAACATATTTTGTACCCGGCCCATCATGGGGCTCAGTGAACCAAAATGGCATCATAATCTCATTTTCGTACCAAATACATATCAAGGGAAATGAGAGATAGCTGTACGTACTTATATCAAAATATGCCAAGAGAAAGTTTTACATACCTCTTGGGAGTTACCCTTTATCTTGCTCGTCTTGTCGTCCTCTGAACCTATTCAATATGAAAGTAATACGAATATCAACTACTCTTAGCTTTCCATCATCTTAGGTTACACCTTAGTATTAATGGAATCCATTTCCTTAGTCGTTTCCTCGACTAGTTCTTTAGTTTGTTAAGGCGTTAAAGAAAATTGGGCAGCACCTCCCCTTTAATGTGCCCTATAAAAATTTCCAATTAGGTCCCTAAGACCTACAGCCAACCAACAACAACAACCTGTAGCATATGTTTAAGTAATCCACACCAACAATATACAATATAAACGCCAAACGACTTATTCAAAAATACGATATCATAATAGGGCGTCTAGCCTTTATTTTGTAACGCCTTTCACTATACACAACGAGGGTCATGTGGCTGCAACCAGAAGCATCCACATCCTTTTTAGAATTCATTTAGTCCCTTCAATAATACATTACACCCCTGCAACAATAACTCATTCAAAACTATCAAAACGTGAATTCTGGACAACTTACTGTTTTACCTTGTCGCTTTGTTTCGAAGGGGTAATGGAGGGAAACAGGATTTATGTCCTTCATGAAAGTTATATACATGTGTCTTAGGGTCGCATAAAATTTTGAATCACCCCTACATCAATTTTTTACAAAATGATATGCCCAAAACACCAGCAGCAATCCGTGTAAGATTTCCAAAACCAAAATATGGGCAGTACCTCCACTACACTTCATCACCCTTTTTTGAGAAGTTAAAAGCAAAAATGGATTTAAAAGTCTAAATTAAAGTTATAGACCTATGAAATACCTTTCCAAAACATATTGAATCATCCGAAAGAAGCTATACATAAGAAGTTATACAAATATTACTAACAACTGTCCCCTCCAAAAATGGGTTTGTTAACTAGTTTTTAACGTTTTCCCTCTTTGTTCTTTCAACTTCCTCTCAAGTTCCAAGATGAATAATTAATTTCGTAGACATCGTAAAATACATATATACACCTCCATATGCTGAAGGAACACCGTAGATAATTAATTCATGGAAGAAAAGTGAAGAACTTACCTTAATTTCTTAGAAACCATGACTGCCTCCTTTCTCTTCCTCTCTACGTTTTTCGTTTCTTTATCTTGGCTGAATTTTTGGCTAAGAATGAGATACTTAGTCACAATACACATATATATAGGGTGTCTATGGGGGTGACATATGTCATCCCCCTAGGGTGATATGTGTCCAGCCGTGATTGGGCCACCATATTTATGCAACCAATTAGGGGCTGCCACATGGCAGTGGGGCCCACTTCCCCCAAGCAGGTGGGTCACCTACTTGACCCCAAGCAGGTGGGTCACCTACTTGACCCCAAGAAGGTGGGTCACCTACTTGAGGTGCTGCCATGTGGCACTCCTCCATTGGCTGCCACATGTCACTTTTTTCTTCTCCCTCGTGGGTTCATAATCTCGTCTTATTTTAAGAGCCTATGTAATCCATGCTATGCAAGCTTGGTACGTACTACAATAGCTTAAGTATATAAGACTTCCAAGTTAGTAGCTTACGTAGGTAAATCGAGTCCTACGACTTATTACTTGGCCTCCAATTCCTTTCGGATTCTTATGACTGCATTTCCAACATTCTCTGCTATGGGGTATCACATCCTCCCCTCCTTGGAGTCATTTGATAGTGTCATAGAATATATGGCTCACATGATAATGTCCAAGGAATTTATGAGATATTTTGAGTTTAAAAAGGGTGGGGTGTAACAGAGCTCGTGACTTGGGATAAGTTCAAAGAGATATTTATTGATCGCTTCTTCCCATTAGAGTTCAGGGAGGCCAAAGTCCAAGAGTGTATCAACTTTAATCAAGGTGGTATGAGTGTGAGGGAATCTGCCATCAAGTTTTCCCAATTGTCAAAATATGCTCCATTCATGATTGCCGACTCAAAAATTCATATGAGCAAGTTTGTATCGGGTGTGTCGGACATGGTTGCAATGGAATGCAAAATGGAAATGTTGATTTGGGAGATGGATATATCTATACTCATGACCTATGTAGAGCAAGTAGATAGTAACATGCTAAAGGTGAAGAATAAGAAGTCTAAGAGATCAAGGACCGATGATAGTGAATTCTCTCATACTACATTAGGAAGTGGTGGATGTCCTTGTTTTTGCCAAAAGTACTCTGTCCAAGGAGGGTTCCCAACCTAAACCTCAAGAAGGTGCACCTATAGGCCAAGTTACTCCCGCATGCAATAAGTATGGTAGAAACCATAAGGGAAAATATTTTGCAAGATTGAATATGTGCTACCAGTATGGTAAGCCAGGCCAAGGGTAACCAAATGATGGTCAATGCAACTATAGATTCTATTCCCTCCAGGGTAGGCAAGAGGTGGAGGAGACTCCCAATGTTATTACCAGTATGTTACATGTATTTTACTATGATATTTATGCTTTTCTTGATCTAGGTGCAAATTTATCTTTTGTTTCCCCTTATGTGGACATGAGATTTGATGTTAGTCTTGAGACATCGCTAGAACCTTTCTCTGTTTGTACTCTCGTAGGTGAGTTGATTGTGGCTAAAATAGTCTATAAATGTTTTTCTGGTTATAGTTTTCCATAAAGTTACCCTATGTGACCTAGTTGAGCATGAGATGACCTATTTTCATGTTATACTTGGAATGGATTGGCTATATGCATGTTATGCTTCTATTGATTATAGAACCCAAGTGGTTAAGTTTCAATTCTCAAATGAGACGGTCCTAGAATTAAAAGATAGTAACTTTGTGTTTAAAGGTCAATTTATTTCATTCCTTAAAGCTCGGAAAATGATTTCAAGGGTTGTATTTATCATCATGTGAGGGTTAGGGATGAGAATTCTGAAGCCTCTATTCTAGAGTCGGTCCCCATTGTAAATAAGTTTTTGATGTGTTTCCTGATGATTTATATGGTGTTCCTCCCGAAAGGGAGATTGATTTTGGTATAGACCTTTTTTTGGATACTTAACTTTTTCTATCCCTCCTTACTGGATGGCTCCGGTAGAGTTAAAGGAGTTGAAGGATCAATTGAAGGAATTGTTAGACAAGGGGTTCCTTAGGCCAAGTATTTATCCATAGGGTTCTCCCGTATTGTTTGTTAGAAAGAAGGATGATTCACTATGTATGTGCATTGATTATCGGTAATTTAATAAGGTAACCATCAAGAATAAGTATCTAATTCCGAGAATAGATGACTTATTTGATCAATTACAAGGGTCAAGTTGCTTCTCCAAGATAGACCTTAGTTCTAATTATCACCAATAAAAGGTGAGGGTGTGTGACATTCCCAAAATGGTATTTCGGACAAGCTATGACCATTATGAGTTTCTAGTCATGTCGTTTGGTTTGACCAATGCTCCTACAACTTTCATAGACTTAATGAATAGGGTATTCAAGCAATTCCTAGATATTTTTGTGATTGTATTCATCGACGACATTTTGGTTTACTCTCGTAAAAAGGAGGAGCATGCAAGTCACTTGAGGATTGTATTACAAACTCTAAGAGACAAGCAACTATTTCCAAACTTCAACAAATGTGATTTTTGGTTAAGGGAGGTGGCCTTCCTTGGTTACATTGTGTACGGTGAAGGGACTATGGTTGATCCTAAGAAAATCAAAGCGGTTAAGAATTGTCCTAGACTATTATCTCATTCGAATATTAGGAGTTTCTTGGGCCTATCTGAATACTATAGGAGACTCTTAGAAGGGTTTTCATCGGTCTCGTCACCTTTGACTAGGTTGACTCAAAAGAAGGTGAAGTTTCAATGGTCCGAAGAATGTTAAAAGAGTTTTTAAGAATTGAAGGATCATCTCACTGCCGCTCCTATCTAAACCTTGCCGGAATGGTCTGATGGTTTCATGGTGTATTGTAATTACTAAAGGGTTGGTCTTGGTTGTGTATTGATGCAACATGGTAATGTAATAGCGTATGCTTCTAGGCAACATAAGGTGCATAAATAAAACTATCCAACCCATGATCTTAAACTAGTAGCGATTGTGTTTGCCTGGAAAATTTAGAATCACTATCTTAATGTTTTCCAGTGGATGTGTTCACCGATCATAAGAGTTTACAATATGTGTTTAAGCAAAAAGATTTGAACCTTCAACAAAGGAGATGGCTTGAACTGTTGATTATGATATGAGTGTGTTGTATCATCCAGGTAAAGCTAATGTGGTTGGCGATGCACTAAGTAGAGTAGATTGTCCATGAGTAGTGTCGCACATGCCGAAAAAGATAAGAGAGAATTGATTAAAAATATTCATAGGTTGGCACATTTAGGTGTGCGTTTGGTCAATTCCAATGATGGAGGTGTTCTTGTTCATAATGGTTCAGAATCATCTTTTATAGCGGATGTCAAGGCAAAGAAAGATCAAGATCCAATATTGGTTTAGTTAAAGAAGTTGGTTGCTGAAAAGGCCATTGAGGCTTTCTCCCAAGGGGGAGATGGTGTGCTACTTAACCAGGGCCTTTTGTGTGTATCTAACATTGATGGGTTGAGGAAGTTGATATTAAATAAGCCTCATAGTTCCCAATACTCAATTGATCCAGTTTCCACCAAGATGTATCATATTTTGAGATAAGTGTATTGGTGGAATGGCGTTAAAAAGGACATAGCGATGTTTGTTGCTAGTGTCCAAATTGCCAATAATTTAAAGTTGATCATCAAAGAATGGGAGGTCTAGTCCAAGATATTGAAATTCCTACTTAGAAATGGGAAGAAGTAAATATGGATTTTGTAATAAATTTGCCTCGTACTAAGAAGAAACATGATTCCATTTGGGTTGTTGTAGATCAGATGACCAAGTCAGCTCATTTTCTACAGTTTAAGACTTCCTATGGTGCCGAAGATTATGCTAAGTTGTATGTACGTGAGTAAGTAAGGCTTCATGGTATGCCCGTGTACATTATATCAGATCGAGGTACATAATTCACTTCACACTTTTAGAGGTTATTTCAAAAGGGTCACGGTCCAAAGGTTATGTACTAGTTTTTACCCTCAAACCAATGGTCAAGCCAAAAGAATAATCCAAACATTAGAGGATATGCTGAGGGCATATGTTATTGATTTTAAAGGAAGTTGGGATGAGTATTTTTTATTGATTGAGTTTTCCTATAACAATAGTGATCACTCTAGCATCCAAATGGCTCCTTTCGAACCATTGTATGGTAGGAGAAGTAGATCCAAGGTGGAATGGTTTGAAGTTGGTGAGATAGCCTTGATTGGTCAAGATTTGGTTATCATTTCTATGGAGAAGGTAATACTCATGAGGGATAGGTTGAAGATGGCTCATAGTCATCAAAAGTTCTATTCCGATGTTAGAAAAAGAGAGCTTAAATTTGAAGTGGATGATTGGGTCTATTTGAAGGTTTCACCCATGAAAGGTGTAACGTATTTTGGCAAGAAAGGGAAATTGAGTCCTAGATACGTTGGACCTTACAAGATATTGAGACGTGTTGGCAAGGTGGCTTATGAGTTAGATTTGCCATTTGAGTTAGGTAAGGTTCACCCGGTGTTTCATGTATCTATGATGAGGAAGTTTGAGGGTGATCATAACTTCATTGTGCCATTGAAAAATGTAAGTGTTGAGGAAAATTTGACTTATGAAGAAGTTTCGGTGTAAATCTTAGACTAGCAAGTTAAGAAGTTAAGAAAAAAAGAAGTTGTGTTCGTCAAAGTGTTATGGAGGAATCAACAAGTAGAAAGTGCTACTTGGGAGGTGTAGGCGGATATGATGAAATAATATCCGTACCTCTTTCCCTCTACCCAAACCTTAAGTAGCAAGTTGTTCTTATTCAAGCTAGTTGAACCCTTACGTATTCAGTTCCTCCTATGTCATTCATGTGAATGCATGTTCATGAAAAAGTTGATTTCATAGTTATCAGTTTATGTTAAGTTGAAGATTTCATGTTTCATGCAGTTTAAGATGTCATCATAATCATGTTGGTTTTCTAGTTCTCTTTCCATATCCTTCTTATGATAAGTTAAATCTCATTCAAGGATGAATATTTCCAAAGGAGAGATATTATAAGATCCCGTAAGTCGGAAGGTTGGAACCAAGGAGAAAAATTCTCAAATCTTGAATTGGACCCAAGTTCACGACTGTCCCTACAAGTCGTGGAATTTCACATGACCCGTAGAAAGGAGTTATGGAGGGATTCATTATATTAGTTGGGACCAACCTTAAAGGGAGGTCCTACGACTTACTATACGGTCCGTTCTACAGTAGATGACCCATAGAAAGTTTCCGTAGGATAATTTCTGAGGCCTCATTCAAGGAATTCCTCAAGGCTAAGAATACCAATTGCAGTACAGGTTATAGAGGCTATGACGGGTCGTAAGAGACAACCATCACTAAAATTTAGAGACTTGCATTTTTGCAGGTTTTAGGACTTGCATGACGAACAAAGTTGATGAGCCATGATGAAGATTGCGGGTCATAGAAACTGCCCATTTGCAAACTTCAGAGACTCGATTTTTAGGACCTTTTCTCAGACTTGTAGGATGGGTCATTTTAATGACTAGTCATTGTTTGGATGATTCGTAGGAATGGTCTCATAGGTTCAAAATTTGGGATTAAATGAAGGGCAATTGTATATTTTCCAAAGTTTGGTTCAATGAACCTAGACACTTTTATGGCAAAATTCAAAGTTTATAAATATTCTATTCTTCAAATGACCCTCCAATTCAATTTATTCTCTCAAATTCGTAAGGCAAGAACAAAATTTCTCAAGGTTTCTCCTTCAAGCTAAATCTAGGGATTCTAGATATCTTCAAGGTTCCTCTTCAATCCTTAGTGGATTCAAGTAAGGTTTGTGGGAATTAATTCATGAGCTCTTTTCACCCATGAAGATCAAAATATTTCCCAAGTTTTCATTCAATTTTCAATTGATTATGAACCATAGTTGTGATGAATTGCATTGGGCTTATTTGATATTATTTTTAAATGTTGTCAATGATCTTTATATGTATCTTCTCATATGAATAGCATGATTTCAAGTTTATATATAGATGCCCATGCATAAAACTATATTTTCACGCTATGATTATGAAGTTAAGATGAGTTTATGAGTTGATAATGAGGTAAATGATTTTCAATAAAAGTTTTATATGAGTAAAAGTTGAGATTTATGATTATAAAGTTAAAGTTATGATGATGATCAGAGCTAAGATCAAAATATGTTTAATGATGGTGATGAGGACAATTCTCATTAAAGTTATGAATTCTTATGAATCACCAAGTAGATAAGTTATTCCTAATATGTTTTAAAGATGGATTAATAGGCAGTTACTATCTTTCCCTACTACGTTATGATCCATTGGGATTTTGAATAAGCACCTAAAGGACTTCTAGGTGGGGTTCAATTGGGTAACATAGTTTATTATCCAAGAGAATCGTAGTAACAACCTAAAATCCCAAACTATATTTCCCACGTAGGTTGACTTCATAGCCTAGCTAGTGGATCCACATATAGAACAGTTGAGTTACTTTTGGAGTATGCCCTAGCAAGGTATCCTCCCCTATTTTAATGAAGGAGTCATTAGCCTGTCTTGATACAGGAGTTATCAGATTCCATATAATAGCTCGCACGGTCTTAGTTTTCAGTTAATGGTCCTATCCCACACAAGTTTAAGTTAAAGCTATGAGATGTCAAGTTATGAGTTGGAAGTTGAAGTTCTTATGATATACTCATGTTCATTATGGTTGGTCATGCATCTTATGGCATATTGATTACATTCGTTACTTGTTCATGCATACCTAACATACTTAGTATAATCAAATGTACTATAACATATTTTGCCTACATTATCTCATAATGTAGGGATGGACGACACTCACGATCACCCATTCGTGGCTAGAGATTTTCTTTTGATTTCAAGGAAGATGGTGAGTCATCATTCTACCAAGGACAACACATTTATTCATGTTACTATTGTTTACACTTTCTTGTATTGTTAGGGTGAGCTAGGAACTTGTCCTAAGCCCCTGTCAAAGATTAGACTAGAGGCTTGTTTAGATGATATTGATTGGTTTAGTCTGAATTGGATATTTATAGAGTTGATTACCCTTAGTCCCATTCTTCACTTAATGATTACTTCCTCTCATATTTATCTTGTTCTTTACCTTATGTATGTGATATATGCTAAAATGGCTTATGATTGGGGTCCCTTGCATTCCGATCGTCATGTTATGACTAGAACCTAGGTCGGGTCTTGAAAAATGATGATGAGTTTCTTTTGATGCACTGACCAATGCAGTAAATGTTTAATTTTTTCCTAATTTCACTCATATTTTAAAGATATTGGTCTTGCATACCATGATTCATAATGATTATTTCCTATGTTTATTATTCATGTATTTTCCCATATACTTAGTCCATTCCATGTACTAGCACATACTTTTTGCGTACATTGTATCATAATGTAGGTACCGATGATCGCGTTCATCCTCCTCCCGCTCATGGATAGAGTTTAGTATTAGCTTCTTGTTAGTGAGTTCTCATACTTTGAGGACATGACATCTATCTCTTGTCTTACAGTTGTTACTTCTATATTGTCTACATAGGTGAGCTAGGAGGTTGTCTTATTCCCCCATCAAGTTATTAAAGGCATGTTAGATAGAAAGAGTCTATTTTGTCATTTCTCATTTTGAGACTATGCATCTGTATCATTGATTCTAATTTATTTCATGTAAATTATGTATTCTCATGTATGTAATGCTCAGAGGCTTAGTTGGAGTCCTTTGGGATTCTAATTATCGTATTACGATGTGGCCCTAGGTCAGGTCATTACAGAGACAATGTAGGCAACAATATACATTAAGACTTTTAAATGTACTAAGTATGTGGGAATGAAATTCAGTATAAATCATAAGATGCAATGATCAAATAACATACATGATAAAAAGAATAAGTAAAGTCATGAGAAAATCATAATGATCAAAGCATTTAAGAGGCATAGTTGAAATCTTAGAAGAGCATAAAGAGAGTATACAGATGTGGGATAAAGCCAAAACTAACAATAAGACCAATGCGACATGGAATCCCGATGTCTCTCTACACAACTGAAAAAGGGGAATCTACTTGTAAAGGTAGACTCTACCTATCTAGATGGGTCATGTATGTATGCTCTATGTGGATCCACTAGCTAGGCAGTAAAGGATAATCCTACGGTGGAATGTAGTTATGAGACAAGAGACTTTATATAAGGACCCCGTAAGCCGATCCCCTACCTTAAGTCATAATTTAGTGCTAAGTCAAATCCCACGGAATACATAACATAGTAATCATACTTAACATATATCATAAACTTAATCATAATCTCATAATTCATAGAGTTGCTCATTTTCATGTCATACTTGCAATGTGAGTATAAGTCTTTCAACATCATAATATCATACTTACATAATTCATCTCATTAAGTTCCTAGGTCACCAACATAGGGCCCTAAGTCACCTTTCTTCATAACTTGCATGTAATTAATAACTTGAACCTAATTGTATTTCATGATCATAATTCATACTTGAATTTAGAGTAAAACTCATATACATAGTCAATTAGGATGAAAACCATAAGAATAATTTGAAATCATTGAACTCCATAATCATACTTCATGTATATCATTATTGAAAATAGCTTTATATATGGGCATTCACAATTCAACTTAAAATAATGTAATTATGTAGAAATATACTTATAATGATCATTGATAATGATTAAAAACGTTATTGAAATAGCCCAATACAATTCATCAAAATTAGAGTTTAAAGATAATAAAATTTCATGATATTTTTTAGGAAAACCTTGGGACTCCATAGGTGAAAGGAATCCATAGGTGAAAGGAACCCATGGATCAATCCCCACTACCTTGATGAAATCAACTTAGAATTGAAGAGGAACCTTGGTGAACTTGAAATGCTAGCTTGAATTTGTAGAATAAGCTTGAGAGAGAATTTAGAGTCTTGCCTTAGGGAAACTTAGAAGAATGAATTGAATAGGAGGGGAATTTGAAGAATTGGATATATATAGACTTTGAACTTTTCCATAAAAGTGTCTAGGTTCATTGAACCAAACTCTAGAAAAGAGATAAATACACTTCACTAAAACTGAACTTTGGACTTACAAATAGGACTCTACGATTCGTCCTCAAGTGTACGACTCGTAGACTTGAGTCGTAGTGCAGGTCTTGAATTTCCTAAAATTTTGGGATCCTCTGAAGTTGTGTCTAAGAGTCATTTCTAAAAATCATCATTGTGATTATGAGTCGTCTATTTGACTTATCCTACTGGTTTGAACTCGTCGAGTCAACTCGTCCTGCGGGTCTAAAAACCTGCAAAGTTTGAGGCTCCCAGAAGTTTTTGTACGACTTATTTTGATGAGTCTTCAACTCCACTATGACTCATCTTATTGAGTCGTAGAATAGGTTCTGAGGGTGGGCATATACAGGTCATTAGACCCTGCAATAAAGACTCATTCCTATAAGTCGTGACATGTTCTACAACTCGTCAATTGACTCATCAACTTGCCTTCATTCCTTTGTCAATTTTCCACCTTAACCCCAGGAGTAATCTTTAGGACTCATAATAGTCACTACTGGTCGTAGATTGACTCGTAGACCTTAGATCAGTCTAAATTCTCTTAATATTTTCCTTTTGTTTGACTTTTCATATTATGGGGTATTACATATATGATTACGAGCCATTTCCCAATTTCTTTGCTTTATATTTTGGAGTAGGCTGTGATGCCTTATTGACCAATATTATATTGTTGGGCTCTAGATCTTTTTTGAAGAGTGATTGGTTCCTAAGTTAGTTTTGTTTGCCTTGGTAGTGTGTTAAGAGTTGATATTTCATTGTTGATCGCGTGTACCTTGTTTGGATGCTAGTGATGGCATGCTTACATTGATTTAGAATTTTCACATGTTTTTGTTGTATGATCTCGGCTCCTTCATGGATTTTTACTATTATTTTTGAGAAGGATTTCTTACACTCTTTCTATATTTTTAAAACTAGTTTTTGACAGGAGTCATACCACCTAGATATTTTGGGCATTTTTGATATATTTTTAAAACAGATTTTTGATGGGAGTCAAACACAAATGCACATCATATTTATAAAAACATATTTGGAACCCATGCTAGGTCAAGGTTTTGAGCATTAAAAGTATCGTAAATACATGACACATCAAACACTCTCAACTTAGAGCCATTATTTGTGCTCAAGAAGTGAAAACTAAAAAAAATGACGCACAAATACAAATGACTCTTAGAAGATGTACAACAGCCTCAAAGACAATATACATGCCCCTTTTTCAATTTCAATACACATTAGCTATGCAATACCCCAAACATTCCAACTAACTCGCAAGGATCGATTTACAATATTATACTACTCATAGTCAACCAAACCAATGCAAACAATAATTTACAAGTCAAATTGCAACCAAAGTGCAGTCATAGTTCCCTTACTACAAAGAACTCTCTATCAGGATGTATAAAAAAAAAGAGACTGTAATGATTTCACTCATGCTCTCAAATGAAGTTCAATAAATGTACATAAAAAGACAATAGGTTTGCCATTATTTTTTACACTAACTTTTTGAGTTGCTTATGCACTATAGGAATTTCTTAGCTTGTAACGTAGGCTTGGGCTCGGGCAGGATATATTTAGAATATAAGCGGTTGTTTTCCCCTCTAAGACTCTACATCGACTTAGCTACATATTTTACAACCCAAACTTGTGTCACCCCTACTTTATTCTTTTATTTATGCTTGGATGTGGCTTTCACACTTTTTTCAAACTTCTTTCATACTCTTTCTCTTCTTTATTTTCAGTATTCTTTTTCCACACGGACATACCCTATTTTTTTTTCTTTTTCTTCTTTGTTACACGCTTCTTTTCATACCCCAACTTTTTTACTTTTCTATATAGTATCCAACCTCAACTTAGGCTTTTAACTTGAATTGAGGTGCACATTATCCTAGGAGAGACTAGGGCCAAGATAAAGACATACCATCTGACACAAAAGGTGAGTTGTGTTAATTTAAGGAAAAGGTATTTTTAAGGTCAAACGTTTGGTTTGAAGGGTACAATTTTCACTAGTTGGTTGTTTTTAGGCTAAGTAGAGTATTTTCAACAACAAGCTATTATCCTGTTCTAATCAAGCTATTCAATCATTTTAGTGAGACTAACCATGCAAGTTCTATCTTACATATGTATAGTTTGAATTAGGGAATTCAACTCACATAAATATGGCACATAACACAAACTATTTAACACCAATCGACACAGTTATATTCTAGCTAGCATTTGATCGACGCGTCAATAAGTAAAATTTCCTACATAGATCCTAGCAAGTCAATTTTCACAGTTCAAGTACACACATAACATTTTTTAAAAATTCAGATATGGGTCATTTTTATTCAACTCAAAGCATATGTGTGGAACTCTTGGACTACATGCAACCTTCAATAGACTCATTGTATTTATACAATAAAAACATCTTAAATATGCCAGCTTTACAATATAATATACTCTAGGCAAAAGAAATATGGCAAAAAAAACTCCCAAGTGGCCAGGATGCCCCACACCCATCAAAAAGTTGTGCATTATCCTTAATGCACTTAAACACACTATTTAGCACTAAATAAAAAGTTCACATCCTAGAACATAATGGTCAACACATCAAAATGTACAATGTCATGTAGGATCCCAAAAAGTCATTTTTTTACAATAAGGGTACATAACACATTAACTTTTAAACTGGGTGAACGGTTTACTCAACCAAAATATGTGTTTCAAAACCAACTTGCATGAATAATCTTACAAACTTTCGTAACACCCCGCACTATTCTAGCCTAGATCAAATTTGAGAATCCCAAGAAAAATATGAGAAAGTGGTAAAGTGACAACTGTCCAGTGGACACATGTGGTACTTATTATCCATAGGAGTATGTATGAGTTGTAGGTAGCCAATTGTAGGTCACCCCAGGACTTAGCCAAATTTGAGTTTCTGAAGACCCCTTATGTGATCACACCTTACGACCCATAAGAGACACTATGATTTATAGAGTCCCTAATAGACCTTAGTTCCACATTCCATTAGCTATTGGAATGTAAAAAGGACCCTACGATTAAGTCTTACAACCCGTAGATGCTTTGATGAGTTGTATGATGATTAATAGGGTTTAGCCTTCATGATGGCTAGTGTTTCCATGATCGGCCATTACGGCTAGACAAAGGGTCTAAAACCTGTAGAGTGTACTCATAGACTATTAGGTCTGTATTTTGGTACCTAGTTTCTCAACCCATCTTCTCTGATCCATAGAAGAATCTACGGGCAGTAGAAGTGCCCGTAGTAGCCCAGACACAACTTTTGAGTTTGGTATTTTAAACTTTTCCCTTTTTTCCCAAACTAAAACTCAGACCTTTTGGAACTTAAATTAGTCCCTTATCAGTATCCAATATTAATTAGAATATTTTGAGAGCAAGGTGGAGAAAAGAGGAAAATCAAAGTTTCAATTGTTCTTGCGAAATTCTTTGAGTTTCGTCTAGATCATTGATATTCCAGGTATGTAAATCTAATCACAATTTTGCACTAAGTTTATCATCATGCCTTATATCTTCATTCAGTCGAGTTGAGTTTGAGTTTCAGTTTCAATCTCGATGAATTAAGTTATTGAGCTATCTATGAAATTCCTTATTAAGTTCTTGTATATGTATATAATTATACTTTAATGGTGTTCATAATTTGAGTTCTTGATAATATGGATTTATGTTTGCATTCATATGAACCCTAGTTGATTTTTGAATTTATTATTTTTATGCATTTTTGAGTTAAAGAATGATAAATTACCTTTTAATTGAGAATTGCAGTGAGATGGGCCTTGTCATATTCGGAGTATTCCCCAATCATTGAATCCTCTCAAATTTCCTCTGAGGTTTCCTGAATGTGGTGGCGCAACTCAAGCGATTCCTTTGTAGTTCTCCCAAAAATCGCCTAAGGAGATTTCTCAAATGGTAAGATGAAATCCTTTTATTTTTAGGATATAGGTAGGTCTTGTGATGAGGAATCATCCTCCTCATTCACATTTACTTAAATCAATCCCGCTTGTTCGATGGAAATAATTGCATGATCCCTGCGCAACTCCTTATCTAAAACCACTACAGTAACCACCTCATTCTTTTGCAAATTCTAGGAGTATAAGATGAATTAGAGCTGAATCCAATTTGGTTTTTTTCATATCAGTAAGGCACTTCTTTTGAGTATGGTTGGTGGCTTGGTGGGCACCACCATATGTACTTGAGTCAATCAAGCTTTACTTGAAATTGCTACTGCATTATCAGTATCTTTTTGTAGATTCGAAGCATTATTAGCTGGATTAGAGGATGATGCTTGATGAACTATAGTCATATTGCGATCAGGTGGCCTGGGAGCTCCATTGGCGGTAATGAGGCAATTCCGGCAGACCTAGGATGATGAACAGTGTGTTTGAGAGAAACTTTTTTTACCATTATATTAGCGTTGAATAGAAGATAAAGTTATGATTTATGTCTATTAGTGAGCTATTGTCCTTTTTATCTATTTTAGATATAAGAGATGAGAAGAGAAGAGTTGATCTTTAAAATTAGTCCAAAAAAGACTAAATGAGTTAGTTGAGTACATACAATCACTTTAGATATGAACATAATAAATATATTTCTTAGAGTAGTATTGAGCATCGATTTGGGTAAGAGTATAGAACAACTCAAACCCTATAAACTACGTGGCCAGTGTAGGATAAGATCTTACCTTTTATTCAGGTGACTCATCATAGTCCTAAAAGAGAACGTTTATTGGATCTATGAGAGGAGTTGCCCATTTACCATGGCAAGATATTGGAAGGTTATGGCAACGACAATAGTTAATTGTATTATCACGATGCTCATAGTGACTGTTGTTGATTAGAGAAACTCTCTAAGAGTAAAATTTTATATTTTTTATATACTGAGTTGCATTTACTTATTCATATCCTTTAAGTCATTGTTTTCCATGTATTTACTGCATTATTGAGGTGAGGCTAAGTGTTGTTGCCGATGCCCTTAACATGTTATCTATGGGAAGTAATGCTCATGTTGAGGAAGAGAAGAGAGAATTAGCTAAAGAAGTACATAGACTTGCATGCTTGGGAGTTCGTCTTATCGACTTTAATGAGAGAGGTGTTATTGTTCAGAATGAGGCTAAGTGTCATGACCCAAGCTACACCCTAGGTGCGATATAGTAATTGGAATCCTAAGGGACCTCAACCAAGCCTATTATCATAACATTCATGAACATACATAAGGTAAGTAAAGTCTTGATGAAGAAGAATAAGTCTCAAAGTCGAACTAAAAGACAACATAGACTCTAAACATCCAACATGCCTCTATTAACTAGATGGGGGCATAAGAGAAGCTTCTAGCTTAACCATGACAACATAAGAAAGTCCTAAAACGTAAAGTACATGAAATGTCTAATCCTCAAAACATGATTAATAACCACAATGAAAGTATAGGCTCAACTCTACTCACGAATATGAGGTACACAATTATCATCCATCCCTACATTATCATACAACGTAGGAAAGAGTATGCATTAGTATATGGAAGGCACTAAGTATATGAGAAGTATGCATAGAAAATAAATATAGATCATAATCAATATAAATGACCAATATCCTTAAAACATAAGTAGAACTATGAAAAACCTTTAAGAATCATAATTATATGGTCAATGCATCAAAATATCTTCATGAGAAACCATTTTTCATATAGCGTTATATTGGATAGGACCTTTAACTGACACATAAGAACATGCGAGCTATAACATGGAATCCGATGTGACCTAAACCAAGAAGGGCGAGGCTACTTTGCTAATGTAGACTCCGCGATGTACTTTCTCTAACTTTATGCTATATGTGGATCCAGTAGCTATGACATATTGGCACTTTATCCCTACACGGGCAACATAGTTACGGACTAAGGCTGCTACTAGGATTCCCTTGGGTAGCTACACTAGCTACTAGAATGAACCCCACCTTAAAGTCCTCTCAATTCTTAGTCATTATCCCAATGGAACTTTATGAAAATATAGTCATTAACATCATTAGGAAATAAAATAGAAGATATCAATCCTCATCATAAGAAAAATATAGAATAGCTAATTAATATGATTGATTCATAAGAATCCATGAGTTTGTGAGAACTAACTTTTCACCTTTTCAACATTATTATGTGACAACTACTTTATCACACCATAAATTTTTGATTGAACACATCATTCATAATATTTACCGAGTCATTCATAAGCTTTGATAAGCATTCATAAATATTCATTGAAATCTCTTGAAATTCATAATCATAATTCATTGAAAACATACTTGAAACTAGGATATATCATGAATCATTGAAATTCATATTGAAATAATACAATATGATGTGAATTATGCATGATTAGGCTTATATAAATGACATATGTAATAATTAAAAAGGTCCAATGCTATTCATGAAACTAGGGCGTTTAAAAGAAGAATTCATAAGCGATTTTTTGAGAAAACTTGGGATTTCTTGGGTGAAAGGACCCGTGGATGAATTTCCACATACCTATGATATAGGAAGACTTATTTTGCAAGGAATTGATTCTTTGACCTTGAAGAGATTCTTTGAGTTTCTTGAGGAAGAAGAGGACTATTGAGAGAAGATTTAGAGAGAAGATTTTGGGTTTTGAGAGTTATAGTAAGAATGAAAGGGGTAGGAGGGATTAGGGTAGTTAATAGGTAAGTATAAATATAGGCGGGATTAGGGTAGTTAATAGGTAAGTATAAATCCCGTAACCTATCCACATTCATTAATGAGACCATCGGGAAAGCCCTAAATTCAAATGAATTCTACCACCTACACAAAAGGGTCATAATGGTCTGTAAAGGGTATCGTGAACTTAAGGGGGTTCCTAACCTGAGGGTCTTTACCCTACATGAGCCATATCAAGCCCATGAGCAGCTCCACAACATGTGGTGGGGGTTATGGTGCGGAAGTTGACTGGGGTTTGAAGGGGGTGATCACCATGGAGGCCACCACAACCCGTGGTGCCTCTCATGGTTCAAGTTGAACTAGGGTGGACCAAAATGGCTATTCATGACCCATGGTCTACTTCATGTGCCATGAAGGGATCCGTGAAGTCCAATTGGTGCAAAAAAGTTATATTTCTTTTAAAAACTTCCTTTGAACTTCATTTTCCGACTTTCCAACTTTCAGGGTCTTATAATATCCCCTCTTGAGAACATTCATCCTTGAGTAGGACTTAAAATAGCATGAATGTAATAGGAAGGGGAGACATAACAACCTAACATGAATGCAAAACATATCAAAAATGCATTAAAACATGGAATATTCAATCTCAAGTTAAAACATAACTTTAAAACTCATTTCATGAGCATATGAAAACATGAGAATGATTGAAAGTCATGGTTTCACCTGAGTGGATCATGAAGGAACTTAATACCTCAACTAGGAATGGAAGGGAATATATGTGGATATCCTGACATCATATCGGCTTCGGCTTCCCATGTATCACCCTCAACTTCTTTGTTGTTCCATACCTTAACTAATGTTATTTCCTTATTTCTCAACTTTGTAACTTGAATGGTCTAAGATCTCAATCGATACCTCCTTATTTGAAAGACTCCTCTTCATATCAATGGTTTTCAATGGCATAATGGAGCTAGGATCACTAACAAACTTCCTCATAAAGACACATGGAACAATGAATGTACCGAAGACAAATTAGAAGGCAAATACAACTCATTTGCCACCTTGCCAATCTACCTCAAAATCTAATATGGGCCAACATAGTGAGGATTAATCTTCTCTTTCTTGACAAACTAGATTATACCCATCATGGGTGAAATTTTCATGTAATCCCAATCATTAACCACAAACTAGAGTTCCTTTCTCCTTACATCTGAATAAGACTTTTGTCGACTTTGGAAGGTCTTCAATATTTATCTAATCAACCTCACCTTCTCCATAGATTTATGCACCAACTTTGGTCCTATCAAAGCAACTTGGCCCACCTTGAACTAAACAATAGGATATCTACATCTCTTTCTATATGAGCCCTGAAATTAAGCCATCTAAATGCTGGAATAATAACTTTTATTATAGGCACACTCTATCAATGGTAAATGATCAACCCAACAACCTTTGAAAATAATAATATAGGCTCCCAACATGTCCTCTAAGGTCTGAATGAAATGATCATCTTGACCATCCATCAGAGGGTGAAAAGCTATACTAAGATTCACTTGAGTACCAAGACCCTTTTGAAAAGATCTCCATAATAAGATTTAAATTGAGTACCTCTATTCAAAATGATATACAATGGGATACCATCAAGCTTAACCAATGCTTGGATATATAATCTAGAATAGTCCTTGATTGAAGAAGAAGTCTTAATAGGAAGAAAATGAGGTGACTTAGTAATTCGATCAACAACCATCCAAATCAAGTCATGTAGCCTTCTTGTATGAGGCAAACTAGTAATGAAGTCCATATTTAAGGTTTTCCACTTCTAAGTAGGAATCTCAATATCTTGGACCAAACCTCCTGATTTTTGATGCTTAACGTTCACTTGTTCATAATTAGGACATTTAGCCATAAGCTCAACAATATTCATCTTCATATTGTTCCACCAATACACTTCCCTCAAATCGCGGTACATCTTTGTGGAACCTCGATGAATAGGTTATTGTGAACTATGAACCTTGAACAATATTATTTCCCTCAAGCCATTAGCATAGAGAACACATAACTAGCCTTGATATCCCATAGCACCATTTTCCCATGGAAAAAAGCCTCAATGGCTTTTTCAGCACCCGTTTTCTTCAGTTCAAATAAAATAGGATCATTATCTTGCCTGGCATTACAATCAGCCACCATAGACAATTTTGAACCATTTTAAACAATAACACATCCATCCTCAAAATCAACTAATCAAAAACCCAACTAGGATAATCTATTAACATCCCAAACTAACTCTTTCTTCTAATCCTCAATATGAGCAACATTATTCATCGACAACCTACTAATAGCGTCAGCAACCACATTCTCTTTTTATGGATGATATAACATACTTATATCATAGTTTTTCAAAAATTAGAGTCATCTTCTTTGTCGCATTTTCAAATACTTTTGAGTGAACACATATTGCAAAATCTTTTGATCGGTCAATACATCCACATGGACACCATAAAGATAGTGTCTCCACAACTTTAAATTAAAAACCACCACCGCCAATTAGGTTATGGGTTGGGTAGTTATTCTCATGCACCTTGAGTTGCCTAGAAGCATTGCCTGTCAGCTTACTGTTTTGCATTAGCACACAACCAAGATTGACTTATGAAGCATCACAATAGACAACAAACCCATTGGAACCTTCTAGTAAAGTTAACACCGAACCAGAAGTTAGCCTATCTTTAAACTCATGGAAGCTCTTCTCAGACTCCTCAGACCGTTAGAATTTCACCTTCTTTTGAGTCAAAGTAGTCAAGGGCGATGTGATGGTAGAGAAACCATCCATAAATTGTGTATAATATTCATCTAACCCAAGAAACTTAAAATATTGGAAGGAGACAACAATCTAGGCCTATTCTTAACCACTTTAGTCATCTTAGGATCAACCATAATACCTTCACCGAAGAAAATATGGCCAAGAAAAACAACTAACCTCAACGAAAATTCAGACTTTTAAAACTTAGCAAATAATTAACAGACCTTACGAATTTGTAAGATAATCCTCAAATGATTGGCATTCTCTTTCTTACTCCAAGAATAGATCAAAATATCGTCAATGAATACAGTTATAAACATATCTAAATATTGCTTAAACACCCTATTCAAAGAATCCATAAAATATGCAGGAGCATTTGTAAGTCAAAAATGCATAACCAATAATTCAAAGTGACCATACCAAGTTCTAAAAGCCATATTCAGAATATCATAATCTCTTGTTGATGATAACCTAATTGAAGATAAATCTTTGAAACGTACCTTGCTCCTTGAAGTTGATCGAACAAGTTTCAATCCTTGTTATGTGATACTTATTCATAATTATGGTCTTATTCAATTGCCGATAGTCAATACACATACGAGAGAACTATCTTTCTTCGTAACAAAGAGAAATGGAGGACCCCAATGAGAGATACTTGGTCTAATAAAAGCCTTATCTAATAAATCTTTCAATTTATCCTTTAACTCTTTCAATTCTAACGAGGCCATTCGATAAATAGGAATAAAGATAGGTTGGGTATTTGGGAGAAGATCGATACTAAAGTTTATTTCCTTTTTGGGAAGGATGCCTGGGAGATCATCGGAGAAAACTATCGGAAAGTCATTGATAACCAAAACTAACTCAAGAGTAGAAGCTTTAGAATTCGTATCTCTAATCCGGACTAGATGATAAATTCACCCTTTAGAGTGTTGAGGTATCAAGTTAGACTTTGTGTTCTAAGTTTTGAGAGTATTTGAGATAGAATCATGGCAGAGGCCAATAGCTCTAGATATTAGATTCATCTAGGTTCTTCTAAAATATACCATGACTTGAGAGAAGTCTTTTAATGGAGTGGTATGAAAAGAGACATTGCAAAGTTTGTTTTAAAGTGATCAAATTGTCAATAATTCAAAGTTGAGCATCAAAGGCCTTATGGTGTAGCTCAAAATAAAGGGTTGCCAGAGTGGAAGTGGTAGATGATCAATAGGAATTTCATTACAAGTTTACCATGATCTCACAAATAACATGGTTCAATTTGGGTAATTATGAATACAATGACCATAGCAGCCCTTTTCTTGCCCTTTAAGACTATAGATTCATCAAAGAATTATGCAGGGTTTTGTATTCGAGAGATAGTCCAACTTCATGGAGGTACCTTGTCTATCATCTTTGATAGAGGTGCCTAAGTCACTGCTCAATTTTGGAAATCAGATCAGAAAGGTATGGGTTCAAAGTTGAGCCTTAGTGTCATTTTCCATCCTCAGACAAATGGTCAGAAAGAGCGTACAATAGTTTATAACAATAGTTTCCATTTGAGTATTCAAATGGATCCTTGTGAAGCTTTGTATGGGAGGAGACGTAGATTGACAATTGATTGGTTCAAAGTGAGTGAGGTGAGTTGAAAGGGCCAGACTTAGTTCATCAAGCTATGGAAAAAGTAAAAATTATTTAAGAAAGGTTGAACATTGGCAAAGTCGTCAAAAGTCATACACTAATGTTAGGAGAAAAGACATAAAATTTAAATTGAATAATAGGGTGTATATGAAAGTTTTACCTATGAAAGGTCTTATGAGATTTGGGAATAAGGTTAAGCTTAGTCCTCAATATATTGGTTCTTACCAGATTATTTAGAGATTTTGCAATGTTGCCTATGAGTTATAGCTTTCATCAGAGTTAGATGTTGTTCATTCAGTGTTCCATATTTCCATGATTAAGAAGTGCTTGAAAGATCCTTAACAAAAAACTTTGGTGTGCAGGATAGCTTGTTCTATATGGAGATTCCTTTGCAAATTCTAGATTGTTAGGTTTGCAAATTGAGGACGAAAGAGGTCGCTTTCGTCAAAGTTTTGTGGACAATTCAATTTATTAAGGGTACTACATGGGAAGCCAAGGAGGATATGAAAGTGAAGTACTCACATCTATTATTTCCTCCCAATGTCGATGTTGAAGATAATATCCCTATTCGTAACTTTGAGTTAGTAGCTTCTAGATTTTTAGTATTTGATTAGTTATTCTTTAGTTTGAGTCTTTGAGTTCTTGCATTGTATTCATGACTTGAGAAGATTCATACCTTGGTCATTATTTTAGGACGAGTGATCCTAAAGGGGAGATATTGTAACACCCCATACTATTCTAGCCTAGATGAAGTTCTAGTACAAAAAGAAAACATGAGAAGGTGGTGAAGTGACCATTGTCCAGCAGCCACGTATGGTACCCATGATCCGTAGGGGTACCTATGAGTTATAGGTGGTCAATCGCAGGTCACTCTAGGATTTAGCCAAAATTTGAGTTTCTGAGGACCCCTTATAGGATCAACCATTACATCCCATAAGAGACCCTACGATCTATAATGTACCTTATAGATCTATGTGCCACATACCTAAGCTTCGGAAATGAGCACAAGACCTCACAATTGGGTCTTACGACCCATAGATATTTTGATGAGCCATACAATGGTTTGTAGAGTTCAACCTTCATGATGGCCCAGTGTTTCCATGACCAGCCTTTATGGCTAGACAAAACATCCACAACTCGTAGAGTGGGCTGGTAGACCTAAAGAGACCCAAATGAATGGTCCCTATTTTGGCACCTAGTTTCTGCGACCCATTTTCTATGGTCCATAGAAGTGACTGGCGGCCTAAACATAGTTTTTGAGTGGGGATATTTTTAACTTTTCCCACCCTTCGCAAACTAAAACTAAGCCATTTTGGGACTAAAATTAGTCCCTTATCAGTATATACCTTTCCTTTTCTCTCATTATAACATAGAATATTTTGAGAGCAAGGATGGAGAGAAGAAGAAAAGCTAGGGTTCAAACGTTCTTGCCAAATTCTTTGAGCTTCATCCAAATCATTGATCTTCTAGGTATATAAAGCTAATCATAATATTGGACTAAGTTCTTCCTCATGCTCTACATCTTTATTTAGATAAGTTGACTTTGAGTTTGAGTTTCAATTCCAATAAATTGAATTATTGTGATATCTATGAAATTCCTTGTTAACTTCTTGTATATGTATAAAAATATACTTACATGATTATCATGAGTTGAGTTCTTCAGATTATCACTTCATGTTTGCATTCAGATGAACCCTAGTTGAGTTTAGCATTAATTATTTTTATGCATTATTTTGAGTTAAAGAATGATCTAATTTACCTTTTAATTGAGAAAGAGTTTGAGCATGAATTGAGTTTTGAGAAGTTTCTTAAGTATTGTTTTGAGAATGATAATTATTGAGTCTAAATGAGTTGAGAATTAATGCATTTTAATATCTATTTTGAGAGTGAGTTGAGAAATAAAATTATGCTTTTAAATGCATTCATTGAGTTGAGATTTTATTTATTTTAAAGAGAAGAGATGAGCTAAGAAAAGTTGAATTTTGAGAATAGTCCAGAAGAGACTAAGTGAGCTAATTAAGTACTTACACTCACTTGAGATATGAGCATAATAAAAATATTTTTGGGAGTAGTATTGAGCACCAATTTTGATAGAAGTATAGAATAACTCGAACCCCATAAAAAATGTTTCTAGTGTAGGATAGGATCATACCGTTCATTAGTGTGACATTTCATAGTCCCAAAATAGGACTTTCATTGGATCCATGAGGTGAGTTGTGCCCCTTACACTAGCAAGGTATTGAACGGCGTGGCAACAATAGCAATTTGTTGTATAATCACGATGCTCATAGTGATGGTTGTCAGTTAGAGAACTCCCCTAGAGTAAAATATTGTATTTTTATAAACTGAGTTGCATTTACTTATTTATATCTTTTAAACATTGTTTTTCATATATTGCATGCTTTATTGAAATGAGCTATGAGTTCTTTGAGTTGAGTTTCTCTTAGTAAATTTCCTTTAAGCTATTATACATACCGTACATTCCATGTCCTGACGCATTTTGGCATTGCATCATTTTAGGATTCAGACACAGGTGATAGAGATCCTCAACAGACGTATCATTGTAGATCATATTTCTATTTAGCAATTGGTGAGACCTTATTAAATTCAGAAGTTCTCTTGAGTCTTTGATTTTTAGTCATTTACTATTAGTGTTTTAAGGTAGACATGGGCCTGTCCCGATACCTATTTAGAGTCAGTATTTAGAGGCTTCATAGATTAGACAAATAGTTTGAGTTCATTCAATTAATTCAGAGATTATGTTTAAAACATATTTTGTTTAATTACACTACATATAGAGTATTTTGAGTTATGTTCGTATTTATTCCTATCTGAGTATGCTTTTATGAGTTATTGTCTTCCACTTAGTGAGTTAGACAGACAAAGGGTTCGCTAAGGAATTAAAAATGGTTTTGGAGTGCCAACCATGCCTAGATTATAGACTTGGGGTGTGAAAACTTCATACGTAAACAATGAACATAAAAATATAAAATAACCTACACATGCTAGTTTGACTAGATAATAAACTTGAGAGAAAAGAAACATGGGAAAAAGAACTCCTAAGTGTCCCATACCAAACAAAAAGCTAGTGCATTGTCCTCAAAGAACTTACATAAATAACAAATGATTACAGTTAGGAGTGACATGCCTACGGTGACTTCGAATCATTGCTTATGGCGGTGGATGATGAGCTCAATGATTTGGTCTCTCTCGAATGATCAGTGATCATGGCAGCAGTAGGGGTTCCCACAGGTATCCAGTAGTAGTAACCTCTATGGACTGAGTTGGGATACTCTACTAGTTGAGGCCCCAATCCACTTGGCCTCAATTCGTTGTCTCTCTTGCTGTTCTCTTTCACTTTTGACTCTTCGTGATGCTCTCGCAACCCTATGTACTGTCTTAGCCTCAACTTTTGTCATGTCATCAGGAGCACTATGTCTATCATATTGTCTCTTGCCTTTTTTTTGATTCGGTTGCTAGAGCTGCACCCCAAACATCTTCTAAATTATGGTGAATAACTACATAAATGCATCCATCACAAGTGTGATCTACGTTAACCAGTTTTTTTGACTAATCTTATCTAAGTATCACTGATGTGATATTAGGTCTATAAAGAATGGGATGAGTTATTTGAGGACGAATAAACGCTCGAAGTGTCGAGTGGTGATCTAGAGTGGATTTAGATATCTAAACAACATGTTTACCCATTTTTAGCTACGTTTTGAGAATTACCTTATTAATATCATTGTGTTTGTTGATAATATGCTATGATTAGATAATATACATAATTAGGTTGGTTTAAGGACAAAAGTAGCGACATATGACTGATTGGAATGCATACCAAAGTAATACTGACTAAAATTGAGCAAAACTAGCTACAAAAAGACTATTAGATGAGCCTTATGCTGCACTTTTCTGGAATCTAAACTTTAGATACTCAACAAAAAGTGGCCAAACCTAAGGTGGGCCCTACATTGCAAGACGAGTCTCCTGTGATGCCTCTTGCACTGCGACCCCCTGTCTCCAAGCTAGGTTTTATCCGGTCAAAGTAGAATCCAACTAGGTTGAGGATTTTAGACCTATTATATATATGATGTTTCTAGGGATATAAACTAGGAGTACAATTTATTTTAGATTAGAATTCAATGTTGTTAGTTTTTTAAGGTTTACTTTATAGTTTAGTACAATATAATGAATTTTTCACGATGAACTTGCAAGAGCTACATTAATAAAAGGTTATCTTTAATTTCTCTTATAGTCATGTTTGTCAATAGTTTATATTATAGTAGTGGTTGTTTTTCATTAGTTATGAGTAACTAAACTCATAATAGGATTATAGATAATAGATTAGGGATGATAATAATACATACTCTATAATAAATATCTTTTCATGAAGGGGTGATCATTGCGTATTAAGTTTCTTTCATATTTGACATGTTCCATGAATAATTGACAACCATTCTAAACATATATGTCCGTATTCTGACATACTTAACCATAGATGTAGAAATTAGGAAAAAAGTTTATTAACAAGCATATGGTGCTACCAATCTCCATCTAATAAATTAAGATAGAGAGAGGATAGTTTACTTTAGATTTTTGATGGATGAATAAATTATTTTGACACCCAAGTGTCTGAGAAGGACTTAGGGTGATATTCTTTTTATTAAGCCAAGAGGCATAAGGAGACTTATAGATTCTTCAATTTTACACAATAAATACACCTAAATGATTTAATATTGAATTATTTATTTGAATACCAATATCTATGAACTCTAACCCGAGTTCATCTTCCCTATTTATATAATCCAAGTAGTTAAAGTAGTTAGTAGATTATAACTAAATAAACCCTCATTTTTCCACTAATAGTTACAACATTGAAATTGTTCATCAAATTATTAAAGATCTTTGGTATGCTCTCTATGTGATTTGTACTCAAACTAATTGGGTTTCTATATTTTGGAACATCATCAACCCTTTCATCGGGGAGGTATTTTTCCTCTTTGTTATATACAAACCACTTTTTGCTTTCAGATTCTACAATACAACATATGCTAAATTGGGGTGCTAATTAATGGAAAACTATGTCCCATATTTGAAGGCATAGATAGTCGTATGGAAAATAATACTCAACTTATGAGATCAAGGTCAAACAATAAAGGCTGGTAGATGGAATTATCTCCCATTGATTTCACAATTCAAATGAAATAGCAATTGTAGTTCTCAATAAGTATGTATATATAAAAAACTTTTGGGTTTAACTAACAACTAATATTTTTCAATATCAAGTAATAAAATAAAGAATTATCACAAATCAATCTACTAAGATTGAAAAGGACTAGGGGTGTGTGCATAATGATTGAGTTTCAACTCGAATAGGCAAAGGTTAATTGCAATAAAAGATGTTGATACATGGATATTGCTTGCTTTAGGCTATGATTTGACATTCTCCCAAACTATCAAATCTATATCCCTTGGATTCTCACAAATTCCAAGAACTTTTTCCAATAAAACACCAAATATTGCTTGGAAAGATAGACAATCCATAGCTCATATTATTAAATGAGAAATTACTTTGATTATCCCATTTTTGGATCAAACCCATAGAATAATTTCAAAAAGTCCTCAATATTGAGTCTTACCCAACTGCATTTTTCTTTCTCAAGCCAAAATAACCTAGAGAGTTCAATCAATGTTTGCAACCACTGATATTTTAGATTAAAACTTCAAGACTACACTTGATAGATGTCATTCAAACCTACATCTAGCACACACCCCTAGCTAAGGATTTACCTGATCATAGAAGAAAAAATAGAGACAATACCATGTAGGAAATATTCTTCTTAACCTAATTTGATTAAGAAAATATGAAATTCAAGGTATGAGTATTACAAATCTGAGGTTTCTTCCTCTACAAGTTAAGAAGTTCTTCAGTACTCTCTATGAATATATATATTTTTTTAAAAGGTCTCTCTGTACCTAGAAGTTCTCTCTAATCTATCCCTAATTAGTAAGATGATAAAGGTACATAATTGAAAAAATCTCTATTTGGTCCTTGGAACTTTACAAAAGGAGTACTAATTCGCATAATTGTATTGTTTCCCATCACTTTCTGCTTTGAGACTTGCACTCACTTATATAATGCTTATCAGGAGTTGTGAAGCGCCAATCACTTCTTCTCTTCAAACATCAGTTCTAACAGTAGTTGCTGCATTGGGACCGACGAGCCATTGATTAGTCATTATGCAACGCCAATTTTAGTGCTGGTACCGAGGTAGTATTTCTACATTCAATCTGGCGTTTAGAAAATGAGATACATGTTGGTGTATGTAAGAGGACAATTTTTTTGCCGATGTGCTTTCGTAATTTTTGGCTCCAAATCCATCAAACTTTCTTTTTCAAAGGACTGCATATATACAAGAGAACTAGGGCACAAAACTCCTTTAGTTAGAATTAAAACATGGCAATAATTCATTAATTTGAGTTGAGTGAGTTGGCAAAATACAACCACATCAAACCCCCAAACTTGAACTATTGTTTGTCCTCAAGAAAAGGATAGAAATCAAGCTTAGCTACACCCTAGATAGGAATTTCACAATTACATAAATAAATCAAATACAAAAAAAAGACTTAAATCAAAAGACTATATTATTAAGCACAACGCACTATTGGTTTCGCCATCCTTCGCTAGGAAAAGGAGCAACACTTTTAAAGCATCATTTTTGGAAATTTTTTAATTCAAGCACAATCTCGAAGCATCTGAAGTCAATGTAATTAACCTTCTAGATTTTCCTAAATATTCACATGAATTTATTGTATTCTTGCAACTCCATTGAAATCAAGACTTCACCATTCATATGAACGATGCAATGCCACTCATGGAAAAAGAATCCCACACACAATTATGAATGATAATTCAAAGAATTATAGATCAATCAAAGACACTCAAGTCTCACAAATGAGTTTAAGTATATACACATTACCCATATGTTATCCCTGTATGTAATCACCACAATTATAGATTGACAAGGCTGAAAATCTCTAAAGGGTTGCTGGTTTAGCTAAGGCTTGGGAAATGGGAGGGTATTATTTGAACAAGTGACTAGGATTTCTCCCTAATGCTTTCATTTCACACTTTGAATGTCACAAAAAAAATTCAACTCATAATGGCAACAACTATCACCCACTAGTAGGTAAGCCTTACCCCACAGTCCAAAAACCATCGACAAGGGACCATCACAAGCGGAACAAAAGAATAAAAAAACAACAACACCAATAACAACAACAACAACAGGAAGAAGAAAAAAAAGAACAAGAAGAAGAAGAAGAAGAGAGAGAAAATAGGAAACAAGCAAGGACATACCTGGTAGCGCCATCCTAAGACATAAACACGACGACATACTACGAAAGGGGGAACCATGAAGTGACCACCTACTAACCGAAGTAAACACATATATCACATAAAGGTCCAAAGGACCGGATTAATTAAATCCCTTGAAATAAGAAACCACCCTCCATACCTCCATAAGTTTGCAAATAATAGACAATACTTCCCGAGCCCCTATATATCCTGGAAGTTTACTCACAAACAGGTAAACCCTCACGGCCTCCCATACTACCAATGTGTACAAATAACTATGTTGGTGATAGGCAATGTATATATGAATGAGGGTCATACCATAAAACTAGTTGTACCATCTGTGTCATGTGCCTCACACAAAGAGAGATACACCTACTTCCAGTGCCGGCTAGGAAGTAGGACCAATGCACTTCTTTGGGATCGCCATGGGGGGTTAGCGAATGCCCCTATATACCTACCTGGTTCAGATCTAGGTCTTTTATCAATATAGATATAAATCTGTATATCCAATCATCAAAGTCTGCTCAGTCGTGATGATTGGAGATAAAAGTCAAATCTATATAGTATTGGTTTAAAATCACAAGGACCGGACCAATATTTTAAAATGAGCGCATCCTCAATACCTCAAATGAATTTAATAAAATGAGCGCATTCTCGATGCCTCGAATCAATATCATAAAATGAGCGCTACTTTGATATCTTTGGTCCACTGAAAATAGTAGTAATAAAGGTAGTATGAACCTCTTCAAAAATTAGTATAAAATTGTTTGAGTTACAACCCATCTTTCTTAAATCAATGCCAAGAACCAATGCACGCACCAGGGTTGACTATTTCCATGAAAAAACAATGATCCAATACAATGCATACCATCACCAATACCCAAACAACACGCACAATCACATAAAATAATAACGCCACAAGCACCTTACCCTATAGAGCATGAAAACTTCTCAAACAATTCAAACGACCTCCAATCAAGGACTAAAGCTCAACTCTACTCCTCTAACTCAATCGCAAGTCCAAAAGAGAACTCAACCCTAACATGGTAACAAGGAGAAGGAAATGAGGAAACAGGTGCTCAGTTAGTCGATCAATACCTCCAGATCCAACTGCGAATACAACCTCGAGATTTCAACCACAGTTAGCCTTGCCAAATGGCAAAAAAGAAAGCATACAGAATTCTAGAACTAAATCTAGAAATAGAATCCACCAATAGTTCACAAGCCTAATCGGGTGGAAATCACTATACCAAGTCTTCAAATAGGTGCTATAATAGAGAAGGACACTAAGTCTCAAAAACTCCCATGAACAATGGCTACAAATCCAATCGTAAGTCACAAATCTTGCAATAACCATCTACATCGAATAAGCAACCTAAAATAGGCTAAATAAGGTTAAACTAAGGCACAATCAACAATCTTATCAACTAGACTGGAAGTCTCATAAAGACAACCTAGCCTAAGGCTCATACCCAGACAAAGAGACAAAAACCTAGGAATTCAGACTAACCCGTCACATAAAATCCAAACCATAATTTATTTATACTAAACAACACCTTATGAAGCTCAATCAATATAAAAGAGATTGTGCCCTACTTCTAAGCCGAACACGCGTAGTCCAAGTCCACTTTCTGATAGCGTTTCTCTTCAAAAACAAGTCAAAATATGTCTATACTATCAAAATGTTGATTCCCTCATCAGTACAAATATTTTGACACTACAATCGCATTTTTTGAAGATGGACCCAAAATTTGGTCAAAAGTACAATTGTGGGACTCGCATTGGAAATCTAAAAAATGACTCTTTGAAAAGGTTCTAAATGTATTATTGAGCTTGTACCCCCAAAACGCGGTAGAAAACGATGCTCAAAATGAGAGAAATAAGCCTAGCAATAAATTTCACCATTAAAGCTTAAATATAAGCTAGGAAAGCCTTTATAGGTGGATTTTTACCTCAAACCATCACCTTGTACACTTCCCAAAATATGCCAACATGTTCCCACGACTACCACAACCAAATGCATATGTAATATCCTAAAATGGAGTTTCTTAGCTTCCAAAATTGAAAAAAAAGAAAAGATGCCATGTCAAATTCACCTCACTGGTCTTAATTACAAGACTAGTGAATTTCTCTCTGCGAACACGGAGAGCAAGGCCTCTTTCTTTTGAAAACGTAGCCCCAGTGGAGAGAAGCAAAGGGAAAAATGGGCCTGCACCAGATTTGCTGCAACATCAAATTTTGGCAATGTCTAAAGTCTCCGACAATGTACTCGAAAATTGTTCGGAATCTTTGGTGCACAAATGGATTATGCTACCCCACTAAATTTGATATTTGGATTCGATGGAGCCATCAAAATTCCCAATAAAGATTATTTTGATGAAAAGTGGGTCTCATACCTAAGAACCAAATTCAACCAAAATCTACAAAAGATCTCGGAATGAGATTAAAACCCTCAGGACACAAACAAAAAGTCTTTCTAGACAAAACTCAATATTCCGGAGCTAAGCGCGATGAAAAAATTCTAATCCAAGTATGTTCACCAAGGTCAACCTTAGGCCAAATTTCAAAGTCTAAAGCATCAAGTGGCCCCAAACTAGCTCGAATTACCCCAATACTCCTATCTACCATGATACTAGCCTAATTTGACCATTCAAAAGCTAATTGAACAATTAAAATTCCATTTGAAGGTCATTTTGTTAAAGTATTGACCGAATCCAACCATTTAAACTCTAAGAGCTCCAAAATAGAAAAATGGGCATAAAACCCAAATGAATGACCAAGAGACTGAATTGTCAGTGCTAGTAGGTCATAAATGACTTGGGGTCGCCACCGGAAGGCTCAAATTCTGAGAAGATTTGAAAAGATGAAAATGACCTTGAGGTCATTACAACATCCACTATTAAAAGGACTTTCGTCCTTGAAAGTCAAGGCATAGAAAAGAACCCAATGGTATGAACCCAATCCTGTCGAGCCTGTCGCTAGCGATGTGCTACTGTAGGACAATTCGTAGACAAATGTCCTAATTTATTAAATGTATAACACCTCCTACTAACTAAAACCCAGTGAGATAGCCGCATTGCCATAAAATGAACCTCATAATCTGAATACTCAAAAGGCACACCCTGAGAAGTCTATCATGAAATCTATCCACCGTGGGTACCATAACCTATCAAAGGAACACTTGGAACCTGGTGCTCCCACAATGGGTTTGGCAGGTCGAGTGTGAGGCTAACCCTCCCAAGGATGATGCCTAACTCGGGGCAAGATTCCACCTCAACTGTGCGGATTGAGGGACCTCCTATCTCCACCTATACAAGTATACATACAAGCATGCTCCATACACCTCATAATATTAACCACTTAGGGAAAAGTAGACCCAGTGCTATCAAGTGTTATGATGCTAGGAAGAGTAGTCAATAAACCCCTAAATAAACTCTCACTCGGTAGGTAACAAGGGGGAGCCTATCTGACCCACTGAAGAAACTCAATAATATACTCAGAAACCAGCGAAAAGTATTTCTTAGGACTAACAGATCCAACTCAAGGATGAGAATCGCTCGATGCTCCCAAAACCACACCTGCTAGTGTTGTATCTCATTGAGATGCTAAATATCCAATATTGGATCCAAAGGAGCTGAGATTGTCATAGATAATATCGAAACTTAGATAATATGTGCTAATTCTCTATCCATATCCATCAGAAAGCTCATACTATCTATCTAAGAAGGAATGAATTCCAAGAAATTATTTAGAGGTTGATCAAAGAAATTTACCATGATAAGTAATCAAGAATGGAGTTTTCCTAAAACACCCTCCATACTGGTTCGCAGGACTCTACTAGGAACTTGCTCCTATACCGATGATACCAATGAACCTAAGCTTTGATACCACTTCGTTAGAACTGATTCATCATGTCATAATGGCACCTACTATCACCTAATAGTAGGTAAGCCTAACCCCAAAGTCCAAAATCATAGGTAACGGTGATATAGGAAACAAGCAAGGATGTACCTGGTGGCGCCAACCAAAGACCTAAACACAATGACACACTATGAAAAGGGGAACCATGACCACCTACTAACCGAAGTAAACAAAAATATCACAAAAAGGACCAAAGGACCATTTCAACTAAATTCTTGCACAAAACGGTAAATAAATAAAAATAAGGGTAGTAACTATCTTCAAACAAGAGACCACCATTTATACCATCACAAGTTTGAAAATAGTAAGACAATACTTTTGAAGCCCCTATGTATCCAAGAAGTTCACTCACAAATAGGTAAACCCGTACGGCATCCCATACTATCGACAAGTACAAATAACTATGCTTGTGATAGGTAATGCATCTATGAATTAGGGTCATGCAATAAAACTAGTAGTACCATTGTGCCATGCGCCTCACACCAAGATATATACACCTACTTCTAGTCCTGTCCAGGAAGTAGGACTAATGCGCCTCTCCAAGATAGCAAAGGGGGGCTCGAGAATGCCCTTATATACCTTTCTAGTCTTGATCCTAGTTTTTTTATCAATACAGATATGAATCTGTATATTTGATCATCAAAGTCTGCTCAGTCACAATGATCGGAGATAAAAGTCAAATGTCTATAGAAAGGGTCAAAATTCTCTATGATCAAGCTAGTATTATAAAATGAGTGCATCCTTGATGCCTTGAATTAATGTAATAAAATTAGAGCATCCTCGATGCCTCGAATCAATATCATAAAATGAGCACATCCTCGATGCCTCTAGCCCACTAAAAATAGAAGTAATAAAGGTAATACGACCGTATTTTAAAATTAGTATATAAGAGTTTGGATTACAACCTAGATTTCTCAAATCAATGCTAAAACCAATGCATGTAGTGGGGTCGACTATATCCGTGAGAAAACAACGATTCACTGCAATGCATCCTATCACCAACATCCAAACAACACAAACAATAATGACGCTATAATTATCTTACCCTCTAGTTTATGAAGATCAGGCTAATAATGCAACCGATCTCCAATCAAGGCATAAAGCTAAACTTTACTCCTCTATCTCAATCACAAGGCCCAAAAGAGAACTCAACCCTAACTGGGTAAAATGAGGAGAAAATGAGAAAATAGGTGCTCAACTAGTCAACCAATACCTACAGATCAAACTAGGAATACAACCTCAATATTTCAACCACAGTTAGCCCTGCCAAATAGAAAAAAAAAGCATAGGGGATTCTAGCTCTAAATCCAGAAATGGAATCTAATAATTTTTCACAACCCTAACCGGGTGGAAATCACTACACCATGGCTTAAAATAGGTACTAAAATTGAGAAGGATACTAAGTCTCAGAAATACCCCCAACTACAATAGCTAAGGTTCATTCCAAAACCAATCCTAAGGAATAAATCTGCCAACCACCATCAACATCGAACAAGCCACCTAAAATAAGCTAAACAAGTCCAAACTAAGGAATAATCAACTATCTTATTAACTAGACTAGAAATCTCATAAAGGTAACTAGGGGTGTTCATGGTTCGGTTTGGGTCGGTTATTGATTAAAACCATAATCAAACCAATTTAATCGGTTTTTAAATGTCTAAAACCATAACCAAATCAAGTAAAATAATAACCACTGGTTTGGTTATTGTCGGTTTGGTTTGGTTATTCGGTTTATGACTAGCTGAGAAAATTCAAATATTCTCTCCCTACATTCTTCAAATTTCTTATGAATCTCTTTTTTCCTCATGACCCACAAGGGCGAACGTTGCTACATATTGAGGGAAAGACATGCTGATGGCAAATCAGGTAGACCAAATTTGCAATGCAGTTTATATTTAAATGAACAAGTCAAACACAGGTTCCAAAATAGAAACAACTTTGTCGATTAAAATGAAAAAATTACATATTTAAACTAAACTAACTAGAGAATCCACAATATAATCAAAAGTTGGGCTTGGATTGTTGGACTTGGACATATGCTGCTTAGTGCTTACGACTTATTAGAATTTAGAGTTGGGCATAGATTGTTGGACTTGGACATATTCTTTTAAGGCATGGGCCTTAAAAATAAGTAGATAAAAATTAAATTAATAATTAAAAGGTATAAAATATCTTTAATTATTTATGAAAAACTAATATTATACATATAAATAATTATAAATTTTATGTATATAATTATCAATTTGGTTCGGTTATTTATTCGATTATTTTTTACTATAACCATAACCAAATCAAATATTATCGGTTTTTTCAAATTTAAAACCAAACCAAACCAAACCAAATGTCGGTTTTTTTATTCGGTTTGGTTAAATTTTTGGTTTGGTTTTGGTTTTAACCAAAACTGTGAACAGCCCTAAAGGTAACCTATCCTAAGGCTCAAATTGGTACAAAGATACAAGAACCTGAGAATTCAACCTAATCTTTCACATACAATCCAAACCATAATTTATTTATACTAAAAACACTTAATGAAGCTTAATAAAAAGAAAGGAGACCATAACCTACCTCGAACCTAAACACGCACGGTACAAGTCAACTTCCCAATAACTTTTTGCTCCAAAAATAACTCCAACTGCCTCCATGCTATCAAAATAGTGATCACCTTGTCAATACAAATGCTATGACACAAAAATTGTATTTTTCGGAGATAGACCCAAAATTTGGTCAAAAATAGGATTGTGTGACACATGTTGGGAATTGCAAAAAATGACTTCATAAAACGGTTCTAAATGCAGTATTGAGCTTGTGCCCCAAAATGGGGCAGAAACCGATGCTCAAAATGAGGGAAATCTGCCCAACAATAAATTTCACCATTAAAGCTTAAATATAAGCCAGAGTAGCCCCTTTAGGGAAGATTTTTACCTCAAATTATCGCCTTTCACGCTTTTCCAAAACACCAACATGTTCCCTTGAATCATACCTAATGCACTTGAAATCGCCCAAAATGGAGCTCCCTAGCTCCAAAATTGAAGAAAAATAAAAGTGGTCGGGGCTGGTTCGCATCACTGATCTTAATTATAAGAACAGTGAATTGCTCTCAACTAATGTGGAGAAATAAGGTCTGCGAATATGATGGCTGAGCTCTCAAAGCTTTGCGAATGCGGCAGATGCCCCGCAAATGCGGAGGCTAAAGCCTTAGGTCTCTGCGAATGAGACATAATATCCGCGAACACGGAGAACAAGGCCTCTAGCTTTTGAGAATGTCTCCCTAGTGGCGCGAATATGAAGGGAAATGGGTCTGCACAAGATTTGCTGCAACAATAGATTTTTGCAAAGTCTAAAGTCCTCGATGAGGTGCTTAGGATTTGTTAGGAATCCCGTGCACACAAATGAACTATGCTACCCGACCTATTTTGATATTCCGGACTCAATGGCGCAGTCAGAATTTCAAAAGAAAGTCATTTCGATGAAAAGTGGGTCCCACTTTAAAGCAACAAATTTTAATAAAATCTATAAAAGGGGTCAGAATGAGACCGAAAGCCTCGAGAGATAAATGAAAGGTCGTTCTAGACTAAATTTAACATTTCGAAGCTAACCATGCTGGCAGAATTTCAATCTAAGTACATTTACCAAAAATGTTGACCAAGGTCAACCGTAGGCTAAATTTCGAAGACTAAAGCTCCAAGTGGCCCCAAACTCACACCAATTGCCCCGGTACTCATGCCCACCATCCTACCAGCCCAATTTGGTCATTCTAGAGCTGATGGAACCATCAAAATTCTATTTTGAGGTCATATTGCTGGTGTTTTACCTAAGTCAGCCATTCAAAATCAAAGAGCTCCAAAATAGAAAGATAGGCATAAAACCCAAACAAACGACCTGGCAACCTAACTGTCAGTGCTAGGAAGTCAAAAATGACTTGGGGTCGCTACAGGAAAGCTCTAACTCTTAAAATATTATAAAAAGATAAACATGACCTTGAAGTTTGTTAGAAAATATATTCAAATATTTGGCTTTGGCTTCAAGCTTAGTTCTCCCTTTTTATAAGGATTAGTTATTTCAGCTTTCCTTGTTCTTTCTACTTGAGGCATGTGTATATATTGAGCTAGAACTCATATATTTTTCCTTCTACCTTTACATTATTTCATTTATGAATACATTTCTGAACATTTTTCTTTTGAAGCTTGGTGCTTTATGCCTTTTAGCTCAAAACTCTTTGTTTTTCTATTTACAAAAATCCCCAAACTTAAACTTTTGCCTACATTTCTCAACATTCATCTTTTCTCCTTATCTCTCCCAAACATAAGATTTTAGCCTATTTTACAATGCATTTAGTACATAGGGAGGGATAAGGTTATCAAGAAAAAGGGTTGCAAAGTTTTAAGGTATGTGATATGGCGTCCAAAATAAATTCGATTTATGCTCAAAATGGCAAACTAGGATCACATCATTGGAGGGAAAATTTGGGATAGAGTGTTATTCAAAAAGAGCCTAGGTTTATCTTTCAAGCCTTGTGAAATCTAGATTTTTTTCCTTGAAATACATTTTGGGGCAAGTTCTAGACCACATGCATATACAAGAATGAATCAAATCCTTCGCAAGGAATTTCAATCCAACAAATTTTCTAGCTATTCTCAAAATAAATTGAATCAAATGTCTTTTGACCAGCTATAACAGGAAGATCCACACTTTTGAATCACAAATCCAAATCAAGAATGTAATAGGCATGACAAGAAATTGCTTTTCAATTAACTTTTACCCATTTTGAAATAATTTTAAAATTTCCCTTTGCCAATCAAATTTTTTTGGTGGTCTCTCATGCAAGGGGTGTGTTACAAGACTCTATTTAAACTAGAACTTGAAAATTTCACTTAACAGAGTCACCTCCTAATCTTTGAAACACCCCAAAAGTGGGATAGAAGGAAAACAAGGATTAAAAGATAAAATTCTAGAAAATGCAGCTTTCGGTACTAGGTGATAACAATCATATACCATATTCAAAACCACGGCTCATGGTATGCCACCAAGGTGGTGATTCTGAAATTTAAAACCTGTAGGGAAGGGTCCACGATAGGGACAATAGGTCATGGTGACCTCTCTTCAGAGACCCCAATATTTTAAGACTAAGTCTACCCCTACAGAAGATCACCATAGACTGTGGTGCCCTTGACAGGCCTTGGTGGGTCTCATGGTGGACAGCCTCGCAAGATCTCTCTTTAGAAAATTCAAAGTCGAACTTCACGATGGGCACCCCAGTCTATAGTGGCGTTCACGGGTCGTGGTGATGATCTATTTTATAGTCTGAATTCAGTTGAAGTTGGGGTTATTTTGGTCTTATCCTAATATTTTATTAATGAATGTAGATGGTTTTTGGAACTAGATTCATATCTATTAACGACCCTAAAGTCGTCTAACCCTCTCATTCACTACATGATTCCCTAAATAATAAAACCCTCTCTCTCAAAGGTCTTCTTCCTCCTTAAGCAATTCAAGAGATTTCTTCAAGGTCAGCCTTCCATTATTTTCAATTAAGGGCTCATCAAGGTCAAGGTATGAGGGACTTCATCAATGAGTTCCTTTCACCCATGGAATTTTAAAGTTTTCTTCTAAATTTCAATTATGATTTCTTCAATTAAAAGCCCTAATTTCATGATTTCATTGGGTCTTCTAAATTATGATATATATCTATGCTATTAGCCTTGTTATGCATAATTAACATCATGTTGCATGATTTTAAGATGAATTTCAATGACCCATGCTATATACTAATTTTAAGTATGATTTATGAGATATGATCATCATTTTCGAAGTTATTCCAATGAAAATCTTTATGAATGTGAATAAAGAATCTTTATGCAAAGAAGTTTATGAGTAATGCTTCAATGATGTTTTAAGCAAGTTTGTGAGAAAGGGTGACCTAACATCCTTGAAGGTCACTCAAGACTCTATTGAAAGAGTGACTTAAGATCCTTGATGAAGAAGGTGACTTAGGACTCTAATGATATTTTTATGAAAAAAAATTCATAATGATGGAAGACCTACACCCATATTACATGAATCACATGATAATGAGTTATTCCTTAGAACAAGTTTCTATGAATTATGATTATGAAAAACTTAAGACTACGACAAGTATTATTTATGAGTATGTTATGATATGTATTCCTTTTGATGATTTACTTATCACCTAGTGGACTTTGAGGTGGGGAATCGACCTAAGTCCTAATAGCAATCTCTAGCTTTTAAACTACGTTGCCACCACAGGTTTACCAATATGGCTTAGCTAGTAGATCCACATATAAAACATGATGTTAATAAATGAAAGGAGCCTACCTTGGCAAGTAGCCTCCCCCTTCTTAATGTGGGGATCATCAGATTCAATATAATAGCTCGCATGGCCTTAATGTTGGCTACAATTATCTCCCACATATGTAAGTTCTTATAGTGATTATAATGTTTTAATGCACTGATCAATGAGATCAATGTCGGCTATGAGTTTGTGACTTTCCTTATCATTAGTATTGGGTGAGCTAATAGATTTTCTTGTAGCCCTATCTACACTAGTAGAGGCATGTTAGATTTTCATTTGGATTTTATGTGGTCTCTTATACTACATTTTTGAGACTTGTTCTATTTGAGATTTTGCTTCCATATCTTCATTTATCTTGATTTCTGATTTACCTTATGTATGCTCTTGAATGTTATGCAAACACGTTTTGTTGGATTCTTTCAAAATTCTAATCGCCGTGTTGTGGCTATGACCTAGGCCGAGTGGTGACAATATGTCATTTGGAAACACAATTAGATTCGACACACTTGAAGTTTATTCTAGTTAAACACTAGTTATGAAGGCGATTTTTAATCATGTGCCATGAATTAATTGAGAGAACATGTCACGACCCAACCCCGTAGGCCGCGACTAGGGTCCGACCTGAACCCTCTTATACGTATCTACTAGTTACACTTAAGTTGAACCGTGTGTGATGTGATACTATACACAGACCCCAATGGGTCGAATATTTTTTATATATATGTAGCCTTTATCACCTGTATCATAACAGGAAAGGGCACGCAAGCCGACGAGGCTACCATAACATGAAAATATTTGTAATACGTCGTATGAGCAAAACTAGAACGAACTTACAAATAACCCACATACACATGTCTACAGACCTCTAAGAGTAATAACTGCATTATATGGTGGGACAGGGCCCCTACCGTACCTCAGAATAAATGAATATGTACATCAAATAACCAGTATTAAAAACTAGGCTCCAGAATAGTGAAGCACTTACGACATAGCTGACAGGAACTCCTAAGCTGACGGATCTCCAGAACGAACATCAGTACCTGTGGGCATGAAATGCAGCCCCCCGAAGAAAGAGGGTCAGTACGACATATGTACTGAGTATATAAAGCATAACATCATAACTGAGAGAACAACTGAAATGGGGATACAGAAGACATGTATAACAGTTAACAAATTACTGTACCTACAGCTTAAGATATGCAGTCATATACCTTATCATACCCTGTACCTGGCCCTCTAGTGAAATCGGTACCATAATCGTTTCATCATAATCATGAGTCATCATTTCATCATGTATATCATTTTATCATGTCATCGTATACGGCATCATATCATCGTATGCGACTAACCTCATATATCATCACCGTATATCCAGATCACTCTAGGGCTCGGGGTCACAATGTTTCCCTATACTTTCATATGCATGCCTATATAAAGTGTCCGGCCCTTTAGTGAGGGAATCGGTGAAAGAGTAGTGTATGTCTATAGCGTACCATCATCATATAGTAAAATTTGCCGAGGAACGTTCGGCCCGATTAGTAATTTAAAACAATGCCGAAGAACATATGGCTCAATCCACATTTTCCATTATATCATTATATGTACATATCCGGCCCGGGACACGGTGATGAGCATCATCACATACGGAGTCATCATATGCTTCACTTTATCGTATATGATATTTCATCCTTGTATACTTCTTATATATATATATAGCCAGCCCGGGACTCGGTGAATGAATAGTAAAACTAAGCACGATCGCATTCCCGACCCTCTTATGGGACTCGGAGGAAGATGGGTTACACGGTGCTAGAATAGAGTAGTGAGAAACTATATGCAACTAAGTCATATTTTGAGACTCAATGAAACAGTCAAGTGAATTGTCACCTGAAGATTAGAGTAGTAATCGTCTTAAGTATCTTCTAAACATCGTTACGGAGCATATCAACTGGAGTTTCAGGAATCGTAGACATGTATCGAGACAAGGTTAAACAGCTTATGGAAGTATAGACATTTTTCGTCGCAGAGACTTTAGGAATAGGAGCTGACACATTCAAGTATTATTCAGCAGATAGGAGACTCGAGGGTAGTTTAACTATTTTAAAAATTCTAATACCAAGTAATAAAGAAAAGTCACAATCATACCTGGAGCTTATAATTAGAACTACCTCCACCTCATATCATATGCTATTACATTTATACTTAAGACCTTCCAAAAGAAAGAACAGACAGGCTTTACATATACTAGTATTCATGATCTAGTAGCCTGGAAAGGCAATAACTCAACTATTATAGGAGTCTTAACATTACAAAGTGAATACCATTATGAATTACATTTGGAGTTTCACGAGTGGAATTATCCCCACATTTCGTATACATAGAATTCATAACTTATACCTAAGACATGCCAAAAGAAAAGAAGAATAGCTCTACATACTTATTTCATAAACACGCCAAAAGAAAGCTTCACGTACCTCGTCTGAGTTATTCCTTATCCTGTTCGCCTCATCGTCCTTTGAACCTATTAAAAAGGGGAGTAATATGCATATCAACTCTTCTTAATTTTCCAGCATCTTAGGTTACACCTTAGTGTTAATGGAATCTATTTCCTTAGTCGTTTCCTCAACTAGTTCTTTAGTTTGTGCCCTATACGAATTTCCAATTAGGTCCCAAAGGCCTACAACCAACCAACAACAAAAACCTGCAGAAATTCACACCAACAATGTATAACATAAAACTCCAAACGACCTATTCACAAATACGATTTCACAATAGGGCGTCTAGCCTTTATTTTGTAACGCCTTTCATTATACGCAACGAGGGGTCATGTGTATTCAACCATCAGCACCCTAACCAACATTAGAACATATTTAGGCCCTGAAACAAGAAGTCACACCCCTACAGCATCACCTCACAAGAGCAATACTTTATTTCGATGACAATTCAACTATAGCGACTACAATTTAACATGCTGAAACTTTAGCGGACTATTTGTATCTTTTTGGTGCTGCTCCAAATCGTAACTTTATGTTAATAACACCTCCATAGCATGTATAAACCCTCACAAAAATGTGGGAGAAGAGAATCAAACCATACCTTAACAAACGTCTCTCCAAACGTGGTGAAAATTAACTTCGGAACTCCTCGACGCGGCTGAAACTAAGGGGCTGTTTGCGTGGCTTCTTGCTCCCCCAAATCCGAAATTTTCATTATTAAACACCGCTATATCACCGTAGAATACCTTAAATAATTAATTCACAAAATGAAATCGGGCCTTACCTTTTGTTTTACTCAAACCCGTGGCTGCCCTCACTTGTTCTTCACGTTTTTCTCTCATTCCCTAAGTTAAAATACTGAAAATGAAGTTCTAGTCATAAAATGACTAATATATAACCTTCCCTATAGGGTGACACGTGGCATAACCTAGGGGTGACATGTGGCAGCCCCTAGGGCTCCACCTCACCCATGCGGCCACCCACATGCTGCCATGTGGCAGTGTGAGCCCCACCCCAAGCAGGTAGGTGAGTCACCTGCTTGCTTCTCACCTGCTTGCTTGAGGTGCTTGCTTGAGGTGCTTGCTTGTCACCTAGTTGCTTCACTTTCATAAGTTCGAAAACTAGTTTTTGCTTCCTCTCTTAGGTTCGTAATCTCTTCTTATTTTAAGAGCCTATGTAATCCATGCTACACAAGCTTGGTACGTACTCCAATAGCTTAAGTATGTAAAACTTCCAAGTTAGTAGCTTACGTAGGTAAATCGAGTTCTACGACTCATTACTTGACCCCCAATTCCTTTCGGATTCTTATGACTCCATTTCCAACCGTCTCTACTATGGGGTATCCCATTCTTCTTTCCTTAAAGTTGTTTGATGTGTGTGGATAGTAAGGGTCTCATGGCTACTTTCAAGATGATTAGGGACACGTGTCAAGATTCAAAAGTGTGGGGTATAACATCCTTCCCCCCTTTAAAACATTCATCCCCGAATGTTAAATAAAACTTCCCTTAAGACTGTATACGGATCATAGGGAAATTCCTTTCTACTAGAATAACATACATCTTCATCCAAGTAATCAATATACGAGTTACAGGACTGGGGGTTATCTGTAGACATCGGGAATAGGTACGGACACCTGTGTTTTATGTCCTTTTTAACTTCCTGGTTATGGCTTCACGATTCTTATTCCATCACAGTACCTTGATGGAAGTTATGTCCTTAGTTCGCAACCCGTTTAATCTGTTGATCCCGGATGGAAATAGGTTGCCTCTCATAGGATAACTCCCTATTACGTGGACCTTCTCTACGGGAAATATTCTGGGAGCATTGTTTATGATCATGCGGAACATTAATCTGTGAAAACTAAATGTATTGCTTCAAACCAAACGGTGAGTCCTACTCATAGGCAGCTTTATCCATTCTACATATAACCTGAGAAGGAATAATATATCCCCTTCCTGCCGACTCTTGGCTTCTAATTGATAGCTTGTCCCGGACTAAGCTTTACTTCATCAATAATTTACTGGATCCCCTCTGGACCTATCCATTCATCGAAGGGTGAAATATTGTACTAAGATTCACCTGTGTTCCCAATCCTTACCGGAATGATCTCCAGCGATTATCCATACGTTGAACTTCCCCGTCCGAGATAATAGATGTGGGAACCCCATGAAATCTTATTGTTTCCTTGTTATGTCATCTCGTATAACCCTTAGCCGAGTAAATCTTCCTACTTGGAAGAAAATGGGTTAATTTTGTCAGCTTATCTACCATAACCCATATGAACTTATACTTCCATAAGGTACGAGGTCAGCCTGCACTATAACCTACATTAATCGCCTTCTATTCCCGAGTCGGGATTCCCATCCCCCATAATAGGCTATCAAGCCTCTGATGCTCCTCTTCGTTTAAGCCATTATACCACTCTTCTTAATTAAACTTGTAACACTTTAGATATGCTATCTTGCTCTTTTACTCGGATCTTCCTTTCAGTTTTATTACCACACATTATACTGAAATTCTTACACAATCGTGTGTAGGTACGTCGAGCTATTTAGAAAATAATTTAGTGTCGCTATACTAGCAACTTACCTCCTTCGGTCGAGGTCAGGGGTCCACTATGGCTTTTGTCCTTAATACCGATTAGACCTTCATAGTTCTACCTCGAACCATCTTACACTTTTCTTTAATAGATTCTAAATATGGCAACCACATTGGTATTACTGACTTCCTTTTATCGAGTAATCATTTGACCTTGCTCTTAGTATACCAATGTTCGTAAGCTGCACAACTATTCTTATGCTATTTTCACGAAGTGCGTTGTATTTCAGTCATAATCTTTTCTGCTTTTGGCTTACTCTGTTCTATATGTGTTGTTGTACTAACACGCCTTTATAATCTCTTTCTGTCATACTTGTTTCGTTCCCTTTCTTGATTCCCAGGGGGTCACCCATCCCAGTGCTACTCTCATCCGAGCACGCTTAACTTCGGAGTTTTGACGGAATCCGGTGTATCAGTGCGGGTATGTTCACCTGGTACCTTGTTCGCATTCCGACCCATAGTATAATACCGCTTGAATTTCTTCACGATTCTTACTATGGGTTACTTAGCCTTCTTAGCTAGTCTTGTCCTTAATGTATCACAAGCTATCTTATTAACACTTCATATCCGTCACATTTCTTTTCCCTTTATACTCTTGTCTTACTCTGGTCTTAACCATACTGTTACTTCCTTCAACTATCACTTGTCATAGTTTATCCCTATGTATCAATTCAGGTGATGCTTTACTATCTCGTTTTATCCAGATCTATCAGTCCTCTCTGAGTCATCTTCTTTGGCTTATAGGTCCTTTCTAAATTATTCTACTATTCCAGTATCGTCCTCCTAGTTTCTATTGCCATTAACTCAGCAATTAACTTATTTCTCGAGGTCAGCCATACTTGTTTAGTCAAATCTCATCATTGTTGCGAGAACAAACTTTCAAGACATACTACAGCCTTGTATCTCATTCTCCTCTTATTTCTAGAAAAGTTTGGGCAGAGTTTCCTCTGTATTTCTTACTATCCCAACACCTGCATGCAGAAAATGCCAACAATGCCTCAAAGGGCACATAAATATATATTCACATCATTTCATATCGCTGCCACACAGGGCGCCCACAATTAGCAGTATGAAAATGGACTTACCTCGTATGTCCCTTCGAACTGCACCTGTTGCACTTTCTTGTATAATTTTCCTTTCATTTTCCAACTTTATATATCAGTTGTATTGCAACACCTAACCTGATATAGGTCCTTCGTGCCTTTGCTTACCTGAGTGCTTCATAACATCCAATATCGTCAGTTACTTTCTTCTATCGATATTGCCTTTCTGCTGAAATCACGAGTTAGTATGAGGAATTGCATTTCCTACGACTCAGCTCTATAGCACGATTCTAGATACGAAAGAAAGTAATATCCTAAATATCCTGTAGCCTCTTGTCTATAGATGTGGTGCACAATACACCGATAAACAAGACTCTACTAGACACGGTCTGTAGACACTCCAAGGAAGAACTGCTCTGATATCACCTCTATCACGACCCAACCCTATAGGCCGCGACTGGGGTCTGACTTGAACCCTCTTATACGTATCTACTAGTTATACTTAAGTTGAACCGTGTGTGATGTGATACTATACATAGACCCCAATGGGTCGAAAACTTTTTCATATACATGTAGCCTTTATCACCTGTATCATAATAGGAAAGGGCACGCAAGCCGACGAGGCTACCATAATATGAAAACATTTGCAATACGTCGTATGAGCAAAACTAGAACGAACTTACAAATAACCCACATACACAAGTCTACAGACCTCTTAGAGTAATAACTGCATCATATGGCGGGACAAGGCCCCCGCCGTACCTCTGAATAAATGAATATGTACATCAAATAACCAGTATCAAAAACTAGGCTCCAGAATAGTGAAGCACTTCCGACATAGCTGAGAGGAACTCCTAAGCTGACGGATCTCCAGAACGAACATCAGTACCTACGGGGATGAAATGCAGCCCCCCGAAGAAAGGCGGGTCAGTACGACATATGTACTGAGTATATAAAGCATAACATCATAACTGATACAACAACTGAAATGGGGATACAAAAGATATGTATAACAGTTAACAGATTACTGTACCTGCAACTTCAGACATGCAGTCATATACCTTATCATACCCTGTACCTGGCCCTCTAGTGAACTCGGTACCATAATCGTTTCATCATAATCATGAGTCATTATATCATCATGTATATCATTTTATCATGTCATCGTATACGGCATCATATCATCGTATGCGACTAACCTCGTATATCATCACCGTATATCCAGTTCACTCTTGGGCTCGGGGTCACAAATTTATCCCTATACTTTCATATGCATGCCTACATAAAGTGTCCGGCCCTTTAGTGAGGGACTCGGTGAAAGACTAGTGTACGTCTGTAGCGTACCATCATCATATAGTAAAATACGCCGAGGAACGTTCGGCCCGATCCGTAATTTAAAATAATGCTGAAGAACATACGGCTCAATCCACATTTTCCATTATATCATTATATGTACATATCCGTCCCGGGACACGGTGACGAGCATCATCATATACGGCGTCATCGTATGCTTCACTTCATCATATACGACATTTCATCCTCGTATACTTCTTATATATATATATAGCCAGCTCGAGACTTGGTGATTGAATAGTAAAACTAGGCACGATCGCATTCCCGGCCCTCTTATGGGACTCGGAGGAAGATGGGTTTCAGGGTGTTCGAATAGAGTAGTTAGAAACTATATGCAACTAAGTCATCTTTTGAGACTCAATGAAACAGTCAAGTGAATCGTCACCTAAAGATCAGAGTAGTAATCGTCTTAAGTATCTTCTAAACATCGTTATGGAGCATATCAACTGGAATTTCAGGAATTGTAGACGTGTATCGAGACAAGGTTAAACAACTTATGGAAGTAGATACATTTGTCCTCGTAGAGAGTTTAGGAATAGGAGCTGACACATTCAAGTATTATTCAGCAGATAGGAGACTCGAGGGTAGTTTAACTATTTTAAGAATTCTAATACCAATTAGTAAACAAAAGTCACAATCATATTTTGAGCTTATAATTAGAACTACCTCCACCTCATATCATATGCTATTACATTTATACTTAAGACCTTCCAAAAGAAAGAACAGATAGGCTTTACATATACTACTATTCATGATCTAGTAGCCTGGAAGGCAATAACTCAACTATTACAGGAGTCTTAACATTACAAAGTGAATACCATTATGAATTACATTTGGAGTTTCACGAGTGGAATTATCCCCACATTTCGTATATACAGAATTCATAACTTATACCTAAGACATGCCAAATGAAAAGAAGAATAGCTCTACATACTTATTTCATAAACACGCCAAAAGAAAGCTTCACGTACCTCGTCTGAGTTATTCCTTATCCTGTTCGCCTCGTCGTCCTTTGAACCTATTAAACAGGAGAGTAATATGCATATCAACTCTTCTTAATTTTCCAGAATCTTAGGTTACACCTTAGTGTTAATGGAATCTATTTCCTTAGTCGTTTCCTCGACTAGTTCTTTAGTTTGTTAAGGCGTTAACGAAAATTGGGCAGCACCTCCCCTATAATGTGCCCTATCCGAATTTCCAATTAGGTTCTTAAGACCTACAGCCAACCAACAACAACAACCTGCAGCAATTCACACCAACAATATATAACATAAAACTCCAAACGACCTATTCACAAATACGATTTCACAACCGGGCGTCTAGCCTTTATTTTGTAAAACCTTTCATTATACGCAACGAGGGGTCATGTGGCTTCGAATATCAGCACCCTAAACCACATTAGAACATATTTAGTCCCTGCAAAAACAAGCCACACCCCTACAGCATCACCTAACAAGAGCAATACTTTATTTCGACGACAATTCAACTATAGCGACTACAATTTAGCTTATTTCGAACGCCGAACTTTTCAAACCTTTTCCCCAACTTCCAGCAGCCCCTAAGGTGTGTAATACACCCTATAATAACATCATAAGATTAAAATTAGAGGGGAAGACCTTACCTTATACGAAATTGGCCAAAACTCGCCCAAATTTGCCTCGGAAGTTTCTTAACATGCTGAAACTTTAGCGGACTGTTTGTATCTTTTTGGTGCTGCTCCGAATCGTAAATTTACGTTAATAACACCTCCATAGCATGTATAAACCCTCACAAAAATGTGGGAGAAGAGAATCAAACCATACCTTAACAAACGGCTCTCCAAACGTGCTGAAAATTAACTTCAGGCTGTTTGTGTGGCTTCTAGCTGCCCCAAATCCGATATTTTCATTATTAAACACCGCTATATCACCTTATCATACCTTAAATAATTAATTCATGAAACGAAATTGGGCCTTACCTTTTGTTTTGCTCAAACCCGTGGCTGCCCTCACTTGTTCTTCACGTTTTTCTCTCATTCCCTAAGTTAAAAATGCTGAAAATGAAGTTCTAGTCATAAAATATATAACCTTCCCTATAGGGTGACACGTGACATACCCTAGGGGTGACACTTGGAAGCCCCCTAGGGCTCAACATCACCCATGCGGCCACCCACATACTGCCACGTGGCAGTGTGGGCCCCACCCCATGCAGGTAGGTGAGTCACCTGCTTGCTTGTCATCTGCTTGCTTGAGGTGCTTGCTTGAGGTGCGTGCTTGTCACCTACTTGCTTCACTTTCATAAGTTCGAAAACTAGTTTTTGCTTCCTCTCTTAGGTTCGTAATCTCTTCTTATTTTAAGAGCCTATGTAATCCATGCTACACAAGCTTGGTACGTACTCCAATAGCTTAAGTATGTAAAACTTCCAAGTTAGTAGCTTACGTAGGTAAATCGAGTTCTACGACTCATTACTTGACCCCCAATTCCTTCTGGATTCTTATGACTCCATTTCCAACCTTCTCTACTATGGGGTATCCCATTCTTCTTTCCTTAAAGTTGTTTGATGTGTGTGGATAGTAAGGGTCTCATGGCTACTTTCAAGACGATTAGGGACACATGTCAAGATTCAAAAGTGCGGGGTATAAAAGAACAAGTACTACAGAAAGAAACTAAGCATGCATTCATAAGAACGAATAGTAAAACAATAGAGAATGTAAAACAAACTCAAATAACAATCAACCTAACAAAACCATGCCTGAAAAGGCTTATCATTCGTTATGGAATACTCAAATAATTATCAAATCAACTCACACATTTTCACAAGAAATAGCAAATTAACACACAAATCAACAACTTAACACCCACATGACTCAAACTTCCCTCAAATTAAAAGTTAGCATTTCCCACAATGCTATAAACTTAGAAAGGGAGAACATTTCAGGGATCACTCTTCTTCATATTTCAGTTCATCACTTGTGTTATCATCCCACTGCTCGAACAATATGCTAGACTTGTTTCACTTCTTCTCAAGTGTGTTGTGTTTTGGAATTCTCCATTGCTTCTTTCATCTCTGATGCTTCTTCATCATCTCCGTTTTCATCTATCTCCATGCTTCGCATTAGAGTATCTATTGGCCTGAGGATATTTTCAGATCTTTCATTCTATCAGCGAACATAGCGATATTAGTATCTTCTATCGGAATTTTCCCTTTCAGATCTTTTATGTCAATTTCATAGTTAGTTACAACCCTTTCTACCATGCCAACATGTTATCACACATTTTTTACATTATTGGCCAAGCCTCTGGTGATTTTTTCTATTGCAGCCATGAGCATGCCGGTTAGAGACTTTGCAAGCTCTTTTAGTTGTCATTCATTAGAATATGCTACTTCTAATAATACGTGGTAGGCTCGTTGGTTTGATGATAGTTGTGACAAAGAGTCTCCTGGACTAGTCTTTTCTCTTGTTTCTAATGTCCTTAATATGTGGGAGTTGGTGTCTCTAAAGTAGCCTAAGGAAAAGATGGGTCTTTCAACATATGTATTTTATGCGTTTTTATATTTTATGTATTGGCGTCTTTCTTGCAATCAACATCAATCACCCTTATAACTTTCGAGTAATATCAAAGGATAAGAGCCTCACATGGCATAAGAAAATTATTTTCTAATTAGAACAGGGAAAGGGCTTTATCCTGTTTTTCTTTGTATTTGCGTTGCAACTATTTCCCCATATTTGATACGCAACCCTATAATCACACAAGAAATGAGTATGGTAGCCTTGTTATGGACCTTTTAATCATTTTTGGAGGGATATGTCACGCACACATAAATTCCAACCAGAGTTTCACCTCAAACATCAATTCTTGGCAGGATATTTAATCTTTCATCATAACCAATGATTGTGGCACACAGTTATAGTACTGGCGACCCATTGAAGGTGGATTCCCTTGGAGGTAATTTTCTCTACATGCATAAATATTTTCCTTATCTTTTCATATCAAAAGAGGGAGTTGATTTCCACTGAGTAATGTCAGCCTCCATATCTCTCATAAGAACTAGCGATAGATTAGGGAACTTTTCTATTGGTTCACAAAGTTCCATCGACTCATCCTTTGCCCGATATAAGGCATACAATTTCATGACTAACTATGGGAAGAAGTCTATCAAAGCAATTGCAAAAGGTATCTAATTTCTAGTGGTGAACTAATGCACAATATTAGGGAATGCCTCTTAAAAACCAGCTATGTTAAAATTCTTCCCTAGAGTGGAGGTGTTGTTATTTTTATAGAAAGAATACTTTTCCTTCATACCCTTAACTCCAAATCGGATGCGCTCCACCTTATTAACTGCATTGCAAGGAGATCTATCTTTGTATTTAATGTTGCCTTTGCCCTTGAACTTAGAAGAAGAAGTGTAGCGATCCTTCTTATTATAGTGTCCCTTTCCAAAAGTCATTGTCTGCAAGACAAGGATGATAAAGAAGAAAACAACACAAAAATACATAAATTAAAGCTCATTGTTAGGCGGCGTTGGACTAGCAGCTCGTATATGTGATATTGTAAACCGCCAACCTAACCATTGTCTTAAGTTAGAAAACTTGTAGGAATTTGGATGAACCAACATTACTTCAACATTTCACCAATGGAGACCTGCGAGCTGCAAGTGAAATACAAGTCGAAAGTTAGGGAACATGAATTTCCTCACTTGACCAACGTTGCACTTGCAAAATGCAAGGTAACCATTGTGAAGAGCAGGTGCTTCACAGTCACCACTACAACCAAAAATATTCCAATTTAAGCTCCGCATTTCCTAAATCAACTTCCAATGGGTACTCTGACTCTCCCAAAAGGTTCACAAGGCCATTTTTAACCACTTTTGACAAATTCCCTTAATAAGGACTCTATTCCATCTATCATTGGGAATCATTAAGCATACAAACATGCAATTTCAAGAGCACTCATTCACAATTTCATCCTCACCATAAGATAAAAATCGCATAAATCATGTCAACAATACATAGAAATGCTACTCATTCACAAATTTTGTTTCAAAAATGAAATATTCACATAATGACAATATTTCCCTTATGAATTTCATCACTCACTCAATCATAGAGAAATTTCATGCATTGAAGAAACATAATGAAATATTTAAGCTTCTCCCATAAACTCATATTTCAAGCTAACTATGGCAAATTTTGAATTCAAAAATTGGATTTTAAAGCCAAGCTCAACTACAACTTGAAATCCGTACCACAATAATAATATCAAGCTTAAAATCATGAAAATAGAACAGTATACCAGAGTTGTTGATGTGAAGAAAGAAAAGAAAGATCTTCAATGAATGTTATTCAACCTTGAACTCAAGAACTTCACCAAAAATAGGGTCTCAAAATTATGAAAGAGAGAGAGAGTTTGGAATGGGTTTAGGGAAAGAAAAAGGGCTTAAAAAGAAAAAGAAAGAGTTCATGTGGTTTGAAGTGTTAAGGTAGTTGGAGGGGAGGAATGTATTAAGAGAAGTGAAGGAGTGTTTAAGGAAGGTGGTGAAGGGTTTTAGATCTTTTGATTTTAGAAAAATAAGACATATTAGTTCTTTAAGAGTCAAAATTAAAATCTCTTCATACCTACCTGCAAGTCCAAGATTGGATAGACGCCAATCGCAAAGGGTGAGACGTCGATCACATCACAAAAACGCCCATAATAATTCTAATACACTGACTTGCATCAGTGCTTCAACTAGCATTATCAAATATTTTAGCAGTTGTTCACCGTTCAATCGTAGATCCCAAAGTTTTTCCTAGTTATATGATGGGAACCTACGTTAGACTAGAGATGTACAATACCTGATTGGTGTTGTTCCTATTTGGCGCCGATGGTCAAGATGCTCAATATTTTTTTTTTTCACTTAGCATACCTTTGCACTCCTAAAACAAATGCCAAAAACCACAAAAAGTAAAGTAAAGAGAAATAAAAATACTTGGGTTGCTTTCGAAGAAATGCTTGATTTAGCATCACAACACAATGCAAGTACCTTAAAATTAACCAATGTCGGATGACACTTTTTCTTCTCATGGAACTTTTACCTTCTCATCCACTGATTCCTTCATTGATACCACTCTTTACTCATCTGGAGGTTTCATAGGTTTGACACTTTAAACTTGATTGATTTTTGACCAACTCTAAAATTGAGCTCTCCCAGCTCTACATCAACAAGTGCTCAGCCTTTAGCAAGAAATTTTCAGCCTAAAATTATAGGCACATCTAGGTGTACATCACAATCTAGCACCACAAAGTCTACTTACAAAATGAACTTGTCTACTTTGAAAAGTACATCAAATATTGTACCAACCGGTTTCTTGATAGAGAGAGACACCATTAATATCCTCATTGGAGTAGGTTTGGGATTCCCATGACCCAACTTCTTGAAAATCATAAGGTGCATCAAATTGATGCTTTCCATAAATCATATGAAGCTTTATCAAATTTCTGCACCTCAATTGTAAATGGAATGGTGAAAGCTCCTGAATCTTCTTTCTTTGTGGCTATTACACAAGCCATTACAATATTATATGAGTGAGATACGTCAATCGATCCCACACAAATTACTCTTTTCTTTTGTAGTAACTCTTTCGTAAACTTGAATGCCCCAGTATTTGCAATAAGGCATCAATTAAGAGAATGTTCACAGATAACTTACTCAACTGATCTACAAATTTTTGGAAGTTCTCATTTTCATTCTTCTTTATCCCCTTTGTGGATAAAGGGGGGGGGGACACTTAGGCTCATCACCTTAGAAAATTTACCTAATGTTTCTTCCTCATCATCAATTAACATTTTAGGAGGATCAGCCCACTATCTTTGACCAACACTAACACTGTCTAGCTTGGACACTTCCTCATCAAACACAATGCAGATGGTTCCACTAGGATTTACCCATCATTACACTTACTATAAAATTTTATTGGTGCAACCTTGGCATCTTTAAGTACCTTACCACTCTTTGTGACTATTGCTATACAATAACCATTATTTTTAAGGTTTAGGAGAGTCTCACTTGGGAGTGTTCCCTTGGCTCTTGGATTCATCAAAGCTAAAAAGTTATTCATTTGAGTTTCCAAGTGTTTGATTAAAGCGAAGTGGGAGCTAATGGTTTTTGTCAAATTAGATACACTGATTTTGAGCTCCTTGACTCCATTATTTGAGACTGGACCCTTTTAAGGATGCGATTTAGTATCTCCTTAATCTTTTAACGAACTAGGTCACTCACACTTTCTTGTCCTTAGGGAGCATCAGATATTTTGGGAGGTACATATGTATTTCAACTTTCATAGTTGTTTTTATAGACTTTTCTATCTCTAACTTGATAATGTTATTGTCTCTCATGGTCTTTTCATTGACCGTCTCGATATATTCAACCTTGGTTCTCCTCTAGAGGCTACCAAGGACCTTGATTGGTCGGTCGATACCCCAAGTGAGAACCCATCCCTTCATTCACCAAATACATAACTCCTTTATCAAAGGATGCATAAGTTGCATCCTAGTCAAGCAAGGATGAATTATGTGCCTCAATGGCATTTAGACTTTTTGTTTTGACACCCAACGTATACTTGGCTAGGAGGTCAACACCTATTACCTTATTTGCATTTCTTCATTGTGCTCCTCTTCTTTCCTTCTCATTTCATTGGTCACTTTTAATGTACATATCGCTCTACCATTAGACTTTACCCTATCTCAAGTGTGCTATTCCATATTAATCTTGGCTATTATGTTAAGAGAAGTGACACAAAAGGCATGTGAGATTCATGAGTGAACCTTCCTCTAAGTTATTCACCACCACTTGATTCACCTAATCTACTGAGCGGTAGAAAATTTGGAGTAGTTCTTTGTTGGACAACTCATGGTTTAGACATTTTGCCACTTTCTTCTTGAACCTAAACCATACCTCATGTATAGCTTCTTTGGGCAATTGCTTAAAGTTATTTATCTCATCCCTCAATTTCAACATCCGTGAGAGTGGAAAACATCCTTCAAGGAAAGACTTATTTAACTCACCTAAGTCGTAATTAACCCTTGGGGAAAATCTACAAGGAATGTTGCTTGTTCAATGATCAAGAAAGAAAATAATCACAGTCGAATGAACTCTTGAATGATATTCTTGATCTTGAAAGGAATACAATCATCCACAAAATTCTTCAAGTTTTAGTTTGCCTCCTCAACCGTTTGGCTTCCGAATAGTCCCTTCATCAGTAGAAGGTGAAGCATAAGATTCTACGATTTCTATGGGTGCCTTATCCGCATCAATTTCATTTGAATAACCTGCATCACCAATGATTTCTTCATCCCCCGCTTAGTCTATCTTGCCTTGTTTTTTTGGCAAGAAACAAAATAAAACACCAAGTAACAAGAACAAATATTGCACACAAGTTTAAATCTAAATATTAATCAATGACAATAATTAATCATTCACGGAAAATGGTGTCATTTCTGATGGACATTCAACTATGTCAGGGTCATACCACAAGGACGAAAAGATGGGATTACAAATAAATTAGAATTTGTAGTTCTCAACAAGCAAGTATACATATAAATATGTGTGTGTGTATGGGGGGGGGAGGTTTAACTAACAAAAATATTTGTTGGTATCATATAATAAAATAGAAAATTATCACGAATCAATCTAACTAGATTTGAAAGGACTAGTAGTGTGTGCATAATGATAGGGGTTTCAAATCGAATAGGAAGAGATTAAATCATAATAAAAGATATTGATACATGGAAGCATGTAGACTAGGCTATGACTTGACATTCTCTCCAACTATAAAATATATTTCTCTTGGATTCTCTCACACTCCAAGAGCTTTACAAAAAAATAAACACCCACCATTTTGTGAGTAGATAGACTATCCCTATCTCGAATTATTATATGAGAAATTAGTCAGATTATTCCATCCCTATCTCAAGCCCATAGAGAAATTTCAATAAGTCCTCACTATTAAGTCTTACCCAACTCCATTTTTCTTTTTCATGCCGTAATGAGTTAGAGAGCTTAATCAATGTTTGCAACCACTAGTTTTTTAGATTAAAACTTCAAGAGTATAATATATCCATGCCATACAATTAATTTTAGAGCCGATTAATCAAAATGCATTTGACATTTTACACCCCCATCTAGTGTACACACCCCTACCTATGAATTTAGCCGCTAATAAAAGAAGAAATAGAGACAATACCCACATAAGAAATATCCATATTAAATTAATTTGATTACAAAAATTTGGCATCCAAGCTATGAGTGTTACAAATTTGAGGTTTCTTCCTCTACAAGCTAAGAAGCTCTTCACTACTCTTTATGAAGATATTTTCATAAAAAAGGCCTCTCTCTACATAAAAGTTTTCTCTACTCTATCCCTAATTAAGAATATGGTAAAGATACATAATTGCACAAATTCCCATTAGGACCATGAATATTTCAAAATAGAGCATTAATTTCTATAATTGTATTTTCTCATCAGCTTCTACTTCGAGACATGCGTTGGATTGGCAGAATGCCAATACAAAATTATAAAGTTCCTATCGCTTCCACACTATAATATTAAATTCCTGCTGTGTTAGGATCTTCTAACCACCGATCAGTTATTGTACCATGTAGATTGTATCACTGATACTTAGGTATCATGTAAGACTACAAAAGTTAAAATGACCAAAAACAAGGATTAAAACATGAATCTCAGCAAAATATCAGCTTTTGGCACAAGGTGATGACCACAAAGTCCATCACGATTCGTATTCATTACCATTATTCTTGGTATGCCACTATGGTAGAGGATTCAGAAACTCAAAACTTGTAGGGAAGAGCCCACAACAGGGACCACCAGCCATGGTGAGCACCACAAGCCGTGGTACCCTATGTGGTGAACCCTTTTTTGAGACTCACATAATTATTACAAAGGCAGGGACCACATCCTAACCACCATGGGTCATATTATACTTCACAGACCATTGTGGGTCACGTAATTTACACCCTTGCAGACCTCCCAGTTAGATTCCTCACCATGAACCCCATTATGGGCCATGGTTACCTTCACGGACCGTCATTGTCTCTGTGAAGGAAGTCTTCCAAAACTTTCTTTTTCCCTAAGATCAAGGAATGGGAAAAAATCACCACCACGGGCCATGGTGACATTCACGGATTGTGGTGGGTCTCCCGTGTAATCACTTCTCCAGTTTTAAGTTAAGGTTATTTTGATCTTTTCCCAATATTTCATTATTGAATGTGGATGGTTTTTTGTACTAGATTTATACCTAATAACTACCCTTGTATCTTCTAACCCTCTCATTTTCTCCATAATTTCATAAGTCAAAAAACCTCTCTCTCAAGTTTCTCTCAATGGTCTTCTTTCTCCTCAAATAATTTAAGGTATTTCTTCAAGGTCAAGATTCCATTATTTTTCACTTAGGTCTAATCAAGGTCAAGGTAAGTGGAACTTCATCCATGTGTTCCTTTCACCATGGAATCCCAAAGCTTTCTTTTCAATTTATATTATGATTTCTTCAATTAAAAGCCCTAATTTTATGATTTGCATTGGGTCTTCTCAATTATGATATGTATCTATGCTTTTAGCCTAATTATGCTTAATTAATATCATAATGCATGATTTCAAGATGAATTTCAATTGCCCATGCTATATACTAGTTTCATGTATGATTTATGAGATATGATCATGATTTTCAAAGTTATTCTGATGAAAATCATTATGAATGAGATTAAAGATATTTTATGCAAAGAAGTTTATGAGTACTGCTTTAATGATGTTTTAAGCAAGTTTATGAGAAATATTAACTTGATATCCTTGAAGGTGACTCAAGACTCTAATGAAAGAGTGAAAATATCCTTGATGAAGATGATGACTTTAGACTCTAATGATTATTTTATAAAAAATAATTTTTAATGAAGGAAGGACTACTCCCACATTACATGAATTACATGATAATGAGATATTCCTATAAACAAGTTTCTATGAATTATTATTATGAAAAGCCTATGACTATGAAAAGTCTGATTTATGATTATGTTATGATATATATTCCATGGGATGATTTACTTATGACCGAGTGGACTTTGAGGTGGGGGCTCGACCTAAGCCCTAGTAGCAACCTCTTATCTCTTAAACTATATTTTCACTGTAGGTTTGATAATATGGCTTAGCTAGTGGATCCACATATAGCACATAATAATAATAATTGGAAGGAGCCTACCTTGGCAAGTAGCCTTCCACCTTCTCGATGTGGGGATCATCGAATTCCCTATAATAGATGCATGGTCTTAATGTTGGTTACAATTATCTCCCACATATGTGAAGTTCTTACGATGACTATGATATTTTTGATGCATTCACCAATGAGATAAATATTTTAATGTTCTCATGACTTTACTCATATTTTAATATTCATGTATCTTCTCACATACTTAGTGCATTCCATGTACTAACACATATTTTTTTCCAACATTATATCATAATGTAGCATCCGACGATCATGTTTCTCCTCCTCCTGCTCATAGCTAGAGTTAGAAATTTTGTACTATTAGCGAGTCCTCATGTTTTGAGGATGACACATGTTATTTCTTATGAGTTTGCGACTTTCCTTATCTAGACTAGTATAGACATGCTAGATGTTCATTTAGAGTCGAAGTTGTCTCTATTCTGCATTTTTGAAACTTATGTTTTATTTGAGATAGTGCATCCGTATATTCATTTAGCTTTATTATTTATTTAACATATGTTTTCTCATGAATACTATGCTAAGATTCTTAGTTAGATTCCTTCAAGAATCTAATCGCCGTGTTATGTCTAGCTCTAGTATCAGAGCATAGGTTCAAGTGTCCTAAGGAGTATAACATGCCGCATCGAGTACAGTCTTGTTCATCAGTATGAATTAAGACAAATATATGAATAGAAGGCTATAAGGAATCTTAGGAAATACTTCACTTATTTCATGATCTCATCGTGCTATATAGTTGAACTCTAAGGTTTCCTTCTCTAATGCTTTCTCTTTGTGATTTTAGAATCATGACTCTACGAAGATACCCTGTATGAAGGAATGCTTAGGGAAAGAAGCAACAATCTCCTAATGATGCTTTGAATAATCAATTGACTTATGTGGAGTTTGGAGCCGCTTTTCATATGTTAGCCCAAGATATTACTACTCAAGTAAATTGAGGGGTAGATGCTCCTTAAATTTTGATTACACCAGCTTCAAGGGTTAGATACTTCACAATAATGAGCCCTTCCAAGTTTTATGGATCCAAGGTTAATAAGGATCCCTAAGAATTTATTGATGAGTTGTACACGATCATTTATATTATGAGAGTGTCTTTGGAGGATAAGGCGGAGATGGAGGCCTACCAACTTAAGAGTGTTGCTCAAGTTTGGTACAACCAATGGAAAGTCAAAATGGTTGAAGTCCCAAAAGTTTTGAAAATATCAAGGTTTCATTTCTTGATCTATTATTCCCGCTTGAGTTAAAGAGGTGAAGGTATTGGAATTTATCACCCTCAAGCAAGGGAACATGAGTGTGAGAGAGTATGCCCTCAAGTTGACAAGAATGTCTAAGTATGCTCCAACCTTGGTAGGCGACTCTCGTACCTAAATGAGAAAGTTTATTTTGGGAGTGCCAGACTTGGTTATAAAATAATGCTGAACTGCTGTGATCATCAAGGAGATTGATATCTCTAGGCTCATGACATAAGCCGAGAAAATTAAAGGAGAGAAGCTTAATGAAAGGAATGTAAGGGAGTTTTAGAGGGATCTTTTTGAAGGTGGGTTTTCTCACAACAAATTCAATGGTGGAAATGATAAATTATAATAAGGCCAAAAGTTTTAAGGCTAAGGTTATTCACAAGCTTCAAGGCAAAGGTTTTAAAAGAATAGGGTCTCAAAAAATAAGGCACAAGATGGGTATAGTGGCTCTACTCTTCCTAAGTGTACCAAGTGAGGGAGAAATCAAGGAGGTAAATATTTGGTTGGCATAGGTTCATGTTTTGGATGAGGCAAGATAGGGCACAAGATCTCTTATTGTTCTAATAAATGGAGAGAAAGACGTCCTCAAGGTCAAACTACTCAAGGTGGACAAGTTCCACAAGGTGGTGGACCACATCAAAAAAGGTTCTATGCTCTTCAGGCTAGGCGGAAAGTTGATGAGTCTCCCGATGTGGTCACGAGTATGTTCAAAGTCTATTTATACTTTATTGGATTCGGGTGCTACTCGATCATTTGTTACTCATTATCTTGCTGTGAGAATCATTCTTAGTCCCAAGATCTTGCTAGAGCATTTTTGGTTTATACTCATATTGGCGATTTAGTTATGGCTAAAAGAGTCTATAGAAAATTGTCTAGTTTAAAATTTTCAATAAGTCACCTCTGTTAATCTAGTAGAGCTTGATATGACCGATTTTTATGTTATTCTCGGTATGGATTAGCTTCATGCATTTGATATCTCCAAATGTTGTAGAACCCGTGTGGTTAAGATTCAGTTCCCCAATAAGCCAGTCCTAAAATAGAAAGGTAGTAATTCCGTATTCATGAGTTGATTCATCTCATGCCTTAAAGCTCGAAAATTGATTTCCAAAGATTACATCTACTATTTAATTTGGGTTAGAGATTTTAACTATAAAACCCCTACTCTTAAGTCATTTTTGGTTGTTAATGAATTTATTAAAGTGTTTCCCGATGATCATGTAGGCATTCCTCTCGAAAAGAAAATAGACTTTGGTATCGATCTTCTCTCTAATATTCAGCTTATCTCTATTCTTCTTTATCGAATGACCCCGGCAAAAATGAAAGAGTTCAAGGATCAGTTGAAGGATTTGCTAGATAAAGGTTTCATTAGACTGAGTATATCTCCATGGGGTGCTCCGGTTCTCTTCGTTAGAAAGAAGGATAGTTATCTTCGTATATGAATTGATTATAGGTAATTGAACAAGGTCATGATTAAAAATAAGTACTCCATTTCAAAGATTGATAGCTTGTTCGATCAACTTCAAGGAGATAGCTACTTTTCAAAGATCGATATTCGATCGGGTTATCATAAACTCTATGTAATGGAATGTGACCTTCCGAAGATAACTTGTAGAACTCGGTATGGTCACTTTGAATTTTTGGTTATGTCATACGGTCTAACAAAAACCCCTACAACTTTTATGGATTTGATGAATATGGTGTTCAATCAATACTTGTATATGTTTGTAATTGTGTTCATTAATAATATTTTAATCTACTCTCGAAGTTAGGAAGGGCATGCCGATCATTTGAGGATTGTATTGAAAATTATCAAGGACCGCCAATTGTATGCAAAGTTTAGTAAATTTGAATTTCAGCTAAGGTCAGTTTCTTTCCTTGGCTACATCGTTTTCAGTAAAGGAATTATAGTAGATCCAAAGGAGACTGAGGCGGTTAAGAATTCGCCTAGACTATTGAATCCTTCTGATATTCAAAGTTTCTTGGACTTAGACAGTTATATAGATAGTTTGCGGAAGGTTTATTCTCCATTGCATTGCCCTTAACCCACTTTTAATCAAATGAAGGTGAAGTTTTAATGGTCCGAGGCATGTACGGATAAATTCCAATAGTTGAAGGATAGGCTTACCTCCAATCCAGTGTTAACTTTACCAGAAGGTTCAAATAGGTTTGTCATATATTGTAATGTTTCTTGAGATGGTCTTGGTTGTTTTCTAATGCAAAATGGTAAAGTGATAGCTTAAGCTATAATAAAACTCAAGTTTCATGAGAAGAATTACCTAACTCATGAGTTAGAGTTAGCGGAGATGGTATTTTCTTTGAAATTAAGGAGACACTATATCTGTGGTGTCCATGTGGTTATTTGTACTGATCATAAGAGTTTGCAATATGTGTTAAGTCAAAAGGTCTTAAACCTTTGACAAAGATAATGCCTTGAGATGTTGAAGGATTAGGATATGAGTGTGCTCTATCATCCGGGAAAGGAAAATGTTGTTGTCTAAGCTCTTAGTAGATTTTCCATGAACAATATTACCTATATTGAGGATGAGAAGAAAGGGCTAGTTTGTGATTTGAATAGATTAGCTCGTTTGGGAGTCAGAATGGTTAATTTCGAGGATGGTGGTGTTATTGTGCAAAATGGTTCAAAATCATCTCTTGCAGTGGATGTTAAGGAAAAATAATATAGTGATCCCACTTTGGTTGAATTGAAAAGGAGGTTGCTGGAAAAACTATTAAGGCTTTCTCCTAAGGGAGAGATGGTATTTTGAGATGTTAAGGCCGACTATGTGTTATGAATGTTGATGACTTAAAAATATGATATTAGCTAAAGCAAATAGCTCATGGTATTTTATTCATTCGGGTTCCACAAAGATGTATCGAGATTTGAGGGAACTATATAAGTGGAATGACATGAAAAAGAATATTACAAAATTTATGGCTAAGTTTCCCAGCTATCACCAAGTGAAAGTTGAGCATCAAAAACTCGAATATTTGGCTCAAGATATTGAGATTCCTACTTTGAAATGGGAATCCTTGAATATGGACTTCATTAGTGATTGTTGACCAAATAAATAAGTCAACTCATTTTTTCTTGTTAAGACTTCATATACAGTTGAGGATTATGCTAGATTGTATATTCGAGAGTTGGTTAAATTTTATGGTGTTCCATTGTCTATCATTTTATACTGAGGTACTCAATTTACATCATAATTTTGGATATCTTTCAAAAAGGGTCTTAGTACATAGGGGAAGCTTAGTACAACTTTCACCCATAGATAGATGGTTAGGTGGAGCGTACCATTCATACAATAGAGGATATCATGAGAGCATGTGTTATCTATTTTAGAGAAAATTGGGATGATCATTTTCCATTGATAGAATTTACTTATAATAATAGTTATCACTCTAGCATTAAGATGGCTCAATTTGAGGCCTTGTATGGTAGGCAGTGCATCTCCTATTGGTTTGTTTGAGGTAGGTGGGGTTGCTTTGATAGGACCCAAGTTTGTATTTGAGGCTATTGAGAAAGTCAGACTCATTAGAGAAATATTGAGAACAACCCAAAGCCGACAAATGTCCTATTCTGATATGAGAAGAACAGATCTTCAATTTGATGTAAATGATTGGGTTTACTAAAAAATCTTACCCATGAATTGTGTGATATATTTTGGTAATAAAGGAAAGCTAAGTCTGTTCCCTCTATGTTGGTTCATATAAGATTTTGAGGCGGATGGGTAAGGTCGCTTATGAGTTCGATTTGCTTTCTAATTTGGCATCAGCGCATCCGGTGTTTCATGTGTCTTTGTTGAGGAAGTTTGTTGATGATCATGGTTACATTGTGTCATTGGAAAGAATTGAGGTAAAGTAGAGTCTTTCAAATGAGGAGGTTCTGATTGACATCTTCGACCGACAAGTTAGGAATTTGAGGAATAAGGAAATAACTTCAGTTAAAGTGTTATGGAGGAATCAAGAGGTTGAGGGTACTGCATGGGAAGCCGAAGCCGATATGATGTCCTGGTATCCTCATCTCTTTTCTTCCGTGCCTAGTTGAAGTATTTGGTTCCTTCATGATTCAATCATCCCAAATCATATGTTTCTGTTGTTCTCATAATTTCATATGCATTCTTATTAATGAAATAAATTTTAAAATCATATTTTATCTTGAGATTAAGGATTTCATATTTAAAGCATTTCATGACCCAAGCCTAATGCCTAGATGTGATATGGCGAATGAGACACCCTGAGGTACCTAATCCAAGCCTCTTAGCATTCATTAAGCATTTCATGGGTAAGGGCTAAAAACTCAAGCAGAAAACATAAGGGATATAGGGACTTCACATTAATAAGAGTCAAAGACAAAATAACATCCATTTATATGTCCAACAATATCTTCTATATTAAGACTTGGCCGGGGCTAAGACATGTCTCTAGCTCACCCTCAATATTAAGTTAAAACACCAAACTTAATTTAAATGTCTAAACATAAAATGATCTAGGTAACATAGTAGTGTCTTTCTCAGAACATGGGAACTCACCAAAGTGGTAGCCTTAAATGCTCAACTTAGCCATGAGGAGGAGGGTGTGGAGGGACGCCGGTCCCTACATGTTAATAACATGTAGGAAAAAGTATGTGTTAGTACTTTGAATATACTAAGTATGTGAGTGTGCTATGAAATGAAGAGCATAAGAGCTATTACATAGAATCCAACAAAAACCCCTATGTTGGTAGGGGGAGGTCACTTGCCGGGTACAACTCTCTCAACTTTAATCATTGCTTTAACTTTGACTTTAAGGTATAATTGTGGATCCACTAGCCTAATTAGCCTACAAGGGATCCTATGTTGGTGCATAGTTAATGCAACATGAGACTTTACTTAAGGACCCCTTAGGTCGAGTCCCCATCTACATGCTACACTCGGTGCTTGGTCAAACCCATGGAATAACATTTAGATATCATAATAACATAAGCATTGTATAACTTTAGATATCAAATAATCATTGGCGGAATAGCTCATTAACATATTTTATTTGATTCAAATATGTGAGAATTGTCCTTTCACATTGAATCCTTTGTTTGGCTAAAGGCCCTTTCATCATCATTCAATTATTTTACAAGACTCCCTTAAACATAGGCATTTGCTTCATAAACATTCATTTGGAGTCAAAACTTTTAATTCAATTTCATTTCAATATAAGAATACTAGGCGGGTTCATTTCGTATAACTTTCAAATACATTTAACGCATGAGAGTGGTCAAAATACATCATATAAAATATATTAAAACAGCCCACCATTTACACTTCAAAACTACCTTTAAAGCCCTTATATAAGACACCTAATAAAATCATCCATTTAATGAAATGTAGAGTAAATATACATTAATTTAAGTAAATAAACTTCAAACATATCATAATATATGCATTTGGAATAATCATGTAAAAGCCCATAAGAATTCACCATTTAGAATTAGAAATATCAAGTTGAGAAAATATTTGGGCTCTATGGGTGGAAGAACCATGGATGAAAACCGACATACCTTGCTTGAATTCACTAGGAATTGAAGAACCTTGAAGAAATTGGAAACCCTAGCTTGAATTTGGAGAGAAACCTTGAAGGACCTTGTGATTCTTTACCTTAGATGTTTTGAGAGAATGAATTGAATGGGAGGGAGTCTTGAGAAGAAGAGTATTTCCAAGTATTGAAATTGGCCATAAAAGTGTATAGGTTCATTTAACTAAACTTTGAAAAAGACATAGTTGCCCTTTATTTATTTAGAAAATTAGACCTGTGGGACCCTTCTACAGGTGGGCGTCATAATGACTAGTCATGCAAATGACCCATCTTGCAGGCTTGAGAAAAGAACCCAAAACATAGTCACTGAAGTTTATGAATGGCTCGTGTATACGACCCGTCCTCAAAGAAATGACCCATTCTGCAAGTTCGTATACATATCCCTGAGAAGTCCTTGAAACTTGGCTTCTGAACTTCGCTTTAGAGGGATTTCTATGACCCATCTTCTTGAGGATTACTCATCTTGGAAGGTTGTAGAACCTCTCCTGAGGGGGTACTCTAATTTTTCTTCTCGAAGGGTCGCTCTACGACCCAACCTTATGAGCCTTAGAAGGCCTTATGAGCCATAGAGGGGTTCGGTCACCTGGATGGGTTCAAAATTTTGAGACTGTTATCCTTGGTTCTAACTTTTCGACTTATAAGGTTTTATAATATCTCCCCTCTTCGAGACATTTATGCTCGAATGAGACTAACTTATCATAGGAAGGACATGGGAAGAGGACTAGCAACCCAACATGAACAAAATGACACATGCAATGCATAAAATATGAGATCTTGAAATTTAGAATAAAATAAGGCTTCAAATTTTAACTTCATCAACATGCATGCATATGTGGACGTAAGAAAACTGAAACATGAATCTTAGACATTGAGCATGAATAACTTAGTACCTTAGACTTGAGTAGAATGAAAAATATGAGTGTAATGTTTCATCATATCCGTTTCCGCTTCCCATGTAGCACTTTGTTCTTGTTGATTCATCCGAAGGACTTTAATGGAGGCAACTTCTTTGTCTTCCAACCTCTTAAATTGCCAGTCCAAAATTTCAATCGGGACTTCTTCATAGGTCAAGTTCTCCTTAACAGTCACTACCTTCAAAGGCATAATGGAGTTAGGGTCACCCAAACATTTTATCAACATAGACACATGGAACACCGGGTGAGCCAATGGCCATGTCCAATGGAAATTCCAACTCATAAGCATCTTTTCCCACACGTCTCAAGATTCTATATGACCCTATATACCTAGGGCTCAATATCCCTTTTTTATCAAATCAAACCACCTTTTATGGGTGAAACCTTCAAATACACCTAATCACCCACCTCAAACTAAAGATCCCTTCTTCTAGTGTCGGAATATGACTTTTGACAACTTTGAGCTATCTTCAATCTTTCTCTAATGATCTTCACCTTCTCTAAAGCATCAAGTACTAAGTCGCATCCCAAAAAGTTCAGCTCACCGACTTTGAACCAATCAACTGAGGATCTACACCATCTCTTATACTAAGCCTCAAATGGTGCCATCTCAATACTTTAGTGGTAACTATTAATATAGGCAAAATTGATGAGCGGTAGATAATCATCCCAACTTCCTTTGAACTCCAACACACAAGCCCTTAACATATTCTCTAGTGTTTATATTATCCTTTCATCTTGCCCATGGGTTTGAAGATAGAATGCGGTACTCAACTTTAACTTAGTATTGGGGCTCTTTTGAAACAATCTCTAAAATTGAGAAGTAAATTGGGTACAAAAATCTGAAATAATGCACAACAGCACACCATGTAGCCTAACCAACTCCAGAATGTATAACTTGGTATAATCTTCGGCCTTATAGAAAGTGATCCAACTTAGTCATTCTATCAACAATCACCCAAATACAATCATGTTGCTTCCGAGTGTGCGCCAAACGCATTACAAAATCCATATTAACATCTTTCTATTTTTGAGTAGGGATTTCAATATCTTGGGCTAGATCACCTAACCTTTAATGTTCGACCTTCACTTGTTGACAATTAGAACATTCACACATGAACCTTGCTATGTCCTTCTTCATACAACCCCACTAATATAACTCTTTTAAGTCTTGATACATTTTTGTCGAATCGAGGTGAATGGAGTATGTAGAATTATTTGTCTCCATCAAGATCAAACTCCTTAGGCCATCCACATCCAGAATACATAACCGACCTTGGTAATATAACACCCCATCTCCCCCTTGTGATAAGACCTCTACCTTCTTTTCATTCACCAACTTCTTTAACTTAACAAGTGTCAAGGCGAGGTCTTGTTTTGACTTCACATTTACTACTAAAGAGGATTCAGACAAATTTTCCATAACCACACCACCATCATCGGTACCGGGAAGCTTCACCCCTAGTCTAGCCAACCGTTGAACATCTTTCACTAAATCCCTCTTTTCTTGATCAACATGGGCCACACTACCCATATACACTCTATTAAGGGCATTGGAAACTTCATTGGCTTTATCTGGATGATAACGCACACTCATATCATAGTCCTCGAGGAGCTCTAGCTATGTTCTTTGTCTTAGATTGAGGTCCTTTTGGGTAAACACATATTAAAGACTTTTATGATCTGTATACACATCTACATGTACTCCATAGGGGTAGTTTCGCCAAATGTTCAAAGAAAAAACCACGACTGCCAACTAAAGATCAACGGTAAGATAGTTACTCTTAAACACTTTCAATTGCCTAGAAGCATAGGCTATGACCTTATCATTTTGCATTAAGACATAACCCAAACCAGTCTTTGAAACATCATAATAAGCCACAAACCCTTCTAATCCTTCCGGTAATGTCAAAATAAGAGGGGAGGTAAGTCGATTTTTCAAGGTTTGGAAACTACTTCCACACTTATCTATCCATATGAATTTTATCTTATTTTGAGTCAACTTCATCATATGAGATGAGATTAAAGAAAACCCTTCAACAATATTCTATAGTAACCGGTTAGACCCAAGAAACTTCTAATGTTCGCAGGAGATAATGGTGTAGGCCAATTCTTGACCGACTCCATTTTCTTAGGATCAAACTTAATCCCTTCACCGAACACTATGTGATGAAGAAAGGCAACCTCCTTCAACCAAAATTCACCCTTATTAAATTTCGCAAACTATTACTTATCCCTCAATATTTGGAGAATAACCATCAAACGATCCTTATGTTATTTCTCACTCTGAGAGTAGAACAAAACATCATTAATGAATACCACAATAAAAGTATCAAGGTAGGGTTTGAACACCCTATTCATTAGGTCTATGAACACAGCTGATGTATTCGTCAACCCAAAACTCATTACCATAAACTTGAAGTGACCATACCTTGTCCGAAATTTCATCTTGCGAATGTCACACTCCCTCACCCTTAGTTGGTCATAGCCGAACCGAAGGTCAATCATGGAAAAGTGACTCGCCCCTTATAGTTGATATAACAAGACACCTATCGTAAGACGTGTATACTTATTCTTAATAATCACCTTATTCAATTGTTAGTAGTCTATGCACATTCGAAGTGACCCATCCTTCTTTCTTCCAAATAGAGCGGGGGCACCCCATGGCGAATTAATTGTCCTTATGAACCACTTTTCTATCAAATCCTTTAATTGTTACTTCAATTCCTTCAATTCCACCAGGGCCATTTAGTAAGGAGGAATAAAGATAGGTTGAGTATCAAGGAGGAGTTTGATACCAAAACCAACTTCTCTTTTAGGAGGGACACCGAGAAGGTTATTGGGAAAGATATTAGAACTCATTGACTACGAGGACCGACTCAAGAGGAAGACTTTCGGAATCAACATTCCTAACTCTCACTATGTGGTAAATACAACCCTTAGCAATCAATTTTCAAGTCTTGAGATAAGAAATAAATCTAACCTTCACCACCAAATTACGACCTTCCCATTCAAAAATGGACTCATTTGGGAATGAAAACTTGACTCGACGAGTCCTATAATAAATAGAAGCATAAGATGTATACAACCAGTCCATCCAAAGGAGGACATCAAAATCTACCATATCAAGCTCTATGAGATCACATGTAACGACTTTATGCAAGAGGGACACGGGATAACCCCTATAGACCTTACTAACCACAACCGACTCACTCATGGGGATAGACACCTAATAAGGATCTACTAACATTTTGGGAAATAGATAAAACCTATTACCTAAGAATGCAGTAACAAAGGAAAAGTTTGCACACGGGTCCAATAATGCATATACATCAAAAGTAAAGAACCTTAACATATTGGTAATAATATTTGGTGCTTCGTCTGTATCTTACCTCCCATGCATGGGAACGATTGGAGCATTGGCCATCTCTTTGAGCTTGTTGTCCATGATCAACTTGGCCTTGAGTTCTACAACCAACACTTCTACAATACCTAGCTTGGTGGTCCAACTTTCCTTATTTGAAGCACGTATTTGAGCCCGCCAAATACTCCCCTTTGTGGGTCTTCCCATACTTCCTTTTTAGGGAAAAATCTTAGGTACCAATGTTATATCTTGGGACGTTTGAGTTGGGACCTTTGTCCTTGTTAAATTTGGGAGTAGGAGTATTGGTGGAACCTTGGCCACTTTGGCCTTTGCTATTGCTACTATAACCGGACCATTGAAGTTTAAACCCTTCACCATCAACTCTAGCCTTTTTAAACCCTCTTGACCTTTCCCTTAACTTTTCTTCTTCAATTTGTTCAGCATAAATCATCAACCAAGAGATGTCAATCTCCTTGACACAATGGCCATTTTGTACTCCTCAGAAACCAAGCTCGAAACAGTGAAAATAAACTTATTCATACTTTCCCGGGGGTCGATATCATGAAGAGAGCATACATGAATAATTTTGTAAACTTGAGGGCATATTCCCTCACACTCATACTTCCTTGACGGAGGTTGATGAACTCTTGAATTTTGGCCTCCCTTAACTCCAATGGAAAGAAACAGTCTAGGAAAGCACCTTCGAAATCTTCCCTTCCTTTCGGCCCCATTTTCTCATCCCTCTCAACAACCCATTATTCGTACCATACTCAAGCTATACCTTTGAGTTGATAGGCCACTAGCGCGGCTTTTTTATTCAGTGGCACACCCATGATTACCACGATCTGGTAAACCTCATCAATGAACTCTATAGGGTCCTTATCTAGTTTAGAACTATCAAACTCGGGTGGATTCATCCTTTGAAAATCCTAAATCTAAGAGGTCATATTTTGCACTTGAGAAGGGGGGACACCTTCATGCCCTTGTTGGGATATAACTTGAGACAATAATGCGATGATGTTATAGAACCTGCCATGAGTTACCCCTTTCTCACATTATGGGACATCCAAAACTAGAGGAGTTTAGTCCTCATCATCAACCCTTGCTCTTGGAGGTGTTTTTCTACAAGGTATTATCTAAAGAACATAAAATTGTTTATTAGTTCGAGGAAAACATAAGACACTATAGGGCACAACATGAATTGAAAGAAGTGAAAACCTTGCTAAATGTACCATAGTGTCCTATTTTTAATAGTGGTGCGCTTAAAAACCATGAATAAAACCCTATTTGACGTGGTATGTTGGACTCTGAGGAATATTTCAAAACCTCATTCTCTAATACCAAGTTTGTCACAACCCAAGCCTAGGCCCTAGATGTGACTTGGAGAATGAGACACTCGGAGGTACCTCACCCAAGCCTCTTAGCATTCATTAAGAATTTCATGGGTAAGGGTAAACAACTCAAGTAGAAAACATAAGGGATATAGGGTCTTCACATTAATAAGATTCAAAGACAATATAACATTCATTTCTATGTCCAATAATACCTTCTACATTAAGACTTGGTAGGGGCTAAGACATGTCCCTAGCTCACCTTCAAGATTAAGTTAAAACAGCAAACTTAATTTAAACGTCTAAACATAACATAATCTAGGTAAGATAGGAGTGTCATTCCCGGAACATGGGAACTCACCAAAGTGGTAGCCTTCAATGCTCAACTTTGCCACAGGGAGAAGGGTGTAGAGCTATGCTAGTCTCTACATGGTAATATTATGTAGGCAAAAGTATGTGATAGTACTTTGAATGTACTAAGTATGTGAGTGTGTTATGAAATGAAGAACATAAGAGAGAGACATATATATACGCAATATGCATAAGTGAATGTATGTATGAGAAATAATCATATGAATCCTACGTTTATTTTATGGGGAAACGACCTTAACCTACATTTAAGACCATGCGAGCTATCATATGAAATCCAACTTAACCCCATACGTTGGCACATAGAGACTACTGGTAGGGTACAACTCCGTCAACTTTAATCATTTCTTTAATGTTGACTTTAAGGGAAAATTGTGGATCCACTAGCCTAATTAACCTACATGGGTTCCTATGTTAGAACATAGGTAATGCAACATGAACATTACTAAAAGACCCCTTAGTTCGAGTCTCCATCTACATGCGACATTCGGTGTTAGGTCAATCCCACAGAATAACATTTAAATATCATAATAACATAAGCATTGTATAACTTTAGATATCAAATCATCATCGGTGGAATAGCTCATTAAAAATTTCATTTGATTCAAATATATGAGAATTGTCCTTTCACATTGAATCCTTTCTTTGGCTAAAGGCCCTTTCATCATTATTTAATCATTTCATAAGAATCCTTTAAACATAGGCTTTTGTTTCATAAACTTTCATTTGGAGTCAAAATATTAAATTCAACTTCAATTCAACATAAGAAGACTAGGCGAGTTCATTTCGTATAACTTTCAAATATATTTAATGCATGAGAATGATGAAAATGCATCATATGAAACATCTTAAAATAACCCACCACATACACTTCAAAACTACCTTTCATGCCCTCATATAAGAACCCTAATAAAATCATTCATTTAATGAAATATAGAGTAAATATACTTTATTTTAAGTAAATAAACTTCAAACATATCATAATATATGCATTTGGAATAATCATGTAAAAGCCCATAAGAATTCACAATTTAGAATTAGAAATATCAAGTTGAGAAAATATTTGGGCTCCATGGGTGGAAGAACCATGGATGAAAACTGACATACCTTGCTTGAATTCACTAGATATTGAAGAACCTTGAAGAAATTAGAAACCCTAGCTTGAATTTGGAGAGAAACCTTGAAGGACCTTGTGAGTTCTTTACCTTGGATGTTTTGAGAGAATGAATTGAATGGGAGGGGGTCTTGAGGAGAAAAGTGTTAACAGGCTTTGAACTTGGCCATAAAAGTGTCTAGGATCATTGAAATAAACTTGGAAAAAGACATAATTGCCCTTCATTAATTCTAGAAAATTGGACCTATGAGACCCTTCTACAGGTGGTTGTCATAATGACGAGTCGTGCAAATGACCCATTTTGCAGGCTTCAAAAAAGAGCCTAAAACATAGGCTCTAAAGTTTATGAACGGCTCGTGTATATGACCTGTCCTCAAAGAAATGACCCATTGTGCAAGTTCGTATATATGGCCCTGAGAGGTCCTTAAAACTTGGCCTCTAAACTTAGCTTACGAGGGGTTTCCATGACCTGTCTTCTCGAGGATTACTCATCTTGGAAGGTCGTAGAACCTCTCCTAAGGGATACTCTAATTTTTCTTCTAGAAGGGTCGCTCTACGACCCAACCTTATGAGCCTTAGAAGGCCCTACGAGCCATAGAGAGGCTCGTTCACATGGATGGGTTCAAAATTTTGATACTTTTATCCTTAGTTCCAACTTTTCGACTTATGGGGTCTTACCATATCTCCACCCCTTCGAAAAATTCATCCTCGAATGATACTAACTAATCATAGGGAGGACACGGGAATAGGACTAGCAGCCCAACATGAATAAAATGACACATGCAATGCATAAAATATGAGATCTTTAAATTTAGCATAAAAGAGGGCTTCAAAATTTAACTTCATGAACATGCATGCATATGAGGATGTAAGAAAACTGAAACATAGGAATCTTAAACATTGAGCATGAGTAACTTAGTACCTTAGACTTAAATTGAATGAAAAAGATGGGGCTAATGTTTCATCATATCCATTTCCGCTTCCCATGTGGCACTTTATTCTTGTTAATTCCTCCAAAGGACTTTAACAGAGACAACTTCTTTGTTTCTCAACCTCTTAACTTGCCAGTCAAAAATTTCAAATGAGACTTCTTCATAGGTCAAGTTCTACTCAACAGTCACTACCTCCAAAGGTACAATGAAGTTAGGGTCACCCAAACATTTTATCAACATAGACTCATGGAACACTAGGTGAACCAATGGCTATCTCCAATGGCAATTCCAACTCATAAGCAACTTTGCCAACACATCTCAAGATTCTATATGACCCTACATACCTAGGGCTCAATTTTCCCTTTTTACCAAATCCAACCACCTTTAATGGGTAAAACCTTCAAATACACCCAGTCACCCACTTCAAACTCAAGATCCCTTCTTCTAGTGTCAGAATATGACTTTTGATGACTTTGAGACATCTTCAATCTTTTTATAATGATCTTGTCCTTCTATAAAGCGTTAAGTACTAAGTTGGTTCCCAATAAGGTCATCTCACCTAATTTGAACCAATCAACTAAGGATCTACACCATCTCTCATACTAAGCCTCAAATGGTGCTATCTCAACTTTAGTGGTAACTATTATTATAGGAAAAATCAATGAGCGGTAGATGATCATCCCAACTTCCTTTAAACTCCAACACAAAACCCCTTAACATATTCTCTAGTGTTTGAATTATCCTTTCATCTTGCCCATCGCTTTGAAGATGGAATGCGGTGCTCAACTTTACCTTAGTACTGGGCTCTTTTGAAATGATCTCAAAAACTGAAAAGTGAATTTGGTACAATAATTCGAAATAATGGACAACGACACACTATGTAGCCTCACCAACTCTCGAATATATAACTTGGCTTTAATCTTCATCCCTATAGGAAGTCTTCACTAGTAGGAAGTGAGCCAACTTAGTCATTCCATCAACAATCACCCAAATACAATCATGTCGCTTCGGAGTGTGCGACTAACCAACTATAAAATCTATATTAACATCTTTCTATTTCCAAGTAGGGATTTCAATATCTTAGGCTAGATCACCCGACCTTTGATCTTTGGCCTTCACTTGTTGAGAATTCGGACATTCACACATGAACCTTGCTATGTCCTTCTTCATGCCACTCTACTAATACAACTCTTTTAAGTCTTGATATATTTTTGTGGAATCGGGGTGAATGGAGTATGCAGAATTATTTGTCTCCATCAAGATCAAACTCCTTAGGACATCTACATCCAGAACACATAATCGACCTTGGTAATATAACAATCCATATCCCCTTTGTGATACCTCTACCTTCTTTTTATTAACCAAATTTTTTAACTTGAGAAATATCGGTTTGAGGTCTTGTTTTGACTTGACATTCACTACCATAGAGGATTCAGATAAACTTTCGATAACCACATCACCATCATCGGTACTGAGTAGCTTTACCCCTAGTCTAGCCAGCCGATGAACATCTTTCACCAAATCCCTCTTTTCTTAATCAACATTGTAACACCCCCAAAATTCTTCACTAGGATTCGAACCCTTCTTCGTATACGTGTAGGATCAAACCCGACTATTGTGAAGTGTATACATGAGTTAGGATGAGTTCCCAAGGAATTGAAGAGTGTTAGAGGTGATGTGGGGTCATAAAGGATCCCTAGAACCAAGATAAGGCCAAAGAATTCATCTTGGCTAAGTTTTAGAATGAGTTCATATAAGGGGTTGACTTATAGAAACCATATCTTTTGAAATAGCAAGATCTGGGTAGCCCATGACCTATTAAATTAAAGGTCTTCTAGTCTTCTTTCCAATGCTGCCAAGATTGTAATTTTTGGAGTTCGGAGTTAAAAGTTATAACTATCCTAAGATGGACTGGTACTGTAGGAATTTTAGGCCTAGGTTACAACTGCTGCAAACCTGGGCTTAGAGCTGCAGTGGCGCGATGTGCCACTATCACGCTAGGAACAACCCTCAGTAGTTTGGTCTCTGGCGCGGTACGCCACTAGGAGGTGTGCAGGTTTTTTAAGCCTATTTTCTAGAACCTAGAAAATATAGGCTTGGCATTGTAAGGGCGCGACGCGCCACTATCGTGCCAGGAGTGGTTTAACCTATTTTCCAGAGTTTTGGTCAAAAAGGAATTTGGGTATTTCCCAAATTATATATACACAAGCCTTGAACGTTTTTGGACCATTTTTCAGTCCTACTATCTCTCTAAAAGCCCTAGAAAATTCCCCCTTTTCTCCTTCAAATACTTTTCCAACAAGGATTGCTTCAAGAGCTTCAAAGATGCAAGCTTTCCATTGAAGACCCAACATCAAGGTTTTCTTCAAGGCTTTACTAAGGTATGTAAGTCTACTCAAAGCATGGGTTGAGTCCATCCATGTGCCCTACATCTTCTTTGAGATTTATTATCCATAAGAATTAAGTTCAATGATAGAGTTAGGTCCAACTAGGTCCTTTTCATCTACTACCCTAATTTCTATTATGTTGATGTTGTGGAGTCAAGAAAGTGATGTGCTATATGTTGTTATGAGTTTATTTAGATGAGAGGTCGAACTTATATTGTTAATTTCTTAACTATGTTGATTATGATGAAGAAATGTTAATTTTCTTAAATATGTTGCTTATTCTTGAATTGTTGATTTAAAATCTTCGAGTTGTGTTGAGTCCTAAAAGATGTGTTCAACGAATAGAGGAACGATTGGATAGGTTTATAAGTTTTTATAAATGTATATTTAATCTACTCTTGAAAGATGTGATTGGGATTGATCGGATAGTATGATTGGGAGTGATTTGATTGTGATAGAGTTGATGAGTTGACAAGGTTGTAAATGAGACTTGTCTATATGATTTGATTGAGTTGATTGGATGGAGTTTTATGAGCATTAAGTATTTGTAGGAGTATCGAGCACCGATTTGGGTAAGAGTATAGTCCATACTCGAACCCCATGAACTATGCCGCCAATGTAGGAAGGGATTGAACCATTAAAGTCGGATGCTTCCCATGTGATCGAACCGTTAAAGTCGGATGTTTCCCATTTTATTGTCCTGAAATGATAGGACTTGACTAATTGATGGGATCTATGATTGGTTGATTCGTTCATATCCTGGTAAAGTATGAATAGACGTGGCAACAATGTCGGTTTGTTGTACTATCACTGGCTCATAAGTGATGGATGTCGGATAAGAGAAACTCCCATATAGGTCTTGATAGTACTCTGAGTCGGATTGAGTTGAATGATGTGTGATTGGTCCCGTCTAAACCATATTCTTGTTTAGACTTAGGACACTTGATTGAGTTATTATTTCTCTTGAGTTAAGATTTCGAGTTGATTTGATGCTTCCTTGATATTTGTTTCATTCGGCCATTTTACTTACTCGTATATTCCATGTATTGACGCTATTTGGCTTGCATCATTTCATGATGCAGAGACAGGTACTAGAGATCATCAACCGACGCATTGTTGAAGATCTCCCCACTTCCCGCTGGTTGGTGAGTCCTCCTAGTCTCCGAAGGATGCCGAGATTTTCCTTATAGTATTATTTTGTCTCTTTTATTTTTATTATTGGTAGCTATGGGCTTGTCATTGGCGTCTCCTAGATTGTTGATAGAGGCTTCATTGACTAGAGTGTGGGAATGATGAGTCGTTCATTTGACTAGTTTTATTCTAGTTGATTATTGATTTGATAGTTGTTTAGCCTTTGGCCCTATATTATGGATAGTATCCCTATGATTGAGTCTTCCGCCGATAGAATATGAATGAATGAATGTGTGACTGGACTAGGTGGTTCGCTTGGAGGCCAGAAATGGCCTTCGAGTGCCGGCCATGCCTAGGGTACCCTCCCAGGGTGTGACAAACACGGTATCAGAGCCCAGAGTTCAAGAGTCCTAGGGAGTCTATGAAGACCTGTCTAGTAGAGTCTTGCTTATAGGTGTGTTGTGCACCACACTTATAATCAGGAGGCTATAAGACATTAAGAACTATTTCACTTCTTTCATACTCTAAATTCGTGCGATAGAGTTAAACTCAATAAAACATCCTTTCTAATTCGTGCATTTATACGTTATAGATAATAATTCCTAAGCGCACTACTAGCTATAGGAATGCTGATAAAAAAGATATTCCACAGTCAGAGGTACACCCATCGAGGGCTAGGGGCCAACCTGCGAGGTATGCGGAGGCACCTCAAATACCTACTACTCTGCCTGCACCAACTTCGGAAGCAGACTTTAGAGGAGCGATTGCCATGCTCACTCAACTAGTGGCTGCTCGAAATGGTAACCAGACTTCGCCAACTCTTAGCTCTAGTTCCTAAGAGCCGTCTGCTTCCACCAAAGTTAGAGACTTTCTGAGAATAAATCCACCAGCATTCACGAGTTCCAAGGTCTATGAAGACCCCCAAAATTTTATTGATGAGATGTGGAAGATCCTAAAAGCTATGCATACTATGGAGATCGAGGAGGTTGAGTTGGTGTCTTATCAACTAAAAGATGTGGCAAACATTTGGTATAACTAATGGGAACAAGGTAGAGGTGAGGATGCTGAACTTGCTATGTGGGATGAATTTGACGGAGCCTTTCTTGACCATTTCTTTCCCAGAGAATTAAGGGAAGCAAAGGTGGAAGAGTTTATGAATCTGAAACAAGAAAGTATGACTGTTAAGGAGTATAGTCTAAAGTTCATCCAACTATCTAGATATGCTCCAGAGATGATACCAGATGTGAGGTCGCAGATGAGGAAATTTGTCTCCGGCTTGGGAAGACATGTGAAGAAAGAGTACAAAGAAGCATTGTTAATCTCCGACATGGATATTTCAAGATTAATGGTGTATGCTCAACAGGAGAAGGATGAGAAGAGGAAAGACAGAGAGGAGCATCTGAGCAAGAAGGCAAAATTAGCAGGGCATGAGAATGAACAGAGGCAAAACAAAGGTAACAGGTTGTTCTTCCAGAAGAGGCCTTCCAACTATACTTCATCTACCGCCAGTGCACCTATGCCGCAAAATAGGTATGATCAGCAGGGACAGGGTCGCCAAAATTTCAGACCCTAGGGTTCTCAATCTTAGGTTAGTGTGGGTCAAGGTTCGAAAGGGAAGCCACCATACGGCAAGTGCGGTAAGCTCTACTTGGGAGAGTGTAGAGCGGGAAGGGTTGGTTATTATAAATGCGGCCAAATGGACCATTTTTAGAGGGAGTGTCCAAAAGGGGGGAACAGAGCCCAGTATTCTACCACTGCACCACCTGCTAGAGGTAATCAGAGGGGCACTACTTCAGGTTCGAGCAGAGGTACAAACCGTCTATATTTCATGGGTAGTCGCCAAGATCAGGAGGACTCCCCAAACATCGTGACGGGTATGATTCGAGTCCTTTCTCTTGACTATTATGTTTTGATGGATCTAGGTGCCACACTATCTTTTGTGACTCCTTACGTGGCAAGTAAATTTAATAAAATCCCTGAGTATCTCGTTGAGCCTTTTAGTGTACTTACTCCTATCGGTGATTCTATCTTAGCTGAGAAAGTCTATAGAGGTTGCACTATGTCAATTCACCACAGATATACCTTGACTGACTTAGTTGAGTTGGACATGGTTGATTTTGATATGATCCTTGGTATGGATTGGCTTTATATCTGTTATGCCTCTATTGATTGTAGGACTCACATTATCAAGTTCAAATTCCCGAATGAGGCTGTCATAGAGTGGAAGGGTAGTCGTGTCGTTCCTAAGGGTAAGTTTATTTCCTACCCTAAGGCCAGGAAGCTAATCTCAAAAGGGTGTATTTATCACATTGTCCAAGTGAAAAATGATAATATTGAGTCTCCATCCCTCGAATTGGTTCTGATTATCAATGAGTTTCCTCACATCTTTCCTGAAGATCTACCTGGAGTCCCTCCTGATAGGGAGATCAACTTTGGGATTGATGTTCTTCCTGATACCCAACTTATCTCTATCCCTCCATATAGAATGGCTCCGGCTGAGTTGAAAGAGTTGAAAGAATAGTTGAAAGATGTATCATGACTTAAGAGAAGTTTATTGGTGGAGTGGAATGAGGAGAGATATTGCGGAATTTGTTTCCAAGTTCCCGAATTGCCAACAGCCATGTGGGTTAGCTCAAAACCTAGAAATTCCAGAATGGAATTGGGAAATGATCAACATGGACTTTATCACGGGTTTATCGAGGTCCTGAAAACAGCATGATTCGATTTGGGTGATTGTGGATAGGATGACAAAGTTGGCTTACTTCTTGGAAATTAAGAGTACTGACACCACAGAAGATTGTGCAAAATTATATATTCAGGAGATCGTCAGATTGCACGGGGTTCTCCTATCTATCATCTTAGACTAAGGAGCTCAATTCACTTCCCAATTTTGGAGATCCTTTCAGAAGGGACTGGGTTCGAAGGTGAACCTTAGTACGGCCTTTCGTCCACAGACAGATGTCCAAGCGGATCGCACCATCCAGACATTAGAGGATATGTTGAGGGCATGCATACTTGACTTCAAAGAAAATTGGGATGATCACTTACCTCTCATAGAGTTTGCATATAATAATAGCTATCATGCAAGCATTCAAATGGCTCCTTGTGAAGCTTTGTATGGGAGGAGGTGTAGGTCACCGATTTGCTGGTGTGAAGTTGGCAAAGCTGAGTTGATTGGCCTAATTCTGTTCACCAATCCATAGAGAAGGTAAGAGTTATTCAAGATAGACTAAAGACAGTCCAAAGTCATCAAAAATCTTACACCGATATGAGGCGGAGAGACGTAGAGTTCAAGGTGGATGATTGGGTATACTTGAAAGTGTCACCCATGAAAGGCGTCATGAGGTTTGGAAGGAAGGAAAAGCTTAGTCCTCGATACATTGGTCCTTACCGGGTTGTGAGGAGGATAGGGAGTATCTCTTATGAATTGGAGTTACCCTCGGAGCTACCCGCCATTCATCCGATATTCCACGTCTTGATGTTGAAGAAGTGCTTTGGCGATCCCTTATTAGTTGTCCCCATTGATAGTATTGGAGTTAAGCATAGCTTGTCCTATGAAGAGGTTTTGATCTAAATTCTTGATCACCAAATTCGCAAATTGAGGAACAAAGAGATCGCTTCAGTCAAAGTCCCGTAGAGAAATCAATTTGTTGAGGAAGCCACATGGGAGGCGGAGGAAGATATGAAATCTAAATATCCACATCTATTCGTGCCTACCGATGAGAATGTTGAAGGTAATGTCCATTTTCTTGACTTGAATTCGTTTCTGCATTTCGAGTTTGGATAGTAATTATTTTGAGAATCTGACTGATTGTATGACTAAATTCTGATTATGATTATACCCTTAGTCCATCCTTGGTTTACTCGTCATTTGAGGATGAATGATCCCAAGGGGGAGATAATGTAACACCCCCAAAAATTCTACACTAGGATTCGAACCCTTCTTTGTCTACGTGTAGGATCGAACCCGACTATTGTGAAGTTTATGCATGAGTTAGGATAAGTTTCCAAGAAATTGAAGAGTGTTAGAGCTGATGTGGGGTCATAAAGGATCCCTAGAACCAAGCTAAGCCCAAAGAATTCGTCTTGGCTAAGTTTTAGAATGAGTTCGTATAAGGGGTCGACTTCTAGTGACCATATATTTTGAAATAGGACGATCTGGGTGGCCCATGACCTATTAAATTAAAGATCTTCGAGTCTTCTTTTCAATACAGCCAAGATTGTAATTTTTGGAGTTCGGAGCCAAAGGTTATAACTATCCTAAAATGGAGTAGTACTGCAGGAATTTCAGGCCTGGGTGACAACTGCTAGAAACCTGGGCTTGGCACCGCAGTGGCGCGATGCGCCACTATCACGCCAGGAACAACCCTCAGTACTTTGGTCCCTTGCGCAGCGCGCCACTAGGAGGTGTGTAGGGTTTTTAAGCCTATTATCCAAAACCTAGAAAATATAGGCTTGGCGCTGTAAGGGCGCGATGCGCCACTATCACGCCACAAAAAAGCCTCAGTAGTTTGGTCCTTGGCGCGATGTGCCACTATCAGATGTATAGGTTTTAAGTCTAAATTCAACTTGGAGCCGTAGTGGCGCGACGCGCCACTATCGCGCCAGGAGCATTTTATCCTGTTTTCCAGATTTTTGGAGAAAGGCAATTTGGGTATTTCCCAAATTATATATACACAAGCCTTGAAAGTTTTTGGACCATTTTTCAGTCCCACTCTCTCTCTAAAAGCCTTAGAAAATTCCCCCTCTTCTTCTTCAATTCCTTTTCCAACAAGGATTGCTTCAAGAGCTTCAAAGATTCAAGCTTTCCATTGAAGACCCAACATCAAGGTTTTCTTCAAGGCTTCACTAAGTTATGTAAGGCTACTCAAAGCATGGGTTGAGTCCATCCATGTGCCCTACATCTTCTTTGAGATTTATTGTCCATAAGAATGAAGTTCAATGATAGAGTTAGGTCCAACTAGGTCCTTTTCATCTATTACCCTAATTTCTATTATGTTCATGTTGTGGAGTCAAGAAATTGATGTGCTACATGTTGTTATGAGTTTATTTAGATGAGAGGTCAAACTTATATTGTTAATTTCTTAACTATGTTGATTATGATGAAGAAATGTCAATTTTCTTAAATATGTTGCTTATTCTTGAATTGTTGATTTAAAATCTTCGAGTTGTGTTGAGTCCTAAAAGATTTGTTCAACAAATAGAGGAACGATTGGATAGGTTTATATGTTGTTATAAATGCATATTTATTCTACTCTTGAAAGATGTGATTCGGATTGATCAGATAGTATGATTGGGAGAGATTTGATTATGATAGAGTTGATGAGTTGACAAGGTTGTAAATGAGACTTGTCAATATGATTTGATTGAGTCGATTGGATGGAGTTTTATGAGCATTAAGTATTTGTAGGAGTATCGAGCACCGATTTGGGTAAGAGTATAGTCCATACTCGAACCCCATGAACTATGCCGCCAATATAGGAAGGGATTGAACCATTAAAGTCGGAACGCTTCCCATGGGATCGAACCGTTAAAGTCGGATGTTTCCCATTTTATTGTCCTGAAATAATAGGACTTGACTGATTGATGGGATCCATGATTAGTTGATTTGTTCATATCCTGGTAAAGTATGAACAGACGTGGCAACAATGTCGGTTTGTTGTACTATCACTGGCTCATAAGTGATGGCTGTCGGATAAGAGAAACTCCCATATAGGTCTTGATAGTACTCTGAGTCAGATTGAGTTGAATGATGTGTGATTGGTCCCGTCTAAACCATATTCTTATTTAGACTTAGGACACTTGATTGAGTTATTATTTCTCTTGAGTTAAGATTTCGAGTTAATTTGATGCTTCCTTGATGTTTGTTTCATTTTGCCATTTTACTTACTCGTGCATTCCATGTATTGACGCCATTTGACCTGCATCATTTCATGATACAGAGACAGGTACTAGAGATCATCAAATGACGCACTGTTGAAGATCTCCCCACTTCCCGCTGGTTGGTGAGTCCTCCTAGTCTCTGTAGGATGCCGAGAATTTATTTATAGTATTGTTTTATCTCTTTTGTTTTGATTATTGGTAGCCATGGGCTTGTCATTGGCACCTCGTAGATTTTTGATAGAGGCTTCATAGACTAGAGTGTGGGAATGATGAGTCATTCGTTTGACTAGTTTTATTCTAGTTGATTATTGATTTGATAGTTGTTTGGCCTTTGGCCCTATATTATGGATAGTATCCCTGTGATTGAGTCTTCCGCCGATAGAATGTGAATGAATAAAAGTGTGACTGGATCGGGTGGTTCTCTTGGAAGCCAAAATTAGCCTTGGAGTGCCGGTCACGCCTAGGGTACCCTCTTGGGGCGTGACAAACATGGGTGATACTCCCCATATAAACTCTACTAAGTGCATTGGAAACTTCATTGGCTTTATCTAGATGATAATGCACACTCATGCCATAGTCCTTGAGGAGCTCTATCCATATTTTTTATCTTAGATTGAGGTTGTTTTGGGTGAACACATATTGAAGGCTTTTATGATCGGTATACACATCTACATGTACTCCATAGGGGTAGTGCTGCCAATTTTTCAAAGCAAAAACAACGGCTGCCAACTCAAGATCATCGGTAAGGTAGTTACGCCCAAGTACTTTCAATGGCCTTGACGCATAGGCTATGACCTTACCGTTTTGCATTAAGGCACAACCCAAACAAGTCTTTGAAGCATCACAATAAACCACAAACCCTTCTAATCCTTCCGATAGAGTCAAAATAGGAGGAGAGGTAAGTCGATCTTTCAAGGTTTGGAAACTCCTTCCACACTCATCTGTCCATATGAATTTTGCCTTATTTTGAGTCAACTTCATCATAGGAGATGAGATTGAAGAAAACCCTTCAACAAACATCTATCATAACCGGCTTGACCCAAGAAGCTCCTAATGTCTGCAGGAGACAATAGTCTAGGCTAATTCTTGACCGGATCTATTTCCTTAAGATCAAACTTAATCCCCTCACCTGATACTATGTGACCAAGAAAGGCCACCTCCTTCAACCAAAATTCACACTTACTAAATTTTGCAAACAATTACTTATGCCTCAATGTTTGTAGAATAACCCTCAAACAATCCTTATGTTCTTTCTCACTCTGAAAGTAGATCAAAACATCATCAATGAACACCACAACAAAAGTATTAAGGTAGGGTTTGAACACCCTATTCATTAGGTCTATGAACACCATAGATGCATTCGTCAACCCAAAACACATTACCATAAACTTGAAGTGAACATACCTTGTCCAAAATTTCATCTTGCAAATGTCACACTCCCCCACCATTAGTTGGTCATAGCCGGACCGAAGGTCAATCTTGGAGAAGTGACTTTCCCCTTGTAGTTTATATAACAAGTCATCTATCATAGGAAGTGGATACTTATTCATGATAGTTACCTTATGCAATTGTTCATAGTCTATGTACATTCGAAGTGACCCATCTTTCTTTCTTCCAAACAAAATGGGGGCACCCCACGGCGAAATAATTGGCCTTATAAACCCCTTTTCCAACAAATCCTTTAATTGTTCCTTTAATTCCACCGGGGCATTCATTAAGGAGGAATAAATATAGGTTGAGTATCAGGGAGGAGTTCGATTCCAAAATCAACTTCTCTTTTAGGAGGGACACTGGAAGGTTATCGGGAAAGACATCATAACTCATTAACTACGAGGACCACCTCAAGAGAAGGACTTTCAGCGTCGACATTCCTACTCTCACTATGTGGTAAAATACAACCCTTAGCAATAAATTTTCAATCCTTGAGACAAGAAATGAATCTACCCTTCACCACTGAAACAACCTTCCCAATCAACAATGGACTCATTTGGGAATGAAAACTTAACTCGATGAGTCCTACAATCAATGGAAACATAAGATGCATGCAACCAGTCCATCCAAAGAAGGACATCAAAAATCTACCATGTCAAGCTCTATGAGATCACATGTAACGAGTTTATGCAAGAGGGACATGGGATAACTCCGATAGACCTTACTAGCCACAACCGACTCACTCACAAGGGTACACACCTAATAAGGATCTACTAATATTTTGGGCAATAGATAAAACCTATTACCTAAGAATGCAGTAACAAATCACAAGTTTGCACCCGGGTCCAAAAATGCATATACATCAAAAGTAAAGATCCTTAATATACCGGTAACAACATTTGGTCCTTCCTCCATCTCTTACCTCCCATGCATGGGAACTATTGGTGCATTGTCCACATCCTTAAGCTTGTTGGCCATGATTAATTTGGCCTTGAGTCATACCACCACCACCTCTACAATCCCTACCATGGTGTCCCGGCTATCCATATTTAAAGCACGTATTTGAGCCCGCAAAACACTCCCCTTTGTGGGTATTCCCACACTTCCTTTATGGGGAAAAAGCTTGGGTACCAATATTATCTCTTGGGTCCATTGAGTTGGGACCTTTGTCCTTGTTGAATTTAAGAGGAGGAGTATTGGTGGAACCTTTGCCCATGAACCATTGACCACTTTGGCTTTTGCTACTGCTACCATAAATGGACCTTTGAAGTTTGAACCATCAACCATCCACTTTAGCCTTTTTAAACCCTCTTGAACTTTCCCACAACTTCACTTCTTTGATTTGTTTGGCATAAGTTATCAATAGGGAGATGTCCTTATGGACATTTTGCACTCCTCAGAATCTGAGCTCAAAACACTGAAAAGAAACTTATTAATCCTTGCCTGGGGTCAGAGATCATGAAGGGAGCATACATGGACAATTTTGTAAACTTAAGAGCATATTTCCTCACACTCATACTTCCTTGAAGGAGGTTGATGAACTCTTGGATTGTGGCCTCCCTTAACTCCAATAGAAAGAAACAGTCTAAGAAAGCACCTTTGAAATTTTCCCTTCCTCTCGGCCCTATTTTCTCATCCCTCTCAAGAACCCATTGTTCGTACCATACTTGAGCCACACCTTTGAGTTGATAGGCCACTAGCGCAGACTTTTTATTCAGTGGCACACCCATGATTTCCACGATCCACTACACCTCATCAATGAACTCTATAGGGTCCTCATCTAGTTTAGAACTATTAAACTCGGGTGGAGAGGTCCTTAAAATTTGGCCCTGAGAGGTCCTTAAAATTTGGCTTCTAAACTAGGCCCTAAGAGGTCCTTAAAATTTGGCTTCTAAAATTAGCTTATGATGTATTTATATTACCCATGTTCTCGAGGATGACTCATCATGGAAGGTCCTAGAACCTCTTCTAAGGGGGAACTACATTTTTTCTTCTCAAAGGGTCGCTCTATGACCCAACCTTACGAGCCGTACAGGGGGTTGTTCACATGGATATGTTTGAAATTTTGAGACTTTTCTCCTTGGTTCCAAATCTCCAACTTATGGGATCTTAAAATGCATTATCGACATGTTTTGCATTCATGTAGGGCTGTTATATTCTTTTTCTATTCCATTCAAGCTTGTTTGAGTACCATTTGAGGATGAATGTTACCAAGAGGGAGATGACCACAAAGTCCATCATGGTCCCTGTTAATCACGATGGTTCATGGTGTGCCACCATGGTAGGGGATTCAAAAACTCAGAATCTATAGGGAAGAGTCCATGATAGGTACCATGGGACATGGTGAGCACCATGAGATGTGGTTCCCTTTGTGGTGACCCCTCCAATGAGACCCTCAAAATTTATTCCAAGGTAGTTACCACATCCCAACAACCACGGGCCCTAGTTCCTTCACGGACCTTGGTGGGTCTCATTGTGTACAACTCTGTAGACCTACCTTTTAGGTTCCTCACCTCGACCCCTATTACGGGCCATGGTGACCTTCATAGACTGTTGTTTTCTCCTTGAAGGAAGTCATGAAAAACTTTATTTTTCAACGATATCAAGGAAAGGTCCACGATCACCATCAAGGGCCATTGAGAGGTTCACAAACCGCGGTGGGTCTTCTATCCAGTCACTTCTCCAATTTTAAGTGAAGGTTATTTTGGGCTTTTCCCAATATTATATTAATGAATGTGGGTGGATTTTAGGATTATTTTCCTACCTATTAACTATCCTAAAGTCTTCTAACCATCTCATTCTCTCCATAATTCCTAAATCATCAAATCCTCTCTCTCAAGTTTCTCTCAAAGTTCTTCGTCCTCCTCAAGCAATTTAAGGGATTTCTTCAAGGTCGAGCTTCCTTTCTTTTCAATTTAGGGTTCATCAAGGTTAGGGTATGAAGGACTTCATCCATGGGTTCCTTTCACTCATGGAATCCCAAAGCTTTCTTCTCAATTTCAATTATGATTTCTTCAATTATAAGCCCTAATTTCATAATTTTTATTGGGTGTTCTCAAGTATGACATTTATCTATGCTATTAGCCTAATTATGAATAATTAACATCATATTGCTTAATTTTAAGATGAATTTCAATGATCCATGTTATATACTAGTTTCAAGTATGATTTATGAGATATGATCATGATTTTCAAAGTTATTCTAATGAAAAGCTTTATGAATGAGACTAAAGATTCTTTATGCAAAGAAGTTTATGAGTAATGCTTTAATGATATATTAAGAAAGTTTATAAGAAAGAGTATATCCTTGAAGGTTACTCAAAACTCTAATGAAAGAGTGACTTAAGATCCCTGCTGAAGAAGGCGGCTTAAAACTCTAATGATATTTTTGTGGAAAAGAATTTTTAATGATGGAAAGCCTACTCTCATATTACAAGAATTACATGATAATGAGCTATTCTTATGAACAAGTTTCTATGAATTATAATTTTGGAAATCTTATGACTATGACAAGTATTATGTTTTGGTAAGCATTATATAGGATCATTTACTTATCATTGAGTGGACTTTGTGGTGGGGGCTTGACCTAAGCCCTAGTTGTAATGTCTAGTCTCTAAAACTATGTTGCCACCATAGGTTTACCAATATGGCTTAGCTAGTGGATCCATATATAGTGCAAGATTATAATAATTGTACAGAGCCTACCTTGGCAAGTAGCCTCCCCACTTCTCAATGTGGGTATAATAGTTCGCATGGTCTTAATATCGGCTATGGTTATCTCCCACATATGTAAAGTTATTATGATGACTGTGATGGTTTTGATGCATTGACCAATGAGATATATGTTTTAATGTTCTTACAACTTTACTCATGTTTTAATAGTATTGGTTTTGCATCCATGATTCATATCGCCTATGTCCCGTGTTTATTGTTCATGCATCTTCTCACATACTTAGTGTATTTCATGTAATAATACATACGTTTTGCCTACATTGTATCATAATATAGGGTTTGGCTATCAAGTTCATCCTCCTCCCGCTCGTGGCAAGAATTAGCACTTTTGTACTGTTGTGAGTCCTCATGTTCTGCGGATGAGATATGTTATTTCTTACGAGTTTGTGACTTTCCTTATCTTTCATATTGGGTGATCTAGGATATTATCTTACTCCCCCATCTCGACTAATAGAGGAATGTTAGATTCTCATTCAGAGTCTATGTTGTCTCTTAATCCGCATTTTTGAGACTTACGTTTCATTTGAGACTTGCTTTCGTGTCTTGATTTAGATTTATTGCTCATTTAGATTATGTATGCTCATAAATGTTATGCTTAGAGGCTAGGTTGGAGTCCTAAGGGATTCTAATAGCCTTGTTATGGCTAGCCCTAGGTTAGATCGTGACACAAAATTGCTCCATTCGAGTAAACATTGAAACAGTGAGACACTTGTTGGTTTTTGCGAGACACTGGTTCCTTCACCAGTGTGCTTTAACTCCAAATCCATCAAAATTGTTTTTTCTAAGAAATGCCTGCATGCAAGAGAAATAGGGCCTAAACCCCTTTAATTAGCATTAAAACATGACAATAATTCATTATTTTGAGTTCAATGAGTCTGTAAAATACCAACTCATTAGGTGACAAGGTGTTAGCCTATGAAGAATGTCCCTTTCATGAGAATTTTAGTATTATGTTAGACGATACAACCTGAGTTTAACCCTATCTTGTTATGTGTTTATGGTACCTATGAATTCAAACTATATGACGTGTTAGATTTTAGTTTAAAAGGAAGGGAAAATAATGTTTTAAATTTTGAGCGTCCCACCCCCACTTAATTTTCTAGCATGGTACTAGTTTTTGAGTAAGTTAGGCACTAGACTTTCTTAACTAAATGATATTGCTAACTAGTAACCATTTTAAAAAATATTGCAGTAATAGTCAATACCCCAATAATTTAATCAAATCAAAATTTAACCCCTAGGTGTTGCCGTAATTTCATCTTATCTATGCATTTTTAAGCTTGTTCTTCAATATCCAACAAAGTTTTGACAAAAATACAATATTATATGATAAAAATACATTCCCAATATTATTTTTTAATAAATTTAAAGAAGTATGAAAGAAAGTTTAAGAAAAAAACTAACCTTGAAACAATAAAGTAATTTAGGCCTAAATTAATTGAAACTTACCTTAAAGCTTGTAGAGGTGATTGAAGAAGAATTTTTTTTAGATTATAGTGTTCTTTGGAAGTTGATAAAGATAAAATAGGTGAAGTGGGCCGAAAAGGGTTTAAAAAATGAAGAAAATTTTGGATTTGGGATATAACAGAAAAGTCCCTGGCTGGGATGACCAAGAATTTTTAGTGAAAAATTTACCCAAACCATGTATGTTGCAGCCAAGGCCTATTGCAGACAATGGGGTGGGATCTGAGACCCTCAATCAAAGGTTTTCACAGATTTTGGTTTCTCTAAAGCTTAGTTCTAACACAATCGTTGGGTCTTTAGTGCAAGGCACACTGCATCCACGAAGCTTGCGTGATGAAACCCATGATTGTAATATCTTAGGACATAAACATACAAAACTACAAAAGTATGAGTCATGCCACAATAAAAAATAAGTAGCTTGGTGGGAGGAAACCCACCTTCCTAAAAATTATTTTAAGGTTTTTGAAGGTTTTGGGTACCGAGCTAAAGAGGAGGCATACATTGGAATAAAAAAATATTAAAAAAAAATTTTGTGGATTGAACTCGTGGAATATGGTCTAGGAAAACTTAGCTACTATTTCTACTGCCTTGCATTTATGGTCTTAGTATACAAATTGTACAAGGAACCATAGATCGTAGACCACGATCGTAGATTGAATAACTGATATGGGAAAAAATTGATGGATTTCACGAATGGGATCTACGGTCCGTGGATCATTCCATAGACCCTAGATGGCCCTCATAAAATGTTTTGATAGTTTACTCTAAGGGTCTCACAAGTCTTTCACCACTCATTTAACTCCTAATTCATGACTTGTTTGCCTATCCTAAATGGGGTGTAAAGGAATTCAACAAGCTAAAATGACTTTTTTCATGCCTAACACTTAGAACTATCTGACAGTACGCTCTAAGCCCTCTCAAGCAAGAAACTAGGGTTCTTAATCTTCAGGCTTCGGTTCAAAAATTCAATCAGGTGATTCCTTTCTGAGTATGTGAAACTTCATCAATGGGTATCCTTTCACCCATTGAGTCCCAAAGAAAACTCCATATTTTAGATATTTGAATTCTATAGAAATATAAGGTTCTTACAATCACCATGGTTTCAATATATTTTAGTTTTTTTTCATTAATATTCTATAATTACACATTTTCAATTAAATTCACTATATATACTTTATTATTATTTTCTTCAACCATCCGAATGAGGAAATTTCATGTCCCTAGACTTGTATCTTTTAAATAGCATGTTTCATTTAGAATAGAGGATTTATCATGATTTGTTTTACTTTTAGTCCACACGTACAAGATTCTTTCAGATAAAGTGCATATTATTTTAGTATCAGTTTTTAGTTTTTATGATCTATTTAGTATATTAGTATTATTTAGTTTGTCAGCACAAATTCAGTTGGGATTATTACTTTGCACCGAGCAACCATAGAGATGAAGGCTCACCCATCAATTTAGAATGAGACCTTTAGTAACAATCTATAAATTCCAAAATTATGTTCCACTGCAAGTTGTAAGGGGTCACCCATCAATGTAGGATTGAAAACTTAGTCGTTTGGACATCAATTTAGTAGATGTACGTCAACTAGTTTTGTAATCTTAGAAAGGTACGAAGTGCCCTTCTAGCTAGGGTAAAGGTTTGACTCTGTTTAGCTCAGATGGAGTACGTCGGTTATTAGTATCTCCCAAAATTTAGTCTCATATTATTTCAGTAACCTTGTATTCAGTTAATTCTATTCAATAATTATCAATTTCATGTTGATTTACTTGGTCATTATATCACATCATGTATTTAATTGCATATTATGTTAAGCATCCAAGATTTATCATGTTCACTTTATTAGAATTGTGATGCATATCTCACATACTCAATATATTCAAAATGTTGATCGGATACCTTCCTGTGCTATATTGTTTTTTAAAATAGGGTAAGACACTCAATATTTAGCTCATAGTTAGTATTAATCTTTATATGATCAGTAACAGTATTGGAGAGTCCTCATCTTTTGAGGACAACCCTTATGATTATTTCAGTTATTTAGTTTCTAAGTTTCAATTAGTCATATTTAAATGAAAGTGTCACGACGCAAGCCTAGGACCTAGACGTGACATGGCGAATGAGTAACCCAAAAGTATCTCAAATAAACCTCTTAGCATTCTTTAAGCCGTTCATAGGTAATGATGATAAATAAACAACCGGAAATCATAATAGTAAATCTTCAACTTACATATGTCCAACAATACCTCTAACATTTAGATTTAACGGGGCTAAGACAAGTTCCTAGCTCACCCTCAATTATAATAGAAGAAATGCCATAGTAAAATATCTCAATATATAATAAGCTAGAAAGATAAAGGAGTATTGTTCCCGGAATATGGAAACTCACCAAAAGTAGTCTTTAACGGAATCTCAACTAGCCACGTGGAGGAGAATGAGGAGGAGCACCAATCCCTACATGGTGATATCATGTAGGCAAAAAAGTATGCGTTAGTACTTTGAATGTACTAAGTATGTAAGGATGCATAAATATTGAGGAAACATTAAAACATTTATGTAATATGGAACATAATGTAATGCATGCATAATAAATCATATAGATATCCTTTATAACATTCATTTTATGGGAAAATAACCATAACCGACATTTAAGACCATGCGAGCTATTACATGGAATCTAACATAACCCCCTACGTTGACCGGGGAGACTACTTGCTAGGTAGAACTCCGTCAACTTCATTCATTTCTTTAACTTTAACTTTAAGAGCTATTTATGGATCCATTAGACTAAGCCTACAAGGGCTCCTATGTTGGCACATAGTTAATAAGACAAGGGGTTGCTACTAGAATTTCCTTACCGAATCCCACCTTAATGCCACATTCGGTGCTAAGTCAATCTCACGGAATAGTTTAATACTTCAAAATATTTATAGCATATAACTTGAGAATTCAAACATCATATTTGGTAGAATATCTCATTAAAACATTTGGTAATTCAAATATGCAAGAATTGTCCTTATTGCATAAAGAATCCATCCTTCATATCATTTCATCATTTTTTTTATTTCATAAGACTCGCTTTTGATCATAGATATTGCTTTCATAAATATTTATTTGGAGTCAAAGCTTTCAAGTCGAACTTTATAGAAAATATAGTAAAACTAGGTGAGTACAAATAACTTCAACTTGCAAATATGTATGTAAATAAATATACATAAATACTTTGAAATCCATTAATTAAAAATCATGCTTTAAACAATACACCATGAATTTCAAGAACATTTAAATAGATAAATAGAGGAATTACTTATAAACCATCAAATCATACATATGAAATTATGTTGCATCAAACTAGACCAATAATCATTAATTTTACCATGATTCATACTATTAAGTAAAAAAATAAGAATTACCATAAAAAAATATTATTTGAAATCAAAAGACTTAATTAAAAGAGTTTTTGGACTACATGGGTGGAAAAATCCATGGATAAACACCCACATAACTTAGAGTAAATCTTAAAGAAAATAAATATAATTTATCATATAATCAAAATAATTTAGAAATGAGACTGGAAGGAATACTCTCATTGAAGTCTTACATACCTGAAAGTCGAAGTTTTAGTCGGAACCGAAGGACTTAATGAACACTCTTGAGTCCTAGCTTTTCTCCTCGCCAGAATGTTTTGTGTACTACCCGAAGTATACAAATCACCAGAATAGTATTTCTTCACTACTAAGAACTAAAACTATATTTGAGAATAAGTAAAGAAGTGTATAGAGAGAAGAGTTGTTTGAGAAAACTTGATGAATAAAATGAGGAAATAAGGTAGGTATTTATAGGTGTGGAGGAGGGACCTAACAATAAATAAAATAATTATAAAGTAAAAATCTAAAAATTTAATGGAAAATTATGATGTCATGTGTGATGTTAAATGGAGGACAATTGATGTCATGAGTTATGTCAAATGTATGTAGATCTTTCCATGGTAGGTGAGATGAGTTCTTTTTAATATAATACTCTTTGTCAGAGATGCATTTAAATAAGATAAATTCTTTATTACAATTTGGTGTCTTCATAAGAATTGTAGATATAGAAGTCTAGTTTCAGATCGTTCAATAATCAACCAATTTGGATAATCCTACTGTGATATATGATTTTTCTTCTATAAACACTCCATTCCATTACAACATCCTGTCATAGAACAATTAATTTATTTGACCTACTTAACCTCCGAAACCTAAAATATGGTCTCACAAAAGTTGTAGGTAATGATCTTGTGGTTACTAAGAAATTTCAATCACCCAATTTGGACAATCCTATAAAAGGTTATGCCCAAAATACAGAGGCTATAACATTGTTTTTGGCGAGAATTGAAACATCGTATACAATGTTTTTAGGGGATGTTACATTATCTCCCCCTTGGGAACATTCATCCTCGAATGAGGAAAGACTTAGCTTGAGTAGATTAGAGTGTAAACCAACCCATCATTAATGCAATAGTATAATTTAAAACATCGTTTAAAACATATTTTATAATTTTGCAAGCATATGACAAGAAAAGTTGAGATGCAAAGGACAACTTAATACCTTAGTTTTGGGTAGAGGGGAAAATATGAGGGTATCTCTTAATCATATTAGCTTCCACTTCCTACGTTGCACTTTCTATTTGTTGATTCCTCCAAAGGACTTTAACAGATGCAACTTCTTTGTTCCTCAATCTCTTAACTTGCCGGTCTAATATTTCCACAGGAACTTCTTCATAGGTCAAGTTTTCTTCAATATTCAGTACTCCTATAGCTACAATGGAACTAGGATCATCCACACTTTTTTTCAACATACACACGTGAAACACCGGATGAACCATGGCCATTTGCAATGGTAATTCCAACTCATATGCAACCTTACCAACACATCTCATGATTCTATAAGGCCCTACATACCTAGGGCTCAATTAATTAAAAGAGTTTTTGGACTACATGGGTGGAAAAATCCATGGATAAACACCCACATAACTTAGAGTAAATCTTAAAGAAAATAAATATAATTTATCATATAATCAAAAAAAATTAGACATGAGACTGGAAGGAATACTCTCATTGAAGCCTTACATACCTGAAATTCGAAGTTTTAGTCGGAACCAAAGGACTTAATGAACACTCTTGAGTCCTAGCTTTTCTCCTCGCCGGAATATTTTGTGTACTACCCGAAGTATATGAATCACCGGAATAGTATTTCTTCACTACTAAGAACTAAAACTATATTTGAGAATAAGTAAAGAAGTGTATAGAGAGAAGAGTTGCTTGAGAAAACTTGATGAATAAAATGAGAAAATAAGGTAGGTATTTATAGGTGTAGAGGAGGGACCTAATAATAAATAAAATAATTATAAAGAAAAAATCTGTAAATTTAATGAAAAATTGTGATATCACGGAGGAAAATTGATGTCATGAGTGATGTCAAATGTACCTAGATCTTTCCATTGTAGGTGAGACGAGTCCTTTTTAACAGAATACTCTTTTTTGGAGCTACTTTTAAATATGATAAATTCCTTATTAGGATTTGGTGTCTTCATAAGAATTATAGATATGGAAGTCTAGTTTCAGATCGTTCAAGAATCATCCAATTTAGATAATCCTACAGCGAGATATGATTTTTCTTCTATAAAACACTCCATTCCATCGCAACATCCTGTCTTACAAAAATTAATTTATTTGACCTACTTAACCTCCGAAACATAAATTATGGTCTTCACAAAAGTCGTAGGTAATGATCTTGTGGTTACTAAGAAATTTGAATCATCCAATTTGGACGGTTCTATGAAAAGTTATTCCCAAAATACAAAGGCTATATCTTTTTTTTGGCGAGAATTGAAACATTGTATACAACATTTTTAGGGGATGTTACAGAAAGCTTGTTCCAGCAACTCATCTTAGTAGAGGCTTTTAGGTAGTCTGATTGTAGTTTCAATGTTATGATTTGTCAGTAATTTTCCACTTATCAATTTAGTTTTCTAAATTTAATACACCTTTCAAATTCAAATTTTTGTTAATTATTTTATGATTTTTTCTTATACATGTTTGTGTGTGTATATATATACCTTGGGTTAGCTTGGGGTCACTTGTGGCTCTAAGCACTATGTTATGACTAGAAGGTAGTCTCGAATTATCTAGTGCACCACATTCATGAATAAGAGGCTATTAAACATTTTAGAAAATATTTCCCATCTTTCATATTTTTATCATGTGATAGTGAGTGAACTCTAATTAGCCTCCTTCTAATTGATGCTCTGTGTTTACAAAATCATTTCTTCCAAGAGGTCTTATTGAAGGATAAACAGAAATAATAATGGGAACCAACAAGCACCACCAATTCTAGAAGACCCTTTGAATGCATTAATCTTTCATGTTGAGTTCAAGAATGCTTGTCAAGTTCTATGTTAGGCCATGTCCTCTTAAGTCAACCAACAATTTATTGCTCTAATTAATTCAAATGGGTATACGGGACATGCAAAGGTTTGGGATTTCCCTTGGATGAACCCTTTTGAATTCTATAGTACAGGAGTTGAAGAGAATTTGCAAGAATTCATTAATAACATTTATAAGGTTACACATATTATGGGTTCCACTCTAGTTGAGAATGCATACTTAGTCGCATACTAGTTGAAATGAGTGGCTCATGATAGGGCTAATGATCCAGGTTCATTAGACAATGATGATTTTGTAACTATTTTTTCGATACATTCTTTCCACAATAATTAAGGAAGACAATGTCAAAGAATTTATTTGAAGCCAGGTGATATAACTGCAAAAGAGTATTATCTTAAGCTTACTAATATCTTTTAGTAAGCTCAATCGATGGTGGCTGAATCAAGGGCCCATATAATTAAGTTTGTTTCTCATATTTTTGAGACTGCGGTGAAAGAATGGAGGATTGTTATGTAAATTAAGGAGATGGACATCTCTAGATTGACAACTCATGCCCAGTAGATTGAGGAAGATAAAGATAAGGAAGGTGAGGGAAATTAAGAGGGCCAAGATAGGTAGTGTAGACTACCCTCCACAGAAATCAGGTGTTGGAAACCACTCTAAGTTTTGTCAGAAGTTTTTATCTCCAGCTCCAACACACCAGGGTAAAGTGTCACTAGTGGCTGTACTTTTCTGATTTGCAAGTATGGTATGAACCACCCGTGGGATATATAAGTCCCATGTCAGTTTCTCTTTGAAGTCATGATCTAAAATCATGAAACGCACAAATTAGAAGGATATTTTTATAGAGATTAACACTATAGAACGAGGTGAAAAAAGAAAGAAGTGAAACAATTCTTATAATCCTATAGCCTCCCTATTATAGATGTGGTATGCATCACACCGATATTAAGGACTCTACTAGACTCGACTTCATAGACTTCATAAAAATCATAAACGTTGTGCTCTGATACCACGTTTATCATTCCTCGAGCCTACACCCTGAATGTTGCCGGCACTTAGAAACCACTGCTAGTCTGAAACGAACCACTTGGCCTGGCTTGTAATGACCCTAATGAGTTAAGATAATATTAGTACTTCATGAGGATATTTCTTGATGATATGATAAATTTCTAAATCACAATCTATTGACTTGATGTTTGTAACGTTAGAGAACTTGATTTTCTTGGATGGTGACAATATTATAAATGATTGTCTTAGGATACTTTAGTAAATGAATATATATATATATATATATATATATTTATCCTTCTAATTATAGTAACTAAAGTGAGATATTTTTAAAAAATTTGGCAGCCCTAATTTTTCTAGCTATATTAAGTGAATAACATCACTTTGTAACTCACGTCTCCTCTCCAATTACTGTTACATATGGCTAAGGAAACGCATGAACTCTGTCTTAATTATGCTCTATCAAAAAAACACCAATAAAACTTGTTCTTTCAGCTAGAACCCAAGAAAATCTCTTCCTTGTGGTAAGTAAATCAAACTCATTTTTGAAACTATGTAGCTGTTAGTATATTTAGAATATATCATTTTGTAGGGCTTTAGCTTTAGAGAATAAATATATTTAGGAAAGCTAAAACAGCTATAAATATAATTAGGAAAGCTAAAACAGCTACCTACAACTCTTATGTTTATGTTTGAATCTAATTATGTTGTCGTAGATTCAAAAAAGGGGGCACAATAAAGGACAAGTTCTTGCCAGATTCTTGATTTAAAAATCCCCTATGTGCAACTGTTAGTGCTTTGATTATATCTTTTTGTACAAAATGTATTTTACGGTAATTCTTAATTATTTACAAACTTAAGACATATATAAGCAACTTTCATATGGACTTAAAGTCCAATTTTGTTGTTTGTATTTTCAAAATATAGTTACAACATGAGGTACTGTGCTGGCCAGATTTACTATTTTGGTAGCATAGTGTTGTTTACACATTTTAGGCTTACTTTTGATGATAAATATTTTTTATGTAAATATTATGGAGATTCTAGAAATTAAAAATGGTAAGTAATTATATTTTCAAGGTTTTTTATACTCGTATACAAGTTAAGGAACTTAGGACGTTGGTTGGACTACGGTTTGAACCCTTGAAGTTGTGTTGAACTCTTTGTATGCTAGAAGATTGAGGTTTGTGTATAAACTTGTACTTGTAATCTTTTTAGCAGCTGGTATATTCAGAAGCCTATCTTTGTACACTGGTTATTTCTTGTTAATTTGTATTGTCATGTTGTATCTTTTGAGACTTGCAATACACTTGTTTAACTCGCCCAATTGTACGGATTACTTGGTCACTTGACCTTCTTATGGAATTTGTCCTTCTTGTAGCTGTAACTTTGTCACTATCGTCATGTCTTTTGTATCAGATATTTTGGACTCTTGACTTTGGATTGTTTTTTCATCTTAAATATGGAAATTGTCCATTTTAAGTATGAACTAGAAAGTCATTTTAAAATTTTTTCTTGATTATGTGAGTTTCACCCTTCTTGATACATGGTTCCGATCCTTCTTTATGCTTGATTATTTTTTGTGCAATGGCATGATGTATATATTAGGTAAAACTTGTTATTTCATCTCTTGTAAAGATGGTTCTATGAGTTCTTGACCCTTTAACCATTAAATATTCAATTTGATACTCTTGATATATTTGCTTACTTGATTTTTTTTATTATATTTCAATTGTGCTGCCCATGGCTTGAGAAAAGTAATTGAAGAATCTAAAGTCTTCAAACTTATAGTTTTGACACCACTAAGATTTATGCTTAGCAATAGTTGTTTCTACATAGAAATATTCGAGGAGATGCTTGAAGTTAGCCATTGGATATAAAATTTTTGAGACCTTTAAGGAAGATCATATTTGCATATAGACATCTATATTTTCTAGTAGTTTTGGGATATGTATATGATCCATAGGTTACTTATGTATATGTAGATTTTTGATAGTTGATCCATTCATGACACCATGGTTTGTAACTTAAATTTTGTGGCTTATTTTGTTATTTTACGGTGTGTAAATCCAACTCTTGTAATATACTGAATTTACTGTTTGATTTGGAATGTTTGTATGAAGCATGAAGTAGTTAACTTTGGTAATCGTAAGTTGGTAATAGTTATAGTGTGATCTGTAGTGGTACGCAATGACACATGGAAGTCTCGTAAGGTATATTTTAGAATCATTTTGAAAAGTTATTCCTCATAAATCAGAATTTTTCTTTGGTTAAACTGAGATCAAATAAATTTTTCTATGGCAAAAATTTTCACCTTAAACTTTTTTGAATGGGCCTAATTCTACTACTAGATTATATTTATATGTCTTATGTTAAGCTCTTTAAATTTTCCAAGAATTATATACATTTTATTTTTAAGTAGAACCATGTTTCCAAGAAGGTCACTACATCTCTAACTCCCTTAGAGGAAGACTCAGGCTCAATATAATAGTAATATTAAGTGGGCAATCACATAACATTTTCATTAAAACTTTAACAAACTTAAAATACTCATGTAAAATATAAGTCAAACAATCTTAACTTCAATAACAAGTATAGTAGTTCTTAAATAGACTCTAAATGACTCAACACGACTCCACCCTACTCAGTCTATGAAGCCTCTACTAACTTATAAGAAGGTGCCAAGACAAGCATATAGCTACCTCAACGAAATAAGAAAAAGAACATAAAGCTGAGAAAGAAGGAGATCCTCTGAATACAAAGAGGTCTTACCAAAAGATTGAAAAGATAGATCCTCAACAGTGCGCTTGTTGATGATCTATAACACTTTTGTGTGCATCATTAAATAATGCAGGTCGAATGAATTCAGTATATGAAATGTACGAGTATGTAAAATGGAAAAAGAAAACTTACATAAAGATACTCAACTCAAGAACTCAACTTTGAAGAATGGCTCAAACCAATAAAATATGCAATATCGGTAAAAAAATACTTTAATAATATAGGCAAGTAAAGGCAACACCGTATATATAAAAATATAATACTTTTCTCTTTGTAAGTTTCTCTAACGATAAACATGAGCTATGTGATGATATAATGAACTTTTGTCATTGTCAGGACCATCAAATACCTTGCCAGGGTAACAAATGCAAACTTATCTCTAAATCCAATTAAATTCCCCTTTTAGGATAATGAGGAGTCACCCGAATGAACGGTACGATCCTACCCTATGCTGGCTATGAAGTTTATGGGTTTGAGTTGTTCTAAACTCTTACTCAAATCGATGTTTAATACTACTCTCAAATTATAGTTTATTAGACTCATAACTCAAGCGAGTATATCTACTCAATTACTCATTTAGCCCTTTTTATACTTAGCTCAAAACTAAACTCATGTATTCTCTTTAAGGTATATCATCTCAACTCAATGAATGCAAACAATGTGATTTATCTTCTCAACTCAGTCTCAAAAGAGATGTTTGAAAGTGTTTATAATCATGCTAAGCATGTTAATTGAGAGACTTCTAAACTCAATTCATGCTCAACTATTTTATATGTATATGATAGAAATACTCGTTCTTTAACTCAATGCAGTCCATAAAATCAATATATAAGGCTCAATTAAGGTTCATTTAACATGAATCCATAATCTCAAAACTCAACTTCAATAAAGTAAAATTTAACATATACAATCTCAGTATGAATTTCATATACAACTCCAAACTTCACTTTCAATGGAATTCAAACTCCAACTCAAAGCTTAACTTGACTGTAGAAACCTATAGGGTACGCAGATGAACTTAGTCCAATATTTTGATAGCCTTAGATACCTGGAATGTAGACAATCTATGAAAAATTTAACACCTTGATTGGAAACCTTAAAACCTAACTCTTCTTCTTCTCTCAAATTTTTTCTCTCAAAAGTTCTAAGTACTAATGAGACAAAGCAACCCCTTTTATGTACTGATAAGCTACTAATTTTAGTCCCAAAATGGGTTGGGTTATGTTTGGTAAAGGTGAAAAAATACCAAACTAATCATCATTAAAACTGGATTTAGGTCACAACGGGTGCCTTCCTACAGACCGTATAATGTCACTTGTACGGTTCTTGGTCCAAAAGTTGAAAATTCTAGAAATCATGCTCATGGGTCTAAGACCACCCTCCTCTAGGTCGTAACTCTTAGAAAAGTCATCTTTCTTTATTTTAGGAACTATTCCGGGGGCTTCCTTAAAGGTGGATCCTATGAGGTACTTCCTAAAACTCTTTTACGAGCCTATGGGTCATCCTAACAACTCATACGTAGGGTCTTATAAACCCTCGAGGTATTGCGTCACTCCTATGAGTCTCTCCTACAGTCATTAGGAACTCCTATAGAATGTAGTAGCCATTCATAGTTAAGGTTGAAGAAACTCAAAATTTTCTAAGTTTTAGGGTGGCCTACAAATGGCCACCAACAATATGTAGACCCTTTTAGGGACCGTAGGTGCCACTCGTGAGAATTGGAAATCCACTTCACTTGCCTTTTCTTAAGTTTTCAATTGGTTCTCGGATGAGATCTAGGCTATAATAGTACGAGGTATTACATATTATTTACAATAAGAAAAGCATATCAATTTTAATGAAATTATAAAGAGTCCAGAAAGAGGCTTTAGTTAGATAAGTAAAGTTTATTGTAACATTAGAAAGGTATTTTGATTATTAACTCAACCCATGGATTTTTAGTATGAAAATTATTGTATGGTTTGGGATTAGTGTTGACTTCTAATTTGGGTAAGTGTTCACATAACTCAAACCTCATAAACTATGTAGCCATTGTCGGATAGAATCATGTCTTTGATTCAGACGACTCCTCGCTAGATTCACTGAGGACTTTCTATATGGATCCATGAGGTGAGTTTGCATCCCTATCCTAACAAGGTAATGGACGGCTCTGGAAACTTGAGCGTTATGTTGTATCATCATGAGACTCATAGTGATGGTTGTATTTAGAGAAACTCCCCAACAAAAGTAAAGTTATATTATTTTTAATATTCAACATTGCTGTATATTTTTTAGTTATAAAGATTTGAGAGTTTTCATTAAACTTTTATTGTTTTACTTTAAGTCACGGTGTTTTATGTATTCACTTCAGCATGAGTATTTAGTTTATTTCAGTATTTCCATTTTGCTTTATTAAATATCTTGCATTCCATGTACTAATGTCATTTGATGCTGCATCATTTTGTTATGTAGATTTAGGTGCTCATGATAGCAAACATTCATAAGATATCTTTCCATAGTAGTTTGTGAGAGTTTCTTGACTTGAGAGCTAGAATGTAGTTAGTTCAGTTTTATTTGATTATAGTTAGGTAGTCATGAGTCTTGTTTCGATATCTATCTACAGTTACTAGAGTCTTCTATATAGTAAGAGTTAGTGAGTCAATTCATTCTTTGTCTTCAGAATTTTTAAGCATTATTATTATTATTATAATTATTATTTATATTCATATTTATTTCATACTTCTACATAAGATGTTTTAAATAATTTTAAATATTAACTTTATAATTCTTCTTTTTGTATGTTTGGTCTTCCATTAAGTAGTTAGCCAAACCAAGGGTTCACTTGTGACCTGCAATGGTCTCCTAGTGTCGGTTATGTCTAGAGTGTAGGCTTGGAGAGAGACAAACTGGGTATTAGAGCTCAGAGTTCAAGTACCCTAGGAGCTATGAAGCCATGTTAGTAGGATCTTATTTATAGTTCTAAGGGCCCCACTTCTATAAATAAAGGACTATGGAAATTTAAGAAAAGTTTCCCTTATTTCGAATTATATATCATGAAATAGAGTTGTTTCCTATGAAACTTATTCAGATTCGTGTGTTGCTAAAATTTGTTTAACTTTCCCTCATACTCAAGGTTGTTGGAACAGTAAAGCTCAGATGTTTACTGACAAGTTATTCTCAGATAAAGTATTCAGAGAGTAAAGAGGTTGTACTATATCCTAAAAGGAGTACATTAGTGTGGTTAAGTCTATCTATTTGAAAGTAGGCATCCTTATTCATAATAATCATGCGTTTAAGACACAGAAAATTTTTCTCTCAGAATCTATTCTCTAAACCATGCTACAAATGTTATCCTTAGGAATAACGTGTGTTTTAGGAAGCTTGGGTAGTATTGACACCCGAAGGTTAGTGTGATATTCGATGCTATGAGCCAGTAGAAATAGAAGTTCCCATAGTTAGAAAAATACATTTAAAAGTGTTGCAACCTAAAGAGCGGGGATGGTTATTGAGTATTAGTTGCAGTAATGCACCCAATAAGTTGTTATTAAGGTAGCATTCCCCTATGTGTTGGCTAAGAATTAATGAGTTGTGTGTGGATTACATGATAGAAGGCAGAGTAAGAATTATTGATTAGGATGAGTTAGAGTATACTTGAACTATGAAAGGTGTTTATGGATAGGTATAGTGAATAGGTAGATAGTACTTAGGTGGTGAAAAGCTGTCACGACACAACCTTGTATGGCGTGACTAGTGCCTAACATTGACATCCGTATACATATTCTTTAACTATATGTTCATTTCACATCAAACTCAATATGGATCTTATAACGACCAAACCATGGTCTCGGGACAATCACATAAATATTCATATAAATGCAAGACGACAAGGCTGCTACCACAATCATGATAATAACTGCAAACCGATGAGGCTGCTGTAAAAAATAGTATTTACATACTGATATTACACAACCAATTCATCATGTTTGAATACGACCTACATACATGTCCACAGACCTCTAAAAGTTTCAACAGTACAATATGACAGGACAGGGTCCCATCGTACCCTTAGTGAACATATTCATATATTTAGATCAGAAAAGATGTATACCAAATCTGGGCTCCAGAAACTCTCCAAGATAGCAAGATGGAAGCCTTCAGATGGCGGCTCACCAAAATGAGTATTTTCTCCTGCGGGCATGAAATGCCCCCCACCCCCCGAAGAAAGGGGGTCAATACGGAATATGTACCGAACATGTAAAGCGTGCAATACAATAAAAGGATTATAATTGAAATATGGAGTACAGTAAATGTGTACAATATTCAGAATGCCAAAATACTTGCCTTTGTAAAATAATCATATTTGTTAATAACATATATCATATGCATGTATATATCAGACCCAGCCCTTAATGAGGGACTCGGCGAATAAGGTCATCATATGCCCTCTTGGCCGCCATATAATATCATCATTTCATCATATCATTGTATTGTCATATCTTTATACTATCATATCATCATCATATATATATATATATATACCGTACCCATCCCTCTAGTGAGGGACTCGGTGAACAATGCATTTAGATTATTTACAAATACATACCCGCCCTGAGACTCAGTGAAAGGTACATTAAGGTATGCACAAGTAGAGTAGTGAGTAACCATATGTATTTAATTCATCATCTGAGACTCAATGGAATAATTAAAATGAACCATCATATAAAATCAAGACAATAGTTATTTCAAGTAACTTTCGATTGCCATTATAAATCATGTAAAATATGAATGATACTGTAACATGAATTATACTAAAATATGAATTTTACCAATTAGGATGGCTGGAATCATACATATGAGTCAATATATAACAATATAAATTATAGAAATTAAGAACATTAGCCTTCCTATTATATCTAAGAATAAGAGCTTCATTGGAATTTTATACATTCGTCGTCCGTTTGTTTCATAAGATCATGCCAAAAGAAAAGAAGGTTAGCTTTACATACCTTTTGCACTTATTAGTCACACAATATGTATACGCTTTCCAATAATACTTCAACGTATATTAAGATGCCAACAACTACGTTTAAGTTACGGGGAGATTCAAAATGTATTCTAACGTTAGTAACTTCTTTCTAGATGTTCAGACGATGTTTTCTCTTGTATCCAAATCAACCACATACAACAAATCCAACATCAATTATTATGTGTTCAATACGAATCCGTATATCCCACACAATATACCAAAAATCCCACATTCACAACATGTAATAACGATTCACATACGGCTACTACATTCTCAAGTTACTTCTATTGTTCGTAGCCTTAACGTTTACATGTAACAACTTATAACAGCCTATCCAACATACAACACAATGCATAATCTTAATTATCATTAATCTTCCAAGTTCAATAACAACAACATGTCAAAACAGCCCGTACATTACAATGCTAGATAATAGTGTACATGCGATTATGACACATCTAATTTATTCTTATTAATCTATAGTCGAATTATTTCATCGAAATGATTCTATAACAGCCCCACCACTATGACAACATAATGTATTCTATTAACTATAATTATTTTTCTTCCAACTTGATGAAAAAAAACAACTCCAAAAAAGTCCATTCCCACAACACTTCCAAAATAGTCCAACAACATGTCCAAAACAATCCCTAAACAATGCTCGAAATTCTTGCAAATGTTTACGAACATACTAAGCAAACCACATATGATAAACAACATATGATTCTTACACATTATTTCATGTATTATTTTCATATAATTTCAGTAGGTTATGACCAGCTATCCACATGACAAGTTCAACGTCAATTCATACACAACTAAGCTACATCATCATTTCTATAATCCTTACAACAACTCACAAACGACTTTAGTTTCAACTCCAATTATTAAAAACCATTATTTCCATCATAAAATTCATGATAATAACAATAAACATATCAAGTAAAAATAGTTCACTAACTCCTCACAAAACAGTCCACACACGGTTTCAACTTGTTCAACATCACTCACATAGAATCTTAGATTCAATTATTTTCATACTAACACAACTTCACCTCTAACCTTCCAATTCTTTTCATTATTTTTACCATGAGATATATGATAGTAAATACTATAATTCTTAAAGAAAATCATTCCATCAATGCCACTAAAACTGTCCCCATAGCCACAACAATATTCCAACACGAAAGTTCACGATTTTATGCATGCAATTCATGTTTCTCAAGTTACAACCATACTTCAACACCAACACCTTTAAAATCATGGTTATTATCATTTTCCACATCAAACAACCTTATTTAATTCCTAAAACTTATATTTACACATCTACATCACCCTTGATACATGAAAAAGAAAGTTAGATCTTACCTTGACAACTTGACTTTTTAACTTGGCTAGAGTTTGTGAATTGAAATCAAATGGTTCTTGTTTCTCCAATGACTATCTTCACGTTTCTATGGAAATTTCAAGGGTTGAAAAAACTTAGAAAATAATTTTTGGATCAAGACTCAAAGTGCTCAAAAATTAGCCCCTTTGGCCAAGACTCTCTCTCTCTCTCTCTCTAGGCTCTATGTTTTTTTTCTTTGTGTTGTGTAGTTGAAATGAATATATTTTATGATATCCTTAGTCATATTTTGGTTAAACTATGATTCTTAAAAGTTGTCCACATTCTCCAATCAAGACAATGAATCACTTCATTAACTTTACATTAAAAATTATTTCTTTTTCTCCTACTTTTGGCTAGGTGTTGGATGAATTGTCCATCTTTGTCTCCTTTCTTCTTTCTTTTCAATTGTTTATAAGACAATTTCTTATGTAGTTGATGATTCATATATTAACCCTTGTCTATTGTAATCATACAAGATGGATGATCAATATTTAATGTGAAATGATTCCTCCACCATGTGATGACTTCATAAAATAATGCATGCTTTTATAAAGTAATGGATGCTCCAATATTCAATTACATGCTTCAACCTTTTCTCCTCCAATTTTCATTCATCTTGGAAGACTTTATATGTATATTTTTCTCAATTTAATTGTCCCCAATATAATAAAAATGTAGTGGATGAATCAAAATTAAATGCGTATTTGTATGTCTTCCATAATGGTCTTATTTTAGATGACTTGAAGTCATCTTTTGGACCTTGCACGTTGATGTTCCTTCTTGGTTCATTGTTGTCACAATTATTTTTTTCTTTTTTTTACTTAACACCACAATTAAGTAGTTCCTAATCTCCAACAACATTCTTATACTAAGTAAAATTTATAAATGATTAGTTCTAGTTTAGAAATTAAAAATTGAGGTTTCTATCTCACGTCGATTCCATCATGAATAACTTGACATATACAATTCGGGGTCTAACATTCTCCTTCCTTTAGAACATTCGTCCTCGAATGTTGAATTGATCCTGTAATGCCTTATAAGATTATTTTTTTTAGCTTTCCTTATCGTCATAACATATAGTCTTATCGGACAATCAATATAATCAAGTGAGGAGTTGAAGTTACCTGTAGGTGTAGAGAACAAGTAAGGATACTTGTCATTGATATCCTCCCCGGCTTCCCAAGTCATCTCTTTCCTATTGTTGTTTCGCCATATTACTTTAATGGAAGCCACATCCTTAGTTTGTAACCTCCTAACATGCCGATCAAGTATGGATATAGGCTGCTCCTCGTAGGATAATTCCTCTGTCACTTGGACATCATCTATGGGAAATACTCTGCAAGGATCTCCTATGCATTTGCGAAGCATTGACATGTGAAAGACTGGATGTACTGCTTCCAAATCGGCTGGTAGTTCTAACTCGTAGGCAACCTAGCTTACCCTATGGATAATCTGATACAGTCTAATATATCTCGGGCTTAGCTTCCCTTTCCTTCCAAATCTTATAACACCTTTCATGGGTGACACCTTCACAAACACGAGTCACCAACCTAAAACTCTAAATATCAACGTCGATTATTTGCATATGATTTCTGTCGATTCTGGGCTGCCAATAATCTCTCTTGAATGAGCTTCACTTTATCAACAGCCTCTTGAATCATATCTGGGCCTATCAGCTTGGTCTCACCGACCTCAAACTAGTCAATAGGTAATATGCACTTCCTTACCTACAAAGCTTCATACGGTGTCATCTGAATACTCGAATGGTAGCTGCTATTAGAGGCAAACTCAATAAGTGGAAAATGATCATCCCAGCTACCCCAAAAATCCATAACACAGGCCCGTAACATGTCTTGTAGCATTTGAATGGTACGCTCAGCCTGTCCATCAGTATGAGGGTGGAATGTCGTGCTGAGACTCACTTGTGTCCCCAATCCGTCCTGGAAGGATCTCCAGAAGTTAGCTGTGAACTGGGCTCCTCTATCAGAGATAATAGTTATGGGAACCCTGTGAAGTCTCACTATCTCCTTAATGTACAACCTGGCATAATCCTCAGCTGAATATGTAGTCCTGACTGGATGAAAGTTTGTCAGCCTATCAATGATGATCCAAACAAAGTCATATTTTAGTAGAGTGCGAGGTAAACCTGTGATGAAGTCCATATTAGTTACCTCCCACTTCAAGGTCGAAATCTCCATCTTTTGTAATAGTCCTCCAGGCTTCTGGTGTTTGACCTTAACCTGTTGACAATTTGGACGCCGAGCAACAAATTTTGCTATATCCTTCTTCATGCCATCCCACCAGTACAAGCATCTGAGGTCATGATACATATTTGTTTACCCTATATGAGTAGAATAACGGGAACAGTGTGCCTCTTCTATCACTTGTTGTCATAGCCCTACAACTTTAGGTACACATAATCTACCTTGGTATCGTAGCACTCCGTCAGGTGCAACCTTAAATGGAGTCTCTTCCTTTTGAAGAGCTTCATCCCTATGATGTACAAGAATAGGGTCCTCGTACTGGTGTCTCTTTATCTCTTCTATGATAGAAGACTCAGCAACTCCCTAAATAGAAATCCTGCCATTTTCAGAACCAGCCAAACGGACACCCAAATTAGCTAACTGGTGAATCTCATGGACTATATCCTTCTGCTCTGGTTGTATATCTACCAAACTGCCCATAGATCTATGGCTAAGTGCATTGTCTATAACATTTACATTCCCTGGGTGATAAAGAATGTCAACATCATAGTCTTTTAGCAACTCTAACCACCGCCTCTACCATATATTCAGCTCCTTCTGCTTAAATATATACTGGAGACTCTTATGATTTGTATAAATGTCAATATGCACACCATATAAATAATGTCTCAATATTTTTAGAGCATAAATCACCGCTGCCAACTCCAGATCATGAGTGGGATAATTTCTTTCGTTCTTTCTGAGTAGTCGGGAGGCATATGTTATAACTTTACCATGCTACATTAGCACACAACCTATTCCAACATCTGAAGCATCATAATAAATGACATAGCCATCTAGTCCCTCAGGAAAATTTAGAACGGGGGCCGTTGTCAACTTATCTTTCCAAAATTAGAAACTTCGCTCACAAGCATCACTCCACTGGAACTTGGCTGCCTTTTGGGTTAGCCTCGTTAAAGGCACTGAAATCGAGGCAAACTTCTCTACAAACCTTCTATAATACCCTGCTAGCCCTAGAAAATTGCGTACTTTAGTAGGTATCGTAGGTCTCGGCCAAGTCTTCACCACCTTAATCTTCTGCGTATCTACCCGTACGCCATCAACACTAATAATATGCCCCAAGAATGCTATTGAAGTCAACTACAATTCACAATTAGAAAACTTAGCATATAATTTCTGGTGCTGAAGCACCCTAAGTACCATTCTCAAGTGATATGCATGCTCCTCTTCTGATCGTGAATAGACCAGAATATCATCAATGAATACAATCAAGAACAGGTCAAGATATGGCTTGAACACTCTATTCATCAAATCCATAAATACTGCTGGAGCATTGGTCAACCCAAAGGACATCATTCTAAACTCGTAATGCTCGTATCGAGTCTTAAATGCAGTCTTTGGAATGTCTGCCTTTTTCACCCACACTTGGTGATAACCTGACCGCACGTCTATCTTTGAGAACCACTTAGCACCCTGCAACTGGTCAAATAGATCATTGATCCTCGAGAGAGGATACCTGTTCTTTATGGTCACTTTATTTAAATGCCTATAATCAATACACATACGCACCGACCCATCCTTTTTCTTTACAAATAATACTGGTGCTCCTCAAGGTGATGTACTAGACCTAATAAATCCTTTTTCTAATAGATCTTTTAGTTGATCTTTCAGCTCCTTCAGTTCTGCAAGTGCCATTCTGTAAGGAGGAATATATATTAGCTGAGTGTCTTGTAATACATCTATAGATAACTCTATCTCCTGCTTAGGCGGAAGGCCTGAGAGTTCATCGGGAAACTTGTTAACTACTGGAACTGATTGAATAGTCGGCACCTCTACCTTCAAGTCGTGTACCCGTACTAGATAATAAATATAGCCCTTTATGACCATCTTTCTTGCCTTGAGGTATGAAATAAACTTGCCCCGCGGTGATGCTGTATTTCCCATCCACTATATAATTGGCTCTCTTGGGAACTAAAATAAGACTATCTTCACTCGACAGTCAATGTTAGCGTAACAAGAAGCTAACCAATCCATACTAATAATAATATCAAACTCAGTCATATCTAGCTCGACCAGATCTGTCTTAGTGCAATGACTATAGATGTTCACTATATAATCTCTATACACTTGTTTTGCTATAACAGAATCACCTACTAGTGTAGCTACCTGAAATGGTTCAATCGATTCAGGTTTTATCCCAATTCTATTAGCAACAAGTGGGGAAATATATGATAATATGGAGCCTAGGTCTATCAATGCATACATATCTTGAGAGAAAATCGATAGCATACCTGTAACCACATTAGGTGATGCCTCATGCTCCTGTCTAGTAGCCAAAGCATATATGTGGTTAAAAGGATCGTTGGAATTAGAAGCTCCACTACGACCTCTACCACGGCCTGCTGGTGTCTGGAAATAATTCCCCATAGGATGCACAACCACAGAAGAAGATGAACTAGCAACTTATCTAGTAGGCTGAGCCGCACCACTTAGATTTGCTCTATAAGGATATTTCCTCATAATATAGCCTTGATGTCCACAACTAAAACAAGCATAAGTAGCGAGAAAACATTATCCAAAATGGTACTTACCACACTGAGGCAAAGGTGGCCTTAACTGACTTGGAGCCCTAGGCATCTATAAAGCAGAAGCCTTAGAGCTCTGACCAGCTCCTGAATACCTCGTAATATCAAATCTCCTACAAGCAAACTATGGGGGTGCACTCCATGCTGGATGAGAGTAATATCTATTTTGTTGTTGTTAAGGCTGCCTGCCTCAAAATTAACCCAAATGGCTAGCTGACCTAGCTCTCTTATGATGGCCTCTGTTATTGTCTCTATCGGGCTGATGCCCCCTGTGTCGATCTTCCATCCCCTGGGTATACACTTGCAACCGAGCAATATCTATCTTTGGATGGGAGGATATTACCATACAACTATCAAGCAGATAATGATCCAACCCTATCACATACTGATGCATCTTATCATTCATATCAGCTACAATAACAGGCGCATATCTCACCAATGAATTGAACTCGAGACTATAATCCCTAATGCTCCTGTCTCAAACATAAGAATCTTTTGACTCTGGCTCGTCTCCTTTCTAGAGGCAGGAAATTGCCAAGGAAAGCCTCTATGAACTCATCTCATACTACTGGAGAAGAATTCGTGCCCCTAGAGATCTCTCACGACTCATACCAGTTGACAGCTACATCCCGCAATCGATACGATGCCAAGTTAATAAACTCAGTCTCAGAAGCCTTGATTAGTCTCAGCGTATGCTGCATCTGTCTAACAAACTTCTGCGGGTCATCTTCGGGCTTCGACCCAAAAAACTTTAGAGGGTTATAACTTAGGAAGTCACGGTCCCTCAACTTGTTATGTCTATCTACTTGGTCAACCCTGAGTCTGTGCCTGCCGCTATTCTGGTAAGCAATTGAATGACATCTCTCATAGCTCTATCCTCTACCCCTGTATGAGAAGCTAGATGTTCAAGTGTTGGTTCCTCCATAAATGGCGGTGTAGCCACCCCTTGACCCAGAGTTGTCACTATTTTAGGTTCCTCTGGAAGTTGCGGTGTAGCAGAACTCGCGGACTGGAGCACAACCTCAGGCATAATCTCGGCATGAGCTCTAGTGACTCTCCTAGCCTGGCTAGTTTCTGCAGCTTTCGATTTGCCCTCTTGGGAAGCTATCGCTTTCTTCAAAGGCATAACTTTAAACATAATAATCTATTAGAAAAAAACTCATCCTAATAATATAGCTCCATCGCACGATCTAAGATAAGAAGGAAAGATGACATCCTAAATATCATGTAGCTTCCTGTTTATAGATGTGGTGCACAACACACCGATAAATAAGACTCTACTAGACACGGTCTAGAGACACTCCGAGGATAAACTGCTCTGATACCACTTTTGTCATGACCCAATCCCGTAGGTCATTACTAGTGCCCGACATGGACACCCATATACATATTCTTTAACTATATGTTCATTTCACATCAAACTCAATATGGATCTTATAATGACCAAACTATGGTCTCAGGACCGTCACATAAATATTCATATAAATGCAAGCCGATAAAGCTTCTACCACAATCATGATAATATCCGTAAGCCGATGAGGCTGCTGTAAAAAAATAGTATTCGAATACTGATATTACACACCCAATTGATCATGTTTGAATATGACCCACACACATGTCCACAGACCTCTAACAGTTTTAACAGTACAATATGTTGGGATAGGGTCCCTTCATACCCTTAGTCAACATATTCATATATTTAGATCAGAAAAGATCTATACCTTATCTGGGCTCCAGAAAAACGGAAGTCTCCAAGATAGCAAGAGGGAAGTATTAAGATGGAGGATCACCAAAATGAGTATTTGCACTTGCGAGCATAAAATGTAGCCCTCCTCCCCCCTAAAGAAAGGGGGTCAGTACGGAATATGTACCGAACATGTAAAGAGTGCAATACAGTAAAAGGATCATAATTGAAATATGGAGTACAATAAATATGTACAATATCCAGAATACCGAAACACTTGCCTTTGTAACATAATCATTTTTGTTAAAAATATATATCATATGCATGTATATATCGTACCCGTCCCTTATTGAGGGACTTGGTGAATAAGGTCATCATATACCCTCCTGGCCGCCATATCATATCATCATTTCATCATATCATCATATCATCGTATTGTCATATCTTCATACCATCATATCATCATATATACATATATATACTGTACTCGGCCCTCTAGTGAGGGACTCGGTGAACACTGCAATTAGATTGTGCACGAATACATACCCACCTTAGGACTCGGTGAAAGATACATTAAGTTGTACATGAGTAGAGTAGTGAGTAACCATATACATTTAAATTATCTTTTGAGACTTAATCAAAATAATTAAAATGAACCATCATTTGAAAATCAAGACAATAGTTATTTCAAGTAACTTTCGATTACCATTATAAATCATGCAAAATATGAATTATACTGTAGCATGAATTGTACTAAATATAAATTTTACCAACTAGGATGGCTGGAATCATACATATGAGTCAAGACATAACAATATAGATTATAGAAATTAATAACATTAGCCTTCCTAGTATATCTAATAATAAGAACTTCTTTGGAATTTTATATATTCGTCGTCCGTTTGTTTAATAAGATCATGACAAAAAAAAGTAAGTTCGCTTTACATACCTTAAGTTCTTATTAGTCTCACAATATATATACGCTTCCCAATAATACTTCAACCTATATTAAGATGCCAACAACTACGTTTAAGTTAGGAGAGATTCAAAATGTATTCTAACGTTAGTAACTCACTTCTAGATGTTCAGACAATGTTTTCTCTTGTATCCAAACCAACCACATACAACCAATCCAACATCACTAATTATGTGTTCAATACCAATACGGATAGCCCACACAATATACCAAATAGCCCACATTCACAACATGCAATAACGATTCACATACGGCTACTACATTCTCAAGTTACTTCTATAATTCGTAGCCTTAACGTTTACATTTAACAACTCATAACAGCCCATCCAACATACAACACAATGCATAATCTTAATTATCATTAATCTTCCAATTTCAATAACAACAACATGTCAAAATATCCCATACCTTACAACGGTAGATAATAGTGTACATCCGAATATGACACATCCAATTTATTCTTATTAATCCATAGTCGTATTATTTCGTCGAAATGATTCTATAACAGCCCCACCACTATGAAAACATGATGTATACTCTTAAATATAATTATTTTTCTTCCAACTTGATGAAAACAACAAGTCCAAAACAGTCCATTACTACAACACGTCCAAAACAGTCTAACAACACGTCCAAAACAATCCTTAAACAATGCTCGGAATTCTTGCAAACGTTTACGAACATATTAAGCAAACCACATATGATTCTTACACATTATTTCATGTATTATTTTCATATTATTTCAGTAGTTTATGACCAGATATCTACACGACAAGTACAATATTAATTCATACGCAATTAAGCTACATCGTCATTTCTATAATCCTTACAACAACTCACAAACGACTTTAGTTTCAACTCAAATCACTAAAAACCTTCATTTCCATCATAAAATTCATGATAATAAAAATAAAAATATCAAGTAAAAATATTTCACTAACTTCCTCACAAAACAGTCCACACACAGTTTCAACATGCTTCAACATCACTCACATAGAATCTTAGATTCAATTATTTTCATACTAGCATAACTTTACCTCTAACCTTCCAATTCTTTTCATTATTTTTATCATGAGATATATAATAGTAAATATAATAATTATTAAAGAAAATTAGTCCATCAATGCCATTAAAATAGTCCCCACGGCCACAACAATATTCCAACACGAACGTTCACGATTTTATGCATGCAATTCATGTTTATCAAGTTACAACCATACTTTCAACACCAACACCTATAAAATCATGGTTATTATCATTTTCCCACATAAACACACATTATTTCATGCATACAACTTATATTTATACATCTCCATCACCCTTGATACATGAAAAAGAAAGTTAGATCTTACCTTGACAACTTGACTTTTCAACTTGGCTAGAGTTTGTGAATTGAAATCAAAATGGTTCTTGTTTATCTAATGAATATCTTCACATTTCTAGCAACCTTTCAAGGATTTAAAAACCTTGGAAAATTATTTTTGGATCAAGACTCAAAGAGCTCAAAAATCAGCCCCTTTGGCCGAGACTCTCTCTCTCTAGGTTCTAAGGTTTCTTTCTTTGTGTTGTGTAGTTGAAATGAATATATTTTCTGATATCCTTAGTAATATTTTGGATAAACTATGATTCCTAAAAGGTATCCACATTCTCCAATCAAGACAATTAATCACTCCATTAACTTTACACAAAAAATTCTATTCTTTTTCTCCTACTTTCGGCTAGGTGTTGGATGAATTGTCCATATTTGTCTCCTTTCTTCTTTCTTTTCAATTGTTTACAAGAAAATTTCTTGTGTAGTTGATGATTCATAATTAACCCTTGTCTATTGTAATCATACAAGATGGATGATCAATATTTAATGTGAAATGATTCCTCCATCATGTGATGACTTCATAAAATAATGCATGCTTTTATAAAGTAATGGATGCTTGAATATTCAATTACATGCTTCAACTTTTTCTCCTCCAATTTTCTGCCATCATGGACGACTTTATATGCATATTTTCCCAATTTAATTGTCCCCAATATAATGAAAATGTAGTGAATGAATCAACATTAAATGCATATTTGTATGTCTTCCACAATAACCTTATTTTAGATGACTTGAAGTCATCTTTTGGACCTTGCACGTTGATGTTCCTTCTTGGTTCATTGTTGTTACAATTTTTTTTCTCCTTTTTTACTTAACACCACAATTAAGTAATTGCTAATCTCCAACAACATTCTTATACAAAGTCAAATTTATAACCGATTAGTTCTAATTTAGAAATTAAAAATCGAGGTTTCTATCTCACGTCGATTCTTTCATGAATAATTCGACGTATACAATTCGGGGTCTAAGAAAAGCAGTGTGATGATAGACTATAATTAGACAGATTGTGAGATAAACATCCATTTCTTGTCATGAGGTTTTAGTAGTGTAATGTTTCTTAATCTTATCTTGTAGTGGTAAGTCAATATAATATGCCAGAAGTATATTGATGTACATGTTTAATACTAGTGCCTAAGCCTGAATTTTTGATAAGTATTTTGAAGAAACAAAATGGCTAGCATTATTAGTATGATAGTGTTAGTTTTGATTTTTGCTATAGTAGGCTTGAATATTATACACGATAAGTTAAGATATTAACTTGCAAGGAGTGTGATGTCCCAAATGTGGTGTCTGGGGCCTTTAGATGAAAATAGTGATTTGTGGCAAAGTCATTAGGTAAGAAGAGGCTTAAGATGTATATCTGAGATAGTATATAGTTATATAAGGCTCTATATTTATGATTTGATATGGGATCCTAGTTAGTATCTGTCAGTTGCCAATGGGAAGATGGTTTAGGTAAGCATTATATTTTAGTATAGCATCCATAAGATTTGACTCGAAGGGGGTTATGTATAGATGATGATGAGTCTCCTGTTATAGTCCAATTTTCCTTCAGTTAGGTATAAATGAACTTAGATGATATGTGGTGGTGGGAAGACATAGTCATAAGATTTAGAAGAAGTAACTATGTACGCCGATAAGAGCAGCGATTATAGAAAGATGCTCAGACTATAGAAGGAAGTTAAGAGAAGTATCATAGAAGAAAGTTAGATGTTTTGTATCTTCTAGTATAATATATTAGGAGTTATTAATTAATCCTATGTAGTGATGCCCCGACCATGTGGAGTGTTGTGCTTATATCTTAGTAAAGAGAATAGGTCCGCAGATTTGCATTCGTGACTTTTGAGCTTCGGGGGAGATGATGAGGTAATGAACCAAAGTAGGTTTTTAAGCTTCAGGTAGTGATGAGTTGACCAATATGAGACATCGATGCTTTTCCATCTGAATATATTTATACGCCCAAATTAAACCTCCCTAAAGAAGTATAAAGCGATCGTTGATCAAATATAAAACCTAACAAAGGTTAGGATCCATCCCACAAAGAATATGGTTTAGACTTAGATTAATCATTTATTATTTGTTTTAGTAATCAAATTAATTCAGTAAAGAAAGGGGGAATTTTTATAAAAACTAATTAAAATATTAAATAACAAGCATTAAGTAACAAGGTAACAATTTTATGTGGCTTAAATCAATTTGAAGTGAAACTAGGGTTTATGTTTTCCCCACAAATCCTTAACTATGTAGACCTCTTTTTACTAGTAATCATTTTCTAGTGTGTTACATGTAGAATTGGTAAGTTAATTTCACCTAAGTCCTTGATCTGGCAAACAAGAAAATTTCACTATACAACTTGATCTGTCTACGAGTGTATGCTTTACTTATTTTTACCAGTGATCCCAGATTTAGTTATCCCTTGATTTGTTCACCAGAATTAGATGAGGATAATTAGCCTCAAATCTCATTATTTAATCATTTTTTCCTTATATTACTTCCTTGATCCGGCAAGTAGGGATAAATCGATTTCTAACATTGGCCACCATTAAAAAGCAATCAAACCAAAGGGAAAAACATTACATGCATTCACACTATTAAAGAATTATCTTTTTATTAAGTCTACATCATTAATTCTTCATGGTTTCCACAATCCTAGTTACAAAATTAGCTACACATAACTACATGATCACAATCAATAATATTTGGGTTAAAATAAATCATGCACTAACAATAACGATTGTGAGAATCCAAAATCTTTAAATATAATCCGAACATAATTTTTGATAACAAAATGCGGAATTCAAGAATAAAAGTCAAAAAGTAATTCAAGTTATATTCTCAAACTCAAAAAATGTGCATACCATAAAAATAAACCTAAAGAGTGTGTTTATAGACAACTAATCCAAAGAAAATATGAATGTGAAATATTAGAAAACTTTAAATCGATTTGGGTTCTATGACTCATTTATACGAATCATCGTAAGGTTTACTAGTCATAGAACCAACTCTTAATCCAGCATTTTGAACTGAGGACTTCCAAGACGACTCTTAAACTTGGATGTTAGATTAGGTCCTGGTTATATCTGTTGCAGTCTCTTCTACGAGTGTGTTTTACAATTCATAGTAATGTGAAGGATTCGTAGACTTGGCTCGTCACTTCAACTGTGCTTCAATTCTTAGCTATCATTTTGACAAATGCAAATAAAAACTTATAAGAATAAGAGCGACTCATAAACTTGACTCGTAATCTTTAGTTTTTCCTTCATTCCTCTCTTCTGTTTTGACAACTGATACCTACTATGCGTAGAAGTAACTATGAGTCATAGGACAAACTCGTAAACTCCAAAAACTTCTAAAACCAGTATTGTACTTCCTTAATTAATAGCCCGACTTAGTTTCCTGCAAACCAAACACAATTAACATCAAATATACTAACAAATTCTTAGAAGACATGCAAATTCTCAAGTTTAAAGTATTAAAAGTACTGTATATTCATGCTACATCAACATCCTCAACTTAAAATGCTTGCTTTTCCACAAGCGACTCTACTATTGACTCCTGACCTTTTTCAAATTTCATTCATGATATCCTTGTAACCAATATTTCAAATCAAACTAACTCACGCGGATCAATACGGGACATTTTAACACTAACAGAAAATTTCACATGAAAAAAAATCATTCACCATTTTTATGACTATTTTAACAATGTCACTTATGCCCTCACTAAAAAGAAGTCCCTTTTTTACACATATTGTAAATATTTCTTTAAAAGTAAAGGATGCGAAAAAAATACTTATGCTCACAAAAGAAATTCAAACCTTCATGTAGAATGTCATAGGATTGCCCTTATTTTTAATACATAGAGTTTTGAACAACTGAGTTAGGATCACTATAGAACTTCTTTAGCTTGTAATGTAGGCTCGGGGAAAGGTGTGGTATATTTGAATTTTAGTGACTTTTCTCCCTTTTCAAATACTACTTTACCCTTTATTCTACATTTTACAACCCACAACTGGCTTTAATCCTATTATTTACTTTTACTTCGGATGTGGTTTTTTGTTTGTTTGTTTCTCAACATTTTTCTTATGTTTCATTATTTTCATTGCTAAAGCATTCTATTTTTTTTTTCATATTGTCCACTCACCCCTTTTTTCTACTCTTTGCTCTTCTTTATCACACATCTCTTTTCAAAACCTTTTCTTTTTTGGCTTTTGTTTTCTCATACCCCTTCTCTTTATGATTTCCACTCATAGTAGCAATCCTTAACTTAGGATTTTAGCCTGAGTTGAGGTGCACATTCTCTTAGGAGGGAATGGGGCCAAAACAAAGGATAACAATTAGGGATAGTAACATTTGAAGCATGCTTAATTAAATCAAAAAGGTCTTTTAAGTGGCTCAAATCTTTGGTTCAAAATGGGTAAATCGGTATTTGGTTTGTTCTTTTAAGGCTATGTGGCTTCATTTAACAATGGCCTATGATCCTTTCATAATCAGCAATTCAATAATCACAGTACAACCAACGGGGTAAGTTCTAGATTGACACAAATAGTCTGAACATACAAATACCTCGCACACACTTGGCATCAAGTTTTTACTGTCAATTATTAATCACTAGTTCATGTTTCTATCTAATTCATATGTTATCATATCAGTTTTCATTATGTCACACAAATATCCTACATAGTCAATATATCAAAGAAACAAGTACAACATTTTAATTAAATTTTTGAAGGGGTCTATTTTTTTATTTTAAACCTTTTAGCCATCATGCCATAGAAACCTAATCTTATCTCATATTTACATCCTAAATATTCTATTTCAAAATAAATAAAATAGATCCTATAGGAATAAAAAATATTGGCAAGAAAACCCCAAGGATTTAATTAAGTGTCTATGCTACTTAGACTTTGCCTAGATACTCGTACATTCATAACCACCCCACCCATAATAAAAAAAACCTTGCATTTTCCTCAATGTAATACAATAATAAGTAAAATGTAAAGGGGAAAATGGGATGGGAGGATCGACCCATTCAGATAATTCCGAAGAAAGAAAAGAAAAAGAACCAGTAGCGCATAAGTGCCGAAGTCAACATAGTGGCATCCCTGTCCATCGAGATGTATTTTGGTGTGGTAGAATATGGAACTATTGCATTCTGTAAGGCATCATGAGTGTCAAATTGTGAGCTCGAAGCTCCAATAACATACTGCTTTTCCTCCTCTTATCGCAGCTCCTCGATCACTCTAGATTCTTGTGTGGCCTCCTCTAGATCATGGTGCACCTTTTTCTTCTTCTTCCTAGCCTCAGCCATGTCCGGAGTGTCACATCTGTATGAGGTTTTTTTTCTTTTGCCACCTCTAAATTATCATCCTCAAACAAATCAAATAAATGTATGTGGCTAGATAACCGACACAATAAATGGTATAGAAGCTGGTGTAGCCAAGGATGTGACCCTGGCATGGAGTGTGCCAACTTATACCAGATGGCATCAATATCATCACTCAATGAAGATTACAGCTTATCATTCATCCCTAGCTCAAAGCCATCACTGCGTACATGCATTTGATACTCCCAATTAGCCAAAGTAGCCTCGAACTTAGTTGTTGTGCACTCTTTCTATTTAGTGATAGCATTTCAAACCCATGACTTGAGCTGCTGAATCAAGTGTTGAAGGTAGGACTCTATTTGAGCCAGCTGTTTATTAAAGTTTGTAGTGCTTTGGCCGAGATAGTGACTAAGCCTGTGGTTTGTGGACATGGCGTTCTAGTAGGTGGGATTTCAAATACAGTTGGGGTAGCCTCAAATGGATTTATGAAGGGTGTATCATGGTCCCGAGCATTTTCCAAATCAGCTTGGGAATGTTGTTGGATGCTCTCAAAATTAGGCAAGCTCATCTTCAGATGTAGAGCACACTACTAGCTGACAGGGTTTGTTTCATCCTGAATGAGCCCAACATCTTCTATTATATTCACTTTGATCAATGGGTTAACCCTGCAATCAATGGGACTATGACCTCGCGATAAAGTGCAACAATAAGTCAAGGGAATCGGATTATGGTGTTCCACCAAATAGCTATCTCATGTATCTTAGTGATGTTGATTTAATGAAATCAATCTCATATCCAGCTATCAAACTAGCAACGATCATAGCTCGATCTAGAGTCAAGTGGTTATCGCCATTGGTTGGGAAAGGTCGGTGTTTGACGATAGCCCACCAAAACTTGGCTGCAAAGTTTGGAGAAGATGGTTTGATTGGATTCGGGTGTAATACCAAATCTGCTGCCATTCCATGCTCATCTATATAACTTGCAACCCATCTGAGTAGTTTTCCACATTGCATAAGATTCTTCGTAGCATTATTGTCATGCACTACTTTCATCTTGTGGTCAAACATGGTCATTCAAACTGTCGGTGGTAAGTCTATGTCTTGTATAACCCATCAAACTGTCTTCTCGAATAAAAACCCAGATATCTTGGACTAACATTGTCAAAAGGACGGTCTGGTCCAACTCTTTTGCTTGAGATAGAGCCTTCTTCTTGATTGTTTCCATGTATGATGCATAAAACTCTCGCATTGTAATAATACTATAGATGGCCGGATGCTATGCATCTCACTAACATCTATTGCATCAAAATAGATCACGGATCTTAGGGACTGCTTCAAGGCTAATAGTGATGACTCGCAACTCCTCAGTAATGGGATGTCATAAATTTTGATAGTCATTTATTTCTTGTCCTATCTTGTAGAAGTCAAATATCCCTTCCACATACCACTATTTTGGTTCACCCTAGATTTGAAATGGAATGGAAAGTTTCTTAGGTGTTGATCCATCCCCAAAGATGGATTGGGCACAGACTCCTATCACACTCCCCTGCCTTAGATGAATCCCCCCATTAGACTAGGGCGATGTAGATGTTACTACAGTGTGGGGAGGAGAACATCCTCCTTCTGGTTCTGGCACTAGGACAATATGTTTGGAACAGTTATATTTTGGCCATCGAACTAGCGGTGTGCCAGAGTCAATAGAGTAGTCCTCCTCGTACCCACTAATTTTGACGTACATCGGTATATCCTGAATCCTTTGCTTTAAAGCTTATGCGGCCTCCTTTTTTGAAAACTTTTTCTTTCCACGACTATGCTTTGGCATTTTTTTGGGAGTCATTAGTACTTATGGAGGAAGATTTAGTACACATACATTCATTAAAAAAATCAAGAAAGGAAAGAAAAATAATTGGAACTCTTAGATTTTTAGTTCTACAAGTGGGTGTCTACGGGTCGTAGACAAGTATACCATTCATCCAACTCATAGAATCGGGCCTCTATATTTTTAGTCTCTGAATCTAGTCAATGAGTTGACTTTACAATTTGTAGAAGTTTCTACGGATCGTAAAACCATTCGTAGACTCGGTTCTATGCCAATTGAGTTTGGGTATTTAATTTGTTCGAGTCAATCCTATGATTTATAGAGAAGTCTATGATTCGTAGGATGTACTCGTAAAAGTTAAGTGGCCAAATATTTAGGTACTGTAAATCTACCTATTTTATTGACCAGTCTAATTGATGAGCCATAGAATATTCTATGACCCGTGATTAGACTTGTAAAGTTCATTTCTTGTGGAAGTTAAATCACTGATCTTTAGGCCTCATATGCGTGGGGTGAATACGAATTGTAGGTAGACATACGATTCGTAGAAAACCCTCGATTGGAAAAAACTTCAAGATTAGGGATCTTTACTAATATAGCACAATGAAACAAGTTCAATATCCCCCACTTATTCAATTCATTGGTTTTAAACAACAATTTCAACATAGTTCTAGTTCCCCAATTCAAAGTCAGTTCAATATCTTATGTAAAAGTCACAAAAATGCCCAAATTTCTTATTTCCTATTTCTTTAGTCCCTCGATATTAATGGAGAGCCAGGTAAAACACGTCCTAGAATTAATAATATCTTGAGATAAACTTGCCAAATATAAGGATTGAATCCTTTTGGAGTTGTGTTTTTCCTAACTAGTACTGTGAGGCTGTTAGGGACTTTAATGGAGACCTGGTTTTGAACTTAGTCATGGTGCGTTGATGGAGGAGGTAAGTGATGATGGATATGGAAAGGTCATTTGGGAAAGAAGAGGAATAGGGGTCATTTGGTGTTTTGACTGACAAGGATCACAGTAAAAGGGAAATGGACACAGGAATTTTGAAGTTAATTTTTTTATTTCTTAGCATAGTTGTTAGGGTTGGTGCTTTAATGTAATTTTGTATAGAAAATAGCTTGTTAAGATTCGTAGTGGTAACAATGAGTCATAAACAAGCTTCGTTGTTTGCATTAATACTTGAGAAAGTTTAGAAAACATACCTGGAGTCCACGAATATGCTACGAGTCATAGAAGCTTCTATTAGTTGTAGAGTACACTCGTAGACTTAGAGATGCCTCATGTCTTACAATTTGAAGTTGACGAGTTGAGTTTGTGAGCCGTAGAAGTTTCTACAACCCCGTAAAAATGACTCGTATGCTATTATAATTCCTTTTTAGGTTCTAGTATTTTCATTTCAACATGGGCACGTACATATATTTTGGCCTATTTTTATACTTTTTGTGACTCTAATTTGTCCCTAATAAAGTCAATGCTATCCTAAAAATTAACAAGTGAACATAAAAAGAGAAAAAAAATAAACTGATAAAAAGAAAAAAAAATAGCTTGGGTTGCCTCTCAAGTAGCGCTTGATTCAACATTGCATCACGATGCAGATATGCCTAGTTACTCATACTTCACTAAACTTCCAATCTTTCACAGTTTTAATCTCATTCACTATGCCCATGTATGCTTTGATCCTTTGATTATTCACTTTGAATTTCATTCCATCCTTCTTCTCTAGCTCGACTGCCCCATGCAGAAAATCGTGACTCACTTGGAGTGGTCCTAACCAAATTAACCTGAGTTTGCCAAGAAATAAACACATCCTTGAATTGAAAAGAAGGACTAGATCTCTAGGTCTAAATGGTCATTTCTCAATCTTTTGGTCGTGGTAGTTCATTCTCTATTTGTACAAGGTTGCACTCTCATATGTATTTAGGCGGAACTATTCAAGGTCATTGTAGTATAGTTGTAAGTATTCCCGCATGTTACGCGGGTGATCCGGGTTTGATCCCCAACAATGATACCAAAATTTGATCTGCCCAAATTACACCTCCCCAAAGAATTATAAAGAGATTGTTGATCAAAGATAGAACCTAATAAAGTTTAGGGTCGATCCTACAAAGAATATTGTTTAGATTTAGTGTAATTATTTATTTGATTCATCCTTTGCTTTGATGCAGCGTCACAATCCATATTCAACATATTTAACGCCAACAAAGCTTTGTGTTCTAACTCTATGGGTAGATGAAAATATTTACAAAAGACAAGTTGATAAGGTGAATACCTATGGACGTCTTGAATACAGTGCGGTAAGCCCATAGAGCATCATCAAGCTTCTTTGACCAATCTTTTATTTTTCCATTTACCATCTTTGCAAGTATTTGCTTGATTCCACGATTGGAGACCTCGACATGTCTACTAGTTTGCGGATGACAAGGAGTTGCTACACTATGTCAAACCCCATACTTTTCAAGTAACCTTTCAACAATCGATTGCGAAAGTGGGAACTTCTATCGCTGATTATATCCCTTAGTGTACCAAATCTCAAAAAGATATTTTGCTTGAGAAAGGTGATGACAATCTTATCTTCATTTTTGGAAAGTGCGATAACTTCTACCTATTTAGATACATAGTCAATCAGAATAAGGATGTACTTTATTCCACTCGAACTCACCAAAGGACCTATGAAATTAATTCCACATACATCGAATAGTTCAATGACTATAATAGAAGTACGTGGGAGTTCATGTTTCCTTGAAATTTCTCCTTCTCTTTGGAAACTATCGCACTTGGTGAAATTATGAGCGTTTTGATAAACTATTGGCCAGTAGTACCCATAGTACATAATTTTATAGGCTGTCTGGATACCATGATGATGACCTCCAATGGGAGACGAATGGAATGCCTCCAAAATACTCATCATCTCAACTTCGGGTACTCAACGATGAATAATTCCATTGGCACAAACACGGAACAAGCATTGTTCTTCCCAAAAGAACTTCTTAACATTAGACATGAACTTGCGGCATTGGTGAACATTTAATTCGGATGGCACTATATCACTTACCAAGTAGTTAGTTACATCAGCAAACCATAGAATCAAGTCATTTGATGCCGCCAATACTTGTTTATGTGAAAAGGTTTCATCTTTCTCAATTCCGTCTTCCAACTTTAACATTGCCTCTTCTTCAAGCTTAGAAAGATGGTCAGCAACCTAGTTTTCAATCCCTTTTCAATCTTTCACTTATAAATCAAAATCTTGCAACAATAATACCCAATAAATTAGTCTCGGCTTAGCATCCTTATTTTCCATGAGGTATCTCAAAGCGGCATGATCGGTGTGTATAATGACTTTGGTGCCAAGAAAGATGTTACACCCCATACTTTTGTACCTTGGAGAGCTTCTTAATCTTCTTAAGTTGCTGGGAAGGCTTTTAAGTTTCTTAGAGGTTATCATATGAGTTGGATAATCTATAATGCTATCAGCTAATCCTAAGGAAAGGAGAATGAGATACTTCATAATAGAGAAGATTGTAAATAGGGTTATAAGAATCCTAAGGAAGTTGGAGGTCAAATAGTGAGTCATAAGACTCGACTTACTTGTGAAAGATATTACTTGGGACATTTTACATATTAAGCTATTGTAGTGCATGTCGAGTTGACGTAGCAAGGATTACATAGGTTCTTAAAGTGAGACGAGATTACGAACCCATGGAAGAGAAGGAAGGAGGCATAGCACCTACTCGGAAGCAAGCAGGTGATGCACCTACTTGGACCAAGTAGGTGACACACCTACTTGGACCAAGTAGGTGACACACCTACTTGGGGGTGGACCCCACTGCCATATGGCAGCATATGGGTGGCGGCATGGCATGAGGTGGCGCCCTAGGGGGCTTCCATGTGTCACCCCTAGGGTCTTCCATGTGTCACCTCCAAAAGTGGGATACATATGCTGAAATTATGACTAAGGAAATCATTTTTCAGCATCTACACTTGAGGAAAATTGGAGAAAACTTGAGGGAGAGAAGAGAGAGTCACGACACATAAGAACAAGGTAGGCCCTCCATTTTTGATCCATCAATTAATTATTTAAGGTATCCTACGGTGATATAGAGTTGTTTAACAACGTAAAATCTCATTTTGGGGCAGCAAGGAAGAGATTCAAACAGTCCGTTAATTTTCAGCATGTTAAGAAAACATCTGAGATAAGTTTTAGCAAGTTTTAGCAAGGTATGTCTTGGTTCTCTTCTCCTGTTTTGGTAAGGGTTTGGACATGATATTAAGGAGTTAATAATGTTAATTAATGGTTTCGATCAGCATAAAATGGATAGCAAACAGCCACAACATTTCAGCCGTAATTAAGGAACTCCCGAGGTGAGGTTTGGCAAGCTTTGGGTCAATTCGGGTAAGGTAAGAACTTTTCCTTCAATTTGGGGTTTATGGTTTTGTTATAAAGTGTGTTACATGTTGTATAAGTGTCTGGAAATATGAAAATAGGATAAATATGCTTGACGTTCGAAACAAACTAAATTGTAGTCGCTATATTTAAATTGTAGTCGAAATAAGGTGTTGTGTTCGTTCTGTGCTTCTACAGGTGTGTGGTGGTATATTGCAAGGACTAAAAGTATTATAAAAGAGGTTTGGGGGCTTCTGGTTTCAGCCACACGACCCCTCATTGGGTACAATTAAAGGTTTTGCGAAATAAAGACTAGAAAACCTATTTTGGTAACATAATTTTCAGCAAGTTGTTTAGAGCTTATGTTGTGTAGTGTTTCCATGTTTTTGTTGTATATTAGTTGCAGGTTGTTGGTGTTGGTTGGATTTAGTGATTAGTTATCTAATTGGAAATTCGAATAGGACATGTTATAAGGGAGGTGTTGCCCAATTTTCGTTAACTCCTTAACTAACTAAGGAACTAGTCGAGATGGAGAGCGAGGAGATGATTTCTATGAATACTCGCATGAAACTTAAGATGCTGGAAAGTCGAGAGTTGTTGATGCTCGTATTGATTTAATGTTAAATAGGTTCAAGAAACGATGAGGCAAATGTGTTAAGGGTAATCTGTAAGAGTTATGTAAAGCTAACGTTTCCTCCTTATGGCATATTTTTGGCATAAATATGTAAAGCTTATTCTTTCTCTTGGCATGTTTCGATATAAGTATGAAAAGCTAATATTTCTTTTGGCATGGTTTTATGAAACAAATATATGACGTTTTTTAGGTTCCAAGCAAGTTCATATTCCTAGAGCTACTAGGATGGCCAATTTCTTGGTTTTCGAAGGACATTTTATTGCGCTTTGATACAAGTATATAATTATAGAAGTTCCATTTTGATGTAATCCATAGTGACTTTCAGAAGGTACTTGATATGATTCTTGTCTTGATTTTGAAGGATAGCTTATTTTAATTATTCCATTGAGCCCCATAATATATCTTGAAATATGGAAATGATTTGAGAAAGACTATTTTGACATAGACCATCGTGACATCTGAAATACATGCATTGTGATTATCGCTAAATTTCTTCTACATGACTTGGCATCGGAGTTATGCTATCGAGTCTCTAGAAATGTTTTGTATTTTATATTGCATATAATTTCTCACTACTCCACTCATGGATACCTCAATGCTTCCTTCACCGAGCCCAAGTGAGGTTTTGTTATCCTGCGTACTTCTCTGCAATGTTCACCATGCCCCGACATGAAAAGGAAGGTACGACCTATACATGGTTTTTGTGGAGTTATGATATTCCATGTACACATATGATATGATATGATCTGATATGACCATCTGATATGATATGATCTGTTACAGAGATATTTCCTACTCTGGAGTTATGATGTGATGTGGCGCTAGAGAAGAGGCGGCAACCATGTTTTGTATTTGTTCACCGAGTCCCATAATGGGGCCGGATATGGCATATGTTTTTCTGCATGCATTATCTGTGGTTATAAAAAGCATTTTGATATTCTGGATATTTTCTTATTTTTGCACCTTCTGTTCTGGTAATGGCTTTACTTGTTACAGTCCGTGCTTTATATACTCAGTACATATATCGTTCTGACCTTCCTTTATTTGGGGGGCTGTGTTTCATGCCCACAAGTACAAATATTCATGTTGGAGATCCGCCAGCTTAGGATTTCTGCTCAATTATATTGGAAGTGCTCCATTGTTTCAGAGCCTAACTTTTGGATGCTGGTCATTTAATGTATATATTCATTTATTCAGTGGTACGGCAGGGGCCCTGTCCTATCATATGATACAGTTAATACTGCTATTGGTATGTAGACATGTGTATATGGGTTGTTGTGAGTTTGTTCAGTTGTAAATGTTTTTATGATATAGCAGCCTTATCAGCTTGCGTTCACTTTCATGATATAATATGAATAAAAGTGGCTACATGTACATGAAAATGTTATTACCTACTAGAGTTCTTGTGTATAGTTCTTATATTTGACAATTATGTATACGAGGGTCTAGGTCGGACCCCCAGTCGCGGCCTACGGGGTTGGGTCATGACAAAAGTAGGATCTAAGCATCTCAAAAGTGAATACTACAACAAACAACTCTTGTTCAATTACAGTGTTGTTTCTTTAAGAAATATTAAGGGCTTTGATAGCATAGTATATTTGAAATAGAATATGTTCGCGTCTTTGTCCTAATACTATGCCAAGTGTTACTCCACTTGCATCACACATGATCTCAAACGGCTGCTCCCAATTTGGAGCAATGATTATTGGAGCCGACACTAGCCTTCATTTCAACTCCTCAAATGCTTTTAGACAGGACTTGTCAAAACAAACTTCATCTCCTTTTCAAGTAGTTTGCATAAAGGATGTGCTATTTTTGAGAAGTCATTGATGAAGCGGTGATAAAATATGACATGTTCCAAAAAGCTTCTAATGCCTCTGAAAGAGATGGGAGGGGGCAAATTTGCGAGTACCTCAAAATTTCCTCAATTCACTTCTATGCCTTTGCTCGAGATCTTGTGAGCCATCTCTACGCCCTCTTTTTAAATAAAGTGACACTTCTCTCAGTTGAGCACAAGGTTGCACTCTTCACGCAATTTGAGTACATCTTGGATATGAGCCAAGCAATGGTCAAACAAGTCACCAACGATGGAAAGATCATCCATGAAAACTTCAATTGTATGCTCCACCATAGCTGAAAACATAGACATCATACAATGTTGAAAGGTTGTTGGTGCATTACATAATCTAAGTGGAATTCTTTTGAAGGTGAATATCCCATATGTACATGTGAAGGTGGTGTTTTCTTATTCTTTGGGAACTATAGAAATCTGATTGTAACCGAATAACTATCAAGAAAAAAGTGCCATCCTTTGCAAGCTAGACAGTCCAATATCTGATCCATGAAAGGCATTGGAAAGTGAAGTTTTTCTGTCCATGAGTTTAGCTTGTGATAGTCCATACACATCCTCCAACTAGTGATAGTCCTCATTGGAATGAGCTCGTTCTTTGCTTTTGGCACAATAATAATACCACCTATTTTGGCATGCATTGGACAACACTTACCTATTTTTTAGCGGTGACCGGGTAAATAACTCCAGCATCTAACCACTTGATGATCTCCATTTTAACTACCTCTTGCATAGGTGGATTGAGTCTCCTTTGTAGCTCAATTCTTGGTTTGAATTCTGGCATGAGTTGAATTTTGTTAGTATATATATGCCCAGTGGGATGCCTATGATATCGATAATGGACTATCCAATTGCTCGTTTGAAAGGCCTCAAGATAGATGTTATATCTTCTACTTGCTCTTGGTGAAGAAGGCAACTATTATGATCGGCAGTGTGTTGTTGGGCCCTAATAATGCATATTACAAGTGAGATGGCATCACTTTTAGTTCCAAAGTCGGAGGTTCCTCGATGGATTGTTTTGCAGGTAGTGTTGCTCTATTTTTCAAGTCTAACTCAAGTCTCTTTGGTGCGTGATTAAATTTTCCGAGGCCATTAAGTGCACAAACCATCTCATCATACTCCCCATTATGATCCCTATTAAAATTCATGATGAAAACAACTAGTGCTTCAACACCCAATATCTCCTCAATAGGTAATTCTGGTTGCATATCATCAACAACATCAATCATGAACACTACTCATCTCTCATTATGATGCTTTATTTCTCAACATACATTGAAAATCGCTTCTTCATTATTCAATTAAAACTTTAGTTGACCAGTTTCCATGTCCAAAAAAGCACGACCAATTGCCAAGAATGGTTTATCCACAATGATAGGAACATCAAAGTCTACCTCGCAGTCAAGAATAATGAAGTCAACAGGGAATATGAATGATTTGGCCTTCACAAGAACATCATAAATAATGCCCACGGGTTTCTTCATAGTATGATCTATCATCAAGAGCCACATTGACTTCGGTTTTAGGGCTACTACACCCAGTTGTCGAAACACTACTAACAACATCAAGTTAATGTTAGCACCCAACTTGCACAAACCCTTTGAAAATTTGAATACCCCTATGGTACATGGTATGGTGAATTCTCCATGATCCTCATTTTTATGTACAAGTGAATGAGTAGGTATTGCACTACAATTATTCAATTTCTCAACACGTTCAAAGCTCATCGTTCTCTTCTTTGTGAAAAGATCCTTCATAAACTTAGCATATCCAAGAATTTATTCTAGTGCCTCTATCAAAGAAACATTCACCGAAATTTGTTTCAACAAGGAAATAAACTTAAGAAAATTTTCATCTTCGGCCTTCTTTTTCAATCTTTACAGAAAAGGCGGAGAAGCTCGTGGCGTGGGAATTTAAGTTGGAGTAGTTTCTTTTGCATTTCTTGATTGCTCATCATGCTTTTTATCTCCTTTTTGGGTTGTTTGGTGCTTAGATTTTCACCTACTATTTCTTTCTCAGTTTTGCTTTCTGTTTCATCCTCGCTAACAACTGAGTCGTGTGCATCATCCTCAAATCCTGGCATTGGTGGATCCACTGTTTGAATGCTACTTCAGGTGGTCACAGCCATGCATTGCCCATCATTCTTTGGATTTTAAATTATATTACATGGGAGAGTTCCTTTCTAGCATAGATTTAAAGACAATAAAATCTGCCCAATTATTGCTTCATAAGATTTATAGATGTGGAATGCGACTAAACTTTTTGATTCATTCCCAAAAGCTCATTGTGTATATCTTTAAGATTATTCTATGTTGTGTCATACTTTTTCATCATCTTTGTTATCATGTCATCGATTCTTGAAATTTTGTATCCCTATCTCAATTTTTGGGTGGGATGTATGTACCACTATTATTATTGTCTCTCCTCCCCAATCGCCTTGTCTGTCTTACCCATGGTTTCGATCATTGAATCCATTTCGATTGTAGTTATTCTTGCGATTGTAGTTCCATTCATGATTATAGTTGTTGTTGCGGTTTTAATGGCCCTCTCGATTGAAGTTGTTATAGTTGCGACCTTGATTTCATTAACACTGGCACTAAGAATCTTTATTGGACACTTGGGCATTAGTCTGGAAACCCCCCGCTTGATTATTCACATAGTATGCATCTTTATCATATCCATAATCATCATGATTTGGCGCGCTACCTTGATGATTAGTTTGAATTCAGTTCTCAATTGAGTGATCTCTTGTCGTACCTCTTCATTTGGTATCTGGGAACCTGATTTGTACAAGTATCCAAAACAACTTTTTGACGTTTCGGTCACCCTAGTGCTCCAAGCTCGGTTAGTCTATGCAAAATGATCTAGTTTCTTTGTAGCCTCTTGAAAAGTGTTGTCCAAGAATGCTCCTCCCGTAATAGTGTCTGCAACAACTTTTCCATTTTCATCAAATGCGCAAGAGACTAGCTCAAGAAGAGATCGTCAGCTATTTTATGATTTGGCACACTTAGTATATACATTACAAATCTTTTCCAAACTCCACTAATTGACTGTCCAAGTATTTGTTGGAAGTTGTTGATTCGGTTTTTTAGCTTCAACTTCTTTGATAATAGGAAATACTCTTCAACAAACTCCTCATGTAATTTATCCCATATTGCGAATGAGTTGTATGGAAGCTCAGTCAATAGAGTTGTCACTTCGCTAGTAAGTGATAATGGAAAAACATGCAGTCTGATGATATCCATGGTTAGCTCTGGGTCGCCGAAACTACTCTTGCAAATGTACACCACATTATTAAGATGGGTGTGAAGGTCCTCAAATGCCAGGCCAACAAACAGTCCTCGACTATGAAGAATTTGAATCAGTCCACTTGTGATGTTGAACTTCTTTCTAAGAGGCAATAGAGATAACACAATAGCACCTGTAGTTACAATGGCATCATAGTTTACCCCATAATTATTCCATGTGCCCAATAAAAGTCACTCTGTAGTTAGAGGACGTTCTCTCTTGATTTCCTCTAAGACGTTTTGTGTCATCACCAATTTCTTTTCCATCATTGTTATTGTTTTTGTTCTCCATCCTACATAGTGTTTTTTTAAGTTTGGGATTAAATGGATCCAAGGGAATATCTTGGATTCTCGTATTTGGAATGCACTAGAAATCAAAACCTATTTCAGCACAAATAAAAAAGAAAAAAAAGTAAAATAAGGAAATAATGGCTACAAATCAAATAATAAAAATTAATCTAACCTAAAAGTCTTATTCCCCGACAATGGGGCAAAAATTTGATAATCCCAAATTACACCTCCCTAAAGAAGTATAAAATGGTTGTTGATGAAAAATAGAATCTAACAAAGGTTAGGATCGATCCCATGAAGAATAAGCTTTTAGCCATATTATAAGTATTTTTTTGGTGTTTTAAAGGAGTTTATCATTAAAGGAGTCTTAAGAGATACCCTAAAAACATATCTAGGGTTCCTCTTCTCCATCAAGAACTCTAAAGCTTTCAAGTCAAAAGATTCAACAATCAAAAGAATCCATCTATCCGAGGTTTTCCAAAGTTCTTCCACTCTAAGAACTCTATAAAAGAGTTTTTTTCCTCAAGATCAAGCAGATTCCAAGATCAAAGATTTCTTACAAAAAAGCTATTATTCCTCCTTAGGCTTAAGAAAAATCAAGTTTCCACCAAAGTTTTTAGTCTAATAATTTCATAATTAGGTATGTTACTCTATTTGTAATATTGGACTAAGTTCGTCCTCATAACCTATATCTAAATTCAGTCAGTAAAATTTAACCCTAGGATTTTAACCCAAGTTTTTATTGAATTTTGAGATTTCTATTGTCCCCCTCTTTTAACTCCTAAACCACGATGATTTGGCCTACCCTAATTGGGGTTTAAGGCAATTCAGTTAACTAAACCCCCTTCCTCTCACGCCTAACACTTATAATTATCAAACAGATCGCTCTAAGTCCTCACAAGGAAGAAATTTGTGTTCTTCATCTTCAGGCTTCAGTTCAGAAATTCAGTCTAGTGTTTACTTTTCTGGTATGTGGGATTTCAATGGGTATCCTTTCATCATTGAGTTCTAAATAAAATGTCGTATTTTAGATAGTTGAATTCTATAAAAATCTAGGGTTCTTATGATAAGCATGCATTTTAATATATTTCACTTTCCTTTCGTTAATAGTCTATAACTACATGTTTTTCCATAAACATCATTATATTTACTAAACTATATTTTCATGAACCCTTGAAATATATAAATTTCATTTCCTTTGGCTGGTGTCTTTTAAATTATATGGTTCATTCAGAATAAAGGAATTATCATGATTTTTTTTACATTCATCCGTTCAGTCCACATGTATATGTTTCTTTCAGACAAAGTGTCTATTATTTTAATATATGTTTCTTATATTTATGAGCTATTTAGTACATCATTACTATTCAGTTTATCAATACAAATTCAATTGAATATTACTTATTACCAAGCAAACATAGGTGTGACAAATCACCTGTCAGTTTAGGCATAGACACTTATTAGCAATTTCTAAGTCCCAAAACTACGTACAACCATAGGTTATAAAGGGGGCGCCTGTTAGTGTAGGCTTGAAACCTTAGTTTTTAGAACATCAGTTTAGTGGATTCACATTAGCTAGTTTTGTTCCTTTGGTAAGGTAAGATGTACCTTTCTAGATGGAGTACATGTTGGCCTCCGTTTAGCTTAGAAAGAGTATGTTTGTTACTAGTATCTTTCAAAGTCTGTGTCAAATTATTGGATTGACCTTGTATTCAATTATTTCAGTTTACTACTTATCAGTTGCATATTGATTTACTTTGTCATTGCATCAATTCATGTATTTCAATTGCATATGCAGTTTAACATATCAGAATTTCTCATATTCAATTTACTAGAATTGTGGTGTATGTCTCACATACTCAGTACATTGAAAGTACTAATGGTATATATTTTTGCACTATATTATTTTATAAATATTTGTTCAAATGCTCAACATTAAGTTCGCAGTTGGTACGATTTTCGATCAACTCAATATTTGCATTTGTGAGTCCTCATCTCTTGAGGATATCACCTATGTTTATTCAATTATATAGTCTTTTCATTTTAGAAAGTTACATTTATCTAGGGGCATGTCCCAGCAACACATCTTGGAAGAGGCTTTTAGATAGACCGATCGAGTTTTAACTTTATGATTTGTTAGATAGTTTCCTTTTATCTATTTACTGTTTTGAATTTAATACACCTTCTGATTCAACTTTCGCATCAATTTTTTTCGATTTTTACATATATATATATATATATATATATATATATATATATATTATAAATTGTCTCTCTAAACATCGTGTAATGACTAGAGGATATTTTGATGTCGTGGAAATCTCGAAACCTTACCCATACATCCAATAATACTAATTTCACTACTATCTGAAGTATAAGAATCTATCAAAAATTTGTGTTCTCTTAGCCACTGAGTTCCACTTGTAAATAAAGATATTGACTAACTTTGGTCAACTGTCAATCTCATCCAGTTCCAGTGCTTTGAACTATGCTTTTGCTTCATCTGTAACAAAGTATACAAACATGTTTATCTTTAAAATTTCAATGCACTTATATGATCTTACATAAGTCTCATAAAATTTCACAAGTTTTGGGGAGGATCACTCTCCCAAGGATTATAAAATAGCCCTTGACTCTTGAGATCTCTTTCAATTAAATCTTGTGGTGGAAATTAATGGTGTCTTTGGTGTTCAATTTAAGCCACTATCGCCATTATCTTGCATAAATATACATAATATGATAGTACGGAATATTCTATATGGATCGTGAAGGACATCATCATGAACTATCATTGTCATCTTTCCTACTTTTACATCAAGCAGTGTTTTTTTAGTGACTAAGAAGGGATGTCCTAAATTGACTAGAATACTAGCATCTACATCAAAGTAGAATTATAATTTTTTTAGGAATAATGAAATCCCCCACTCCTATGAGAAAATTCTCAACTATTCCATTAGGTGCTAGACGACATCTATCTACTAATAGTAAGGTGACGTCATTTGGATGTAGTTCTCCAAAGTCAAGAACATTGATCACACATAATAAAAGTTGATTTATGCTTGCGTCTAAGTCACACGGTGCATGTCCATCATCTTTTTCACCAATTTTCATATAGAGGGTGAAGTTACCTAGATCATCAATATATTTAGGAGACCTATTCATCATACTATAAATACACTCATTAGTAAGTGCGACTGTCTTATTCATTCCAATACCTTGCTTACATTCATCTATCTCTTGTAAATACTTAACATATTTCGATATCTCTTAATGAATAAATAACTGGTATGTTGATGTGTAGTTTCTTGAAGATGTTGAAAAACCAGTTGAAACTAGTCAACTCTTCATTTTCTTCAAACTTCTCAGGAATTGGTGGGGTACCTTTTTGAGTACATGTAGCTGCAACAGATATTTTGGTCTCTTCACCATCAGTTGTTTGTTCATATATAATAACTTATTCTTATTTTCTCATAGCTTCTTCTTTTAGATTTTCAATCAATAGTATATAATTTGCGAATAGATATCTACCTTGCCTTCTAACAGTCATGCATTGATTCACATTACCTCCCTTTTCTTTAAGATTTGCCACTATATTATTAGATAGAGTACATTTCTATATTTCCATTATTTCACATGATATCCTTCTAAGTTATATCTAAATTTGCTTGATAGATGTATTATGCAAGTAGACTACTTGTCCCATAATAGCAATATCACTGCATAGTTGTATGTTGCTTTTTGTATTTCTGACCTTCTTGAGAACACGAGACAATATCTCTTCCATTTTACATTTCACGATATCACTTATTCATGAATGGTCTGCACTTGAGTGCCCACCTCGAGGTGACACATACAGATTTGCACTCTTACGGTTTACATCATGGTCCAAATTACTTTGATTCCTATCTTTAGATTTGTAAAAACCTAAAATATTCTAACTCAGATTGGTCAAGAAATCTCACCCCTTAATAGAATTCATCATTTGTTGAAGCCTGCTTTTATAGATGGCATCTACGGACCGTAGGAGGTTTCACAGGACCTAGATGACGTCGTGGAGAAAGACTTCAGAAACCATTCCAAGGGGATGAGATCTATGGACTAAGTAATGAATCGTAGAAACTTCTAGGACCTCGGAATGAGATCTATGGACCAAGTAACAAATAGTAGAAACTTCTACGGGTCATAGAAGTGATCCAAAGTCTAAGTTCAATGCCTTAGAAATTCTAACTGTGTAGGATTATCCTTCATACGACCCATAGAAGGTTCTACGGACTATAGAAAGTCTTGCAGACCAAACTTCAGATACCCCTTCCCATGTTCAACTTCAACGCGGCCTTTATGACTCGTAAAATGGTATATAAATCATAGAAGGTTCTGTAGACCGAACATAAGAGGATATTATCAACGCATCTTATATGAGTAAGGTTTACAACCTATAGAAGGGTCTACGAACCATAGAATTTCTCATAGACCAAAACTTTATAGGCTAATGTAATGGCGAGCCAATCCCTCTTAAAAATATTCTAAGGTTTCCTGAACAATTTATTAGGGAAACTAGGCGAGCTAAGCCAGAGGTCAGTGACTCTCCAACATGGAAAGCGAGCTCGACTAACCTTGCAAAAAAGTCCTCACCAATATTAAATAAGGGCATTTTTCTCCTTCTGACTTATTTAACTCCTAGACTATCCTATATCCTAAGACCATAACTAACCAAACCCTTTGAATTCCCCTCATTCACTCTCCAATCATCAATTATAATATGTTTCCCTATAAAAGTCTTTTCCAAGGATTTCATCTTCAAGACAAAATAGGGTTCAAGGATTCCAATGTTTCCAATCACCATATTCACTACATTTAGGGCTTAATTAATTAAGGTGTGTGGTAAATTCATCCATGGACCTTTCATCCGTAGAGCCCCAAGGTTTTGTTTAAATTTTTCTTTTAAAATTTAATTTCTAAGACCTACTTCTTATGAAATAGCATTGGGTCAATTCAATTATAGTCTCTATCATTTTCATTGATTTAGTTATGCATAAATTGAGTTGAATTGCATGTATTCAAGTTGATTGCTAAGGACCCATGAATTATGTTATTTTCAAGTATGAATTTATGAAGTTATGACCATGAATTGAGGAAATATCTTATGAAAAGCTATGATTATTATTAATTAAGTTTCAATGATGTTTCAATCAAGCATTTATAGTGTGAAAGGTGTTTCTCAAGTACTCATGTTAAAGAGATGAAAGGTTTTCTCACCTAATCAAGCATTCATAAAAATTGAAAGATTTTCTCATCTTATATGAATCAATCATGCTTATGAGCTATTGTTATGACTATTTCCATGATGATGATAATGATTATGTTTTAATAAATTTCGTTGGGATAATGACTAAGAACCAAGAGTACTTTAAGGTGGTGTTCAATCTTATAGCCCAAGGAGCTACCCAAGAGAATCCTAGTAGAAACCTTTAGTCCCTAACAATGTTGTCCGCGTAGGTTTTACTTTACGTCCTAGATAGTGGATTCACGTATAGATCATTATGTTAAGATGTTCTCAGGGAGTATAACTTGGCAAGTGGCCTCTTACTCCTTGATGTGGGAGTTACATTCCATTCGATGTTATAGTTTACATGGTCTTATGTGTCGGTTAAAGTCCTATCCAACACAAAAGTATATGCTATGATATAAGTTCTTATGTTCTTTTTTTGTTTATGTTCTATTATCATTTCCAATGCATCCTTTTCACATACTTAGTACATTCTAGTTACAAAAACATACTTTTACCTATATTGTATCATAATGTAACACCCTTGAAGTTTCTATCCTAAACTAACTTTAAAAACGTCAGAAATTTGCACCTGATAGGAACCACAAGACCTATCACGGGATGTAATCATCATCACGGTCTTTGGAGAGAGGCCATATAAATGAAAAGAATTTGGGGAGGAATTCATGATAGGGACCACGGCTCTTGGTGAGCACCTCGGACCGTAGTCACTTTCGTAGAAGTTGAACCCAAGACCTTTTAGGATAGGTCAACTTTAGGAGGGTCTTCACGACCAGTAGAGACCTTTACGGACCATGGTGGCCTCCATAGAAGTTGATCCCCTAACATAGGTTACCCCTCAAGACCATGTCCATCACAACAGACCATGGTGAGCTTCACGGACGTGGTGACCTTCTATTTAGAAGCCCATCCAAAACTTTAATGAGGGTTATTTTGGTCTTTTTCCAACTTAACCCTGTATGTTTGGAGAACAAATATCAGTCCCTTATTATATCTAATAGGGTTTTCCCTCCCTTTAACACATAAAACTTTGAGAAAAGATATTAGAGAGAAGTATAAGAGCTACAGTTCAAGGTTTTCAAGCAACGTCTTTCATTTTTGGCGTCATAATATTCATTCCAAGAATGTAAGGCTAATCATGGTGTTGATTTGAGTCCAACCAAGCACCCTACATCTTAATTCTATCATCATAGGATTGATTTCACTTTTAGCCCTAGTTTATTTCAATTCTGAATGAGTAATTTCTTCATTCATTGAGCTCTATATAATGATGCATTGAGATTATTCTTGTTTTTATACCTTGAGTTCTTGAGATTGTTGTTCATAATTTAATTCACATTAATCCTAGTTGAGTTGATGATCATTATAATAACATGCCTTAATTTTGAGTTTATGCGAATGGTTTTCATGTATTATATAAAGTATGATTTTAAACTGAGTTTATGCATATTCTATTGAGTTTTGAAAGAACATGACCATTGAGTTTAAATGAGTTTGAATATTGAGTTAAATGATTTGAGATAGGATTTTGATGAGTTATAAATGATTTTGTAAAAAAATATATTTTAAACCAACAAGCATGATTGTTTGAGATGAAATTATGTTTTGAAAGGTTTATTAGGACTTGAGATGAAATGATTGAAATGTGATTATTGATTAACATGAGCAGAATGAATTCATTTTGGGAGTAGTATTAAGCACCAATTTGAGTAAGAGTTTGAGTACCTCTTCATTTGGTATCTTGAAACCTTGATTTGTACTAGCAGCGAAAGAACTTTTTGAAGTTGCGGTCTCCCTAGTGCTCCAAGCTTGTTAGTCTTTGCAAAATGATCTAGTTTCTCTACAGCCTATTGAAAAGTATTGGCCAAGAATTCTCCTCCCATAATGGTGTCTGCAACAACTACTCCATTGTCATCAAGTGTGCGATACAATATGTCAAGAAGCGACTCGTCGGCTATTCTTCGATTTAACATACTTCATAGATACTTTACCAATATTTCTCAATCTCCACTAATTGAATCTCCGAGTATCTATTAGAATTTGTTGATTTGGTCCCTTAACTTCAACTTCTTTGATAATGGGAAATATCTTTCGACAAATGCCTCTTGTATTTTATCCCAAGTTGTGATTGAGTTGTAAAGAAGCTCAGTCAACCGAGTTGTCAGTTCTCGAGTAGGTTATATTGGGAAAACACTTAGTCCGATGACATCCATGGTTAGCTCTAGGTTACTAATACTGCTCTTGCAAATATACTCTACATTATTCATATAAGTGTGAGGGTCCTCGGATGCAAGGCCAACAAATAATCCTCGACTATGAAGAATTTAAATCAGTCCACTTGTGATGCTAAACTTCTTTCTAAGAAGCAATGGAGGTAATACAATGGCACCTGTATTTCCAATGGCGTCATGGTTGACCCCATGGTTATTCCATATGCCGAATTCAGGTGATTTTTTGGGTGGAGGACATTCTCGCCCGACTAGTTGATTGTTGAGAACATTTTGCGATTGGTTTTGCGGAGGATATTGCGGAAAATTCTCTTGTTTCCCTCTAAGATGTTCTATTTCATCACCAATGTCTTGTCCATCATTGTTATTGTTGTTTTTTTTTTCATCTTACGTAGTGCACTTTTGATTTAAGGATTAAAGGGATTCAAGGGAATGCCATGAATTCTCGTGTTTGGCATACACTAAGAATGAAAACATGTTTCAACCCAAATAAAAAAGAAAGGAAAGTAAAATAAAAAAATAATGAATACAAATCAAATAATAAAATTTAATCTAATTTAAAATCCTTATTCTATGGAAATGACGCCAAAATTTTATAAGCCCAAATTACACCTCCCTAAAGAAGTATAAAGCGATCATTGATCAAATATAGAACCTAAAACAGGTTAAAGTGAAACTAGGGTTTATGTGGTCCCCACGAATCCTTAAATGTGTATCCCCCTTTTTATTAGTAATCTTTTTCTAGTTTGTTACATGTAAAATCGGTAAGTTAATTTCACCTATGCCATTGATCTGTCAAATAAGTGAATTTCACTAGGCAACTTGATCTGTCTACGAGTGTATGCTTTACTAACCCTTACTAGTGATCCCATATTTAGGTATCCCTTGATTCGTTCAAGTTAACTATATGAGGATAATTAACCTCAAATCTCATTGTTTAATCTCTCTTCTCATCCGTTATCTCCTTGATCCGGCGAGTAGGGATAAGACAAGTCCTAATGTTGGCCACCGTTAAAAAGCAATAAAAATGATGGGAAAAACAATACATGCATGCCCACTTTCCCAGAATTACTTGTTTGTTGAGTCTACACCGTTAATTATTTATAGTTTCCACAACACTAGTTATGGAATTAGCGACTCATAACTATGTGATCACAATCAATAATATTTAGGTTAAAATAAATCATGCACTAACAGTAAAGATTGTGAAAATCCAACATCTTCAAATATAATCCAAATATAATTGTTAATAACAAAAATTGAAATTAAAGAATAAAATCCCAAAAAGTAGTTCAAGCAATATTCTCAAAATAAAAAAATGTGCATTCCGTAAAAATAAACCTAAAGAGTGTATTTATAGATAAATAATCCTAAGTAAATATAATATGGAAAAAAATAGGAAACTTTAGGTCGGTTTGGGTTCTAAGACTAGTTTATACGAATCATCATTAGGTTGACTAGTCGTAGACCCAACTCGTAATCCATCACTTTGCACTAACGACCTCTTCTTTTTCATAAAAGTCTTCTATGACTCGTGACTTCCAAGATGACTCATAAATTTGAGTCATAGATCATGTCCTAGTTATATTTGATGCAGTCTCTACTATGAGTGTGTTTTACGATTCGTAGGAATGTGAACGAGTCATAAACTTGACTTGTAACTTCAACTCTCCTTCAATTCTTCACTATTATTTTGACAAATACAAATGACGAATCATAAGAATAAGAAAAAGTTGTATACTTGATTCGAAATCTTTAGCTTTGCCTTCATTCCTCTCTTTTGTTTTGACGACTGATACTTACAACCCGTATAAGTAATTATGAGTCGTAGGACGAACTCGTAAACTTCAAAACCAGTGTTGTGCTTCCTCAAATAATACCCCATCTTAGTTTACTTCATAACAAATAAGACTAATATCAAATATACTAGCAAACACTTAGAAGACATGCGAATTCTCAAATTTAAAGTATTAAAAATACTCTATATTCACGGTATATCATATATTCCTTATCTTTAAGCCGAGATGTTATCCTACTCATATCTTCTGTATCAGAACCATACACATATCCAAGACCCATGCACTTCATGTTGATTCACATTCATGGTCAGTTCCTAGAATTAGAAGTCGTAACTTCATTCAGCGATCTCGAACTTATTCAAAAAATATAACAATTTCTATCCCTATGTTATGTGAATCATGTTACATTATTTACTTTCTCTAATTAGATTTCATGAATGAATTATGCTTATGATCTTTTGCTCTAATACCTTCTGGTGATCCTTTCTCTTGATAACGACGTTGATGGTAGTAGTTGAGTTATGGAAGATGGGAGCGAGAGAGGGTTCTTTATTGTGATAATTTTGGTGTGCTCATTCCATTTATGGTGTAAATGTGGAAGAGGAGTGAGATGAGTTTTCTTTATGTGTAATAGATAGGTATGATTTTGGTTGAAAACAATAAAATTGTGGATGTAGAGATGCTAAGGTAGATATCAAAAAAATTTAAGTGACATTGATAACAAAGAATCCATAAAGTTATTAGAGTAATGTGCTTGAATGTATTGTTGTCTTTCTGTGAATAATTGTAGTAGGCTAATGACGACTTCTTGTTAAGAGTTTCATGTAAGTGTATTAGAAAGGTAAGGAGTAGTATTCTCCAATGGAAAGTCCCTACAGAGGTATAGAACATTAATCCCATAGTTCAAATTAGTATGATCATCTTATGGGTAGCACCTTGTCAGTTTGACTTAGTGTTGAACTTCGTGAGAGCGTGTATTTAGATGTGGGATTTGGTGGGAGTTACAAATTTCAAAAAATAAGGTGTATTATTCAGAAAGAAGAGCATAGTTAAGAAGACTTGCTAAGCTTTAAAGCTATTTGTCGTATCACATAATGTATAGTTGTCCTATTCTAATATCATGCCTATAATTCTCTTCCAAAAAATTATGAGAAATTTGGATGAAAGAGTTTGAAGTAATACCTTTTCCATATTTTAGACTAAGTGGCTATCCGTTTGTGAATGTTTCAATTTCTGCATTGAATTTGTGCCTTGTATATTTTCCTAGCTTTGTCATCATTCAAGGATGAATTATCACAAGTGGGAGATATTGTAACACCCCAAGAATTTCTAAGCTAAGACCTATACCATTCTTCGTATGCATATAAGGTCTTACTAGGTGATTCTTAATTATGCATGGGTTTAAGGTTAATTATTTAGTGTGGGAATAGATTTGGAGATGAATTAAGGTCACAAGAATCCTCTAGCACAAAGTTGAATTGAAAACTTCCTACTGATTAAATTTCGATATAATATTTTACGTAGATCAAATTCAAAGGATCATATCTCTCAGAATATAAAGAATTAGATGGCTTATGGCCTAACAAAGTAAATGCCTATGAGTCTTCTTTCCAATCCCACAAATTTTCCTTATTTGGTATTGAGAGTAAAAATTTATTCATATTTCAGTGATTCCCTATCAGACAGTCACACTTTCAGAGATGGCGGACGATATGTTTTCACAGACCATAAGGACATCCCTGAAAGCTTGCTGCGGTTTTTCCAGAATCTCTATGCATGTCTTCAAGGGTTATTTCGGTCCTTTCCAAACTTTTTGGCTCTATTCTAAGTCATTTTGGGGTGTTTTAAAGGACTTTATCATTATAGGAGTTAAGAGACACCCTAAAAACATATCTAGGGTTCATGTTCTCCAATAAGAACCCTAAAGCTTTCAAGTCAAAAAATTCAACAATGAAGAGAACCATCCATCCGAGGTTTTCCCAAGTTCTTCCACTTTAACAGCTCTATAAAAAAGTTTCTTTCTCAAGATCAAGAAAATTCCACAATCAATGATTTCTTCTAAGAAAGATATTATTCGGTTGTTATATATATATATATATATATATATATATATATATATATATATAGTGTTATGACTATAGGATAGTCTTAAGTCATGCCAACCTTAGAACCTTACCCATACATCCAATAATACTCATCTTACTACTATCTGAAGTGTAAGATTCTATTGAAGATTTGTGTTCTCTTGGCCACCGAGTTCCACTTGTAAATAAAGATGTTGACTAACTTTGGTCAACTATCAATCTCATCCGGTTCCAGTGCTTTGAACTATGCTTTTGTTTCATATCATGACCCGACCTAGGGCCTAGTCATAACATGGAGATCGAAACCCCGAAGAGATCCAACTAAGCCTCCTGTACATATCATAAGCATACATAAGGTAAAGTAAAAGAGGAAATATCATAAAAGAGTCTAAACCATGAATAGTTAATGAAGAATGTCACATGACAACATAGACTCGAAATATTTATCCAACTAAACGCCTCTACTCATGAACATGGGTGGGGGCTAAGATTTGTCCCTAGCTCAACCTCAAAGTGAAAATTAGTAAACGTCTTTAGAAACAACAACCAACTCGACAACTAGTCCCCAATAAATGAGGACTCACCATAAACAACACCGGATAGGAAAGCTTAACAAGCCATATGGACAAATATGATCTTCAACCTCAACCCCTACATTATGAGATAATGTAGGCAAAAAGTATGCATTAATATGTTGGATTGTACTATGTGTCATGACCCAACCCCGTAGGCCATGACGGGTTCTCAAACTGGACACACGCGTGTACCCCTACCAATTATAAGTAAACCCATTTATGATTCGACTCTTAGTGTACCAACAGATAAGAAAACATACAAGCCGACAAGGCTACCATAGTGTAATAATGTTTTAACATGCCGTATAGGCACAACTCAAACAACTTACAAACGAACCACATACATATGTCTACAGACCTCTAAGAATAGCAACCATATCCAATGGCGGGACAGGGCCCCTGCCGTACCCCTGAATAAGCATATATATACATCCAATACTAAGTACCAAACTCAGCTCTGGTATAATGGAGCTTCTTCCAAACTGGCTGAGAAGAATCCTAAGATAGCAGACTCCCAAAACCTGTGTCTGCACCTGCGGGCATGAACGCAGCCCCCTGAAGAAAGGGGGGTCAGTACGACATATGTACAGAGTATGTAAAGTACAAAACATCACAAGGAAATTCCAGTTACTATAGAGGGGCAGGGGACAAGTATAAAATTTAACAGAGTATTGTACCTGCACCTTACAAAATAAGTTCATGTATACCAGTATCACATACAGTATCCGGCCTGCTCGGGGACTCGATGTAACAAATGCATCATTTTATCATCATAGGCATATGCATACTATTAGCACTGTGGAATGTACAGCCCGATACATAAATATATTAGGTTAATGCCGAGGAACGTTCGTCCCAATCCATACATATAATACGTTACTACCGAGGAACGTACGGCCCGATCCCTATATATATAATATATTAGTGCAGAGAAACGTCTAGCCCGATCCCTATATAATATAATAATGCATATACGTGCACGTAAAACTTGGTAACATATCAAACATCCCTCAACATATTATCATAAAGTATGTCCAAGAGCCTCTAGGTCTAGGAGCTTACACATCCAATCATCATTTAGTATGTAGAAGGCTCGAGGGTCCTAGTTCAACTACTTTAAGACCCTTACCATTCAAAGGTGAGTATAAGTCATGAGTTATGCCCGGAACCTACAAAGGTAATTACCTCTAACTCATATCATATATCTCTTCACTTACATTAAACTATTTCAAAAGAGGGAAGGGATAGGCTTCACGTGTACTACTTTTCATCATGTCGACGACTTACAATGCCATACTCAACTATCGCAGGAGTTCGAACATCAAGAAGTGAATAAAATTTACGAACCATAATAGAGGTTCTATGAATGGAATTATTCCCACATTACATATACAGTCTACTTAAGACTAAGACATGCAAAAAGAAAGAAGAGATAGGCTTCATATACCATTTATGGATTCTTCTTAGCTGTGCTTGTCTCGTAATCCTCTGAACCTATTTAACACGAAAGTAATATTTATATTAATAACTTTCAACTCTCCATCCCCTTATTCAAAAATCAAGCATCCATAGGAATCATTTCCTTATTTACTCTTCTTTACTAGTCTGTTCGTTAGTTACGGGGTTAACGGAAATCGAGCATCATCTCCCCTATAACCTTCCCTATCCGAACTTCCAATTACACTCTCCATTACAACAGACAACCAACAAAAACAATAAGCAGCTCATATACAATTAAAACATGGCAACATTACACAATACAATCTCCAACCAACTCGCTTAAAACTATGATACCAAAATAGGGTTTTTAGTCGTTATTTCGTAAAACCTTTAGTCGTACGGAATGGAGGGTCGTGTGGATGAAACATCATTTGGAAAGTTTTAAATCCCTTCAACACACAATAAAATCACCTTCAATCCAAGCACAACAGCCACAACACCCTACTCAAAATTCGATTTAACTATGACAGCCATAGTTTAGTTTGTTTCTATGGTCAAGTATCATTGTGCAATTTTTATAGTTAAAGTCATATATAAGATATGTAATACACTCTATAAACACAAAATAAACTCCAAATTGAAAGAAAAACCCTTACCTTATCCGAAATTGGCCAAAGCTTGCCAAATTCGCCTCAGAAGTTCTCTAGTTGCGGCTGAAATTTTGTGGCTGCTTGTTACCATTTTGATTCTGATACAAACAGAAAATTTACATAATTGAAACCTTCATATCATTTCCAAACCCTTACCAAAACATGGTAGAATAGAACCAAGCAATACCTTGCTAAAACTTTCCAAAACTTGTCTCGAAAGTTCTCTTAATATGCTGAAAATTAGCGGATTGTTTGTATCTCTTACTTGCTACCCCACAATGAGATTTTACGTTATTAAACACCACTATATCACTGAATAATACCTTAAATAATTACTTCATGGAACAAAAGTCGGAGTCTTACCTTTAATTAACCAAACCCGTGGCTGCCTTTCTTCCACCTCTCACATTTTCTCGCAACTTTCTTAAGCCAAGGATGAATAATTAAAGTACAAACTGAAGTTTATCCATATTTACATTTGTATATACACTCCCTTAAGAGGTTAAATGTGTCATCCCCTAAGAATGACATGTGTCCATCCCCTATTGGTCCACGTATCCATGCCATGTCTCCTTGGTTGGAACGTGTCCTTGGTGGGGCCCACCCCCAAGCAGGTGGGTCACCTGCTGCCACATGTCACTTTCCCAAGATTCCATGTGGCACCTCCTCTTGCTGCCACGGGTCACTCTTTTCCTTCTTCGTGGGTTCGTAATCTCATCTTACTTTAAGAACTTGTGTACTCCTTGCTACGCAAGCTTGGTATATAATCAAGTAGCTCAAGTGTGTAAAACTTCTAAGTTGATAGCTTATGTAGGTAAGTCGAGTTCTGCGACTTATTACTTGACCTCCAACTCCTTCAGACTTCTCATGACCCTATTTCCAACCTTCCCTACAAGGGGGTATCACAAACTCCCTTCCTTAGAGTTGTTTGATAATGTCATAGATTATCCGGCTCACATGATAACTTTTAAGAAGCTTAAAAGACATTATGAGCTCAAGAGTATGGGGTTTAACATCCTTCCCCCCCTTTAGATCATTCATCCTTGAATGTTGATTAACCTTATGAGGTCTTACTAGGACTTTGGGGATTCTCTATACAGGTTGTCATTCATAGGCCTCCTACTCATCAACATCATTGATTTAGGAGTTTAGATTACCTGTAGACGTAGGGTTCCATATGGATATTTTTTCTCTATGTTTGTCTCATCAAATGCTTTGATAGGAGCCACGTCCTTAGTTTGCAACCTTCTAATCTGGCAATAGGTCGCTCCTCATAGGGTAACTTCTCTGTTATGTGGACCCGAGAATATTCTAATAGGGTCACTTATATATTTACAGAGCATTGAGCCGTAAAAACTATATATATTGCTTTAAATCAAATAGTAGGTCCAACTCATAGGCAACTTTTCCTATTCTACGAATGATCCGATAAGGACCAATGTATCCCCTTTTTGCTAAATTTTAATAAACCTTTCCTTGGTGACTCTTTCACAAATACTTATTCATCTAATTCAGCTTGAAAAGTTGACGTCGATTATTTGTGAATGACTTTTGTTAACTCTGGGTTGTTAATAGTTTTTCCTGGATAAGCTTTACTTCATAACGAACTTGCTGGATCCCCTCCGGTCCTATCCATTAGTTGAAGGGAAAAATGTCGTACCAAGATTCACTTGTGTCCCTAATCCCTTCCGGAATGATCTCCGATGGTTAGATGTAAATTGAACTTCCTTGTCTGAGATAATAGGTGTGGGGACTCCGTGAAATCTTATTTTTTCCTTGCTATATCATCTTGCATAACCCTTAGTTGAATATGCCTTCCTAACTGGAAGAAAATGGGTTGATTCTGTCAGCTTACCTACCATAACCCGTATGAATTCATAGTTCCTTCGAATGTGAGGTCAGCCTGTACTATAATCCATATTAACTGCTTTCTATTTCTGAGTTGGGGTTTCTATTTCCTATAATAGGCTATCAAGCTTCTGATGCTTCATTTTGTTTAAGTTATTGTACAATTCCTCTTAATGCAACTTGTAACACTTTAGGCATGCTATCCTGCGCTTTTACTCTAATCTTTTCTCATGTTCTCTTACCACACATCATATTGTAATCCTTACACAAACGTATGTAGGTACTTAAAGCAATCTAGAAAATGCCTTAGCGTCACTATACTAGTGTATTATTTCCTTCAGTCGAGGTCAGGGCTCACAATGGCTTTTGTCCTTAATACTGATTATATCTTAATAGTTCTGCCTGGAACTATCTTATATTGTTCATTAATAGATTCTAAATAGGGAAATCACATTGCTATTACCGACTTCTTTTTATTGAGTAACCATTTAATCTTACTCTTAGTGTACCAATGCTTGTAGGCGGCACAACTATTCTTGTACAGTTTGCACAAAGTGCGTTCAATATTTTTCACAGCCTTTCTTGCTCTTGGCTTACTCTTCTTTGCATGTGTCATTGTACTAACACGTGCTTATAGTCTCTTTTGTTATACTTGTTTTGCTTTCTTCACTTTCTCTTAAGTTTTCTCATATTCCAATATAGGAGAGATTGTGTTATCCTCTTGCGTTTGTTGCTTATATGTCATCTACCTCAGTAGCCAATAATTTTGTTGCCAACACCTTAACCTTTAGTCGAGTGTAGCTAGGTTATCCCTTTCAATTTAAGTTACTCATTATCATTCCTTTGTCGTATCCATCCTTTTTTGTATGTGCCCATCCTTTGACGTTACACTATTCAAGGTCCTTCCCAATAATCCTCCGCACTGTCTGAAATATCATCTTGGCTATTATCCATTCATTGCTGGCTTTTAGATATTGTTAACTCTGCCAGTATGGGATCTCACTTGAAGACACTTCCCCCTTTAGGGTGTACCCATGTCACTATCTGTTTGTGTTCTACCTTACGCTCTTATTTCAAATTTTCAAATATGTATGATTCTTTTCCAACACATTCAGTATACTGCACCATATCTATGCCTTTCTTTACATCCTCCATACCTTTGGGTTCCCATAGACGATATCTTAACCTAATCGTGAGGTGCTAGTCCAGTCTAATTGTTGGTACTTGAGTGCCATATACACAATACTTCTTTATGCCTTATGGGTTTCATCCTTGTCATGTGCCCGATGCTCATTTTCTTAACATCTCAAGCCTGCCTCAATAATAGGTCTACCTTAATACCTTATTGTTGTACTACCCCTTTAAACTTATAACCATACGTTCTTCTTTCGCTCCGTCCTCGTATTCAGTTACTTATGTCTATCTTGGGTGCCTCTGTTAGAAGTTCCTTATTATTCCTTCAGCTCATGTCTATTTTTGGTTGCAAGAAATTCCATATTATCCTTTATTCCCTTGCACCAGCTATCCTTTCCTTCATCATATAACCTTTATTTGAAACTTTCCTTGCAGACTTGATAAGTCTTCCTTATTTGTTCCCTAGCTCGCTTTTCTATTTCACACCTATTTTTATTTTCCAATCACATGGACCGTGTCATACCTTTTAGTTATTTCCTTACTATGATTTCCTTATTCTCATAACGATCTTCGTTATATTCACATGGTATACTGTGTGCATTCAATCCTATAGTATAACACCGCTTAACCTTCTTCACGATTCTTACTATGGGTTACTTACCCTTCTTGGTTAGTCTTATCCTTATTATGGGAAAGACATACTACAACCTTGTATCTCTTTCTCCTTTTATTTCTAGGAAAATTTAGGCAGAGTTTCCTCTGTATTTCTTACTATCTCAACACCTGCACGCAGAAAATTCCAACAGTGCCTCACAGGGCACACATGTATATATTCAGATCATATCATATAGTAGCCACACATTATATGTCAATCGTATTTCAACACCTTACCTGACATATGTCTTTTGTGCCTTTGCTTACCTACGTGCTTTGTAACTTACAATGTCATCAGTTACTTTCATCTTTCGATGTTGTCCTCCTGCAATAATCACAGGTTAGTATGAGGAATTTTACTCCCTATGACTCGGCTCTATCATACGATCATAGATCTGAAAGGCACAACTAGAACAACTTACAAATGACCCACATACATATGTCTATAGACCTCTAAGAATAGCAACCATATCCTATGGCGGGAAAGGGCCTCTTCCATACCCCTGAATAAGAAAATATATACATCCAATACTAAGTACAAAACTCGGCTACGGTATAATGGAGCTTCTTCCAAACTGGCTGAGCGGAATCCTAAGCTGGCGGATTTCCAAAACTTGTGTCTGCACCTGCAGGCAGCCCCCTGAAGAAAGGGGGGTCAATACGACATATGTAGTGAGTATGTAAAGTACAAAACATCCCAAGGAAATTACAATTACTATAGGACTGCAGGGGACAAGTATAAAATTTAACAAAGTATTATACCTGCACCTTACAAAATAAGGTCATATATACCAGTATCATATACAGTATCCGGCCTACTCAGGGACTCGGTGTAACAATTATATCATTTTATCATCATAGGCATATGCATACTATTAGCGATATGGAACGTATTGCCCAATCCATAAATATATCAGGTTAGTGCCAAAGAATGTTTGGCCCGATCCATACATATAATACGTTAGTGCCGAGGAATATACGACCTGATCCCTATACATATAATACATTAGTGCTGAGGAATGTACGGCCCAATCCCTATATATATAATATGTTAGTGCAGAGAAACGTCTAGCCCGATCCCTATATAATATAAAAATGCATATACGTGCACGTAAAACTTGGTAACATATCAAACATCCCTCAACATATTATCATAAAGTATGTCCAAGAGCCTCTAGGTCTAGGAGCTTACACATCCAATCATCATTTAGTATGTAGAAGGCTCGAGGGTCCTAGTTCAACTACTTTAAGACCCTTACCATTCAAAGGTGAGTACAAGTTATGAGTTATTCCCGGAACCTACAAAGGGAATTAACTCTAACTCATATCATATATCTCTTCACTTACATTAAACTATTTCAAAAGAGGGAAGGGATAGGCTTCACGTGTACTACTTTTCATCATGTTGACGACTTACAAGGCCATAACTCAACTATCGCAGGAGTTCGAACATCAAGAAGTGAATGAAATTTACGAACCATACTCGAGGTTCTATGAATGGAATTATTCCCAAATTACATATACAATCCACTTAAGACTAAGACATGCCAAAAGAAAGAAGAGATAGGCTTCACATACCTTTTATGGATTCTTCTTAGCCGTGCTTGTCTCGTCATACTCTGAACCTATTTAACACGAAAGTAATATTGATATTAATAAATTTCAACTCTACAGCCCCTTAATCCAAAATCAAGCATCCATAGGAATCATTTTCTTATTTACTCTTCTTGACTAGTCTGTTCGTTAGTTACGGGGTTAACGGAAATCGAGCATCATCTCCCCTATAACCTTCCCTATCCGAACTTCCAATTACACTCTCCATTACTGCAGACAACCAACAAAAACAATAAGCAGCTCATATACAATTAAAACATGGCAACATTACACAATACAATCTCCAACCAACTCGCTTAAAACTACGATACCAAAATAGGGTTTTTAGTCGTTATTTCGTAAAACCTTTAGTCGTACGGAATGGAGGGTCGTGTGGATGAAACCAGAAGCTCCCACAAACCTTTTGGAATGTTTTCCATCCCTGAAACACACAATAAAAGCACCTGCAAGCCAAGCATAACAGCCAGAACACCCTACTCGACATTTGATTTAACTATGACGGCCTTAGTTGAGTTTGTTTCTAACGTCAAGCATCCTTGTGCAACATTTATAGTTACATCCACATATAATATGTTTAATACACTCTATAACAACATAATAAACCCCAAATTGAAATAAAAACCCTTACCTTACCCGAAATTGGCCAAAGCTTGCCAAATTCGCCTTGGAAGTTATCTAGTTGCGGCTGAAATTTCGTGGCTTCTTGTTACCCCTTTCATGCTGATCCAAACAGAAACTTTACATCATTAACACCTTAATATAATTTCCAAACCCTTAACAAAATGTGGGAGAAGAGAACAAAGCCATACCTTGCTAAAACGTTCCCAAACTTCTCTCGGAAGTACTCTTAATATGCTGAAAATTAGCGGACTGTTTGTATCTCTTCCTTGCTGCCCCAAAAATGAGATTTTACGTTATTAAAAACCGCTATATCACCATAGTATAACTTAAATAATTACTTCACGGAATGAAAGTCGGAGGCTTACCTTTAATTAACCAAACCCGTGGCTGCCTTTCTTCAAACTCTCACAATTTCTCTCAACTTTCTTAAGCCAAGGATGAATAATTGAAGTACAAACTGAAGTTTATCCATCTTTACATTTTTATATACACTCCCTTAGGAGGTTACACATTTCATACCCTAAGGATGATATGTGTCCAACCCCCATTAATCCACGTATCCATGCCATGTCTCCTTGGCTGCCATGCGTCCTTGGTGGGGACCACCCCCAAGCAGGTGGCTCACCTGCTGCCATGTGTCACTTTCCTAAGCTTCCATGTGGCGCCTCCTCTTGCATCCACATGTTGCTCATCTCCCTCTTCGTGGGTTCATAATCTCATCTTACTTTAAGAACCCGTGTACTCCTTGCTACACAAGATTGGTATATACTCAAGTAGATCAAGTGTGTAAAACTTCTAAGTTGGTAGCTTACGTAGGTAAGTTGAGTCCCATGACTCATTATTTGGCCTCCAACTTCTTCCGACTTATCATGACCCTATTTCCAACCTTCCCTACTAGGGAGTATCACATACTCCCTTCTTTAGAGTTGTTTGATAGTATCGTAGATTATCCATCTCACATGATAACTTCTAAGAAGCTTAAGAGACAATCCAAGCTCAAGAGTGTGGGGTGTAACACTAAGTATGAGGGCATGAAATTCAACATAAATCATGGGATGCAATGGTCAAGTAAAACACATGATAAGATGAGATGAGTAAAGTCATGAGAAAATCATAATTACCAAAGCATTTGGAAAGAATAATTGAGATCATGAAAATATATGCCAGGTCATATATATGTGGGATAGGAACCATAACAGACAATAAGACCATGTGAGCTATAATATGGAATCCCTTTGTCTCCCCATATAATGAAGAAAAAAGGGACTCTACTTTCCAAGGTAGACTCTACCCCAGTAAGCGGGTCATGTACATAAGCTATATGTGGATACACTAGCTAAGCCATAAGGTAACCTATGGTGGCACATATTTTATGGGACATAAGACTTTATATAAGGACTCCATATTTCGAGCCCCCACCTCAAATCTACATTCGGTGCGAAGTCAAATCTCACGTAATACATACACAGCATAGAAATAGTAATGAACATATATTATAGTCATGATCATAGGTTTGAAATTTATAAGCTCATTTCATAACGTAGTACAACGTGAGTATTGTACAGCCAAATTAGAAATCATGCATACATAATTCATATCATTAGGCCTTAAGTCACCTTTTTCTATAATTTTTATGAAGAAAGCATAATTTGAAACATACTTGAAAATCATACTCGAATAGTCATGCTTGAAGGTAAGTTCATGTAATGGATTAGTACTTCATTCTTAGTTGAAAGGTTATATCATAAATGAAATTTAATTCATGCACTTGATAGAGTAGTTGATGAGAAGTAAGGATCAACTAAACCAAAAAAGAATTTTATCATATATATCGCATTTGGTGAATGCATTTTATGGAAAACTAGGCGATGGCGCTATAGTGGCGCATTGCGCCAAGGTGTAAAACCCTGGGCACTCTGCAGATGAATCACGCCTGGAGGAAAACTACAGATACTCTTTCCTGGTGCGATAGTGGCTCGCTGCCCCAGTATTTTCCCAGCAAATTCCTAGATATTTCATACTTTTTCATGAGTCTTCATCCTCTATAATAAGATCCTAAGACCGAATTAATAGTATAATGAATATATATGAAGGATCCACCAATTCCAAGAAATTACAAATCAATTTATGCAAAAATAGATTTGAATCCACAATATCCATCATAGATCATGCAATTGAAGTTGAAATAAAGAAGATTCAAAGTTTTAATTGAAACTCATGGAAGATTTAAGAAATTCTTTGGGCTCTATCGGTGAAAGGTACCCATGGATGAATCAGACATACCTTGGATACAAATGTGAAGAAAACTTGAAGAAGAACTTGAAGATAAATGGAGAATTTAAGAAAATTCTTGCTAGGTTTTCAATGGAGGTCTAGAGAATCTTTTGTAGAGAGAAGATTTTTAGGATGGGTGATTAATGAATGAATGAGGAAAAATTAAGAGCTTTGGGGATTAAATAGATTAGGAACCTAGCAAGAAAACTGTCTAGATTCATTCCCCCTATAAAAATATAGAAAAGACTACTTAGCCATAAATGAAAATCTCCCTTAACCTACCAATGAATTCACCAAGGCTAATTTTTCATCTTATTATGTTGTACTCTATCTTTCTCACACCTGGGATACTACAATATCTCCTCCTTGGGAACATTCATCCTCGAATGAGATAGGAGATAGCTCGAGTAGAATAGAGTGAGTATGCAGAAATCCAATGTGAATGCCACAATGCAACTTCTAACTATTTATAAACAAAAACAATAATTATTTTCATGGTATGCATGCGTATGTCATTAAACGGGAGAGTTGAAATGTAGGAGTTTATAGAGGATTTGAGTATAAATGTCTATGTACATTTGGATGGATTGGAAGGAAAGAGGTAAGGATATTGTTTCCTTATGTCCGCCTCCGCTTCCCATGTAGCGCCTTAGACTTCTTGATTTATCCATAAGACTTTAACAAATTCAACCTCTTTGTTCATTAATCTTTTAACGCGACGGTGCAAAATCTCAATCGGAATATCCTCTTAAGTCAAATTTTCTACAATACTCACATTCTCCATTCGCACAATGGAATTTGGATCACCCACAAACTTCCTCAACATTGACACATGGAATACTAGATGAACCAAAGCCAACTCAAGAGGCAAGTCTAACTCATATACCACTTTTCCAATACACTTCAATATTCTATAGGGTCCTACATATCTATGACTCAATTTTCCTTTCTTACCAAACTGCATTACCCCTTTCATAGGTGAAACCGTCAAATACACCATATCATCCACATCAAGTTCAAGCTCTCTCCTCCTAGTGTCCAAATAGGACTTTTGATGACTTTGACCCAACTTCAATATTTCTTTTATGAGCCTTAGTTTCTCCATTCCATCAACTACCAAATTTGGACCAATCAATTCCATCTTATTCACTTCAAACCACCCAATAGAGATCTATATCTTCTCCCATACAAGGCTTTAAAAGGAGACATTTGCATGCTAGAGTGATACCTATTATTGTAGGAAATCTCAATCAATGGAAAATGTTCATCCCAAATTCTTTTATGATCAATCACACACGCTCTTACAATATCCTCTAAAGTTTGAATCATGTATTCAGCTTGTCCATCGGTTTAAAGATGAAAAGTGGTACATAGCTTGACTCTAGTACCAAGATCTTTTTGAAACTACTTTCAAAATGTGAATTGAATTAGGTACCTCTATCCGGTATAATCGACAAAGGAACACCATGAAGTTTCAGAAGTTCTCGAATGAACAACTTAGCAAAATCTTCGGCATCATAAGATGTCTTAACTGGTAGAAAATTTACCGATTTGGTCATTTGATCCACAATAACCCAAAAGAATCATGTTGTCTCCTAATACGAGGCAAATCCGTTACATAGTCCATATTCACATCTTCCCATTGCCAAGTAGAAATCTCAATGTCATGAACTAAACTACCCAGTTTTTTTTGCTCAACCTTAACTTGTTTGACAATTAGGACACTTAGCCACAAATCCGCTATGTCCTTCTTCATGCCATTCCTCCAATACACCTTAGGGCCCTCAACCTCTACAGGAAATTCTATCCCAAAAGTACTACCCCTTACTACCATATTCAACAAACCTCGAGACATAATAAAGAAACACACAATACATTATACATTGATCATATACCATCAACACCACATTTAAGCATACCATTATTGCCAATTTATGGCTTCTTTGAAGTCAACATCACTTCATAATTTTCGTGACTACGTTTGCATTTCTATATCCTTATTGTTATTCACTCCTACCAATGGTCACACCAATATTCTCTTACCTATCTATTGCACACAACAAGGTCTCATCTTCCACTTCCTCCATGCCTATAACCTTAAATGGACCAAGCATACCACAATTATCACAATACAGAACACCTACTCTTTCCCCAATCTTCCTTAATCATACATAAAGAGCTATGAACTTTACTCAATATTATTTCTATTAAGCCTTCTACATTCAAAACTCCTAAGATACCTTGGTAAGGAAATACTCTATCTCTCTATTGTAAGATAACCTCAATCTTCTCATCAACCAACAATTTATCATGCACTAACAATCATAATTTTTAACCATCTCAAACAAGAACACCACTATCATTAGCATCACTCAAACTTACTCCTAAATATCGGAGTCATATGAGGGTAGTAACCAAAAAAGCTCTAGCAAGATTTTGGTCATACATCAAATCTTATATAAAGGTAAGAAGAAACAAAAGATAATGTGGCACCTGGATCAATTAAAATATAAACATCAAAGTCAAACTCCCACAACTTTATAATCACATCGGATGACTACTCAACGTATTACCTACCTTAAAGTGCATAGAACCTATTGTGGTGTGGGCCGTCGCTTTGTTTTGCTTTTCCCCCTTGAGTAGCTTGCCTTTGAGGACTTACTTCTCTCCCCTTGTTAAGGAATTTGGAGACCTTGTGCCCCATTTTACCACATCCAAAACAAGCACCTGTTCCCATCAAACACTTACCCCCATGATTCCTTCCATACTAGGTACACGTAGAGAGAGTAATACCACTAGCATTCGCACCTCCACATTGGCCCCTACGGTATGGAACCCTATCCTCATCAAATCGTTTGCTTGAATCTTGAGGGAAACCTTCATCTTGGAATCTTTGGCCTTGTTGAAAATGGTCATTATCCTCACCGATCTTAGCATTAGAAAACTACTCCCTTATCTTTCTCTCTTCAAGCTTATCTCCTTCTATTTATTCAGCATAGGTCATTAACCGAGATATGTCCATTTCGTTCACAAGCATAGAGGCTTGGCATTATCTAGCAACTAAGTAATAATATAATGGCTCACCGCCCAAGTATTTTCCCAGCAAATTCCCATATTTTTCATTGTTTTTTTATAAATCTTCATCCCCTATAATGAGATATTAAGCCCTAATAAATAATATAATGAATATATAAGAAGAATCTACCAATTCCAAGCAATTACCAATCAATTTATGCCAAAATATAATTGAGTTCACAAGATCCATCATAGCTCATGCAATTGAAGTTGAAATTAAGAAGATTCAAAGTTTTAATTGAAACTCATGGAAGATTTAAGAAATTATTTGGGCTCCATGGGTGAAAGGTACCCATAGATGAATCCCACATACCTTGATACAAATTATGAAGAAAACTTACAGAAGAACTTTAAGATCAATAGAGAATTTAAGAAGATTCTTTCTAGGTCTTCAATGGAGGTCTAGATAATCTTTTGTAGAGAGAATTTTTAGAATGGGTGATTAGTGAATGAATAAGGAAACATTAATACCTTGGGGATTAAATAGATTAGGAACCTATCCCAAAAACTGTCTAGATTCATTCCCCCTATAAAAATAGGGAAAAGAATACTTTGCCCTTAATGAGAATCTCCCTTAACCTACCATTGGATTCACCAAGGCTAATAATTCATCTTATTATGTCGTACTTTGTCTTTCTCACACACGGGATATTACACTTCATATGTTAGAGAGTACACAAATATGTTGTTTTTTTAACATTTCAATGCAATTATATGCTCTTAACAAACTCTCATAAAATTTCTCAAGTTTTGGAGATGATCACTCTCCCAAAGGTTATAAAATATCCCTTGACTCTTGAGATCTCTTTCAATTAAATCACGTAAGGAAATTAATGGTATCTTTCATGTTCAGTTGAAGCTACTATTGCCATGATCTTTTATAGATATACATAATTTGATGGTACGGAAGAAGATATATGTATCGTGAAGGACATCTAGTCATCATGAACTCTCATTGTCATCTTTCCTACTTTTACATCAATTAGTGCTTTTTAGTGTCTATGAAGGGACGTCCTAAATTGACTAGCATACTAGCATTTATTTGATAGTAGAATTATAAAGTTGGTGGGAATGATGAACTCCCCCACTTTTATGAGAACATCATCAATTATTCCATTAGGTGCTAGATGAGATATAAATTCTAATAGTAAGGTAATGTCGTTTGGATGTTGTTCTCCAAAGCCAAGAACTTTGATCACAGATAACAAAAGCTAATTTATGCTTGCCTCTATGTCACACAGTGCATGTCCATCATCTTTTTCACCAATTTGCGTATGGAGGGTGAAGTTCCCCAGATCATCAATATATTTGGGAAGCCTATTCATCATACTATAACTATACTCATTTGTAAGTGTTATTGTCTCATTCTTTCTAATACCTTACTTACATTCATATATCTCTTGTAAATACTTATCATGTTTCAATGTCTCTTAATGAATGAATAATTGGTAAGTTGCTATGTAATTTCTCTAAGATGCTGAAAAACATGGTGAAACTACTCACCTCTTCATTTTCTTCCTACTTCTCAAGAATTGGTGGAGTACTCTTTGGAGTACGTATAGTTGCAACAGACATTCCGGTCTCTTCACCGTCACTTGTTTATTCATCTATAATACCTTATTCCTATTCACTCATAGCTTTTTCTTGTGGATTTTCAATCAAGAGTATATAGTTTGCGAATATATATTTACCTTGTCTTCTAACAATCATGATTTGATTCACATTAACTTCCTCTGCTTTTGGAATTTTCACTATATCATTAGATAGAGTACTTTTCTACATTTCCATTATTTTAGGTGACACACTTCTAAGTTATATCTAAATTTTCTTGATAGATGTAGTATTCAAGTTGACCCTTGTTTCCATAGTAGCAATATCACTACATAGTTATATATTGCTTTCTATATTTTTGACCTTCTTGAGTTCATGAGACAATATCATTTCCATTTTAGATTTCTTGGTATCAGTTATTGATGGTTGGTCTATACTTTGGTGCCCACCTCGGGGTGACATATATCAATTTACGCTCCTAAGGCTGACACAATGGTCCCAAATACTTTGGTTCCAATCTTTAGAATTACAACAATCCAAAATATTCTAACTCAGATTGGTCTAGAAAGCCCATCCCCTAAAGAGACTTCATCTTTTGTTGAAGCTTGACTTTTATGGATGCCATGTATAGACTGTAGGAGGTTTCATGTGTCCTAGATAGGCTCATGGAGTAAGACTTAAGAAACCATTCCTAGGGGATGAGATCTACGTATCAAGTTACGAAGCGTAGAAACTTCTATAGGTTATAGACCTGATCCATAGTCCAAGTTTAGAACTTTAGAAATTCTAAGTGTGCAGGATGGGCCCTTATACGACCTGTAGAAAGGTCTACGGATAGTAGAAGGTCTTGTAGACCCAACTTTAGAGACCCCTTTCCCATGTTCAACTTAAATGCCCCTTTTATAACTCGTAAAATGGTCTGTGAACCATAGAAGGTTCTTTAGACCCAATATAAGAGGATACTATCAATGCATCTTCCATGAGTAAGGTCGGACTGTAGAAGTTCTCATAGCTCCAGACTTTAGAGGCCAATTTCGAATAGAATTTCTATGGTTGACATCTATAGCCCGTAGAAGCTACCCATAGATAGTTTCTTTCAAATTAAATAAAGGGTGATTCTATTGTTTCCCACGTTTTCCAAATAAAAATCATGATGTTTACGAAAAATATAAGATTCTAATTGTACCATTCGACCCTTTCCTCTTCAAAGTCTTTCTCAAGACTTAGAGACAGGCTTCAAGAGGAAAAAATCTATCTTTTAAGCATCTCCTTCAAGTTCATCGATAAACTAGTTCATTGTGAGGCTCTAGAAGTTGAAAAATTAGAATTTGGGAGATTTAAAAGGGATACAGTGAAAATTTGGACTGGTTCTCGTAAAATATAACTTGGCAACCTGCAAAATGGGTTGGGCAACTCTCCCAAGACCCCATGATCTCACTAAGTTCTCATGGAATTTAGGGTCAGGGGTTAGAAACCTTGAGAGAGCATAAGGTCAAGTTGGTGACCCCCCAAGTTAGGTCTGTGTGCTCATTTTCCTTGCTCCTTTATTCAGAGAAGTTAGTTGTGGAAGAAGGCTTTAGGTGAGGGCAAGGAATTGATCAACGATCCAATCCCCTTGCCAAAATATTCTAAGATTTCTTGAGAAATTTATTAGGGCAAGTAGGCAAGCTACGCTAGAGGTCAACGACTCACTGACTTAGAAGGCGAGCTCGATCGACCTCATAAAAAGGTCCCTCCCTAGTTTGAAATAAGGGAATTTTTGTCCTTTTGACCTTTTTAACTCCTAGACTACATTGTTTTAAGCATATATCCTAAGTCTATAACTAACCAAACCCATTGAATTTCCCTTATTCACTTTCAAATCATCAATTACAATATTTCACTCTCTAAAATTCTCTCCCAAGGATTTCGTCTTCAAGATAAGATAGGGTTCAAGGATTCCATTGTTTCAAATCTCTATATTCACCACATTTAGGGATTAATTAATTAATATATGTGGGAAATTCATCCATGGATCCTTTCATCCATAAAGCCCCATGGTTTTCTCTAAATTCTCATTTTTTAAATTCTATTTCTAAGCCCTAATTCTTATGAAATCGTATTGGGTCAGTTCAATTATAGTCTCTATCATTTTCATTAATTTAATTATGCATAAATGAAGTTGAATTGCATATTTTCAAGTTGATTGCTAAGGACCCATGAATTATGTTATTTTCAAGTATGAATTTATGAAATTATGACCATGAATTGATGAAATATCTTATGAAAAGATACAATTATGATGAATTAAGTTTAAATGATATTTCAAGCAAGTATCAATAGTGAAAAGGTATTTCTCACACACTGATGTTAAAGAGGTGAAAGGTTTTCTCACCTAATTGGGGATTCATAAGGATTGAAATGTTTTCTCATTCTTATATGAATTAATCATGTTTATGAACTACTATTATGACTATATTTATGATGATGGTAATGATTATGTTTTAATTAATTCCATTGGGATGATGACTAAGATCGGGAGTAATTTAAGGTAGTGTTCAGTCTAGTAGCCCAAGTACCTATCCAAAGGAATCCTAGTAGAAACCTTTAGTCCCTAACAATGTTGCCTATATAGGTTTGCCTTCACGGACTAGCTAGTGGATCCACATATAGCTCATAATGTTAAGATGTTCTTTTAGAGTCTACTTTAGCAAGTGGACACTTTCTCCTTTATGTAGGACTTACATCAGATTTGATCTTATAGTTCGCATGGTATTAAGTATCGGTTAAAGTCCTATCCCACACAAAGGTATAGGCTATGATATAAGTTCTTATGTTCATTTTGTGTTTATGTCCTATTGTTATTGATAATGCATTCTTTTCACATACTTAGTATATTCATTGTACAAACACATATTTTTTCCTATATTGTATCATAATGTAGCACTCCTTAAGTTCCAAGCTTAAACTAAATTTAAAAAGATCACAAAGTTACACTAGATAGGGTCTATGAGACCTATCAAGGGATATACACATCTTCATGGTGGGTCGTATAAATGAAAGGATCTAGGGGAGTAATTCTTGAGAGGGACGACGACTTGTGGTGAGCACCTTAGACAGTATTCCCTTCCATAACATAAAGTCTGATGATACCCACATCAAGAAGGAGGAGGCTACTTTGCAAAGGTAGACTTCTAATCATGAACATGTGTTATTTGTGGATCCACTAGCTAGGCCATAAAGGCAACCTACGGTGGCACATAGTTTATGGGATATGAGCTGATACTAAGGCTTTTGATAGGGCCTCAACCTCAAGTCCACTCGGTGCTAAGTCAAATCCCACGGAATAGTTACATAACATAAGATCATAATATCATATATCATAGTCATGATCATAGGCTTGAAATCATAGAATAGCTCATTTTTATAACATACTTGTAATGTGAGAATTGTCCTTTCACCATTACAATCATATTTGCATAGCTCATATTATTAGGCCTTAGGTCACCACATAGAGTCCTAAGTCACTTTTTAGCCTTAGGTCTCCACATAGGGCCCTAAGTCACATTACTTCATAACATGCATGAAATTCCATAATTTGAGACATACTTATAATTCATGATCATAAGGTAAATACATAGTCATAATTCATACTTTGAAATTTCATGACCATAAGCTTGAACTTGAAATTTGGGTATGACATGAATGCATGATCAATTGGCTTAAAAATTACGGAATTAACTTGAAAATATACATGATCATACACTTTATATCAGCCCATACATAATTCATATAGATAATATCATTTAGAAGTATAATTGAAAATACTCATATTTCACACCATAAACCCTAGAAATCAAAATAGGAGAATTAATGGAAAAATTCTTCAATTTAATTCAACAACCATCAAATTATATCAAAATAGAGTCATGATCATACTTTAAATCAAAATTCATACAATTTGAATAGAGATCATAAAACCCATAAAATATCATACTTTAATTTGATAGAAAACCTTGAAAAATTGATTTGACTTCACGGATGAAAGGATGCATGAATTAATACCCACATACCTTGAGTGAGAACACAAATTAATTTGGAAGAACATGAGAGTTTTGATGGAGAAATTGAGTGAATTTGCTTGAAGTCTTCAATGGAAACCCTTGAGAACCTTTTTGTAGAGAGAAAAATATTTGATAGATTAATTGTAGAAGAATGAATTGAATTAGAGGTTTAGGTTAATTTATAGAGTTGAATTAGGTCCTAAAAGCATCTAGGTTCATTAACTAATAATTTGCGAAAAGTCCAAAACACCCTAAAAAACTAAATTCGGCCATCAGACCCTCCCAAGTCTGCGACGCGGTCCTGTCACGACCAACTTGGCCAGAACTGCTTCCTAGGTCTGCGATGTGGTCCTGTCACAGACCACATTGTTTTGTGGATCCTTTGAAAATCCTTCTTCTGATCTACGGGTCCTAAAAATCCACCGAGACTATTTTTCCACAAGTTTGGACCCCCTAATTGATATTCCAAACTCGGATTTTCTAAAAGGATTGATAATGCGTTAATGAGTGGCCTATTTCAAAGGAATTCTTAAAGTATTTTGTGGGCATTTTTTAGGGATGTTACACCACGCTCCCTACATCTAAATTCTACCATTATAGGATTGAGTTGAATTTTAGCCCTAGTTTCTTTCAATTCCGAATAAGTAATTTCTTCGTTCTAAGAGTTTTATATAATTATGCTTTGAGATTATTCTTGTTTCTAGACCTTGAGTTCTTGAGATTGTTGTTCATGATTTAATTCACATGAACCCTAGTTGAGTTGATGATCATTATATTAACAAGCCTTCATTTTGAGTTGATGAGAATGGTTTTCATGCATTATATAAATGATTTTAAATGAAATGTAAGACATTGTAAAATGAAAAGTCAAACAAAAGGAAAATTTCAATAAGAGTGTACTAACCTCAAGTCTACGAGTTGGTATACAATTCATAGAAACTTGTACTGGTCGTAGAAACGTGTCGTAAATACGAGTTCAGGGCTGGAAAATTTACTAACGCAAAAGTGGGGTTGACGAGTCACTTGACAACTCAGATAAATGTAGACAAATTGTAAGAATGAGTCATGGTGAAACATCAGAGACCTTTAATTTGCAGGTTTCTCAGGTCTGTAGGATGAGTGGTTTTTATGACTTGTAAGGAAGACTATGTGACACAACCACGAGTTGTAATCAAAGTTGAGAGACTCTAAAATTTAAAGGTTATCATACCTACAAGATGAGTCACTTTGAAGACTCATAACACCAGCAAAGAGTCATAAATATTACTCGTAGAAGCAACTTCACTACGTCTACGATTCGTGGACCTTGTCGTAGAGTTGCCTGATTCAAATTTTAATGAAAGGTAGTTTATTGTTTTCCCTACATTCTAATTATGTATGTGGATGTTTTTAGGGCTATATTCATTGTAAAATTATTCCTAAATATTCCTAAATTCTTTTATTCCCTCATTATTTCTGAAAATAAATTCTAGACTTCTCTCCCAAGGTTCCTTAAGAGTTGATCAAGTTTTTATTAGGGTTTCGTCAAGATCAAGTTTCATCCCTAAAATTCAAGTCCAATTTCAATCAAGTTATGTGTGGATTGATTCATGAGTCCCTTCCACTCATTGAATTCAAGGTTTAATTCAAAAATCTCATGAAATCTCATTAATTTTTAAACTTTAATTTTTATGAACTGTGCTGGGCTGATTCAATTTTATTTTTAATCATTACTAATGATCATTATAAGTATGTTTCTATGTAAATTACATGATTTCAAGTTAAATTATGAATGTCCATGCATGAAACTATTTTCTATGATGAATTATATGAATTATGGTAATGGGGTTCAATGTATTCAAGGTATTCTCATGATTTGAAATCACATTGATTATGTATATGAGTTTTACTCTAAATTTGAGTATGAATTATGAACATGAATTATAAGTATACTTAATATATGAATTTCATGTAAGTTATGAAGAAAGGTGACTTAGGGCCCTATGTGGTGACATAAGACCTTATGATATTAATCATGCAAGTATAATTTTTAATGATGAAAGTTCAATTCTCACATTACAACATGAAATCAACTATTCTATGAATATGAAATTTATGAACAATTTATGTTAATGCTAAGTATGTTTACTATGTTATGTATTCTGTAGAATTTGACTTAGCTCCGTGTGGACTTAAGGTGAAGGCCCTACCAAAAGCCTTAGTAGAAACCTTATGTCTCTTAAACTACATTCCACTATAGGTTTTCCTTCATGTCTTATCTATTGGATCCACATATAGCGTATGTACATGACCCGCCTAGCAGTGTAGAGTCTACCTTGGCAAGTAGATTCCCCTTTTCTTTCTTGTATGGGGAGACAACGGGATTTTATGTTATAGCTCGCATGGTCTTATTATCGGTTATGGTTCCTATCACACATATGTATATGAGTATTATTTTATTTTATGGTCTTCAACTATGCTTCTTAAATTCTTTGATCATTATGGTTTTCCTCATGGCTTTACTTATCCTCTCTACTAGGTATGTTCTTGATCATTGCATATTATGATTTATATTGCATGTCATGTCCATATACTTAGTATATTCAAATTTTATAAGAGATATTATTGCCTACGTTGTCTCATAATATAGGGGTTGAGGTTGAGGATCATACCCACGCAAGTGGCTAGTTGAGTTCCTACGACAAAGTCTTGATGAGTCCTCATCCATCAAGGGCGGTTTATGAGTTATTTCTTATTTGAAAGACTTTTTGTTATATTTCATTTTGAGGATGAACTAGGAACATTTCTTAACCCACGCCCATGTTCATGATTAGAGGCATTAGTTGGACAATTGTTTGAGTTTATGTTGTCGAGTTATATATTTTTTTATGAATCATGGTTTAGACTCTCCTAAAATATAGCATTCCTCAAAATACTCATAAGTTCCTTAAGAATACCTTGGGAAGAGTCCTCTCATGTGATACATTATCCTTAATCTTTTTGACAAATTCGAGTCCAGAATATCAATCAGGGGGTCAAAATCTACTAAAAATGGTCACGGTGGATTTTTAGGACACGTATATCCAAAGATAGATTTTTCAAGAAACTACACAAAGTAGTGAGGTGTGTGGCATCTCCGTGTCGCGGACTTTCTCCCATTCAATGAAGTTTTTCCCCGAGTCAAAATCTGGCCAAAATCTTATTCGCTCAAAATTGGCCTATTAGAGAACACCTCTGCATCGCGGACCTGAGCGATGGTTTTTTGTCTGAAATCATCTCTTAAGTAAGGGAACTTTAGACCTTTCTCTAATTTCTAGTTAATGAACCTGGATATTTTCAAGGCCTAATTCTACTCTATAAACTATCCTAAAACTCAAATTCTATTCATTCTTCTATAATTCACCTACTCAAAAATTTCTCTCTCTACAAAAGACTCTCATGGACTCCGTTGAAGACTTCAAAAAAATTCACTCAAATGCTCCATCAAAATTCTCAAATTCTTCCAAATTCATGGGTCTTCTCACTTAAGAAATGTAGGTGTTGATTCTAGATTCTTTCATTCATGAAGCCCAATCAATTTACCAAGTTTTCTATCAAATTAATGTATGGTGTTTTATGGATTTTATGATCTTCATTCCAATTGCATTAATTATGATTCAAATTATGATTATGAGTCTATTTTGATATAAATTAATAATTATTTCATTTAATTAAAGAGCTTTTCCATGAATTCTCATATATTGATCTTTAGGGTTCATAATGTGAATTATGGATATTTTTAATTATACTTCCAAATGATATTATCAATATGAATTATATATGGGCTAATAAAAAATAGATGATCATGAAAGTTTTCAGGTCAATTTCATAATTTTCAATTCAATTGATCATGCATTCATGTCTTACCCTAGTTTTAACTATAAGCTATGATCATGAATATTAGAGATATATATACTATGAGAGTTTTATTTAATGATTTCAAAGGTATTGTCATGAATCTCATTCAAATTGATTATGCATTTGACTTTTACTCTAAATTCTATGATTTGTGATCCAAAATCAAAAGTACATTCAAGGTATGATTTCATACAAGTTATGAAGTAAGGTGACTTAGAGCCCTATGTGGTGACCTAGGACCTAACTATATGAGTTATTTAAATATGATTGTAATGATGAAAGGGAAATTCTCACATTACAAGTATGTTATGAAAATGAGCTACTTTATGATTTCAAACCTATGATCATGACTATGATATATGTCATTACAATTTATATGCTATGTATGTATTCCATGAGATTTGACTTAGCACTGAGTGGACTTGAGGTGGGGGTCCAACAAAAATCCCTAGTAGCAACCTCATGTCTCTTAAACTACGTGCCATCATAGGTTGCCTACATGGCCTAGCTATTGTATCAAGATATAGGATATGTGTGACCCGCCAGCGGGGTAGAGCCTACGTTGGTTAGTAGATTCCCCTTTTTCTTTGTTGTATGGGGAGACAAAGGGATTCCATGTTATAGCTCACATCGTATTATTGTCAGTTATGGTTCCTGTGCTACATATATATGATCTCATATTTATTTTCATGATCTCAATTATCCTTGTCAAATGCTTTGGTCTCTATGATTTTCTCATGACCTTACTTATCTCATCTTATCATGTATTTTACTTGACCATTGAATCCCATGATTTACATTTCATGTCATGCCCTTATACTTAGTACATTCCAATGTAACAATGCATACTTTTTTATGTAGGGGTTAAGGTTGAAGATCATATTCATCCACGTGGCTAGTTAAGCTTTCCTATACTGCGGTGTTTGTGGTGAGTACTCATTTATCGGGGACTAGTCATCGAGTTGGTTATTGTTTTCAATGACTTTTATTATATTTCATATTGAGGGTGACCTAGGGAGATGTCTTAACTGCCGCCTATGTTCATTAGTAGAGGCATCTAGTTGGACAAATATTTCAAGTTTATATTGTCATGTGACATTCTTCATTTACTATTCATGGTTTAGACTCTATTATAATATTTCCACTTTTACTGTACCTTATGTATACTTATGATATATATATAAGGCTTGGACTTCAGAGTTTCAATCATCATATTATGACTATGTCTTAGGTCAGATTGTGACAAACTTGGTATCAGAGCACAAGGTCCAAGTGTCCTAGGGAGTCCAACAAGCCTCGTCAAGTAGAATCTTATTCATGGTTGTAAAGCGTGTCACATCTTTGAATAGAAGGCTATGAGACATTTTAGGAATTCTCACTTCTTTCATGATCTATGTCTTGCTATAGAGTTTACCATAAGACTTTCTTTCCCTAATGGTGTTACTTTGCAATTTTCAGAAGAATGGCTCCAAGAAGACCGTCATTTCCAAGGGGAAATATGCTAATGAAGCACAAGCTCCCCTGGCTCCTCAAGAAAAAGGTCCTCTACCTGACCAAGTGAATAATATAGAGGTCCAAACAACCATTACTATGCTAGCCCAAGTGGTGACCAACCAAGGGATTGTAGCGCCTCCTAATGTTCCTACTATGGCCTCAAGAGTGAGGGACTATGTCCTCAAGTTTACTAAGCTATCAAAGTATTCTTCTTCATTGGTTACCGATCCATGTGCCTGAATGAGTCAATTTATATTGGGGGTATCCGACTTGGTTTCTAAGGAATGTCGTATCACTATGCTTGTTAAGAATATTGACATTTCTCGGCTTATGTCTTTTGTCGATCAAAATGAATAGGAAAATATTAAAGAGATAAGGATGAGGGATTTTAAGAGGGCTCAGTATGAAAGTGGGTTCTCCAATGTTAGAACTGGTGGTAGTAGTAGACTCTCTCAACAAGGCCAAAGTTTGAGGAAGAAGTTTTCTAACGATAGGGTAGCATACCCTAAAGCTCAAGAAGGAGGAGGTGTGAATGCTAGTAGCCCTTCTTTTCGTAAGTGTAGAAAGAATGGAAACAATCATGAAGGGAAGTGCTTGATGGGAATGGGTGCTTGTTATAGATGTAGAAAGATGGGCCATAACAAATCTCATTTCCCTTATGTTTCCAACAAGGGTGGAGAAGGTCGTCCTCTAAGAGGCCAAGTGCAACAAGGTACCCAAGATCAACCTAAGGGTGGCCAATGCAACGAATAATTCTATGCTCTTCATGCTAGGTAAGACGTTAATGATACTCCCTATGTGGTCACGGGTATGTTACGAGTCTTTAACTTTGATGTTTATGCATTGCTTGATTCGAGTGCCAACTTGTCTTTTGTTACTCGTTACATTGCTATGAGATTTGATGTGCGCCCTGAAGTGTTATTAGAACCTTTTTTGGGTTTATACTCCCATTGGTAATTTGGTATTAGCCAAGAAAGTTTATAGAAAGTTTCCCAAATGGGTCTTGCACAAAGTTATTCCATGTGATCTTATTGAACTTGACATGACTAATTTTGAGATCATTCTTGATATGGATTGGTTACATGCAGCTTATGCATCTATATGTTAGAGGACTCATGTGGTTAAGTTTCACCTTCCTAATAAGCCTAATCTTGAATGGAAGGGTAATGATTCAGGGGCTAAGGGTCGATTTATCTCATGTATTAAGGCTCGAAAAATGATTTCCAAGGGGTGCATTTATCATATTGTGCGAGTTAGGGATGGTGATTCCAAAACTCCCACTCTAGAGCCGGTCCCTATAGTTAATGAGATTTCTGATTCGTTTCTCGACAATTTGCTCGATATTCCTCCTAAAAGGGAAATTATCTTTGGCACAAATCTCTTTCCTGAAACCCAACCTATTTGTATTCCTCCTTTCCGTATGGCTCTGGAGGAACTTAAGGAGTTGAAAGAATAATTAAAGGATTTATTGGATAAGGGTTTTATAAGATCGATTATTTCACCATGGGGTTCTCCCGTGTTATTTGTTAGAAAGAAAGATTGGTCACTCCGAAGGTGTATAGACTAAGACAATTGAATAAGGTCACCATAAAGAACAATCTTCCAATTCTAAGGATAGATGACTTGTTTGATCAATTACAAGGAGCAAGCTACTTTTCTAAGATTGACCTCCATTATGGTTATCATCAATTGAGGGTAAGGGAGTATGATATTCCCAAAATGGCTTTTCGAACAAGGTATGTTCATTTTGAATTTGTAGTAATGTCATTTTGTTTGACTAATGCTCCCGCGATATTCATGAATTTTATGAATTGTATTTTCAAGCCATATTTGGATATGTTTGTAGTGGTTTTCATTGATGACAAATTGATTTATTATCTAAATGAGGAAGATCATATGGGTCACTTGAGTATTGTGATGCAAACATTGAGAGAGAAGAAATTATTTACTAAATTTAGTAAGTGTGAGTTTTGGCTGAGGAAAGTTGTACTTCTTGGCCATGTGGTATCCGGTGATTGGATTAAACTAGATCCAAAGAAAATGGAGGCGGTTAAGAATTGTCCTAGATCATTATCTCCTTTGGACATTAGAAGATCTTTGGGCTTAGCCGGATAGTACAGAAAGTTTTTTTGAAGGGTTTTCCTCTATTGCTTCTCCTTTAACTAATTTGACAAAAAATAAAGGAGAAATTTCAATCATTGAATGAATGTGAGAAAAGTTTCCAAATATTGGAGGATTGTCTCATGTTGGCTTGTATTTTGACATTGTCCGAAGGTTTGGATGGGTTTGTTATTTGTTGTGATGCTTCATGTGTTGGTTTGGGTTGTGTCTTGATGCAACATATTAAGGTTATAGGCTATGCCTCTAGGCAACTTAAAGTGCATGAATGGAACTATCCAACCCATGATCTTGAACTTGCGGCGATTGTGTTTGCTTTGAAAATTTGGAGCCATTATCTTTATGGGGTGCATATTGATATGGTTACCGACCACAAAAGCCTACAATATGTGTTTAGCCAAAGGGACCTGAACCTTAGGCAAAGGAGGTGGCTTGAACTCTTAAAAACCATGACATAAACGTATTGTACCATTTTGGTAAGGCAAATATTATAGTCGATGCTCTTAGTCGATTGTCTATGGATAGTGTTGCACATGTTAGGGAAGGTAAGAGGTAATTGGTTAAATAGGTCCATTGATTGGCACATTTATATGTACTCTTGGTTGATTCCTATGATGGAGTCTTTCTTATACATAATGGTTCAGAATCGTCTCTTGCAACAGACATCAAGCCTAAATAAGACAACGATTCGATTAGGTTGAATTGAAGAATTCAGTTGCCGAAAAAGTCATTGAGGCTTTCTCCCTAGGGAAAGATGGGGTATTACGTTACCAAGGTCATTTGTGTGTCCCAAATGATGATAGATTAAGAGAGATGATATTGAATAAGTCATATAGTTCTCGGTATTCAATTCATCTGGGATCCACCAAGATGTATCGTAATTTGAGGGAAGTGTAATGGTAGAATAGCATAAAAAATGACATAGTGAAGTTCATGGCTAAGTGTCCTAATTGTTAAAAAGTGAAAGTTGAACATCAAATATTGGGAGGTCTAGCTCAAGTTCGTGTATTTGTCACAGGTTTGTCTCGTACTAGAAGAAAACAAGATTCTATTTGGGTTATTGTGGACCAAATGACTAAATCGACACATTTTCTACTGATCAAGGCTTCTTATAGTGCCGAAGACTAAGATAAGTTGTACATTTATGAACTTTTAAAACATTATGGTATTCCTTTATCGCTTATATCGGATAGAGGTACTCAATTTAATTCACATTTTTGCAAGTAATTTCAGAAAGGTTTTGGTACTAGAGTCAATCTATGTACCACTTTCCATCCTCAAACCGATGGAAAAGCCAAAAAAATGATTCAAACCTTGGAGGATATGTTAAGGGCATGTGTGATTGATCTTAAAAGAAGTTGGGATGAGCATTAGTCATTGATTGAGTTTCTCTACAATAATAGTTATCATTTTAGCATCCAAATGGGTCCTTTTGAAGCCTTGTATGGGAGAAGATGTAGGTCTTAATTGGGTGGTTTGAATTGGTGAGATGGCATTGATTGTTCTAGATTTGGTAGTTGATGCAATGGAGAAAGTAAGGCTCATAAGAGAAAGATTGAAGACGGCTCAAAGTCATCAAAAGTCTTATTTGTACACTAGTAGGAGAGATGTTGAATTTGATGTAGGTGATATGGTGTATTTGAAGATTTCACCTATCAAAGGGGTAATACGGTTTGGTAAGAAAGGGAAAATAAGTCCTAGATATGTAGGACCCTATAAAGAGTTGAAGCGTATTGGAAAATTGGCATATGAGTTAGACTTTCCACTTGAGTTGGGTTTGGTTCATCCAGTATTTCATGTGTCAATATTGAGGAAGTTTATGGGTGATCCAAATTCTATTGTGCCAATGGAGAATATGAGTATTGAAGAGAATTTGACTTATGAGGAGATCCCGATTGAGATTTTAGACCGGCAAGTGAAGAGGTTAAGAAATAAAGACGTTTCATCTATCAAAGTGTTATGGATGAATCAATAAGTAGAGAGTGCTACATGGGAAGAAGAATCGGACATGATGAAGCCTTATCAGTATCTCTTTCCTTCCACCCAAGCCTAAAGGCACTAAGAATTTCATGATCAAATAGATTAAACTCCTACGATTCATTTCTATATGTCATTCATATGCATGCATGATTCATGAAAATGATTCTTTTCTCAAAGACTATGTCTTATGTTATCTATGTAGTTTACATGTTTTATGTATTTTTAAAAGTGTCCTCACGTTCATGTTGGGTTGCTAGTTCTTTTTCCATGTCCTTCCTATATTATTTGAATCTCATTAGAGGACGAATGTTCCAAACGGAAAAATATTGTAACATTTCCAAAATGCTCACAAGTGCCTTAAAAATGCCTTGGGAATAGGCCGCTTACGTAATGCATTATCATTAATATTTTTGGTAAATACGAATTCAGTTTTTAAGTAAGAGCACTTTAGACTTTTTTCTAATTCTTAGTTAATGAATCTAGATATTTTAGGGCCTAATTCTACTTTATAAACTACACTAAACCTCAAATTCTATTAATTCAAGACTTCAAAGAAATTCACTCAAGCTTTCCATCAAAACTCTCAAATTCTTTCAAATTTGTAGATTTTCTCACTTAAGGTATGTGGGTATTAATTCATAGATACTTTCATCCATGAAGCCCAATCAATTTCTCAAGTTTTCTATCAAATTAAAGTATGGTGTTTTATGGGTTTTATGATCTCTATTCCAATTGCATGAATTATGATTCAAATTATGATTATGAGTCTATTTTGATATAAATTGAGGGTTATTGCATTGAATTGAAGATTTTTTCCATGAATTCTCCTATATTGATCTCAAAGATTCATAATGTGAATTATGGGTATTTTCAATTATACTTCCAAATGATATTATCTTTAGGAATTACGTATGGGTTGATAGAAAGAAGATGATCATGAATGTTTTCAGGTCAATTTCCTTATTTTTAACTAAATTGATCATGGATTCATGTCTTACCCTAGTATTTTCATGATCTGAATTATGCTTTACAAATGCTTTGGTCATTATGATTTTGTCATGACTTAATTTATTTCATCTTATCATGTGTTTTACTTAATCATTGCACCTTATAATTTATGTTGCATGTCATGCTGTCATACTTAGTATATTCCAACTTACTAATGCATACTTTTTGCCTACATTGTCTCATAATGTAGGATTGAGGTTAAAGATCATATATCATCCACGTAGCTAGTTAAGCTTTCCTATCCGGTATTATTTGTGGTGAGTCCTTATTTATTGGGTATCAGTCATCGAGTTGGTTATTATTTTCAAAGACTTTTTTTATATTTCATATTGAGTGTGATCTAGGGATATGTCTTAGCCCCCTCCCATATTCATGAGTGGAGGCATCTAGTTGGATAAATATTTCGAGTCTATATTGTCATATGACACTCTTTGTTTACTATTCATGGTTTAGACTCGCTTATGATGTTCCCATTTCTACTTTACCTTATGTATGCTTATGATATGTTCAAGAGGCTTGGTTGGAGATCTTCAGGGTTTTGATCGCCGTGTTATGACTAGGCCCTAGGTCGGGTTATGACATAAGATATTTTTGCATTTACTTTACCTTAAGAATGCTTTATGATATGTCAAGAGGATTGGTTGGAGCCCTTCGGGGTTTTGATTGTCATGTTACGACTAGGCCTTAGGTCGGGTCGTGACACTTAGTCTATGCATATTATATTAAGTTTGGAGAACATGAGCACTGAGTTTAAATGAGTTTGAGTATTGAGTTAAATGATTTGAGAAAGAGTTTTGATGAGATATAAATGATTTTATAGTGAAATATATTTTAAATCAAAGGACTTGATAGTTTGAGATGAGATTGAGTATTGAAAGGTTTATTGAGACTAGACATGAAATGATTAAAATGTTATACATGATTAACATGAGCGGGATGAATTGATTTAGGGAGTAGTATTGATTACCAATTTGGGTAAGAGTTTGAGTAACTCAAGCCCCATAAACTATGTGGTCAGCATAGGATAGAGGTCAAGCATCTCTTGTCCCAAAAAAGGACTTTAATATTGGATCCATTGAGGTTGATTGACCCTTACACTGACAAGATATTGGATGGCTGCAGCAATGACAGTACAAAGCATTATATCATCACTCATTCATAGGTGATGGTTTTCAGTTGGAGAAACTCCCTAATGAGTATGTATATATTATTTCAGTGAGTTGTATACCTTTTAATATAATTGATGAGGCATTGTTTTATTTTCTAATATTTGCATACTTTATTGAGTTAAGTTGAGATTTATTCTTGTCATTGAGTATACTTTGATTTATTCTTTCCTTTAGCTATTTTACATACTCGTACATTATATGTACTAACATTGTTTGTCCTGCATCATCTTATGATGCAGATGCATGGGATAGAGGTCCTCAACAGGCGAGTCATTAAAGACTAGTTTCTGTTGATCTTTTGGTAAGATCTTCTTGCATTCATAATATTTCATTTTTATTCCATTCATTCTTTATTATCTTAATAGTCATTTGAGGTAGCCTTGGACTTGTCTTTGCACCTTTCTAGTACTGAGTTAGAGGCTTCATAGGTAAAGTCAAAATTGAGTTAGAATGGTTCTTTCAGAGTGTTTTCAAACCATAATTTCTATTATTGAGTTTCTGATGTTGAATTGCATTATACTTTGAGTATTTTAAAATTTATTATTTATCTACAATGGATGATGTTGAGTTTCCCACTTGAATCTTATTATCCTTAAGTTGAGTCTTCCGATGAGTGATAAAATGAGTGATCAGACTAAGCAGTTTGCTCAGAGCCAGCAATAGATCTCCAAGTGATGTCCACGCCTAGGGTACCCTCTCGGGGCATAAAAAACTTGGGATCAAATCCTAGAATTTAAGAGTCATAAGGTGTCTATGAGGCTCTGTCTAGTAGAGTCTTGCTTATAGGTATGTTGTGAACCATACTTATATTCAGGAGGCTATATGAAATTAGGAATTGTTTCACTTCTTCACATTCTAATTTCATGCGATAGAGTTAAACTCTATAAAAGATCCTTCCTAATTTGTGCATTCTCCTCGTTTGAAGATAATGCCTCCTAAACATACCGCCACCAAGAGGAACACTACTCATCTTTCTCTTACTTTAAAGGAGTTATTTCTATGCTCACTCAGTTGGTAGATGCTTAGAATTATAGTAGGGGTTCAGAAGCTCTTAGCTCTAGCTCTCAAGAGTTATCAACTTCTATAACAATTAGGGATTTTCTAAGAATAAGTCTGCCAACCTTTACAAAGGACCCTAAAACATCATTGATGAGATATAGAACATTCTAAAGGTGATGCATGCTATTGAGGATGAGGGAGTTGATTTTGTTTCCCATCAACTCAAGGATGTGGCGAATCTTTGGTATAATCAATAGAAGGAGAGTCGTGGGGAGGATGCTAAGCCTGCTATTTGGAATGCGTTTTAGGGCACATTCCTTGATCACTTCTTTCCCAGAATATTAAGGGAAGCTAAAGTTAAATAGTTTGTGAATATAATGCAAGAGGAGATGTTAGGGATGGAGTTTAATATGAAGTTCATTCAGCTATCTAGATATGCTCCAGAGATGGTTCCAAATATGAGATCTAAGATGAGGAAGTTTGTATCTAGATTTGGCAAAGATGTGAAGAAGCTGTGCAAGGCATCGATGTTGTTTTTCTAACATGGATATTTCTAGAGTTATGGTGTATGCACTATAAGTAGAGTATGATAAGAAAAAATATAGAGAAATGCATCTGAGCAAGAAGGCCAAATTAGCTGGATATGAAAATGATCAGAAACAAAGTAATGGTAATAGGTCATTCTTCTAGAAGAGGTCTTCTAGCTATGCTTAATCAAAAGCAAGTGCACCTGCGCCCAACTACAAGTATGATTATAAATTGCAAAGTCACTAGAATTTTAGAGCTTAAGGTTCCTAATCTAAAGAAAGAGTGGCTTAAGGTTCAAAAGGGAGAGTATACAGAGGGTGCCAATGGTTGCTATAAATATGGTCAGATGGGTCATATTTAGAGAGAATGCTCAATGTGGAGCGACATAGCTTAATCTTCTACTACAGTACAACCAGGCCAAGATTATCAAAGAGGTACTACTTTAAGTACAAGCAGAGGTTCAAACCATTTGTATGTTATAGCTAGTCGCCAATATCCGAAGAACTCAGTAGATGTTGTCACTGGCATGCTTCGAGTCTTTTCCTTTAATGTCTATCCTTTGCTTGATCTAGGTGCCACCTTATTTTTATGACCTCATATGTCGCTAATATGTTTGAGATTCTTCCTGAGCATCATCTTGAGCCATTCAGTATTGCTACTCTATTCTAGCTGATAAGGTTAATGAGATTATACTGTGTCCATCTATCATAGAGATATTATGGATGACTTAGTTGAGTTAGAAATGGTTGATTTTGATATTATTTTTGGCATGGATTGGATTTATGCATGTTATGCCTCAGTTGATTGTAGAACTAGAATTGTCAAGTTTTAATTTACAAATAAACCTGTCATAGAGGTGAAGGGTAGCCTAATAGTATCTAACAGTAAATCCATTTTATATCATAGGGCTAGAAAGTTAATCTCTATGGGGTGTATCTACCACATAGTTTGAGTTAGAGATGAAAGTGTGGAGACTCCATCCCTTGAGTCAGTTCTTGCAGTTAATGAGTTTCTCGAAGTCTTCCCTGATAATCTGCCTGAGTCCCTTCTTATAGGGAGATCGAATTTGGGATTGATATACTTCATGATACGCAACCTATTTATATTCCGCCATGTAGAATAGCTCCCGCTGAGTTGAAAGATTATTTGAAATATATCTTAGATAAGGGATTCATTAAACTGAGTGTCTCACCTTGGGGAGCTCCTATCCTATTCGTGCGAAAGAAAGATGGTTCCCTCAAAATGTGTATTGACTATCGTCAGATGAACAAGGTCACTATTAAGAATAGGTATTCACTTCCCAGAATAGATAATTTATTTGACCAACTTCAGGTTTCCACTTGTTTCTCAAAGATAGACCTCGGGTCAGGCTATAATCGATTGAAAGTAAGAAAATGACATCACAAAGACGTCATTCTCAGCCCGATATGGTCACTTTGAGTTTCTTTATTTTCTTTTGGTTTGATTAACGCTCGTACAACATTTATAGATTTCATGAATCAGGTATTTAAATAATATTTGGATATGTTTGTGATTGAGTTTATCGATGATATGTTGGTGTATTCCAAGAATGAGAAGGATCATACAAACCATCTAAAAGTTGTTCTTCAGAATCTCAAAGTGAGGGAGTTTTATGTGAAGTTTTTGAAGTATGAATTTTGGTTTGCTTTTGTGGTATTCTTAGGCCATGTAATATCTGGTGAAGGAATTTGAGATGATTCATAGTAGATTTAAGAAGTAAAGAATTGGTCTAAACCCACACCCTGACTAAGATAGGGAAATTCTTGGGTTTGGCTGGTTACTGACAAAGGTTTTTGGAGGGGTTTTCATCTATATTATCTCACTAAGTAAATTGACTTAGAAGAAGTCTAAATTTTAATGGTCCGATACTTGTGAGAAGAATTTTCAAGAGCTAAAAATAAGGTTGACTACTGCTCTAGTGTTGTCCCTACCCGAGGGAACAAATGGTTTCATTACCTATTGTGATGTGTCCAGAGTTGGATTGGGTTGTGTATTGATGCAAAGGGTAAGGTTATTGCATATGCTTCCAGGCCGCTTAAGATTCATGAGAGTAACTACCTGATTCACGACCTAGAATTGGCAGCCATAGTATTTGGTTTTAATATTTGATGTCATTATCTTTATGGTGTGCATGTTCATATGTTTACTGACCATAAGAGCTTGCAGTATGTCTTTAGTCAAAAAGTGTTGAACCTGAGGTAGAGAAGATGGCTTGAGTTGCTCAAGGACATGATATAAGCATTCTCTACCACCCAAGTAAATCTAATTTTATGGTTGAAGCTCTTAGCAGGTTATCAATGGGGAGTACTCTTACATAAAGGAAGGAAAGAGAGAGTTGGCTAAAGAGGTGCATAAACTTGCATATTTAGGAGTTTGACAAAGGGGGAGATGCAGTGTTGAGATACCAAGGCAAATTATATGTTCTGAGTGTCGCTAGTCTTTGTGACAAAATTATGGATGAGGCTCATAGCTCTAGATATTCAATTCAATCAGGTTCTATAAAGATGTATCATAACTTGAGAGAAGTATATTGGTGGAATGGAATGAAGATAGATATAGCAGAGTTTATGTCCTAGTACCCGAACTGCCAACATGTTAAAGTTGAGAATCAAAGGCTTTGTGGTGTGGTTAGGAACATTGAGATTCCAAAATGGAAGTGGAAAATGATTAATATTAATTTCATTAAAGGGTTAATTCTATCTCACAGACAGAATTACTCTATATGGGTGATTGTGGATAGGATGACCAAATCAGGATACTTTTTGCCTATTAAAAAAATAGATTCAGCCGAAGATTATGCAAGGTTATATATTAGAGAGATAGTCAGAATACATGGATTTCCCTTGTCCATAATCTTATACATAGGTACTCAATATACTGTATAGTTTTGGAAGTCCTTTCAGAAAGGTTTAGGTTTAATGGTGAATCTTAGCACCGCTTTCCACCCCAGACAAATAGTCAGGTAGAGCATACTATTCAGGTCCTTGAAGATATATTGAGAGCCCGTGTTATCAATTCCAAAGGTAGTTGGGATGATAACTTGCTGGTCATTGAGTTTGCTTACAAAAAAAACTTTTATTCAAGCATTCAAATAGCTCCATATAAGGCTCTATATGGAAAGAGATGTAGATCGCCAATTGGTTGGCTCGAAGTTAGTGAAGCTAAGTTGATAGGGCCAGAATTAGTTCATCAAGTTATGGAGAAGGTAAAGATCATTTAAAAAAGTTTAAAGATTGCATAAATTCAATAGAAATCCTACACTGATGTTAGCAGAAGAGACTTGGAGTTTGAGATAAATGATTCAGTGTATCTGAAACTTTCACCCATGAAGGAAGTTATGACGTTTGGGAAGAAGGGGACGTTGAGTCTATTTTACATTGGTCCACCAGAGATAGATGTAGTTCATCCAGTGTTCTATATATACATTCTTACAAAATGTTTGGGAGATCCTTTACTTATTATTCCTACAGAAAATATTGGGGTGAAAGATAGCTTGTCCTATGAAGAGGTTCCTTTCTAGATTCTTGATTGCTAGGTTTATAAATTGAGAACCAAAGAGGTTGCTTCATCCAAAGTTCAATGAAATATTTAGTTTGTTGAGGAGGCTACATGCGAAGACATAGGTGATATTAAATCCAAGTATCTGCATCTATTCGTCCCTTTGAACATCAATGTTTAAGGTAATACTCCTATTCCTAGCTTTGATGTTAGTTGCTTCTTGAGTTGAGCATTTATCCTTGAGTTTGATTGTTTGTGTCTAGCACTGTAATCATGCCTTGAATTAATTCCTAGACTGGTCATCATTAAAGGAAGAATGATCTCAAGAGAGAGACATTGTAACACCCATAAAGTTCCTAGCCTAAACTAAACGTAAAAATATCAAAAGTTTAAATCAAATATAGACCAAGAAACCCATCATGGGCCATACTCAGCTTCACCATCCATGGAGAGGGGTGTTATAAATGATAGGAATTAGGAAAGGAGTTCATGAGAGGGACCACAACTCATGGTGAGCACCACAGACTGTAGTCCCTTTCGTGGAACTTCACCTCTAAGACCCTTTGGGATAGGTAACTTCAAGAGGGCCTTCACGGTCTGTAGTTACCTTCATGGACCATGGTGGCCTCCATGTAAGTCAACCCCCTAACATAAGTTACCCCTAAGGACCACAGACCGTGGTGACCTTCTGTTTAGGAGCCTGTCTAGAATTTTTATTAGGGTTATTTTGGTCTTATACCATATTTTCAAAACTTAACCCAGTATGTTAATAGAACCAAAAATTAGTCCCTTATCATACCTATTAGGTTTTTCCTTCTTATAAATAATAACCACTTTTTAGAAAAGAGATTAGAGAGAAGAAGAAGAGATAGGGTTGAAGGGTTTGAATCTATTTCTTTGATTTTTGGCAAGGTAATATATTTTTAAGTTATGTAAGACTAATCATAGTATTTTATTGAGTTCATCCACATGCCCTACTTCTAAATTCGGTAATCAAGGGGTTTAGTTGAGTTTTAGCCTAGTTCTCTCTAAATTTTGAATGAGTAATTTCTTCATTCATTGAGTTCTATATAATTATGTATTAAGATTATTCTTGTTTCTAGACCTTGAATTCTTGAGATTATTGTTCATGATTTTATTCACATGAACCCTAGTTGAGTTGATGATCATTATATTAACATGCCTTCATATTGAGTTGATGAGAATTGTTTTTATGCATTATATAAAGAATAATTTTAAACTGAGTCTATGCATATTCTATATAGTTTTGAAACATTATGAGCATTAAGCTTAAATGAAATTGTGTGTTGATTTAAATGATTTGAGAAAGATTTTTGATGAGAAATAAATGATTTTATAAGAAAATGTATTTTAAATCAAAGAGCATGATAGTTTTAGATGAGATTGAGTTTTAAAATGTCTATTGAGACTTGATATGAAATGATTGAACTGTGAAACCTGATAAACATAAGCTAAATAAATTGATTTGGGGAGTAGTATTGAGCACCTATTTGGGTAAGAGTTTGAGTTACTCAAGCCCCATAAACTATGTAGCCAGCATAGGATAGAGGCTAGGCCTCCCTTGTCCCAAAAATAGGACTTTTATATTGGATCCATTGAGGTTGATTGACCCTTACACTGACAAGATATTAGACGGTTGCGGCAATGGCAGTGCAAAGCATTGTATCATCACTCGGTCATAGGAGATGGTTTTCAGTTAGAGAAACTTTCTAATGAGTATGTATATATTATTTTAGTGAGTTGCATAACTTTAAACATGATTGATGAGGCATTGTCTTATTGCTTAAAATTTGCATACTTTATTTTTTAAAATTTGGATACTCTAATGTCGGCCATCCTAGAGCATCCTCTTTAGGCATGACTCATAATGTCTGGACCGACGATTATCATCCACTTCCCATATATGGCTAGCGTCTAGCTTTATTTTCCTATTATTGGTGATTCCTAATGATTCGAGGATGAGACATTTACGCTCTTATTGTTGTTTATGACTTCATCGTTTATCTTTGTTGAGCTAAGAGCTTGTTTTATGCCCCAATTGAAACTAACCTAGAAAAATGTTTTAGAAGTTAATTGAGTTTTAGTTCTAACTATTCGAACATGTTGCCTTAAGCTTTCTCCTTATTAAGATTTTGTTGAGACTTATCTTCAACTTATGCTTTGTATATGTCTTTTACTTACATTATGTATGGGATGTATGTTAAGAAGAATGGTTGGATTCCTCGGGGTTCCAATTGATGTATCACGCCTAGGGCCTAGCTTAGGCCATGACAGACAAACTTGATATCAAAGCACAACGTTTAATGTCTCCTAGAGAGTCTAACATACTGCGTCAAGTAGAGTCTTTTTCATCAGTGTGAAGTGCGCCATATCTATGAATAGGAGGTTATGAGGTATTTTAGGAAACTCCACTTCTTTCATGATCTTATAGCGTGATAGAGTTGAACTCTTAGGATTTCCTTCTAGCACTTTCTCTTTGCAATTTTAGAAATATGATGTAACACCTCGTACCTTTTAACTTGGATTATTCCAAGACCCAAGACAAAAATTGCAAAAACACAAAACTGAGGATGCAGACCTGGGTAGTTATTTTGCTCGGAATAAATTTTTAAGACAGTAGAGTGAACGATGCGTCTACATAGTAGAGAAAAAAATAGAAAAATGGATCTGGGGAGCAAGTCCGAGAAGCAAATATTTGGGTGTCATTTGTTTTTTGAAGTGTGTTTCGTTCTTTTATACACCTTTCCAAAATTAAAGAAAATACATTTTGAGACCAAATCCATCCCTTGTCAATACCCAAAGGTCTTTTTCTCTCATTAGGACCCAAAACATTTTTAGAACAATAATTAAAGAGAAGAAGAGAAGCTAGGGTTCATATAATGACCCTCATGGCCATTTCATCTTTTTCTAATCTTTTCAGCATTTAGAGACTTCCTATAGTGACCGCAAGTAATTTATGACTTGCTGGCACTGAAAGTTCGGTCGCCTGGTCATTTATTTAGTTTTTATACCCATTTCTTTATTTGGGAGTTCGTAGAGTTTAAACGGTTGACTTCGGTCAAAACTCTAGGAAAACAACCTCAAAATGATATGATGACTGTTCCATCAACTTCAAAATGGCCAAATTAGGCTAGTAGCATGGTCATCATGAATATCGAGGCAATCAGTTTGTTCTAGAACGACCTTTCAAAACATTCTTCGTAAATGCACTAAAGTTGACTTTGGTCAAACATTCTTCATAAACGCACTTGAATTGAAATTTCATCAGCACGATTAGCACTAGAATATCGAGTTTGGTCTAGAATGACCTTTTGTTCATATTCCAAGTCTTTCTGTCTCATTCTAAGCCCTTTTGTAGATTTTGGTTTAATATGTGCATGGGTGTGGGACCTATTTTGTATCAAGATAACCTCGGAGGGAAATTTCGATTGCGCCATTGAGTTTGGGACATTGAATTTAGTAGGGTAATTTAGTTCATTTGTGCATACAAGATTCTGAATGAATCTCGAGCACCTAGCTGAGTTTGGTGTCATCGCTAAATCAATGGTCGGCCATAGACAGCAGTCGCTTAAGCGAAATAACCTTCGCTAAAGAGACATATCTTTTTAGCAACATGGGTCTTGCTTTAGTAAGGCCCACCATTTTGGTGAGGTTCTCTTAAGCGACCTATGGGTTCGCTTTTGCGACATCAGTGTGTCATTTTAAGACCCATTTTCTGTATTTTTTCTCAAACTTGAAAATGCAACTTCTTGAGAGTGAGAGCTCCAATTGGCAATTTTAAGTCCTGGGTGTTCATGGTGTTGTTGGCTATGTGTGGGATTGTTCGGGGAGCTCTAATTAAGGCAATTTCAATTCCTAGGTGTTCATGGTGTTCTTTGCTATGCGTGGGATTGTTTGAGGAGCTTCAGAAGGGGTTGTAGTGAGGTAAAGGGGTTGTCCAAGCTTATTTTGGGATTTAATGGTGAAATTATTTGTTGGGTTATTTTCTCTCATTTTGAACATCAATTTGTGCCCTGTTTTGGGGTACAAGTTCAATAATACTTTTATAACCTTTTTATTGAGTCATTTCTTATTGTGGGTGGACCAATTTTGGGTTCGTCTCTAAAAATGTGATTTTAGGGTCAAAACATTCGTATTGATGAGGGGATCAATATTTTAATAATGTAGATCCATTTGGATTTGTTTTGGAGTATACCGGAATATGGACTTGAAGAGCGCTTGTTCAGCTTTGAGGTAGGCTACGGTCTCCTTTCTTTTGATTCAACTTCATGAGGTATATTTTAGTATAAATTACTTGTGATTTGGATTGTATGTGATGGGTTAGGCTTGATTCCTAGATTTTTGGTTCTTCAACCCAGTGTGATCCTTAGGCTAGGTTGCCTTTATGAGATATCCAGTCTAGTTGGTAAGATTGTTGATGATTCTTGAGTTTTTCCGTGATTAGACTATTTTAGGTGGCTTAATTGATGCTTATGGTGGTTGGTAGATTTTCACCTTAAGGTTGATTTTGGGATGACACCTAGTTGGTGTAGCCGTTATTGGCAGGAGTCTCTTAGACTTAGAGTCCTTCTCTATTGTAGTACCTATTTTGAAGCCTTGGTGTAGAGATTTCCACCCGGTTAGGCTTGTGAATTACTGTTGGGTTCCATTTATGGATTTAGAGCTAGAATCCCCTATGATTTCTTTTTTCATTTGGCGAGGCTAGCTGTGGTTAAAATCTCAAGGTTGTATTCCCTATTGGATCTAAAGGTATTGATTAACTAGTTGAGCAACTATTTCCACATTTCCTCTTCCTAGTTACCCGATTAGGCTTGTGAATTACTGTTGGGTTCCATTTATGGATTTAGAGCTAGAATCCCCTATGATTTCTTTTGTCATTTGGTGAGGCTAGCTGTGGTTAAAATCTCAAGGTTGTATTCCCTATTGGATCTAAAGGTATTGATTAACTAGTTGAGCAACTATTTCCATATTTCCTCTTCCTAGTTACCCAGTTAGGGTTGAGTTCCTTTTTGGGCCTTGTTATTGAGTTAGAGTAGTAGAGTTGAGCTTCAGGTCTTGATTGGAAGTCGGTTGCATTTGTTAGCCCATATTTTATTTTCTAGAGGGTAAGGTGCTTGTGGCATCATTATTGTATGTGATTGTGCATGTTGTTTAGGTGCTGGTGATGGCATGCATTACATTGTATCATTGAATTCTCACAGATATAGTCGACCATGGTGTATGCATTGGTTCTTGGCATTGATTTGAGAAAGCTGGGTTGTAACCCAAACTATTTTGTACTAATTTTCAAATGGGAATCATATTACCTTTACAACTACTATTTTTAGTAGATTGGAGGAATCGAGGATGCGTTCATTTTATTATATTGATTAGAGGCATCGAGGATTCCCTCATTTTATGATATTGACCGATCATAGAGATTTTTGACACTTTTTACATTGATTTGACTTTTTATCTTCGGTCATCGCAATAGAATGGTATTTGATGATTGGATATGCAGATTGATATCTATATTTATATAAGACCTTGATTAGGACCAGACAGGTATATATGGGTGTTCTAAAGCCCTAGTGGCGATCCTAGGAAGGCGCATAGATCCTACTTCCTGGCCGAGACTGGAAATAGGTGTATATATCTTGATATGACGCATATGGCATAGATGGTACTACTGCTTTTATTGCATGACTCTCATTCATATATACATTGTCTATCACCTACATAGTTGTTTGTACATGTCGGTAGTATAGGATGTCATGCGAGTTTACCTATTTGTGAGTGAACTTCTAGGGCACACAGGGGCTCGAGAGGTATTGTCTAACTATTTGGGAACTTGTGGAGGTATAAAGGGTGCTCTCTTGTTTGAAGGTAGTTACTTCCCTTGTTCTTATTTATTTAACTTTTCATGTAGGGATTTAGTAGATACGGTCCTTTAGGCCTTTATGTGATGTGTGTGTTTAATTCTGTTAATGTATCACCGTGTTTAGGCCTTGGGCTGGCTCCACTAGGTACGGCTTCAGTTTCCTTGTTTGTTTCCTATATATCCCCTTATAGATCAGATGCTTCTTATTGTAGGCTTCTGTATTATTCTTGTTAGTTACTTATGATATATACTCTTTGCTTACATATTCATTATACTTGCTTTATCTTTGGAGCTCAGTTGGTCGATGCCCACTGAGTGCCACTTATTGGTACTCATACTACACTTCTACACCATGCAGATCATAGTACAGGTTTTCACTACTGAATTAGATGTCATGAGGAGCAACTCCTTTAATTTGGAGACTTGTGAGCTCTTGGCATCTGAAATTTCCTATCTCCTTCTATTTTGGCTTGGACTAGTCTTTATTTAGTATTCGGAGACACTCTATATTATTATTACTATTATGGTATTTGTATAAACCTCGTACTTCCTTATTTAGTTTAATAGCTAGACTACCGAATGATATCAAGTCTTAGGGGTTATCTTGTTGTATTGTTATTATTCTTCTTTTCTTATTATTATTATAACTATTATTCGCCTCTTTCCTTCCACTTGTGATGGTCTCTTGCATATTCTTTCAACTGTGGGGTTAGGCCTACCTACTGGTAGGTGATTGTAGGTGCCATCAAGACTTGAGAAATTGGGTCATGACATTTCAAGCATTACAACCCTAATCATTAATTTTTGCTTAACAAATCTTCATTCCAAGTATGTAAGGCTATTATAAAGTTGGACTAAGTTCGTCCTGGTACCCTAAATCTCAATATAGTCAATTTAAGTTTCAAGATTGAGTTTTTAATTCCGATAAATTCAAATTCTTGAATTATCTGTATAAATTTCATTGTGTTCTTGTATATATTCGAGTATACCATGATGAGTTTCTTGAGTTGAGTTGTATTGGAATCATGGATTCATGTTTTCACTTCCATCGGGCCTAGTTAAATTTTTTATTAATTATTTTATGCACTATTTGAAATAAAAAATGAGTAATTATTTTTGTCATATAACTAAAAATTAGCTTGAGCATGAGTGGAGTTTGAGAAGCCTTTAATTTATAATTTTGAACATAAGATGAGAAGTCTCCTAAATCACTATTTTGAGCATGAACATTATGGAGTTTAAATGAGTTGAGCATTTTAAACATCTATTTTGAGATAGAATTGAGAAGTCAAGTCATTTCTTTAAATACATTCATTGAGTTGAGAGCATGACTATTTTAAAGAGAAAAGATGAGTTGAGTTTTGAGTTAAGTCCAAAAGAGACTAAATGGGTTAATTTATGTAGTTACACTCACTTAGGTATGAGCATAATAAATGTATTTTAGTAGTAGTATTGAGTAGCAATTTGAGTTAGAGTATAAAACAACTTGAACCCCACAAACTACATAGCCAACAAAGGATAAGATTGTGCCATTGATTCGGTCGACACCTCATTTATCCCAAAAGAGGACTTTTATTATGGATACGGTGAGGTGATGTCCCTTACCCTGGAAAAATATTAGATGTATGTGCAAATGACATCACTTTGTTGTATCATTACTAGCTCAGAAGTGATGGTTGTCGGTTAGAGAAACTTCCCAATGAGTAAATTTGTATTCTATAATGAATTGCATCTATTTACTAATATTTTATTGAGTATTAATTTACGCATATTGCATGCCTTATTTTGAGTTGATTTATTTTTAGCATCTACCATATTTAGTACTCTTGGGCATGTCTTATTCTTGTCTTTTTACATACTCGTACATTCTATGTACTAGCGCCATTTGTCCTACATTATTATTTCATGATGTATACACATGTGATAAACGTCCTCTACAGGCACATCATTGAAGGCAAGATTTCCATCCAACTGTAGGTGGTCTTGTATTGGCACCTTCTACTATTGAGTTAGATGTTTCATAGACAAAGTAAAGCGCAATCTGTAGGTTTACTTCCAAGTCTATATTAAACTATAAGTTTATTTTTTATATACGACATTCAGTTATAATTATTTTGAGTATTTTAAATATTCTTTTAGACTCCCATTGAGAGTTATAATTATTTTCAAGATTTTAAATATTCTTTTAGACTCCTATTGATGTTGATATTTCAAAATGCCCACTTGAATTCTCTTTCCTTTGAGTTAAGTATTTCACTGAGTGATTAAGCCAAGCCAAGGGTCTGCTTAGGATCGGCAACTGTTTCCAAGTACTGGTCACGTCCAGGGTGTAAACTAATGGCATAACAAACTTGGTATCAGAGCAAGGTTTAAGAGTCCTAGGGTGTCTATGAGGCAGAGTCCTCCTTATCAGTGTGAACTACACCACTCTATAATGGGGAGGCTATAGGACTCTTCAGAATTATTTCACTCCATTCACACTCCAGTTCATGCGATAAAGTCTCCACTTAACTTGTGTGTTTCACATTTTTTAGATTTTGCCTCCAAAAAGAACCTTGAGCTAGAGAAACATCACTGATAACGAGATTCCACAACAATCCAAAATGCATACCTGAAACCAAGCCCGAGCAACTAAGAATGGGAATGAGAATGGGACTCAAGAGATTCCACCAACTTCTATGACTTTAGATAAAGATTTTAGGAGAGCTATCTTCATGCTCACCTAGTTGATGGATGCACATTTTAGTCATCAGAGTACCCTTACTTCGAGCTCTAGTTCTCAAAAGCCATCTGCTGCTACAAGAATTAGAGACTTCTTGAGGATGAATTCACCAATGTTCATAGGGTCCAAGGTTGAGGAAGATCCTCAAAAGTTTATTGATGATATCTAGAAAACACTGAAAGGTATGCATGCTACTGAGGTTGAGGGAATTGAGATTGTTTCCTATCAGCTTAAAGATGTTTTTAATGTCTGGTACAAATAGTTAGGGGAGAATTGTGATGAGGATGCTGAGCCCGCTGTCTGGGATGGGTTTAAGAGTGTATTCTTTGATCTATTTGTTCTGTGAGAGTTGTGGGAAGCAAAAGGTGAAGAGTTTATGAACTTGAAACAAGAGGGGCTGAATGCTAAAGAGTACAGTCTTAAGTTTATTCAGTTGTCCATGTATGATCTAGAGATGGTTCCTGACATAAGTTCTAAGATGAGGAAGTTTGTGTCTGGTTTAAGCAAGCATGTCAAGAAAGAGTGCAAGGGTATGCTTTTCATTTTAGATATGGTTGTTTTAGGATTGGTTAATGCACAACAAGTTGAGAAAGACAATAAGAAGGATAGAAATGAGCACTTGAGCAAGAAGGCCAAGTCAGCAGGATATGAAAATAGTCAGTAAAAACAAGGTAATGGTAACAAGTTCTTTTTTTAGAAGTGTTATGCCGGTTATGCACCATCTTCTGCAAGCGCCTCTACACCCAACATAAGGAATGATCAAAGTTTCAAGGAAATTAGAATTTTAGAGTGCAGGTTTCACATCCTAGGGGAGTGTGGCCGAAGGTTCTATGTGGAAGATTCCTTGTGGTAAGTATGGTAATCTTCATCTAGGAGAGCGTCGTAAGGGAATAAATAGGTGATACAAGAGCAGCGAAGTGGGCCACTTCTACATAGAATGTCTGATAGGGAAACAAGGTGATAGGGGCAGTAAGGCCTAATCTTCATATACAACACCACTAGGCAGAGTTGTCTAAAGAGGTATACTTCAGGATCATACGGAGGAGCAAATCATTTGTATGCTATGGCAAGTCGCTAAGATCAGGAGAACTCACCGGACATTATCACTGATATGCTTCGAGTCTCTTTTCATGATGTTTATGTTTTACTTGATCCAGGTGGAAGTTTGTCCTTTGTGATTCCTTATATAGCGGTTAAGTTTGGGATCTATCCTGAACGTCTTCTTGAGACTTTTAGTGTTATACTCTAGGTTGTGAGTCTGTTCTTGCTAAGAGAGTCTATAGAGATTATGTAGTTTCCATCTACCATAAAGATACCATGGCTAACTTAATTGAATTTGACATGGTTGATTTTGATGTCATTCTAGGAATGGACTCGCTTTATGGGTGTTATGTCGTAGTTGATTCTAGAACCCTAATTGTTAAGTTTGAATTTCCTAATGAGCTTGTTATAGAGTTAAAGGGTAGTCCTACAGTGCCTACGAGTTGATTCATTTCATACCTTAAGGCCAAAAAGTTAGTTTCTAAGGGGTGTATCTACCACATAGTTTGAGATAAAGATACTAATATGGGGACACTATCCCTTCAGTCAGTTCCAATTATTAATGAGTTTGCAGATGTCTTATATGATGATTTGTCTAGAGTCCTTCCCAATAGGGAGATAGACTTTGGAATAGATGTTCTCACCAATCCTCATCCTATTTCTATTACTCGATATAGAATGGCTCAAGCAGAGTTGAAACAGTCGAAGAAGTATTTAAAGGATCTTCAAGATTAAGGATTCATTAGGCCGAGTGTCTCACCTTGGGGCGCTCCTGTTCTTTTTGTGTTAAAGATAGATAATTCTTTTAGAATGTGTATTTACTACTGTCAGTTACTATCATGAGTTGAATAGGGTTACCATAAATAATCAGTACCCTCTCCCAAGAATTAATAATCTCTTCGACCAACTTTAGGGTACCACTTGTTTCTGTAAGATAGACCTTACGTCAGTCTATCTTTCGTTGAAAGTGAGAGAAAGTGACATCCCAAAGAAAGCTTTCAGAATTAGGTATGACCACTATGAGTTCCTAGTTATGTCATTCAGCTTGACTAACCCTTCTTCACTATTTATGGAACTCATGAATAGAGTGTTCAAGTAGTACCTCTAGATATGTTTTTATCGTATTTATCAACGACATACTAATCTATTCGAGGAATAAGGAGAAACACGCCAACCATCTCAGAATTTTTCTCCAAACTCTCAAAGAAAAGGAGTTCTATGTTGTGTTTTCAAAATGTGAGTTTTGGCTTGCATATGTGGTGTTCTTAGGCCACATTATTTCAGATATTGGTATTTGAGTTGACTCGCAAAAGATTGAAGATATAAAGAACTAGCCCAAACCCATATCCCTAATTGACATAGGTAGTTGGATTTTTTTGGCTATTATAGGAGATTTATTGAAGGATTCTCAATCATAGCATCACCCTTAACTAAATTAACTAGAAGAATACTATGTTTCAATGGTCCCATTCTTGTGAGAAGAGTTTTACAAAGCTGAAACAAGATTGATTATTGCTCTAATTTTGTCCCTACCCGAGGGAACATATGGGTTTGTCATTTATTGTGATGCATCCATGGTTAGATTGGGTTGTGTTCTAATGCAGAAAGACAAGGTTATCACATATGCTTCCAGACAGCTTAAGGTTTACAAGAGAAATTATCTAACTCATGATCTAGAGTTGGCATCAGTAGTATCTGCATGCAAGATTTGGAGACACTATGTTTATGGTGTACATGTACATGTGTTCATGGATCACAAAACACTACAATATATATTCTGTCAAAAAGAGCTCAACTTGAGGAAGAGAAGATGGCTTGAGTTGCTCAAGGATTATGACATGAGTATCCTCTACCATTTAAGTAAAGCTAATATTATTGTCGATGCTCTTAGCAGGTTGTCTATGGGGGGTATCGCTCATGTTGAGGGGGAGAAGAAAGATTTAGCCAAGGAAGTGCATAGACTTGCACGTTTGGGAGCTTGACCTATAGACTCATATGAGGGAAATGTTATTGTCTAGAATGAGGTGGAGTCTTCATTAGTCATTGAGGTAAAAGAAAATCAAAATCAAGATCCTATTATCCTCCAATTGAAAGATGATGTTCATAAGAAGAAAGTAATGGCTTTCGCCAAAGGGGTAGATGGAGTGTTGAGATATCAAGGCAAGTTAAGTATTCCAAGTGTTGATGGTCTTTGAGAATGAATAATGGTAGAGGCCTATAGCTCTAGCTATTCCATCTATCCGGGTTCTACAAAGATGTACCATGACTTGAGAGAGGTCTATTAGTGGAATGGTATGAAGAGAGACATAGAGTTTGTATCCAAGTGCCCAAATTCCCAATAAGTCAAAGTTAAGCATCAAAGGCCTTGTGGTGTAGCTTAGAATATATAGTTTCCAGAGTGGAAGTAGGAGATGATCAACATGGATTTCATTACGGGTTTACTGTAATCTCGCAAAAAACATGATTTGAATTAGGTGATTATGGATAGGATGACCAAATTAACTTAAGTTTTGTTTGTTAAGACTATAGATTCAGCGGAGAATTTACAAGGTTGTATATTCAAGAGATAGTGAAATTGCATGGAGTTCCCTTGTCCGTAATTTTAGACAGAGGTACTCTACTCACTACATAGGTTTGGAAGTCCTTACCAAAACGTTTAGGTTCGAAGGTGAATCTTATCACCGCTTTCCACCCAAACACATATGATCAATAAGAGTGTACTATTAAGGCTTTTGAGGATATATTAAGAGCCTGAGTGATCGATTTCAAGGGTAATTGGGATGACCACTTGTCGCTTATTGAGTTTGCTGATAATAACAACTTTTATTCTAGCATTCAAATGGCTCCATGTAAGGCTCTTTATGGAAGGAGTTGTTGATGGTAAATTGGTTGGTTGAGGTTGGTGAGGCTAATTTGATAGGGTTATACCTCTTGTATTGGGCTATAGAAAAAGTAACGATCATACAAGAAAGGTTGAAATGGTGCAAAGTCATCAAAAATCCTACACTGATGTTAGGACAAGAGACTTAGAGTTTAAGGTAAATGATTGGGTGTACTTGAAGGTTTATCCTATGAAGGGAGTTATGAGGTTTGGGAAGAAAGGAAAGTTGAGTCCGCGTTACATTGGTCCCTAAAAGATTATAAAGAGAGTGGGCAATATCTCATCTGAGTTAGAGCTTCCTTCAAAGTTAGATGTTTTTCATCCAGTATTCCATATCTCCATGCTTAATAAATTCTTAGGAGATCCATCACTCATTGTTCCTAGCGAAAATATTGGAGTGAAAGGTAGCTTGTCCTATGAGGAGATCCCTATCTTGATTATTGATCATTAGGTTCATAAATTGAGGACCAAAGAAGTCTCTTCAGTTAAAGTTTTATGGGGAAACCAATTTTTTGAGGAAGCAATGTGGGAATTCGAGGAAGATGTGAAGGCCAAGTACCCATACCACTTCATTCCTCCTAATATTGATGTTGTAGCATTTCTCAAAATGCTCACAAGTGCCTTAAGAATGCTTTGGGAATAGGCCACTCACGTAATGAATTATCCTTTATTTTTTTGGTAAATCTGAGTCTGAAATATCAATCATGGGGTAAGAACCTGCGGGGAAAAGGTCTTGATGGATTTTAAGGACTCGTAAGTCAAAAGATAATTTTTTTATGAAACTACGCAAAATAGTGAGGTGCGAGGCATCTCCGCATCATAGACTTTCTCTTTTTTAGTAAAAAATTTTCCCTGAATCAAACTCTGGTCAAAATATCATTATCTCAAAATTAGCCTATCACGGAACACCTCCTCATTGCGGATTTGGGCGATATTTTTTTTGTCCGAATTCAGCTTTTAAGTAAGGACACTTTAGACTTTTTCTTAATTGTTAGTTAATGAACCTGGATGTTTTAGGGCCTAATTCTACTCTATAAACTACCCTAAACCTCAAATTTTATCCATTCTTCTACAATTTACCTACTCAAAATTTTTTCTTTCTACAAAAGACTCTCTAGGAATCCATTGAAGACTTCAAAGAAATTCACTGAAGCTCTCCATCAAAACTCTCAAAATCTTCCAAATTCATGGATCTTCTCGCTCAAGATATGTGGGTATTGATTCATTGATTCTTTCATCCAGGAAGCCCAATCAATTTCTCAAGTTTTCTATCAAATTAAAGTATGGTATTTTTATGGATTTTATGATCTCTATTCCAATTGCATGAATTATAATTCAAATTATGATGATGAGTCTGTTTTGATATAAATTGATGGTTATTGTATTGAATTGAAGTGCTTTTTCATGAATTTTCCTATATTGATCTCTAGGGTTCGTAATGTTAATTATGGTATTTTCAATTATACTTCTAAATGATATTATCTTTATGAATTATGTATGATTGATAGAAAGTATATGCTCATGCATATTTTTAAATCAATTTCATAATTTTCAAGTCAATCGATCATGCATTCATGTCTTACCCTAATTTCAAGTATAAGATATGATCATGAATTTTTAAGTTATATTTTATGAGACTTTTATTTAATGATTTGAAAGGTATTATCCTGAATATTATTCAAATTTATTATGTATTTGAGTTTTACTCTAAATTCAAGTATGAATTGTGATCAAGAATCACAAGTACGTTCAAGGTATGGATTTCATGGAAGTTATAAAGTAAGGTGACTTAGGGATCTATGTGGTGACCTAGGACCTAACTATATGAATTATGCAAATATGATTATAATGATGAAAGTAAAATTCTCACATTACAAGTATGTTATGAAAATGAGCTACTCTATGACTTTAAACCTATAATCAGTACTACGATATATGTTATTATGATTTCTATGCTATGTATGTATTCCATGGGATTTGACTTATCACCGAGTGGACTTGAGGTAGGGGTCCTATTAAAAGGCATAGTAGCAACCTAATGTCTCTTAACCTACGTTCCACTGTAGGTTGCCTTCATGGCATAGTTATTGGATCTACATAGAGTGTATGTATGACCCGTCTAGCGGGGTAGATTCTACATTGGCAAGTAGATTCCCCTTTTTCTTCGTTGTATTAGGAGACAACAAAATTCCATGTTATAGCTCGCATGGTCTTATTCTCATTTATGGTTCCTATCCCACTTATGTACGATCTCATATGTATTTTCCTGATCTCAATTATGCTTTTTGAATGCTTTGGTCATTATGATTTTCTCATATTTTACTTATCTCATCTTATCGTATACTTTACTTGACCATCGCATCCTATGATTTATGTTGCATGTTATGCCCTCATACTTTGTACATTCCAATGTACTAATGCATGTTTTTTGCCTAGATTATCTCATAATGTAGAGGTTGAGGTTGAAGATCATATTCATCCATGTGTCTAGTTAATCTTTCCTATCCGGCGGTGTTTATGGTGAGTCCTTATTTATTGGGGACTAGTCATCGAGTTGATTTATGTTTTCAAAGACGTTTTTTATGTTTAATATTGAAGGTGGGATAAGTACATGTCTTAGCCCTCGCCCATGTTCATGAATAGACGCATCTAGTTGGACAAATGTTTTGAGTCTATATTGTCATATGAAATTCTTCATTTACTATTTATGGTTTATACTCTCTTATGATGTTTCCATTTTTATTTCACCTTATGAATTCTTATGATATGAAAAAGAAGCTTGGTTGGAGCCCTTCGGGGTTTCGATCATTGTATTATGACTAGGTCCTAGGTCGAATCGTGACAAACTTGGTATCAAGGCACAAGGTTCAAGTGTCCTAGGGATTCCACCATGCCACGTCAAGTAGAGTCTTATTCATTGGTGTGGAGAGAGCTATATCTATAAGTAGGAGGATATGAGGCATTTTAGGAATTCTTACTTCTTTCATGATCTATTTCGTGCAATAGAGCGTACTCTAGTTTTTTTTCCTCCTAATGATTGTTCTTTGCTATTTTCAAAATATGTCTCCAAGAAGAGATCAAATCTAAAGAAGGATTGATACAAATAAGAGCTTCATAAGGACAAAGTATTTCACCATGGGGTGCTCCCGTGTTGTTTCCTATAAACAAGGAAGGGTCATTTACATGTGTATAGATTACTGGAAATTGAATAAGGTCACAATAAAGAGTAAGTATCCCATTCTAAGAATAGATGATTTATTTGATTAACTCCAAGGTGTAAGTCACTTCTGCAAGATTAACCTCTGGTCCAGTTATCACTAATTGAGGGTGAGGTAGTGTGACATCCCAAGATAGTTTTTCGAATAAGGTATGGACATTTAGAGTTTTTGGTTATGTCATTTGGTTTGACAAATACTACTGCTATTTTCATAGATTTGATGAATCATATTTCTAAGCCATACTTGGATATGATTTATGTGGTGTTCATTGATGAAATCTTGATTTATTCTCGAAATATGGAAGATCATATGGGTAACTGGAGGATTGTGTTTCAAACAATGAAAGAGAAGCAACTAATTTCCAAATTGAATAAGAGTGAATTTTGGCTAAAGGAAGTTGTATTTCTTGGCCATATTGTGTCCAGTGATGGGATTAAAGTAGATCCAAAGAAAATGGAGGTGGTTAAAAATTGGCCTAGACCATTATCTCCTTTGGACATTAGAAACTTTTTAGGCCTAGCCGGATACTATAGAAGGTTCATTGAAGGATTTTTGTCTATTGCCTCGCCTTTAACTAAGTTTACCCAAAAAAAGGGGAAATTTCAATGGTCAGATGAATGTGAGAACTGTTTCCAAATATTGAAGGATTATCTCATGTTGGCTCCTGTTTTGACATTGCCCAAGGGTTTGGATGGGTTAGCTATTTATTGTAATGTCTCATATGTTGGTTTTGGATTGCGTCTTGACGCAACATGGTAAGGTTATAGACTATGCCTCTAGGAAACTTAAAGTGTATGAAAGGAACTATCCAACCAATGATCTTGAATTTGCGGCGGTTGTGTTTGCTTTAAAATTTTGTCTCCATTATCTTTATGGGGTGCATGTTGATGTTTTCAACAACCACAAAATCTGGCAATATGTATTTATCTAAAGGGACTTAAACCTTAGGCAAAGGAAGTTGCTTTAACTCCTAAAAGACTATGACATGAGTGTATTGTACCATCAGGGTAAGGCAAATGTTGTAGCCGATACTCTTAGTCGATTGTGTATGGATAGTATTGCTCATGTGGAAGATTAAAAGAAAGAGTTAGTTAAATATATTCACCGATTGGCCTATTTGGGGGTAAGATTGAGTGATTCTAATGAGTGTCGTATTTTTATTTTGAAATGGTCCAGAATTATGATTGGTAGTGTATGAGAAATTGATAGTTGATAAGAACATCGAGGATCTCTCACAAGGGGGAGATGGAGTATTTTGTTACCAAGGTTGGTTGTGTGTCCCAATGTTTATGGCCTAAGAGAAATAATTTTGAGTAAAGATCATAGTTCTCGATGGATGAGTTCAGGGAAGATTGGGGGAAGAGTGGGTGTTCCATCTTGTGATAATTGTTGTATACTTGGTCTTTTTAAGGTTATAGACATAGAGGAAGAGTTAGATAAGACCTTGTTGTGTACAATATATAGGTAAGAGTATATTGGTGTGAACTTGTGTAGGAGTGAGTACCAATAAGGATATAGAGATGCTAAGGTAGACACAAAAATTATTAAGTGATGTTGACTTCAAGGGAACCATAAAGTGGTTAGAATGGTAGGCTTAAATGTGTGGTTGTAGATATTAGAGTGATTTTAGTAGTCTATTGATGACTTCTTTTTAAGGGTTTCAAGTGAGTGTATTAGAGTGGTTATAGAACTAGGCTTGAATGTAGTGTTGATGGCATTAGGTGAATGTACGATGTATTGGGTGTTTCTTTATTAAGTCTCGAAGTTTTGTTCAAGACATTGAGATTCCTACTTGGATGGAAAGATGTGAATATGAACTTTGTAACTTGTTTGACTCGTACTAAGAGACAATATGACTCTATTTTGGTCATTGTGGACAGAATGACCAAATTGGCATATTTTCTACCGATTAAGATATCTTATGGTGCCTAAGACTATGCTAAGTTATAAATTCATGAACTTGTATAACTTCATGGTGTTCCTTTTTTAAATTATACCGGATAGAGGTACTAAATTTACTTCAAATATTTGGAAGTCATTTCAAAAAAAGGTCTTGGTACTAGAGTCAAGCTAAGTACCGCTTTCCATCCTCAAACCGATGGACAAGCCAAAAGAACGATTCAAACCTTGGAGGATATGTTAAGGACATGTGGAATTGATCTTAAAAGAAGTTGGGATGAGCATTTGCCATTGATTGAGTTTTCCTATTATAATAATTATCACTCTAGCATCCAAACGGCTCCTCTTGAATCCTTGTATGGGAGAAGATATAGATCTTCGGTGGGATGGTTTGAAGTGGGTGAGATGGAATATATTGAGGAAGTTTGTGGGTGATCTAAATTCTATTGTGTCAATGGAGAATGTGAATATTGAAGATAATTTGACTTATGAGGAGATCCCGATTAAGATTTTAGACCGGCAAGTGAAGAGGTTAAAAAATAAAGATGTTGCGTCCATCAAAGGGTTATGGAGGAATCAACAAGTAGAGAGTGCTATGTGGGAAGCAGAATCAGACATGATAAAGCGTTATCCGTATCTCTTTTCTTCCACTCAAGCCTAAAGGTACTAAGTTATTCATGATCAAATCTATTAAACTCCTACATTTCAGTTCCATATGCCATTCATATGCATGCATGATTCATGAAAATGGTTTTTTTTCTCAAAGACTATGTCTTATGTTAAGTATGAAGTTTACATGTTCTATGCATTTTTCGAAGTGTCCTCAAATTCATGTTGGGATGCTATTCCTTTTTTCATGTCCTTCCTATATTAGTTGAATCCCATTAGAGGACGAATGTTCCCAAGGGGGAGATATTATAACATTCCTCAAAAAGTTCACAAGTTTCTTAAGAATACCTTGAGAATAGGCCGTTCACGTAATGCATTATCCATAATCTTTTTGGCAAATCCTAGTCCAGAATATCGATCAGAGGGTCAAAATATTCGAGAAAATGGTCTCGGTAAATTTTTAGGACCCGTATATCGAAAGATAAATTTTTCAAGAAACTGCGCAAAAGAATGAGGTGCGTGGCATCTCTACATCGCGGACTTGCTCCCGTTCAGTGAAGTTTTTCCCCAAGTCAAAATCTGGCCAAAATTTCATTCGCTCAAAATTGGCCTATCAAGGAACACCTTTGCATTGCAGACCTGGGAGATATTTCTTTTGTCCGAATTCAGTTTTAAAGTAAGAGCTCTTTAGACTTTTCCCTAATTGTTTAATGAACCTGGATATTTTTAGAGCCTAATTCTACTCTATAAACTACCCTAAACCTCAAATTCTATTTATTCTTCTACAATTCTGCTACTCAAAAATTTCTCTCTACAAAAGACTTTCGAGGACTCCATTGAAGACTTCAAAGAAATTTATTCAAACTCTCCATCAAAACTCTCAAATTTGTCAAAATCCGTGGCTCTTCTCACTTAAGGTATGTGGGTATTGATTCATGGATTCTTTCATCCATGAAGTCCAATCAATTTTTTAAGTTTTCTATCAAATTAAAATATGGTGTTTTATGGATTTTATGATCTCTATTCCAATTGCATGAATTATGATTCAAATTATTATTATGAGTCTAATTTAATATAAATTGATGGTTATTGCATTGAATTGAGGAGTTTTTCCTTGAATTCTCCTACATTGATCTCTAGGGTTCATAATATGAATTATGGATATTTTCAATTATACTTTCAAATGATATCATCTTTATGAATTATGTATGGGCTGATAGAAAGTAGATGATCATGAATGTTTTTAGGTCAATTTCATTATTTTCAAATTAATTGATCATGCATTCATGTGTTACCTTAATTTCAAGTATAAGCTATGATCATGAATTTTTAAGTTATATTCTATAAGACTTTTATTTAATGATTTCAAGGGTATTATCATGAATCTCATTCAAATTGATTATGCATTTGAGTTTCACTCTAAATTCAAGTATGAATTGTGATCAAGAATCACAAGTACGTTCAAAGTATGAACTTCATGCAAGTTATGAAGTAAGGTGACTTAGGGCCCTATGTGGTGATCTAGGACCTAACTATATGAATTATGCAAATATGATTGTAATGATAAAAGGACAATTCTCGCATTACAAATATGTTATGAATATGAGCTACTCTATAATTTCAAACCTATGATCATGACTATGTTATATGTTAGTATGACTTTTATTCTATGTATATATTCCATGGGATTTGACTTAGAACCGAGTGGAGTTTAGGTGGGGGCCCTACCCAAAAGCCCTAGTATAAACCTCATCTCTCTTAAACTACATGTCACCGTAGGTTTCCTTCATGGCCTAGCTATTGGATCCACATATAGTGTATGTATGATCTGCCTAGGGGGCTAGTATCTACCATGGCAAGTAGATTTCCTTTTTTCTTCGTTGTATTAGGAGACTAAGGGATTCCATGATATAGCTCGCATGGTCTTATTATCGGTTATGGTTCTTATCCCACTTATGTACGATCTCATATGTATTTTTCTAATCTCAATTATGCTTTACAAAATGCTTTCGTCATTATGATTTTCTCATGGTTTACTTATCTTAGCTTGTCATGTACTTTATTTGACCATTGCATCCCATGATTAATGATGCATGTCATGCCCTCATACTTAGTACATTCCAACGTACTAATGCATACTTTTTGCCTACATTGTCTTATAATGTAGGGGTTGAGATTGAAGATCATATTCATTAACATGGCTATTAAGCTTTCCATCCGGCGTTTGTGGTGAGTCCTTATTTATTAGGGACTAGTCATCGAGTTGGTTATTATTTTAAAAGACATTTGTTATATTTCATATTGAGGGTGATCTATGGACATGTCTTATCCCCCGCCAATGTTCATGAGTAGAGGTATCTAGTTGGACAAATATTTCGAATATATGTTGTCATATGACATTCTTCATTTACTATTCATGGTTTAGACTCACTTATGAAGTTTCCAATTTTACTTTACCTTATATATGCTTATGATATGAACAAGAGGCTTGGTTGGAGCCCTTCGGGGTTTCGATCTCTGTGTTATGATTAGGCCATAGGTCAGGCCGCGACAGATGTTGAAGGTAATATTCCTATTCCCATCTATGAGATTACTACCTTCTTGATTTTTATGAAATTGAGTGAGTTATCCTTGAGTATGATGTTTTAAAGTTCTTTCATCTTATTCATGCCCTAAATAAATTTTAAGCGAGGTCATCATTCGAGGATGAATGATCCCAAGAGTAGATATTATATAGAAGTCCTCAAAAGTTGAAAAGTCCTAAAACAAGGATTGTAAGGCGATTTCCCCAGAAAATCTCATCTTTTGGCACCGGGTGATGAAATGAAGGCCATCTTGGGCCTGTTCCCCACCATGGTTCCTGGTATGTTACCATGTTTAAAGTCTTGAAACTCATCTCTGCAGGGAAGGATCGACAAGAACTATGAGTTGTTGATATACCACAAGCTAGGGTGCCCTTCATGGTGGACAACCCCTGAGACCATCAGATTCCATTTCAGGTCAGGGATAATGACCACCCCATATGGGCCATGGAGACCTTCATGGACAGTAGATATATCCGTGCAAAACCCACAAATTTCTAAGTTGAAGTCCGTCAACATAATAGGGACTAAGCCCCGTATTGTCCTTCACGAGGAGTGGTGATGGTCTGTCCAGGTGCCCGAATTAAGTTTTAAGTTAGGGGTATTATGATCATTTCTTTATTTCATTAATTAATGTAGATGGTATTTGGTACAATGTTTTCACCTATTAACTATGCTAAGCTCTTCTAACCCTCTCATTATCTCCCAAAACACTCCAAACCAAAATTTTCTCTCCAAAAGTGTTCTCTCCAAGTCTTCTTCTTCTTCAAGCAAATTATAAGCTTTTCTCCAAGAACAAGCTTCAATTCTCTCCAATTTAGGACTTCTAAGGATAAAGGTATGTTAGAATTCATCTGTGGGTACCTTTCACCAATGGAATCCCAAAGTTTTCTCTCAAATTTCCTAATAATTTCTTCAGTCAAAAGCCCCAATTTTATGATAATGAATTAGGTCTTTTTAATTATGATATATTTGAATGCTAGCTTTTTTATAAATAATTCACATGATATTAGATGATTTTATGATGAATTTTAATGATTCATGAGATATGCTAGTTTGAATTATGATTTATGTGTTATGATCATAATTTTCAAGTCATATTCAATGAAAGCTTTATTGAATGCTCTTCAAGGTTTATAAATGATTTATGAAAGGCTTTGAATAATGATTCTATGATATTTCAAGTAAGTTAATGAAAGGGTGACTTAAGATCCTTAATGAAGAAAGTGACTTAAGACCCTAATGATATTTGCTTTTATGAAAAGGATTTGTAATGATGGAATGACTACACCCATACTACATGAATCACATTATAATGAGCTAGTCCTTTGAACAAGTTCATGAAGTATGATTATGAAAGGTTTATGATTTATGAAGAGTATTATTTAATAACTATGATATGATATGTATTCCATGGGTCGATTTACTTAGCACCGAGTGGGCTTTGAGGTGGGGGAACAACCTAAGTCCTAGTAGCAACCTCTAGTCTCTTAAACTATGTTACCACCATAGGATTGCCAACTTGCCCTAGCTAGTGGATCCATATATAGAACATGATAATGATAATGATTAGACAGAGCCTACCATGGCAAGTAGCCTCCCCCCCATCCTTCTCGATGTGGGGATCATCGAATTCCATGTAATAGCTCATTTGGTCTTATTATCAGTTATGGTTATCTCCCACATATGTATGATTCCTATGATGATGATATTTTGATTCATTGACCAATTATTATGATCTTTCAAGTTTTTTATGGTTTTACTCTTATTTTAAGATATTGGTCTTGCATCTCATGACTCATATTGATTATATCCTATGTTCATTATTCATACATATCTTTGACATACTTAGTGCATTCCATGTAATAACGCATACTTTTACCTACCTTTTATCATAATATAGGCTCCAATAATCATGCTCATTAGTTGTACTTTAGTGGTGAGTCCTTATGTTTCAAGGATAAGACAGTGTACTTTCATGTCATCATTTGAGTTAGGAACTTGTCTTGTTCCCCCAATCGAGTTAGTAGAGTCATGTTAGATATTTATGGAGTCTATGTTTTCCTTTTGCTCTATTGAGACTTATGTTCCTTTTATCTATACTATGCTTACATATATTAATTTAGTTTTTTTTTCATTACTTACCCTATGTATGCTAATGAATGCTATGCTAAGGGGCTTGGTTGGGTCCCTCGGGATTCTAATTATCGTTTCATGGATAGGCCATAGTTTGGGTCATGACAAACTTGGTATCGAGCATAAGGTTTAAAAGTGTCCTAGGGAGTATAACATGCCGCATTGAGTAGAGTCCTATTAATCGGTGTGAAGCATGCCACATCTATGAATGGGAGGATATGAGGTATCTTAGAAAAAACTTCACTTCTTTTATGATCTCATTGTGCTACAGAGTTAAATCGTAAGGTTTCCTCCTCTAACGCTTTCTATTTGCGATAATAGAATTATGCCTCCACGAAGAGATCACATCCGAAGAAATGTCGAAAAGGAGAAACAATCTCTAAATAATACTTTTATTGGACAAGTGACTAATTCGGAGTTTCAAGCCAATTTTCATATGCTAACCCAAGCTATGACTACTCAAGTGAAACAAGGGGTATGCTCCTCCAAATATGCCTACTCTGACTTCAAGGGTTAGAGACCTTTCAAGGATGAACCCTCTCATATTTCATGGATCCAAGGTCGATGAGGATCCGCAAGACTTTATGGATGAATTGCAAAAGATTGTTGATATTATGTTAGTTTCTTCAGAAGCGAAGGCAGAATTAGCGGCCGACCAACTCAAAGGTGTCGCTCTAGTGTGGTACAATTAGTGGAAAGGTGAAAGGTTTAAAGAGGGTCACATAGAATGTGAGAATTTTAAAGTTGCATTTCTTGACCACTTCTTCCCACTTATGTTGATGAAGGTGGAGGTGTTGAAATTTATAAGTCTCAAGCAAGGAAATATGAGTGTGAGGATATATGCCATCAAGTTCACAAAGTTGTCCAAATATGCTCCTTCTTTGGCAGCCGATCCTCGTACTAGAATGAGTAAGTTTATTTTGGGTGTGTCGAACTTGGTGATGAAAGAATGCTGAACTGCTATGTTCATTAAGGAGATAGATATTTCTAGACCCATGAATTATGGTAAACAAATTGAAGGGGAGAATATTAAGGAAAAAAAAGTAACAGAGTCCAAGAGGTCTTGTTATGAAGGTGGGTTTTCTCAACCTAAATTTGGTTATGGTAATGGCCGTTTTCATCAAGTCCAAGGTTCTTCACAAGCTTCGGGAAAAATATTTGATAAATATAAGGTCTCCAACCCTAATACCTAAGGTGGTAATGCTAAAGGACCTACTCTTCCTAAGTGTACCGAGTATGGAAGAAACCATAGAGGTAAATGTTTGGTTGGAATCGGAGCATGATTTGGATGTGGTAAGATAGGATGCGCAGTCTCCAAATACCTAACAAGGGGAGACAAGGGTGTCCTCAAGGTAAAACTACTCAAGGTGGATGAGCTTCACAAGGTGTCCGTCCATGCAAAAACAGGTTCTATGCCCTCCAAGCTAGGCAAGAGGTGGAGGAATCTCCGGATGTAGTCACGGGTATGTTGAAAGTCTTCAACTTTGATGTATATGCATTGTTAGATCTGAGTTCTACATTATCATTTGTTACTCCTTATCTTGGTATGAGATTTATTGTTAGTCCCAAGGTCTTATTAGAGCATTTTTGGGTCTATACTCCCGTAGGTGATTCCGTTTTAGCTAAAAGAGTCTATAGAAATTGCCTTGTTTTGGTTTTTTCATAAAATCAGCTCAGTTGTTTTGGTAGTGCTTGACATCACCGATTTTGATGTTATTATTAGTATGGTTTGGCTTTATGATGTTATACCTCTATATGTTGTAGGACCCATGTGATCCAGTTTCAGTTTTTAATAAGATAGTCCTAGTATGGAAAGGTAGTAATTCCGTGTTTAAGGGCCAATTCATCTTATACCTTAAAGCTCAAAAATAATTTTCAAAGGTTTCATTTATCATCTAGTATGGGTTAGATATACTAATTCTAAAACTCCTACTCTTGAGTCATTTCCAGTTGTTAATAAGTTTTTGGAAGTTTTCCCTGATGATCTCCCAGCCATTTCTCCTAAAAGGGAAATAGACTTTGGTATTGATCTCCTCCCCGATACTCAACCTATCTCTATTTCTCCTTATCAAATGGCTCCGATAAAATTGAAAGAGATAACGAATCAGTTAAGGGATTTATTAGATAAAGGTTTCATTAGACCGAGTATCTCTCCATGGGATTCTCTGATTCTCTTTGTTAGAAAGAAGGATGGTTCTCTTCGTATGTGTATTGATTACTAGCAATTGAACAAGGTCACAATCAAGAATAAGTATCCCATTCCAAGTATTAATGGCTTCTTTGACCAACTTAAAGAACCAAGTTACTATTGAAAGATTGATCTTTGATTAGATTATCATCAACTCCAAGTAAGAGAATGTGACATTCCGAAAATGGCTTTTAAAAGTCGATATGGTCACTTTAAATTATTGGTTATGTCTTTTTGACTAACGATTGCTCCTGAAGATTTTATGGATTTGATGAACAGGGTGTTCAAGCAATACTTGGATATGTTCGTTATTATGTTCATTGATGATATTTTGATCTAGTCTCAGAGTGACAAAGAGCATGCCGACAATTTCAAGACTGTATTACAAATTCTCAAGGACCATCATTTGTAAGCAAAGTTTAGTAACTATGAATTTTGCTTAAGGTCATTTTCCTTCCTTGGTCATATTTTCTTTGGTGAAGGATCACGGTTGATCCTAAAAAGGTCGAAGCGGTAAGGAATTTTCCTAGAACATTGTCTTTTCCTGATACAAAGTTTTTTGGTCTTAGATGGTGATTATACACGGTTTGTGAAAGGTTTCTCTTCCATTCCATCTCCCTTTATTACTTTGACTCAAAAGAAGGTGAAATTTGAATGGTCTGAGGCATGTGAAAAAAGTTTTTAAGATTTGACGATAGACTTAACTCCACTCCGGTGTTAACTTTACCGAAAGGTTTTGATGGTTTCATTATGTATTTGGATGCTTCACGAGTTGGTCTTGGTTTTGTTATAATGTAAAGTGGTAAAGTGATAGCCTATGCTTCTAGGAAGGTCAAGGTTCATGAAAAATATTACCCGACCCATGATTTGAAATTAGCAGCCATGGTTTTTGCTTTGAAGTTTGGCGACACTACATTTATAGTGTTCATGTGGATGTTTTCACTAATCACAATAGTAAACAATATGTGTTTACTCAAAAGGAATTGAACCATCAACAAAAGAGATGGCTTGAGTTATTGAAAGATTATGATATAAGTGTGCTATACCATCCAGGAAAGGCAAATATGGTTGCCGATGCTCTTAGTAGATAGTCCATGAATAGTGTTTCTCATGTCGAGGATGATAATAAGGAGTTGGTTTGGGATATGTATAGATTAGCCCATTTGGGTGTTCTATTGGTTGATTTCAAGAATGGTGGTGTCATTGTGCAAAATGGTTCTAAATCATCTCTTATGGCGGATGTTAAGGCAAAACAAGATAGTTATCCTATTTTGGTTGAATTGAAGAAGGCAGTTGCCGAAAAAATCATTGAGGATTTCTCCCATGGGGGAGATGGTGTTTTGAGATATTGAGGTTGAACATGGGTTCCCGACATTAATGGGCTACAGGAAATGATATTGTTCGAGGCTCATAGTTTGCGATATTCTATTCATTTAAGTTCTACAAAGATGTGTTGTGATTTGGGGAAGTGTATTGGTAGAATGGTATAAAGAGGGATATTGCGGAGTTTGTAGATAAATGGACAAATTATCAACAAGTAAAATTTGAGGATAGAAAGCTTTGAATATGGACTTCAATATTGATTTTCCTCGTACCTGTAAGTACTAATTGGGCATGGTCTAACTGGATGTTTTCATTTCAATATCTTAATCTATCCCTCAATATGCTGACGAATGTGGATTCAATTCCTCTTCAATCTCTATATATGACCAAATGACTACGTCAACTCATTTTGTTCCTATTAAGACTTCATATTCAATAGATAATGCTAAATGTTTTATCCAAGAGTTGGTTAAGCTTCATAGTGTTCCATTATCTATTATCTCAGATCGAGGTACATAGTTTACATTATAGAGAAGCTTAGTACAACATTTCACGCACATACGGGTGGTCAATTCGAGCATACCATTAGATATTAAAGGATATGTTGAGAACATATGTTATTGATTTTAAAGGTAATTGGGTTGATCATTTGTCATTGATAGAATTTGCCTACAATAACAATTATCATTCCAGTATTCAGATGGCTCCATTTGAGGTTTGTATAGTAGGAGGTGTAAATCTCCTATCAGTTGGTTCGAGGTAGGTAAAGTTGCTTTGATAGGACCCGAGTTGGTATTTGAGGTCATGAAGAATGTCAGAATAATTAGAGAAAGAATTAAACCAACCCAAAGACGACAAAACTCCTATTCGGATGTGAGAAGAAGAGAACTTGAATTCAAGGGTAGTGATTGGGTTTATTTGAAAATTTCACCTTTAAAGGGAGTGATGCATTTTGGTAAGAAATAGAAGCTAAGTCGCTGCTATGTTAGCATTTATGAGATTTAGAGGTGGATTAGTAAGGTGGTTGATGAGTTGGGTTTGTCTTCTTATTTGGCATCGGTTCATCTTGTGTTCCATGTGTCCTTATTGAGGAAGTTTTTTTGGTGATCCTAGTTCAATTGTTCCATTGGAGAGCATTGAGGTAAATAAGAGTCTCTTATATGTGAAGGTTCGCATTGATATCTTAGATCGGCAAGTTAGAAAGTTGAAAAACAAGGAGATAGCTTCAGTTAAAGTGTTACAAAGGAACCAAGTGGTTGAGGGTGTTATATGGGATGATGAAACCGATATGATGTAACGATGTCATTATCTCTTTCCTTCCATGCCTAGTTGAGGTATTCAGTTCCTTCATGGTCCGTTCAGCCCAAACTATATGTTTTAGCCATTCTAATGTTTTCATATGCATCCATATTCATGAAATAAGATTTAAAGTCATGTTTTAGCTTGAAACTAATGATTTTATGTTTTATGCATTTTCGAGTTGTTTTGTATTTATGTTGAGTTGCTAGCTTTCTTTCATATTCCATTCTTGCTAGTTTGAGTCCCATTTAAGGATGAATATTCCTAAGGGGAAGATATTGGAAGACCCCGAAAGTTGAGAAGTCCTAAAATGAGGATCGATAGATAATTTCCCCAGGAAATCTCATCTTTCGGCACCAGGTGATGACCACAAAGGCCTTCACGGTACGTAGTGTGCTGCCATGGTAAAAGTATTGAAAATCAGGCTCTGCAGGAAAGGGACCACAGCTCGTGGTGAGCCCCACAAGTCATAGTGCCATCCATGGTTGACAACCCTTGAGACCCTCAGATTCCATTCAAGTGAAGGACGAATAAAACCACTCCACGAATCATGGTGACCTTCATAGACCGTGGTGGTCTCTGTGGAGGGATCCCTGCAAAAACCCCAAATTTCCAAGTTGAAGTCCATCACCACGATGGGGACCACGACCCATATTGGCCTTTATGCGCCATAGTGACGGTCCGTCTAGATGCGTGAATTCAGTTTTAAGTTGGGGGTATTCTGGTCATTCCCAATATTTTATTAATGAATGTGGACATTTTTAGGACTATTCTCTCACCTCTTAACTACCCTAAGCTCTTCCAACCCTCTCATTATCTCACAAAACACTCCAAACCAAAATCTACTCTCTAAAAGTGTGCTTTCACAGTCTTATTCTTCTTCAAGAAAATTCTAAGGGTTTCTTCACGAACAAACTTCAATTCTCTCAAATATAGGACTTCTAAGGATCAAGGTATGTGGGACTTCATGAAAAGGTACCTTTGACCCATGGAATCCCAAAGTTTTCTCTCAAATTTCATTATGATTTCTCCAATCAAAAAGCCCTAATTTTATGATAATGCATTGGGACTTCTTAATTATGATATATTTCAATGATATTAACTATTTTATGCATAATTCACATCATATTGCATGATTTTAAGATACATTTCAATGATTCATGATATATGCTAGTTTCAATTATGATTTATGAGTTATAATCATGATTTTCAAGTCATATTCAATCAAAGCTTTATTGAATGCTCTTCAAGGTTTATGAATGATTTATGAAAGGTTTTGAATAATGATTCTATGATGTTTCAAGCAAGTTAATGACAGGATGACTTAAGATACTTAATGAAAAAGGTGACTTAAGACCCTAACAACATTTGTTTTTATGAAAGGAATTTATAATGATGGAAGGACTACACCTATATTATATTAATCACATGATAATAAGCCATTCATATGAACAATTTTATGAAGAATTATTATGAAAGGTTTATAATTTATGAAAAGCGTGATTTAAGAACTATGATATGATATGTATTCTGTGGGTTGATTTACAGTCACGACTCGACCTAGGGCCTAGTCGTAATATGGTGATCGAAACCCCGAAGGGCTCCAACCAAGCCTCTTGTATATATCATAAGCATACATAAGGTAAAATATAAAAGCAGAAACATCATAAGAGATTCTAAAACATGAATAAAAATCTGAAAATTTCTTACGACAACATAGACTCAAAGATATGTCCAACTAGATGCCTCTAAACATGAGTATGAGCGAAGGCTAAGACATGTCCCTAGCTCACCCTCAATATATAACATAAATAAAATTCTTTTGAAAAGAAAATAGTAACCAACTTGAAAACTAATCCCCGATCAATGAGGATTCACCATAACACAGTCGGATAGAGAACGCGTACTAGTTACGTGGACTATTAGGATCTTCAACCTCAACCCCTACATTATGATATAATGTAGGCAAAAAGTATGCATTATTACATTGGAATATACTAAGTATGTGGGCAAGACAATGCATGAAAACTCATATTTGTAACAATGACCATTTGAAATAGCAGGTTAGGAGAAATAGTCGAAAATCATAAGTAGTCTTTAAGAAATATCAATGCATAATAACCATAAGAGTATCATGTAGAATAAAACAAAGGATTAGTCATTTAAAACATACGTAGACGTACATATGTGGGATAGAAATCATAACCGACAATAAGAGCATGCGAGCTATAACATGGAATCCGATGATGCCCACATCGAGAAGGAGGAGGCTACTTTGCCAAGGTAGACTCCTGATCATGAACATGTGCTATTTGTGGATCCACTAGCTAGGCCATAAAGGCAACCTACGGTGGCACGTAGTTTATGGGACATGAGACTTCTACTAAGGCTTTTGGTAGGGCCCCCACCTCACGTCCACTCGGTTCTAAGTCAAATCCCACGAAATACATACATAACATAGAAATCATAATTTCATACATCATATTCATGATCATAAGTTGGAAATGATAGAGTAGCTTGTTTTCATAACATACTTATAATGTGAGAATTTTCCTTTCATCATTACAATCATATTTGCATAATTCATATCGTTAGGCCTTAGGTCACCACATAGGGCCCTAAGTCATCTTACTTTATAACTTGCATGAAATTCATACCTTGAACTTAGAGTAAAACGCAATTGCATAATCAATTGACTTTGAAAATCATGTAATTCACTTGAAAACATGTATGATCCTCAACTTTATATCAGCCCATACATAATTCATATAGATAATATCTTTTGGAAGTATAATTCAAAATACTCATAATTTACATCATGAACCCTAGAGATCAAAATAGGAGAATTCATGGGAAAACTCTTTAATTCAATGCAATAACCATCAATTTATATCATAATAGACTAATGATCATACTTTAAATCATAATTCATGAAATAGGTATAGAGATCATAAAACCCATAAAATATCGTACTTTAATTTGATAGAAAACCTTGAGAAATTGATTGGGCTTCACGGAGAAAGAATCCATGAATCAATACCCTCATACCTTAACTGAGAACACCAAATAATTTTGAAGAACTTGGGAGCTTTGATGGAGAGCTTGAGTAAATTCATATGAAGTCTTCAATGAAAACCCTTGAGAGCCTTTTTGTAGAGAGAGAAATATTTGATAGATTGTAGAAGAATGAATAGAATTAGAGGTTTAAGTGAATTTATAGAGTTGGATTAGGACCTAAAAATGTCTAGGTTCATTTACTAATAATTTGGGAAAGGTCTAAAATGTCCCTTAAAAACCTTAACTCGGCCAGAAAACTTTCCCAGGTCTGCGTCGCGGATCCTACTATTTTTTGAATTTCTTTGAAAATCCATCTTCCGATTTACAGATCCTAAAAATCCACCGAGACCATTTTCCTGCAGGTTTTGACCCCCTGATCGATATTCCAAACTCGAATTTTCCAAAAAGATTAAGAATGATGCATTACTTGAGTGGCCTATTCCCAAGGCATTTTTAAGGCATTTGTGAGCATTTTGTGGGGTTTTACAATATCTCCCCTTTTGGAACATTCGTCCTCGAATGAGATTCAACTAATATAGGAAAGATATGGAAAAAAGGATCTAGAAACCCAACATGGACATGAGGACACTTTGAAAAATGCATAGAATATGTAAACTTCATACTTAACATAAAACATAGTCTTTGAGAGAATTCATTTTCATAAATCATGCATGCATATGAATGACATATGGAACTGAAGAGTAGAAGTTTAATCGATTTGATCATGAGCAACTTAGTACCTTTGGGCTTCAGTGAAAGTAAAGAGATAAGGATATTGCTTCATCATGTCTGATTTTGCTTCCCACGTAGCACTCTCTACTAATTGATTCCTCCATAACACTTTGACAGATGCAACGTCTTTATTTGTCAGCCGTTTCACTTGCTGGTCTAAAATCTTAATCGGTACCTCCTCATAAGTCAAATTCTCTTCAATAATCACGTTCTCCCTTGGTAAAATAGAATTTTTATCACCCACAAACTTTCTCAACATCGACACATGAAATACCGGATGAATCAAAGCCAACTCAAGTGGCAAGTCTAACTCATATGCTACCTTGCCAATGCGCTTCAATATCCTATAAGGTCCTATAAATCTAGAGCTCAACTTCCCTTTCTTACCAAACTGCATTACCCCGTTTATAGGGGAAATATTCTAAAACACCATATCATCCACATCAAATTCAAGCGTTTTCCTCCTAGTGCCCGAATAGGACTTTTAACAACTTTGACCATTTATAATATTTCTCTTATGAGCCTTACTTTCTTCATTGCATCAATTACCAAATCTGGACCAATCAACGCCATCTCACCAACTTCAAACCACCCTACCTGAGACCTACATCTTCTCCCATACAAGGCTTCAAAAGAAGCCATTTGGATGCTAGAGTGATAACTATTATTGTAGGCAATCTAAATCAAGGGCAAATGGTCATCCCAACATCCTATTGGGTCAATCACACATACCCTTAATATATCCTCCAAGGTTTGAATTGTTCTCTCATCTTGTCCATCGGTTTGAGGATGAAAAGCGGTACTTAGCTTGACTTTAGTGATAAGACCTTTCTAAAATGACTTCCAAAAATATGAACTAAATTGAGTACCTATATATGATATAATCAACAAAGGAACACCATGAAGTTGCACAAGTTCACGACTGTACAAATTAGCATAATCTTTGGCACCATAAGAAGTTTTGACCGATAGAAAATATGTCGATTTGGCCATTCAGTCCATAATGACCCAAATAGAATTATGTTATCTTCTAGTAAGAGGCAAACCCGTGACAATGTCCATATTCACATCTTCTCACTTCCATGTAGGAATTTTGATTTCTTGAGCTAGACCTCCCGGCCTTTGATGTTCAACTTTCACTTATTGGCAACTAGGACACTTAGCCATGAACTCCACTATGTCCTTCTTCATGCCGTTCCACCAATACACTTCCCTCAAGTAACGATACATCTTGGTGGATCCCAAATGAATTGAATACCGAGAACTATGGGCCTCATTTAATATCAACTCTTTTATTCCATCAACATTTGGAATACACAACCGACCTTGGTAACGTAGTACCCTTTCTTCTCCTAGAGAGAAAGCCTCAATGGATTTTTTGGCAACCGACTTCTTTAATTCGACCAAAATTGGACCATTATCCTGTTTGGCCTTGACATTTACCGTAAGAGATGATTCTGAACTATTATGTATATGAATGCCTACATCATTGTAATCAACCAAACGCATACATAAACATGCCAATCTATGGAACTATTTGACCAATTCCCTTTTACCTTCCTCAACATGTGCAACACTACCCATAGACAACTGACTAAGAGCATCGGCTACAACATTTGCCTTACCCGGATGGTAGAATACGCTCATGTCATAGTCTTTTAGGAGTTCAACCCACCTCCTTTGCCTAAGGTTCAAGTCCCTTTGACTAAACATATATTTCAAGCGTTTGTGGTCGGTAAACATATCAACATGCACCCAATATGGATAATGGCACCAAATTTTCAATGCAAACACAACCACCACAAGTTCAAGATCATGGGTAGGATAGTTTCTTTCATGTACTTTAAGTTGCCTAGAGGCATAGGCTATAACCTTATCATGTTGCATCAAGACACAACCCAAACCAACACGCAAAGTATCACAATAAACAACAAACCCATCTGAACCTTCAGGCAATGTCAAAATAGGAGCTGACGTAAGATGATCTTTTAATATTTGGAAACTTTTCTCACATTCTTCCAACCATTGGAATTTTTTCTTCTATTGTGTCAACTTAGTTAAAGACGAAGTAATAGATGAGAACCCTTCAACAAACCTTCTGTAGTATCCGGCTAAGCCCAAAAAGCTTTTAATGTCCGAAGGAGACAATGGTCTAGGCCAATTTTTAACTGCCTCCATTTTCTTTGGATCTAGTTTAATCCCATCACCGGACACCACATGGCCAAGAAATGCAACCTCTCTTACCCAAAATTCGCACGTACAAAATTTAGTGAATAGTTTCTTTTCTCTCAATATTTGCAACACAATCCTCAAGTGACCCATATGATCTTTCTTATTTCCAGAGTAAATCAAGATATCATCAATAAACACCACTATAAACATATCCAAATATTGCTTGAAAATATGATTCATCAAATCCATGAATATAGCAGGAGCATTTGTCAATCCAAATGACATTACTACAAATTCAAAATGACCATACCTTGTCCGAAAAGTCATCTTAGGAATATCACATTCCCTTACCCTCAATTGATGATAACCGGAATGTAGGTCAATCTTACAAAAGTAGTTTGCTCCTTGTAATTGATCAAACAATTCATCTATCCTTAGGATTGGATATTTTTTCTTTATGGTGACCTTATTTAATTGCCGGTAGTCTATACACATTCAGAGTGACCCATATTTCTTACTAACAAATAACAAGGGAGCACCCCATGGTGAAATACTTGGTCTTATAAAATTCTTATCCAACAAATCCTTCGATTGTTCTTTCAACTCCTTAAGTTCTGCCGGAGCCATACAGTAAGGAGGAACAGAGATAGTTTGGGTATCGAGAAGGAGATCTATACCATAGTCAATCTCCTTTTTGGTAGGAATGCTGAGCAAATCATCGATAAACACGTCGAACAACTCATTAGATATAGGAACCGACTCAAGAGTAGGTGTTCTAGAATCAATGTCCCTAACTCTTGAGCCTGGAGTAGGAATATTTGGAGGAGCCACAACACCTTAGTTGGTCACCACTTGGGCTAGCATAGTAATAGCAGTTTGAAACTCTGCATTAGTCACTTGGTCCGGTAGAGGACCATTGTCTTGAGGAGTCGGGGGATCTTGGGCTTCATTAACATTATCTCCCCTTGGAAATGGTGGTCTTCTTGGAGCCATCCTTCTAAAAATCTTAAAGAAAGACTATTAGGGAAACGAAGTCTTAACATAAACTCTATAGTACGACATGGATCATGAAAGAAGTGAGAATTCTTAAATGCCTTATAGCCTCCGATCATAAGTGTGGTGCGCTTCACACCCATGAATAAGACTCTACTTGACGTGGTATGTTGGACACCCTAGCATACTTGGAAAACCTTGTGCTCTAATACCAAGTTTGTCATGATCCAACCTAGGTCCTAGTCGTAACACAGTGATCAAAATCCCGAATAGCTCCAACCAAGTATCTTGTACATATCATAAGCATACATAAGGTAAAATATAAAATTGAAAATATCATAAGAGATTCTAAAACATGAATAGAAATCTGAAAATATCTTACGACAACATAGACTCAAACATCTATCCAACTAGATGCCTTTAAACATGAGTATGGGTGAGGGCTAAAATATGTCCCTAGATCACCCTCAATATACAACATAAACAAGAGTCTGAGAAAATAGTAACCAACTTGAAAACTAGTCCATGATCAATGAGGACTCACCACAACACAGTTGGATAGAGAACACGTACTAGTTACTTATACGATTAGGATTTTCAACCTCAACCCCTACATTATGAGATAATATAGGCAAAAAGTATGCATTATTACATTGGAATGTACTAAGTATGTGGGCAAGACAATGCATAAAAATCATATTTGTAACAACGACAACTTGAAATAGCAGGTTAGGAGAAATAGTCAAAAATCGTAAGTAGTCTTTAAGAAATATCAATGCATAATAACAATAAGAGTATCATGTAGAATAAAACATAGGATTAGTCATTTAAAACATACATAAAAGTACATATATGGGATAGGAATCATAACCGAAAATAAGACCATGCGAGCTATAACATAGAATCTGATGATGCCCACATCGAGAAGGAAGAGGCTACTTTGCCAAGGTAGACTCCTGATCATGAACAAATGTTGTTTGTGGATACACTATCTAGGACATAAAGACAACCTACGATGGCACGTAGTTTATAGGACATGAGGCTGCTACTAAGGATTTTGGTAGGGCCCCAACCTCACATCCACTAGGTGCTAAGTTAAATCCCACGGAATACATACATAACATAGAAATCATAATTTCATATATCATAGTCATGATCATAGGTTAGAAATCATAGAGTATCTCATTTTCATAACATACTTATAATGTGAGAATTGTTCTTTCTTCATTATAATCATATTTGCATAATTCATATCATTAGGTCTTAGGTCACCACATAGGTCCCTAAGTCACCTTACTTCATAATTTGCATAAAATTCATACCTTGAACTTAGAATCAAACTCAATTGCATAATCAATTGACTTTAAAAATTATGTAGTTCACTTGAAAACATGCATGATCATCAACTTTATATCAACTCATACATAATTCATATAGAAAATATCCTTTGGAAGTATAACTCAAAATACTCATAATTTATATCATGAATCCTAGAGGTGAAAATAGGAGAATTCATGGGAAAACTCTTCAATTCAATATAATAACCATCAATTTATATCAAAATAGACTAATGATCATACTTTAAATCATAATTCATGCAATAGAAATAGAGATTATAGAACTCATAAAATATTATACTTTAATTTGATAGGAAACCTTGAGAAATTGATTGGGCTTCATGGATGAAAGAATCCATAAAACAATAACCATATACCTTAAGTGAGAACACCAAATAATTTGGAAGAACTTGAGAGTTTTGATGGAGAGCTTGAGTGAATTCACTTGAAGTCTTCAATGAAAACCCTTGAGAGCCTTTTTGTAGAGAGAAAAATATTTGATAGATGAATTGTAGAAAATGAATAGAATAAGAGGTTTAGGTGAATTTATAGAGTCGGAGTAGACCCTAAAAACGTCAGTTTATTTACTAATAATTTGGGAAAGGTCTAAAATGCTCCTTAAAAATACTTAACTCGGCCAAAAAATTCTTCCAAGTCTGCGATGCAGACCTGCCGCGGATCCTACTATTTTGTGAATTTCTTCAAAACTTCATCTTTCGATATACGGGTCCTAAAAATCCATCAAAACCATTTTCCTGGAGTTTTTTACCCCTTGATCGATTCCACACTCGAATTTTACAAAACGATTAAGGATAATGTATTATTTGAGCGGCCTATTCCCAAGGCATTCTTCAGGCATTTGTGAGCATTTTGAGGGGTGTTACATTTACTTAGAACCAAGTGGGCTTTGAGATGGGGGCTCAACCTAAGCCCTATTAACAACCTTTAGTCTATTAAACTACATTGCCACCGTATGATTTCCAACATGGCCTAGCTAGTGGATCCACATATAGCACATGATAATGATAATGATTGGACAGAGCCTACCTTTGCAAGTAGCCTACCCCCTTCTCGATGTGGATATCATCAAACTCCATGTAATAGCTCACATGGTCTTATTGTTGGTTATATTTATCTCCCACATATGTGTGATTCCTATGATGATGATACTTTTATCCATTGACCAATGATTATGGTCTTTCAAGTTTTTTTATGGTTTTACTCTTGTTTTAAGATATTGGTCTTGCATCTTACTATTCATATTGATTATGTCCTATGTTTATTGTTCATGCATACCTTTCACATACTTAGTTCATTCCATGCACTAACTTAGTGCATTCTATGTACTAACACATACTTTTGACTACATTATATCATAATGTAGGGTCCGATGATCACGCTCATCCTCTCGTTCATGGCTAGAGCTTGCTAAAGTTGTACTTTGGTTGTGATTATTCATGTTTCAAGGACATGACAATTTACTTTCGTGTTGTCATTTGACAACATCATTACTCTTATTTTGTCATGGGTGAGCTAGCAGCTTGTCTTATGCCCCCAATTGAATTAGTATAGGCATGTCAGATATTCATGGAGTCTATGTTATCGTTTTTTCTCTTTTGAGACTTACGTTCCTTTTATCAAGACTATGCTTACATATCTTGATTTAGTTTGGTTTACATAACGTACCTTATGTATTCTCATGAATGATATGCTAAGAGGCTTTGTTGGGATCCCTCAGGATTCTAATCGCCATGTCATGGCTAGGACCTAATTTTAATTGTGAAAATATAATACCCCATACCATTTTAACATAGATTATTCCGAGAACTAAGAGAAAAATTATAAAAAATAAAATTAGGGACCAAGTCCGCATTGAGAACCTTGGCATGTATTTTTCTTTGGATAAAATTAAGTGTGCGATATACCCGTATCACAGATAATAAAAAATTTAGGAAAATGGATTCGGGGACCAGGTCTACATCGGAGTTAAATTTTGGTCATTGTTTTTTTCAATAAGGGATATTTATGTCTTTTTTCAAGCTTTTCCAAACTTAACCCAATATGTTATGGGACTAAAATCTATCCCTTATACGTATCCAAAGGGGTTTTTATCTCAGTAGCACCAAAACCTTTTGAGAATAAGAATTAAAGTGAATAGGAGAAGCTAGGATTCAAGGATTTCAAACCTAATCTTTATTTTTTGCTCAACAAATCTTCATTTTAGATATGTAAGGCTATCATAACAATGGACTAAGTTCGTCCTCGTGCTCTACATCTCTATATAGTGAAGTTAAGTATCAAAATTGAGTTTTTAATTCCGATAAATGTGAATTCTTGAGTTATCGATATAACTTCCATTGTGTTCTTGTATATATTCAAATATACATTGATGAGTTTCTTGAGTCGACTTGTTTTGGGATCATGGATTCATGTTTGCACTCCCATGAGCCCTAGCTGAATTTCTCATTAAGTATTTTATGCACTGTTTAAATTAAAAAGAGTAATTATTTTCATTATTTAATTAAAAATATAGCTTGAGCATGAGTGGAGTTTGAGAAACCTTTCATTTATCATTTTCATCATGAGTTGAGAAGTCTCTTAAATCACTATTTGAGTATAAACATTATTGAGTATAAATGAGTTGGGCATTTTAAACATCTATTTTGAGATTGAATTGACAAGTCAAGTCATTTCTTTAAATACATTCATTGAGTTGAGATCATGACTATTTAAAGATAAAAGATGTGTTGAGATGAGTTTAGTTTTGAGTGAAGTCCAAAAGAGACAAAATTAGTTAATTGTGTAGTTACTCTCACTTTAGGCATGAGCATAATAAATGTATTTTGAGAGTAGTATTGAGCTCCGACTTGGGTAAGATTATAAAACAACTCGAACCCCATAAACCTCGTAGCCAGCGTAGGATTGGATCATGTCGTTGGTTTGGGTGACTCTTCATTTGTCCCAAAAGAGGATTTTTACCATAGATCTAGTGAGATGGCGTCCCTTTCCTTGGCAAGGTATTTTATTGATGTGGAAATGGCATCATTTTTTTTATTATCACTAGCTCATAAGTGATGGTTGTTTATTAGAGAAACTCCCCAATGAGTAAATTTTTATTTTATAATAAATTGCATCTATTTACTAATATTTTATAGAGTATCGATTTACTCATATTGCATGCCTTATTTTGAGTTGAGTTATTTTTAGCATCTATCATATTGAGTAATCTTGAGCGTGCTTTCTTCCTACCTTTTTACATACTTGTACATTCCATGTACTGATGCTATTGCCTGTAGCATTTCATAATGCAAACACAGTTGATAGAGGTCGTCAACAGGTGCATCGTTGAAGACATATTTTCATTCAGATTTTGGTGAGACCTTCTTGCATTAAGAGAATTTTATTTATTTTAGTTATTTCTTTTCTTTATCTTAGAAGTCATTTGAGGTATCCTTAGGCTTTCCTTGGCACATTTCTAGCATTGAGTTAGAGTCTTCATAGACAATGTAGCGTGGAGTCTGTAGGTTTATTTCTGAGTCTATTTTAAACTATAACTTCATTTATTGATATACAGAATTGAGTTATGATTAATTTGAGTATTTTAATCATTATTTATACGCCCATTGATTTTAACATTTTAAAATGCCCACTTGAGTTCTCTTTCCTTTGAGTTGAGTCTTCCACTGAGTGAATGAGCCAGCCTTGGGGTTCACTTGGGACCAATAATAGTTTTTGAGTACTGTCCACATGCAGAGTGTACACTCGAGGTATGACATCTGCCTCTAAGAAGAATCTCTGTTGGAATAAATATTGAGGAGGAGCAACAAGCTCCAAATGATCCTTTTAACAAGGAAGTTTCTCATAGGGAGTTTCGTGCCGCTTTCTAAGTGCTTGCTCAAGTGGTGGTGGCTCAAGCCAACTGAGAGGTAGTTTCTTCAGTGATCCAAATATGGGTATGGTGGTAACAAGAGTTTGACTTCATGAGAATGAGTCCCTCGGAGTTTCATGGGTCAAAGGTTGATGAACATTCACAAGAGTTTATTGAGAGCATTCACAAGATTATAAATATTATAGGGGTTAGTCCAGTAGAAATGGCATAGTTAACCGCTTTTCAATGGAAAGGAGTTTTTAAGATTTGGTATGCTCAATAGATAGTTGAACGACCTAGAGAAGCAGATCTTATTACTTGGCATGAGTTTAACGAAGTGCTCCTCGATTGTTTCTTTCCTCTTGAACTAATGGAGGAAAAGATTCAAGAGTTTATCAACTTGCGACAAGGTAACATAAGTGTGATGGAGTATGCTATCAAAATCACCTGATTGTCAAAGTATGCCCCATTCATGGTATCCAACTCAAGAGCCCGAACGAGTGTTTTTTTTTGGGTGTTCCAAACTTTTTGTCAAAAATAGTGTAGAACCACCATGCTAATTAGGGAGATGGATATCTCGAGGTTCCTGACCTATGACAAACAGATTGAGGAGGAACATCAGATGGACAAATCAAGGGAGTCTAAGAGAACAAGGACCTATAGTGGCGAATTCTCACACTCTAGATCCAATAATGATGGTCGTCCTCAATATTTCCAACGATATTTGGGACAAAACTTTTCAAACACTCCGGCTCCAAAATTTGACAAAAAGATGGTGCCCAACTATAAGGCTTAAGGAGGAGCTCTAAGTGACCAAGTCATTCCTCCATTCAAGAAGTATGGAAGGAACTATAAAGGAGAATACTTGGCGGGTTTGAATACATGTCATAGGTATGGTAAGCCAGTATATTAAGTGAAGCATTGTAGAGGTGCTGGTCAATCTTGGGATACAGGCCATCCAGTTTAGAAGGGTGCTACAATGGGTTCCATGTCACGACTCGACCTAGGGCCTAGTCGTAAAATGGAGGTCAAAACCCCAAAGGGCTCACACCAATACTTTTGTTTATATCATAAGCATACATAAGGTAAACTAAAAACGGAAACACCATAAGAGAGTCTAAACTATGAATAGTAAACGAAGAATGTCACATGACAACATATACTCGAAACTTTTATCCAACTAGATACCTCTAATCATGAACATAAGCGGGGTCTAAGACATGTCCCTAGTTCACCCTCAATATTAAACATAATAAATGTCTTTGAAAATAATAACAAACTCGATGACTAATCCCCGATAAATAAAGACTAACCACAAACACCGCCAGATAGGAAAGCATAACTAGACAAATGGATGAATATGATTTTCAACCTCAACCTCTACATTATGAGACAATATTAGAAAAAAAGTATGCATTAGTACGTTGGAATGTACTAGGTATGAGGGCAATACATGCAATGTAAATCATGGGATGAAATGGTCAAGCAAAACGCATGATAAGATGAGATAAGTAAAGTCATGAGAAAATCTTAATGACCAAAGCATTTGAAAAGTATAATTGAGATTATGAAAATACATATGAGATCGTACATATGTGGGATAGGAACCATAATTGATAATAAGACCATGCGAGCTATAACATAGAATCTTGTTGTCTCCCCATACAATAAAGAAAAAGGGAAATCTACTTTCCAAGGTAGACTTTACCCCGCTAGGCGGGTCATACATACGCTATATGTGGATCCAATATCTTGTCCATAAAGGCAACCTACGGTGGCACGTAGTTTAAGAGAAATGAGGTTGCTGCTAGGGCTTTTGGTAAGGCCTCCAACTCAAGTCCACTCAGTACTAAGTCAAATCCCACGGAATACATACATAGCATAGAAATCATAATGACATATATCATAGTCATTATCATAGGTTTGAAATCATCGAGTAGCTCATTTTCATAACTTACTTGTAATGTGAGAATTGTCCTTTCATCATTACAATCATATTTGCATAATTCATATAGTTAGGTCCTAATTCACCACATAGGGACCTAAGTCATCTTACTTCATAACTTGCATGAAATTCATACCTTGAACGTACTTGTGATTCTTGATCACAAATCATACTTGAATATACAGTAAAACTCAAATGCATAATCAATTGACGTAAAAATTATGAAATTGACTTGAAAACATGCACGATCATATACTTTCTATCATCCCATACATAATTCATAAAGATAATGTCATTTGGAAGTATAATTAAAAATACCCATAATTCACATCATTAACCCTAGAGATCAATAGAGGAGAATTCATAGAAAAACACTTAAATTTAATGTAATAACCATCAATTTGTATTAAAATAGGCTCATAATCATAATTTGAATCATAATTCATGCAATTGGAATAGAGATCATAAAACTCATAAAATACCATACTTTAATTTGATAGAAAACTTAAGAAATTGATTAGGCTTCGTGGATGAAAGAATCCATGAATCAATACCCACATACCTTGAGTGAGAATATCCATAAATTTGGAAGAATTTGAGAGTTTTGATGGAGAGCTTGAGTGAATTTCATTGAAGTCTTTAGTGGAGTCCTTGAGAGTCTTTTGTAGAGAAAGAAATTTTTGAGTAGGTGAATTGTAAAGGAATGAATAGAATTTAAGGTTTATGGTAGTTCATAGAGTAGAATTAGGCCCTAAAAATGTCCATGTTCATTAATTAATAATTAAGGAAAATTCTAAAGTTCCCTTACTTAAAACTGAATTCGAACAAAAAAAATTACCCTGGTTCGCAATGTGGAGGTGTTCCGTCATAGGCCAATTTTGAGCGAATGAGATTTTGACCAGATTTTGACTCGAGGAAAAACTTCACTAAACAGGTGCAAGTCCGCGACATGTAGATGTTGTGCACCTCACTATTTTGTACAGTTTCTTGAAAAATCAAATCTTTTGATAAACGGGTCCTAAAAATCTACCGAGATCATTTTTCTATAGGTTTTGACCCCTGATCGATATTCCAGACTTGGATTTATAAAAAAGATTAAGGATAATGCATTACGTGAGCGGCCTATTCCTAAGGCTTTATTAAGTCATTTGTGAGCATTTTTAGGAATGTTACATTCCGGTGGCAGCCAGCACTAAAATTGATTCTATTCTCTTCAAACTAAGAAGGATTTGGAGGAGTCTCCCAATGTTGTGAACGATACGTTGAAAGTATTTGACTTTGATGTTTATGTTTTAAAAGATTCGGGTGATACTATATCTTTTGTTACTCCTTATCTTGATATGAGGTTTGATATTGATCTCGAGATCTTGATAGAGCTTTTTTTTATTTATACCTAGTTGGTGATTTGGTTATGGCTAAGAGAGTCTAGAAAGATTTTCCAGTTTTGGTTAGAAAGAAAGATGGTTTTATTTTGATGTGTATTAACTATCGACAATTTAACAATGTCACTATTAAGAATAAGTATCCCATAATAAGGATTAATAAGTTATTTGATCAACTTCAAGAAGCAAGTTATTTTTCAAAGATTGATCTTTGATAGGGTTATCATAAACTCCAAGTGAGAGAATGTGACATTCCAAACACGGATTTCAGAACTCGGTATGGCCATTTTAAATTTATGGTTTTGTCTTTTGGACTGACGAATGATCATGTAGCCTTTATGAATTTGATGAACAAGGTGCTCAAGCAATATTTGGATATGTTCGTTAACATGTTCATTGATAATATTTTGGTTTATTCTCAGAGTAAGGAAGAGCATGCCAATTACTTTGTGGATTGTGCTACAAGTCCTCAAGGACCGTTGATTGTTTACTATTTAGTAAGTATGGGTTTTGGTTGAGGTCAGGTGCCTTTCTTAGCCATATTGTTTCCAGTGAAGGGATTATGGTTGATCCTAAGAATATCAAAGCGGTTAAGAATTGTCCTAGGCCATTGTCTCCTTTCAATATTCAAAGTTTCTTAGGCTTAGATGGTTATTTTTGACGATTCATGGAAGGTTCCATTGCATCGCCCTAGACTACTTTTACTCAAAAAAGGTGAGATTCAAATGGTCTGAGGCATGTGAGAAAAGCTTTTAAGATATCAAGGATATAATTATTTCCACTCCAGTGTTGACATTATCTGAAGGTTCTGATGGGTTTGTTGTGCACTGTGATGCTTCAAGGTTGTATATTGGTTGTGTTTTAATGCAAAATAGTAAAGTGATAGCCTATGCTTCTAGAAAACTTAAGTTGCATGAAAAAAATTATATAACTCATGATTTGGAGATAACGGTGGTCGTGTTTGCTTTGAAACTTTGGACACTTTCTCTATGGTCTCTATGTTGATGTATTTACCGACCATAAGAGTTTGGAATATGTGCTTAACCAAAAGGATTTGAACCTTCAACAAAGGAGATGGCTTGAGTTTTTGAAGGGTTATGATATGAGTATGTTGTACAACCCAAATAAAGCAAATATGGTTGTCGATGCTCTTAGTAGATTGTCTATAAATAGTGTTTCTCATATTGAGGATTAAAAGAAGGAGTTGGTGTGTGATATTCATAGACTAGCTCATTTAGGTGTTCGTTTTGTTCATTCGGAGGATGGTGCTATAGTTTTGCAAAATGGCTCAGAATCGAATGTTAAGGCAAACCAAGATGATGATCCTACCTTGGTTTAATTTAAAAATGTGGTTGCCAAAAAAGACATTGAGGCTTTCTCCCAAGGGGAAGATGATGTATTGAGATATCAAGGTCGATTGTGTGTTTTCGATGCTAATAGTTTGTGCGGATATTGTCTGAAGCACATAGTTCGCGATATTTTGTTCACCCTTGATCCACAAAGATGTATAGGTACTTGAAAGAAGTGTATTGGTAGAATGGCATGAAAAAGGATATTATGAAATTTGTGGCCAAATACCTGAATTATCAACAAGTGAAGGTTGTGCATCAAAAATGGGGAGGTTTAGCTCAAGATATTGAGATTCTTACTTGGAAGTGGAAAATTTTATTATGGACTTCATTACGGGTATGCCCCGTACTCATAGGTAATATAATTCTATTTGGGTGGTTGTTGACTGAATGACTAAGTCGGCTCATTTTCTTCCCATCAACACTTTTTATTTAGTAGAGGATTATGCTAGATTTATATTCGGGGATTGGTTAACCTTCATGGAGTTACATTATCAATTATTTTGGACCGAGGTGCACAATTTACATCTCAATTTTGAAGGTCTTTCCAAAAAATTCTTGGTTCTCAATTTAAGCTTAGAATGGCTTTTCACCCGCAAACTGATGGTCAAGTTGAGCATAGTATTCAAACATTGAAAGACATATTGCTAGCTTTTGTAATTAATTTCAAGGGTAATTTGGATGATCACTTGCCTTTGATTGAGATTACCTATAATAATAGCCACAATACTAGTATCCAAATGACTCCGTTTGAAGTTTTGCATGGTATGAGGTATAGGTCTCCTATTAGATGGTTGAAAAGGGTGAAATTGCTTTAATAGGTCCCCAGTTGTTCATGAGTCTATGGAGAAGGTTAGGCTCATTATAAAAATATTGAACACCGCTCAAAGTCGACAAAAGACATTCGAATATAAGGAGAAGAGAACTGGAATTTGAAGTTAATGATTGGGTATACTTAAAAATTTTACCCATGACGGGTGTGATGCGCTTCGGAAAGAAAGAGAAACATAGTCCCCGGTATGCAGACCCATATCAAATTTTGATATATTGGCGTGAAGGAGAGTTTTTCCTATGAGGAGGTTCCGATTGAGATTCTAGGTCGGCAAGTTAGAAAGTTGAGAAATAAAGATGTTGCATTCGTTAAAGTGTTGTGGAGGAACCAAGAGGTTGAAAGTGTTACACGGAGATGCCGAATCCAATATGATGTCCCGATATCCTTCTTTATTTTCTTTCGCTCCTAGTTGAGGTATTTAGTTATTTCATGGTCAGTCCTTCGAAGTCATGTGTCTAAGTCATTCCCATGTTTTCATGTGCATGCATGTTCATGAGGCTTATTTTTAAGTTATGATTTATGTTAATTTGAAATTTCACTTTTTATGCATTTTAAATATGTTATTGCATTCATGTTGGTTGGATATATTTATCTTCCCACTCCTCTCATGCTTGTTGAGTCCCATTCAAGGAAAAATATTTCCAAGGGGGAGATATTGTGAGGCCACACAAATGGAAAAGTTGGAATTTGGGAGTTTTAAAGGGGATACAAAGAAAATTTGGACTGATGATCACCAAATGACACTTGGTAAACCCGCCAAGTGTGTTGGGAGACTTACCCAAGACCCCACAAGCTCGCCAAGTTATCATGGAATTTAGGTTCAGTGGTAAGAAACCTTGGACCAGCATAATGTCAAGTTGTCAACCTACCAAGTTTGGTCTGCGGGCTCATTAGCCTCACTATTTTATTCAAAGAAGTTAGCAGAGGAGGAAGGCTTTAGGTGAGGGGAAGAACTTCGCCAAATAGGTTGGTGAACCAATCCCTCTGGCTAAAAAATTTTGAGGTTTCTTCAGTAGTTTCTCAAGGAGACTAGGCGAGCTAAGCCTGAGGCCGGTGACTCGCCAGTTGAGAAGGCGAGCTTGACCAACTTCGCAAAAAGGGTCCATCACTAGTTTTAAGTTAGAGTTTTTTTTCCATTCCAACTCATTTAACTCCTAGACTACATCATTTGAAGCCTATATCCTCATACTATAACTGCCTAAACCCTTTGAATTCCCCTCATTCACTCTCCAATCCTCAATTACATTACTTCTCTCTCTAAAATTCTCTCCCAAGAATTTCATCTTCAAGACAAGTTAGGTTTCAAGGATTCCAAGGTGTTAAGTCTCTATATTCACTGCATTTAGGATTAATTAATCAAGTTATATGGGAAATTCATCCACGAATTACATTTCATTGATGAAAGGCTATGATTATGATGAATTACATTTCACTAATGCTTCAAGCAAGTATTTATAGTGTGAAAGGTAATTCTAACACACTCATGTCAAAGAGGTGAAAGGTTTTCTCACCTATTCAAGGATTCATAAGGATTGAAAGATTTTCTTACCTAATCAAGAATTCATAAGGATTGAAAGGTTTTCTCATTCTTATATGAATCAATCATGTTTATGAGCTACTCTTATGACTATTTTCATGATGATGATAATGATTATGTTTTAATGAATTCCATTGGTATAATGACTAAACACCAAGAGGACTTTAAGGTGGGGTTCAGTCTGATAGCCTAAGTAGGTACCCAAGGGAATCCTAGTAACAACCATTAGTTCCTAACTATATTACCGGTTTAGGTTTGGCTTTACAGCCTAGATAGTGGATCCACGTATTGCTCATGATGTTAAGATGTTCTCACGGAGTCTACCTTTACAAGTAGCCTCTCTCTTCTTGATGTGGGAGTTACGTCGAATTTTATGTTATAGCTTCATGTTCTTAAGGATTGGTTAAAGTCCTATCCAACACAATGGTATATGCTATGATATAATTTCTTATGTTCATTTTATAATGCATTGACCGCATTATTATGATGTTATTTTAATGTTTTGGAGTTTTACTCATGTTCTGAAAGATATTGGTCATGCATCTTATACTCATATTGCTTATGTCCTATTTTCATTGTCCACGCATGCTTCTCACATACTTAGTTCATTCGATGTACTAAATCATATTTTTTCCTACATTGTATCATAATGTAGGGACCAATGATCATCACCTAACTCCTACACATGGCAAATATCGAGCTATATTTTCCCACAATTGGTGGATCAAAATTATTCGAGGATGACACTTTTACTCTCTTATGGTTATTTTTGACTTTATCGTTTATCTTGCTTGAACTAGGAGCTTATGTTATTCACCCATCTAGATTAAAGTAGAGGCATCTTTTAGAAGATCATTAGTTATAGTTCTAATTACTCGGACATGTTTCCTTAAGCTTTCTCCCTATTGATATTTTGTTGAGACTTATCTTCGGCTTATTCTTTGTTTATGTCTTTTACTTACCTTATGCATGTGATGTATTCTAAGAGTCTTGGTTGGAGTCCCTCGGGTTTCTGATCATCGTGTTATGCCTATGGACTAGCTTAGGTCATGACATTGGTGCAGGTATATAAGGCTACTCAGAACGTTGAACTAGTTCATCCTCATGCCATACAACTAAATTTAGTCAGTGAAAAATTTATCTAGGGTTTAACCCAAGTTGATGTGAATTCTTAAATTGGAGTTCTATTTGTTTTATTGAATTTCGAGTATTATCATTGAATGTCGATTTTCTTTATGTGAATTATGATTTCCTTTATATATAGTTCAGGATTATTTCCTCCATGAACCCTACCTAGTTGAGAAGTTAAAGTTATTGCATTGTTACTCATTATGCACGATTTTTAGAACCTGAGTAAGTAAAGTATTTTTCATTACTAATTCTTAATGCATGAATTTAGAACTTCAGTAAAGTCTAATACTTTTGCATAGTTTCTAGTATAGAGTTTTAAGGTAACAAAAGGGTTCCAAATGCATTATTAGCATCGAGAAAATCACATATATTTTAAGTAGAGAATAAAATAGTTTCAAAAAATTATTTTAAGATAAGTTAAAACAAAAGTTCAGTATTTTTCAAGAAGCAATATTTTGAGTATTGACTCATCATAAACAATATTTCCATTATTGAATATCGTGTATGTTTGGGAGTAGTATTGAGAAATAGTTTGTGTACGAGTATAGATAAATCCAACCCCACAACCTATGCTTCCACGATAGATAGTATCCTACCGATAATTCGGGCGACTCCTCGCTCATGTCTCAACAAAGGACTTTTTAGATGTATCCATAAGTTAAGTTATTATACTATACTCTGACAAGGTATAGGATGACTCTGGAAATGTGGGAAGAATGTTGTATCATCACGAGGCTCAAGTGATGGTTGTCAGATAGAGAAACTCCCCAAGTAAATAAAATACTACGTTTATTCTAGTTGCATTTATTTCCTTATTTTCTTTTTATTTGTAAAGCTTTAGTATTTCATTATACTTGCATGCTTTACTTTCAATTGAGTTATTTGTAGCATTCTTTCAAAAGAGTATCCAGTAAGTATGTTTCTATTTATCCACTTTACATACCGTACATTTCATGTACTAACGTGTTTCTATGTTGCATCATTTTATGATGCAGATATATAGATGTTAGAGATTATCAACAGAAGATTCATTGAAGATCACACTTCTTTGGCTTTTGGTGAGACCTCCTTGCTTTCGGAGGAACTCATTTTCAATTTAGTTCTTTCATTATTAGCAGTCCTTTTAGATAGTTGTGGGATTGCCTTTTTGGCCTAGCTAGTGGATCCATATATAGAATATGCATGACCTACCTAGCGGAGTAGATTCTACCTTGGCAAGTAGATTCCCCTTTCCTTCGATGTAAGGGAAACATTGGGATTCCATGTTATAGCTCGCATCGTCTTATTGTCGATTATGGTTCCTATCCCACATATGTATGGTCCTTATTATGTTTTAAATGACTAATCCTATCTTTCACTTTATATGACACTCTTATGATTTATTATGCATTGATCCTTCTTAAAGACTACTTATGATTTTTACTACTTCTCCTACCATGCTATTTTAAAATGGTCATTTGCATAAATATGGTTTTCTATGCATTGCATTGCCTATATACTTAGTACATTCCAACGTACTAATGCATACTTTTGCCTACATTTTCTCATAATGTAGGGGTTGAGGTTGAAGATCATATTCCTCTATGTGGCTAGTTAAGCTTTCCTATCGATAGTGTTTGTGGTGAGTCCTCATCTATCGGGGACTAGTCATCGAGTTGGTTAATATTTTTCAAAGACTTTTGTTATGTTTCATATTGAGGGTGATATACGGATATGTCTTAGCCCCTGCCCATGTTCATGAGTAGAGGCATCTAGTTGGACAAATGTTTTGAGTCTATGTTGTCATGTGACATTCTTAAATTTCTATTCATAGTTTAGACTCTCTTATGATGTTTCTGCTTTTATTTTACCTTGTGTATGCTTATGATATGTATAAGAGGATTAGTTGAAGCCCTTCGGGGTTTCAATCTCTATATTACGACTAGGCCCTAGGTCGGGTTGTGACAGTATCACTCTTTTTTCATACTCTAATTTCATTAAATAGAGGCTAACTCTATAAAATATTCTTCTAATTCATGTATTTACGTATTTTTAGATCATGTCTTCAAAGGGTACCATCAGTCAGAGGAATGTCGCCAATACAGATTCCACCAACTACCATGCCTCCATTGTTGAGAATATAGACAAGGAATGGAGCTCACCTATCTAACCAAGCAAATAATGGAGGAACTTTGGAGGTCAGACAAACACCTACTCCACAGTATTGCCTCACTTTTGGGTAGAGTTTAGATGAGCTATAACTATGCTCTCTCAGTTGATGGCTGCTCAGCCTAGACGTCAGGTCACTCTAGTCACTAAATTTAATTCCCAATAATCTTCAGCTGCTATGAGGATCATGGATTTCTTAAGGATGAATCCACCAATGTTCATAGGGTTTAAGGTAGAGCAATATCCATAAAATTTCATTAATAAGATGTGGAAAATTATCAAGACTATGCAAGCTACTGAGATCGAGGGAGTTGAGATTGTTTCTTATCCACTCAAGGATGTAGCTAACATATAATACAACAAGTAAGAAGAGAGTCAAGGTGAGGATGTTGAGCCAACTGCATGGGATGAGTTCGAGAGTAAATTCTTGGATCACTTCTTCCTAGAGACCTTATGGAGACGAAGGTGGAAGAATTTGTAAATCTTTAAGAAATAAGAGTTAACAATTAAGAAGTACAGGCTTAAGTTCATCCAGTTTCCCATATATGCTCTAGAGATTGTCCCAGATAAGAGGTCTAAGATGAAGAAATTTGCCTCTCGTTTAGTCAAGCATGTGAAAAAAGAGTGCAAGCCCACTTTGCTAATTTCTGACATGGACATTACCAAGCTCATCGTTTATGCTCAACAGGTAAAGGAGAATAAGAAGAAAGATAGGGAGGAGCATTAGAAAAAATAAAAAAAAGCCAGCAAGACATGAACCTAACCATCAGAGGAATGGTAATGGCAAATGGTCATTCTTCAAGAAAAGGTCTTCTGGCTATGCACCCTCGTTAGCAAGTGCATCGATGCCAAACAACATTTATTATCTTTGGTCATAGAGTAACTATAATGTCAGAGCTCAGGGTCCACAGTCGCAAGTTAGTGTGGTTTACAGTACTTTATGAAAGACGCCTTGTAGTAAGTTGTCATGACCTGACCTAAGGCCTAGATGTAACACGGCGATTGAAACCCTGAAGGGCTCTAACCAAGCCTATTGTACATATCATAAGCATACATAAGGTAAAACAAAAGTGGAAACATCATAAGAAAGTCTAAACTACGAATAGAAATTTAAGAACGATAGAAGTTCTTTTGAGAATTCAAGAGAAGGTCACGGCGAGACGAGCCGTTTATCATTACGATAGGTGTCAAGTAGAAGTGCAGTGATGTATGCAGCTGAGGCATCCTAACAGACCGGTATATACCCCACTTGAAACAGATCATAATTTCATTTTATAATACCTCGGGAGCTAATGAAACTATTTTAGTAAAATTTAATTCTCTCAATTCCCGGGCGATTGCACCAAAAATTCGAGTTCCTTTTGGATTTCCTTCTTGGCAGCATAAACTCAAAATATTTATCAAACTAGATACCTCTACTCATGAATATGGGCGGGGGCTAAGACATGTCCTTAGCTCACTCTCAATATGAAACATACCAAAAGTCCTTGAAAATAATAACTAACTCGATAATTAGTCCCTGATATATGAGGACTCACGACAAACACCTCTAGATAGGAAAGCTTAACTAGCCACATAGATGAGTATGATCTTCAACCTCAACCCCTACATTATGAGACAATGTAGGCAAAAAATATGCATTAGTACATTGGAATGTACTTAGTATGAGGGAGTGAAATACGACATAAATCATGGAATGCAATGGTCAAGTAAATCACATGGTAAGATGAGGTAAGTAAAGTCATGAGAAAATCATATTAGCCAAAGCATTTAAAAAGCATAATTTAAAATCATTGCATACATAAGAGATCATACATACGTGGGATAGGAACCATAACCGACAATAAGACCATGAGAGATATAACATGGAATCCCATTGTCGCCCCATATATTGAATAAAAAGGGGAATATACTTACCAAGATAGACTCTATCCCGCTAGGCGGGTCATATATATGCTATATGTGGATCCAATAGCTAGGCCATGAAGGCAACCTACGATGGCACATAGTTTATGGGACATGAGGCTGCTACTAAGGCTTTTGGTACGGCCCTCACCTCAAGTCCATTCAATGCAAAGTAAAATCCCACGAAATACATGCATAGTATAGAAATCATAATTGTATATATCATATCATAATCATAGGTTTAAATCATAGAGTAGCGCATTTTCATAACATACTTATAATGTTAGAATTGTCCTTTCATCATTACAATCATATTTGCATAATTCATATCGTTAGGCCTTAGGTTACCAAATAGGGCCCTAAGTCACCTTTTAGGACTTAGGTCACCACATAGGGCCCTAAGTCACCTTACTTCATAACTTGCATGAAATTCAAACCTTGAACTTAGAGTAGAACTCAATTGCATAATCAATTTACTTTAAAAATCATGTAATTGTGTTGAAAACATGCACAATCATAAACTTTATATCAACCCATATATAATTCATATAGATAATATCCATTGGACGTATAAAATTCAAATACTCATAATTTACATCATGAACCCTAGAGATCAAAATAAAAGAATTCATGGGAAAACTCTTCAATTCAATGCAATAACTATCAATTTATATCAAAATAGACTCATGATCATATTTTGAATCATAATTCATGCAGTAGGAATAGAGATCATAAAATCCATAAAATACTATACTTTAATTTGATAGAAAACCTTGAGAAATTGATTGGTCTTCATGGATGAAAGAATTCATGAATCAATAACCACATACCTTAAGAGAGAACACCAAATAATTTAGAATAACTGGAGAGTTTTGATGGAAAGCTTGAGTGAATTTACTTGAAGTCTTTAATGGATCCTTGAGAGTATTTTGTAGAGAGAGAAATATTTGAGTAAGTGAATTGTAGAAGAATAAATAGAGTTAGAGGTTTAGGTCAATTTATAGAGTTGAATTAAGTCCTAAAATGTGTAGGTTTATTAACTATCAATTAGTGAAAAGTCTAAAGTGCCCTTCATCAAATAAAATTTGAAAAACAGACTCAGAACCCTGGTGGCGCTATAGTGGCGCGCAGCGCCAAAGGCCAAACTACTACAGCTATTTCGGGAGCTCTGCTGGCACGCCGTGCAAAGACCATAAACTGCTGCAGCGGTTATCTTTGGTAAAATAATCATAACTTTTGACGCCGAACTTGGAATGAGGCAAACTTGGTGGCGTTGGAAAGAAGACTCAAAGAACGTTAATTTGATAGGTTATGGAATACCAAATTCCTTATATAATAGGAGATATGGGTGTTTGAAGTTGACTCTATTCTGGACTCATACGAAAACTTAGCGGATGAAAATTCTTTGGACTTGGCTTGGTTTTAGGGATCCCTTATCAACCTAAAACACATCTAATACACTTCAAATACTTAGGAATTGATCCTAACTCAAATGTAAAATTATAATTCGCTGATTTCAAGCCTATACTCCTTTGAAAATGGTTTGGGTCTTGGCATAGAAATTTTTGAGTTGTTACAATATCTCCCCCTTGGGAATATTCATCCTCGAATGAGATTCAATTAATATAGAAAGGATATGGAAAAAGGACTAGCAACCCAACATGAATATGAGGACAATTCAAAAATGCATAGAACATGTAAACTTCATACTCAACATAAAACATAGTCCTTGAGAAAAAATCATTTTCATGAATCATGCATGCATATGAATGACATATGGAACTGAAACGTAGAAGAAAGGTGAGACATACGGATAACGCCTCATCATGTCTGATTTCGCTTCCCACTTAGCACTCTCTTCTTGTTGATTCCTCCATAATACTTTGATGGATGCAACATCTTTATTTCTTAACCTCTTCACTTTCCAGTCTAAAATCTCAATCGGGACATCCTCATAAGTAAATTCTCTTCAATACTTACATTCTCCATTGACACAATATAATTTGGATCACCCACAAACTTCCTCAACATTGACATATGAAAAAATAGATGAACCAAAGCCAACTCAAGTGGCAAGTCTAGCTCATATATTACTTTACCAATGCGCTTTAATAGCCTATAGGGTCCTATATATCTAGGGCTCAAATATCCTTTCTTACCAAACTGCATTACCCCTTTCATAGGTGAAATCTTCAAATACACCATATTATCCACATCAAATTCAAGCTCTCTCCTCCTAGTGTCCGAATAGGACTTTTGATGACTTTGAGCCATTTTCAATCTTTCTCTTATTAGACTTAATTTCTCCATTGCATCAACTGCCAAATTTGGACCAATCAATGCCATCTCACCTACTTCAAAAGGAGCCATTTGGATGCTAAAGTGATAACTATTATTGTAGGCAAACTCAATCAATGCCAAATGCTCATCCCAACTTCCTCCAAGATCAATCACACATACCCTTATCATATCCTCCAAGGTTTGAATTATTCTTTCGGTTTGTCCATCGGTTTGAGGATGGAAAGAGGTACTTAGCTTGACTTTAGTGCCAAGACCTTTCTAAAATGACTTTCAAAAATGTGAATTGAATTGAGTACCTCTATCCGATATAATCAACAAAAGAACATCATGAAGCTTCACAAGTTCACGAATGTACAACTTAGCATAGTCTTTGGCACCATAAAAAGTCTTGATCGGTAGAAAATATGCCGATTTGGTCATTCGGTCCACAATGACCAATCTAGAATCATGTTGTCTTCTAGTATGATTCAAACCTGCAACAAATTCCATGTTCACAGATTCCCACTTCCATGTAGGAATTTCGATTTCTTGAGCAAGACCTCCCGGCCTTTGATGCTCAACTTTCACTTATTGACAATTAGGACACTTAGACACTAACTATGCTATGTCCTCTTCATGGCATTCCACCAATACACCTTAGGGCCCTCTACCTCTATAGGAAATTCTATTAAAACAGTACTACCCCTTACTACCATATTCAACAAACCTCGAGACCTAATAAAGAAACACCCAATATATCGTACATTCACTCTTATGCCATCAACACTATTTTCAAGCCTAGTTCTATAACCACTCTAATACAATCACTTGAAACCCTTAAAAAAAATCATCAATAGCCTACTACAATCACTCACATATCTACAACCACACATTCAACCCTACCATTCTAACCACTTTATGATTCCCTTGAAGTCAACATCACTTATTAATTATTGTGTCTACCGTAGCATCTCTATATCCTCATTGGTATGAACTCCTACCAAAGGTCACACCAATATACTCTTACCTATCTATTGCACACAACAAGGTCTCATCTAGCTCTTCCTCCATATCTATAACTTTAAATGGTCCAAGCATACCACAATTATCACAATATGGAACACCCACTCTTCCTCCAATCTTCCCTAACTCATCCATCGAGAGCTATGAACTTTACTCCATCTCTCCATTGTGAGAGGACCTCTATCTTCTCATCAACCATCAATTTCTCATGCACTACCAATCATAATTTTGGACCATTTCAAATAAAAACACCACCCTCATTAGAATTACTCAATCTTACCCCCAAATAAGCCAATCGGTGAATATTTTTAACAAATTCTTTCTTGTCATCTTCCCTATGAATAACACTATCCATAAACAACTGACTAATAGCATCGGCTACAATATTTGCCTTACCCAGATGGTACAATACACTCACGTCATAGTCTTTTAGGAGTTCAAGCCACCTTCTTTGCCTAAGGTTCAAGTCCCTTTGACCAAACACATATTGCAAGCTTTTATGATCAGTAAACACATCAACATACACCCCGTAAAGATAATGGCACCAAATTTTCAAAGCAAACACAACTGCCGCAAGTTCAAAATCATGGGTTGGATAGTTCCTTTTATGAACTTTAAGTTGCCTAGAGGCATAGGCTATAACCTTACCATGTTGCATCAAGACACAACCCAAACCAACATGCGAAGCATCACAATAAACAACAAACCCATTCAAACCTTTGGGAAATTTCAAAATAGGAACCGATGTAAGACGCTCCTTTAATATTTGGAAACTTTTGTCACATTCTTCCGACCATTGGAATTTTGCCTTCTTTTGTGTCAACTTAGTTAAAGGCAAAGCAATAGATGAGAATCCTTCAACAAACCTTTTGTAATATCCGGCTAATCTCAAAAATCTTCTAATGTCTGAAGGAGATAATGGTCTAGGCCAATTCTTAACCGCCTCTATTTTCTTTGGATCTACTTTAATCCGATCACTGAACACCACATGGCCAAGAAATGCAACTTCCTTCAACTAAAACTTTCACTTACTAAATTTAGCAAATAATTGATTTTCTCTCAATGTTTGCAACACAATCCTCAAGTGGCCCATATGATATTTCTCATTTCAAGAATAAATCAAGATATCATCAATGAATAGCACTACAAACATGTCCAAATATGGCTTGAAAATACGACTCATCAAATCCATGAATATAGCGGGAGTATTAGTCAAACCAAATGACATTACTATAAATTCAAAATGACCATACCTTGTTCAAAAAGTCGTTTTGGGAATATCACACTCCCTTACCCTCAATTGATGATAACCGGAATGGAGGCAATCTTAGAAAAGTAGCTTTCTCCTTTTACTTGATCAAACAAGTCATCTATCCTTGGAATTGGATATTTGATCTTTATGGTGACCTTATTTAATTGTTGATAGTCTATATACATTCGGAGTGACCCATCTTTCATCCTAACAATTAACACTGGAGCACCTCATGGTGAAATACTCAGTCATATAAAACCCTTATCCAACAAATTCTTCAATTGTTCTTTCAACTTCTTAAGTTCCACCGGAGTCATACGGTAAGAAGAAATAGAAATAGGTTGGGTATTATGAAGGAGATCTCTTTTGGGAGAAATATCAGACAAAGAACTCATTAACTATAGGCACAGACTAAAGAGTAGAAATTTTGGAATCGATATCCCTAACTCGCACAATATGATAAATACACCCTGTGGAAATAGTGTTCTTGGAGCCATCTTTCTAAAAATCACAAAGAAAGACCATTAGGGAAAAGAAGTCTTACGGTAAACTCTATAGCACGACATGGATCATCAAAGAAGTGAGATTTTCTAAAATGCCTCATAGCCTCCTATTCATAAGTGTGTCACGCTTCACACCCATAAATAAAACTCTACTTGACGTGGCATGTTGGACACCCTAGGACACTTGAAAAACCTTATACTCTGATACCAAATTTGTCACGACCTGACCTAGGGCCTAGTCATAATACGGTGATTGAAACCCCGAAGGGATCCAACCAAGCCTCTTGTACATATCATAAGCATACATAAGGTAAAGCAAAAGTGGAAATATCATAAGAGAGTCTAAACTATGAATAGAAATTTAAAAACGTCACATGACAACATAAATTCAAAACATTTGTCCAACTAGATGCCTCTACTCATAAATATGGGAGGGGGCTAAGACATGTCCCTAGCTCACCCTCAATATGAAAAAGAGAAAACTCTATGAAAATAATAACTAACTCGATAACTAGTCCTCGATAAATGAGGACTCACCACAAACATCGCTGGATAGGAAAGCATAACTAGACACATAGATGAGTATGATATTCAACCTCAACCCCTATATTATGAGATATGTACGCAAAAAGTATATATTAGTACGTTGTAATGTACTAAGTATGAGGACGTGACATGCAACGTAAATCATAAAATACAATGGTCAAGTAAATCACATGACAATATTAGGTTAGTAAGTCATGAGAAAATCATATTGGCCAAAGCATTTAAAAAGCATAATTTAAAATCATTGCATACATAAGAGATCATACATATGTGGGATAGGAACCATAACCGACAATAAGACCATGCGAGATATAACATGGAATCCCACTGTCTACCCATACAATGAAGAAAAAGGGAAATATACTTGTCAAGGTAGACTCTATCCCACTAGGCGGGTCATACATACGCTATATGTGGATCCAATAGCTAGGCCATGAAGGTAACCTACGATGGCACATAGTTTATGGGATATGAGGTTGCTACTAAGGCTTTTGGTATGGCCCTCACCTCAAGTCCATTCAATGCAAAGTAAAATCCCACGAAATACATGCATAGTATGGAAATTATAATTACATATATCATAGTTATGATCATAGGTTTGAAATCATAGAGTAGCTCATTTTCATAACATACTTGTAATGTTAGAATTGTCCTTTCATCATTATAATCATATTTGCATAATTTATATTGTTAGACCTTAGGTTACCACATAGGTCCCTAAGTCACCTTTTAGGCCTTAGGTCACCACATAGGGGCCTAAGTCACCTTACTTCATAACTTGCATGAAATACATACCTTGAACTTAGAGTAGAACTCAATTACATAATAATTTGACTTTCAAAATCATGTAATTGACTTGAAAACATGCATGATCATAAACTTTATATCAGCTCATACATAATTCATATAAATAATATCCTTTTGAAGAATAATTCAAAATACTCATAATTTACATCATGAACCCTAGAGATCAAAATAGGAGAATTCATGAGAAAACTCTTTAATTCAATACAATAACCATCAATTTATATCAAAATAGACTCATGATCATACTTTGAATCATAATTCATGCAATAGGAATAAAGATCATAAAATGTATAAAATACTATACTTTAATTTGGTAGAAAACCTTGAGAAATTGATTGGGCTTCATGAATGAAAGAATCCATAATCAATACCCACATACCTTAAGTGAGAACATCAAATAATTTTAAAGAACTTGAGAGTTTTGATGGAGAGCTTGAGTGAATTTATTTGAAGTCTTCAATGGAGCCTTTGAGAGTCTTTTGTAAAGAGAGAAATATTTGAGTAGGTGAATTGTAGAAGAATGAATAGAGTTAGAGGTTTAGGTCAATTTATAAAGTTGAATTAGGTCCTAAAAACGTGTAGGTTTATTAAATATCAATTAGGGAAAAGTCTAAATTGCCCTTCATCAAATAAAATCTGAAAAATGGACCCAGAACCCTACTGTACTATAGTGGCACGCCACGCCAAAGGCCAAAGTACTGCAGCTAGTTTTAGGCACTCTACTGGAACGCCGCTCTAAGACCATAAATTGTTGTAGCGATAGTATTTGGTAAAATGATCATAACTTTTGACTCCAAACTCAGAATGAGGAAAATAGGTGGCGTTGGAAAGAAGACTCAAAGGCCTTTAATTTGATAGGTTATGGAACACTAATTCCCTATATAATAGGAGATATAGGCGTTTGAAGTTGAATCTATTCTGGACTCATATGAAAACTTAGCCGATGGAAATTCTTTGGACTTGGCTTGGTATTAGGGATCCCTTATGACCCTAAAACATATCTAATACACTTCAAATACTTAGTAATTGATCCTAATTTATATGTAAAATTAGAATTCATTGAGTTCAAGCCTATACGCCTTTTAAGAATGGTTTGAGTATTGGCATAGAAATTTTTAAGGTGTTACGTAAGTCTAAGAGGCCCCATTTGGAGGAGTGTCTTATTAGCACAAATGGTTGCTATAATTTTGGAAAAGTGGGTCACTTTTTGAAGGAATGCTCGATGAGGAACAAGGGTAATAGGGGTAAAAAGGCCTAGTCCTCAACATCACCACCATCAGGTAGAGTTTCCCCAAGGGGTACTACTTCAGGGACAATCAAAGGTTCAAACCATTTGTATTCCATGGCTAGTTACCAGGATCAGGAGAACTCACTAGATGTTGTAACTAGTATGCTTAAAGTTCTTTTCTTAATGTTTATGCCTTACTTGATTTAGGTGTAAATTTTTCCTTTGTGACTCCTTTTATGGACATGAAGATTGGGATCCATCCCGAACATCTTCTAGAGCCTATCAATGTTTCTACTCTTGTTTGTGATTCTATTCTTGCTAAGAGATTCTGTAGAGATTGTACAATTTTCATCTTTCATAGAGACACCATAACCGACTTAGTTGAGTTAGATATGGTAGATCTTTATGTCAGTTTAGACATGGACTAGCTTTATTCTTGTTATGCCTTAGTTGACTGTAGAACTCGAGTTGTCAAATTCCAATTTCCTAATGAGCTTGTTATTGAGTAGAAGGGTAGTCTAATAGTGCCTAAGGTTCATTTCATTTCATACTTTAAAGCCAAAAAGTTAATTTCCAAGAGGTGTATCTACCACATTATTTAAGTTAAAGATGCTAGTATGGGACCTAGAGTCCTTTCAATCAGCTTAGTCATGAATGAGTTTCTAAAAGTCTTTCCCGATGATCAACCTGGAGTCCTGATAACACCTAAGTATACCTATCGAAAGAGATATAGATGATCATTAGAAGTATATTTTTACCCAATTAAGAGTTGGTGTTGAACTTATAGGAAATAGATTGAAATAGATCTATTAGCTATCAATATTCAGTCGTTGTAACGACTTCCTAAAAATAAAGTACATGAAGTAAAAGTGGGGGGTTTGGCTTTAGTTTAGAACAAGTAACAATTTCAATGACAAGTAAATACGATTGAAGTTGTAAAAATATGAAGACTAGACTAGGGTTATGATCCCCATGACATATGACTTAATAAATGACTAGTATTCATGATATCCTTTAATGTATTGCATGCAAAATCTACAGAGTTAGGTAACATCTAATTTACCTCCAGTCCTTCTTAGATGTATCTCATTCATCTCCTTCCGTTCTCAAAATATATACTTTACTAACCCTTACCCTATATCTTAGAGAATTATCTCCTCCCGGTCTCAAATAACTTAGATAAAGTTTATCCCTTCTTTCGATGCCACACTCTTCAAATTTCTATTGTAATATTCTTTTTCTAATCACTACCTCCTTCCCGGGAAAGCAATGAATATGGGCAAGTTCTTAATGCTTGCATTCACTAAGAAATACTTTTGAATAAATAAATCACAATACATGCAAAAACAATTTACAAATATCAATCCTACGTTTGCCTATTCTAGTTAAGTCATCATGGTTCCCATAATCCTAGTTGTTGAATTAGCCTTGCATGATTATAATGAATAAATGGAAAATAAAATGAATGAAACATGTGTTAGAAAGCTTACAAATAATAGCAAATCAAACTCATAATTGAAGAATAATATTTAAAATCAAATCACCAAAACTAGAACTCAAAGAATCTGAGTTGTTCATTCTTTCTCCCAAATCTATCCAAGTTCATGTGCTTGATGAAAAATCCTTCAAAAATGGAGTTTAGTTCGTGTAATGTAGCCTCTAAAGGAAAAACATTTGAAAAGTGTCTAAAAACGTGCCCTAAAAATATAACGCAAGATGATATTTATAGAAACCTAAAACTAATCCTAAACAAACTAGGAAATCAACTTGGTTTTGGAAATGGATAGAACTGGACGGGAGACACCACGGCCAGTGGTGCACACCACAGATCATGGTGGCATTCCTTGGTCATTGACTTAGCCTATTGTGTCTGGCCATCCCACCACAGCACCCACCACGGCCAGTGGTGAGGACCATAGCTCATGGTGAGGCCCTTAGTAGTTGCCTTGGCCATGTTTCTCCTTGCTTTGACTCCTGGTAGTTTCCTTGTCCTTTCCATTTATTGACTTGGCATTTTGATGTCTGGACACACTACCACAGTTCCCACCACGGCCAGTGGTGAGGACCATGGCTCGTGGTGAGGCTTCCTTGGTGTAAGCCTTAGCCAATTTCTTGCAGCCTACTTGGAAGCCTTCTTCAAAGATGGAAGAGCTTCTTCACGGCCAGTATTGCACACCACGGTATGTTCTAGCTGTCTTGGTGTGCATACTTGGTCAAAACCTATTTATTTAATCTCCCAACATCCATTCCAAGGTTCTTCAAGTCCCGGTGAAGTTTGTTCTTTGAGTTCTCCTTTTAAGTTGTCGCAAAACCTTGCCAAACTCAAGTCAACCTAGAACTTCTTGCTTATTTTTCTTTCCTTTTGACCTCACCTCAAAACCAAGCTACCAGCATCCTTCAAGATCAATCAAATTTCCACATGAACCATGCCAAATACCATCAACCCAAGCGTGCTTCAATTTCTCTCAAAACTAACTAAAAACACATATTAAACTGACAAAATGCGCTTGAAAACTTACAATAACTCCTTGTTTTAAGCATCGTCAATGTTGTATTTTGGTGACACATCAAGTCCCTCCCGACAGAGTGATAGACTTTGGGATAGATGTCTTTCCTCATATGCAACATATCTTTATTCTGTTATATAGAATGGCTCCAGTTGAGTTGAAAGAGTTAAAAAAAATTGAAATATCTCTTAAATAAGGGTTTCATTAGACCGAGTGTCTCACCTTGGGGTGGTATTGTACTATTCGTGTGAAAGAGAGATAGTTCTCTAGGAATGTGTATTGACTTCCATCAGTTAAACAAGTTCACCATAACAAATATATACCTTTTTTCCAAAATTGATAACCTATTCGACAAACTTTAGGGTGCCACTAATTTCTCAAAAATAGACCTTAGATTAGGCTATCATCAATTGAAAGTGAGACAAAGTGACATTTCCAAGACGACTTTCGGAACCCATTATGGTTATTATGAGTTCCTTGTTATGTTGTTTTGTTTGACCAATGCTCCTACAACATTCATGAATCTCATGAACTGAGTATTTAAGTACTATTTGGACATGTTTGTTACCATATTCATCGACAACACCTAGATCTCTACTCCAAATATGAGGCAGAGCATGCCAACCATCTCTGAGTTGTTTTCCAAACTCTCGAAGAATTGGCCTAGACGCATATCCTTGAATGACAAAGTTTCTTGGGTTTGGATGGTTACTATAAAAGTTTTGTAGAGAGATTTTCATCCATATCATCTCCTTTACTAAGTTGACCATAAATAAGACTAAGTTTCAATGGTCATAAGCATACAAGAAGATCTTTCAAGAATTGAAAACCAGATTGACTAATGCTTCAATGTTGTCCCTACCAGAGGGAACATATGGTTTTATTATTTACTGTGATGCATTCTGAGTTGGAATGGGTTGTGAATTAATGCAGAAAGGTAAAATTATAGCTTATGCCTCCAGAAAGATTTAGATCAACGACAGAACTACCTGACTCATGACCTTGAGTTGGCGGAAATAGTTTTTGCATTAAAAATATGGGGCCACTATCATTATGGCACACTTGTAGATGTATTTACTAATCATAAGAGCCTATAGTATGTCTTTAGTCAGAAAGAGCTAATTACTGATCATAAGAGCCTTCAATATTTCTTCAATAAGAAAGAGCTAAATCTGAGGAAAAGGAGATGACTCGAGTTGCTCAAGGACTATAATATGAGTATTCTCTACCACCCAAGTAATTCTAATGTTGTTGTAGATGCTCTTAGCAGAATGTCCATGGGTACTACTAATATTGAGGAACAAAGAAGGATTGGCTAAGGATATTCATCAAATTTACTATTTTTTGATTTTTCTTTTGTCAATGGGGCCTTAAAAATGAAAAATAGGGGGGAAAATGATTCATAGACTTGCATATTTTTTTTACGGGAACAGACCCTACATGAGGCTTCCACCTCTCGTGCACAGTCAGGGGTTGAGCATCACCCCAAGCCTTAACATAATAATAAAACAGAAAATACAAGGAGGGGGACATAAACCTTACCTCCGATCCTATGTTGATTCATAAGTCGGCTAACCTACTAAGGTCGACTAACTCATCCCCGTAGCAAAAAAAAGCTAACTAGAAAAAGAAAGCAGTAAACCTATGAGAGGACTCCTCCCGGTACAAGTCAACTAAGAAAGCATAAATGAGGGAGACTCTCCCCTTCCATGAGAAGACAAGAAAGTAACCTACACTAGTCCTATTCAACTACGCTACGTACCATACATAGCTAAATTGAAGAAGAACAAGTATATGAACCTTCTATTTTGCATGGGGTGAGGAAGCTCTTTTCATCTTTGCCCTTTTTAGTCTTGTCGTACCAAGTAAATCCAAAGGAATTATTCAACAGCATCAAGAGCATGATTATCAGCTAAGGAGGGTGGAAGGAAGAGAAGTATATGGATCTGGAGTAATCAGCAGCCTTGGGATTTTTGATGATGAAAGTAAGGGGATGAATAGTAGTATATTGTAAGTTGGAAGTGCTGCAGTCCTGGCTTGACCAGCTGCTTGGATGCTTAACTATTGGTGTCTTGCACATTGGAGAGATTCTTCTGTGCCTGCACTCAAACAAATAAATAGCCAAGGAGCTCCAAGAATCTTGGATGTAAGGGGGCTGCTACAGGTGTGAGGCCTCTGCATGTATGGCTGTTATCACCCTTTGGTTGCATGTTAGGGTGTTCTCATTATGGACTTGAATTAAAGCGGTGTTGTTATTCAGAATGGGCCTGAATTATCACTAGTGGTTGAGGTGAAGGAGAAGCAACACCAAGACCCATCCTATTTATGTCACAACCCAAGCTAGGCCTAGGCGTGACACACAAATTAGAATCCCGAAAGACTCCAACCAAACCTGTTAGTATGTCATTCATGAGCATACATAAAGTAAGTAAGATAATGAGATCAAATCATAAATGTGGAAGTAAGGTCTCAACATGAATATCTCAATAAAGGAGAAATCAACATTGAAAGAACATGATGACATAGACACTATGAACATCTAACATGCCCCTATTACTAGGGATGGGTCTTAGGACATGTTTCTAGCTCACCAACATGAAAATAAAAGTCATAGGAATGTATAGAAAGCATAAAGGAAACATGAGGATTCACCGACAATAGAAAATAATACTCAAACTCGATCCACGAGCGAGAGGTGCATGATGATCGTCGGACCCTACATTATGATACAATGTAGGAAAAAAGTATGCGTTAGTATATGGAATGAACTATGTATGTGAGAAGCATGCATGAACAATGATAATCAGGCATAAATAATATGAACATGGGATACATGACCAATATCTTAAAAACATAAGAAAAACTTAAAAATATTTTAATATCATAATCATGTGGTCAATGCATCATAAAACATCATGAGAACTTATACCATTGCATATACCTTTGTTGGACAGGACCTTTAACCAACATATAAGATCATGCGAGTCATAACATGAAATCTGGTATTACTCCCACAACGAAAAAAGAGAGGCTACTTGTCAAGGTAAACTCCGTGAGAACATTATAAACTTGAGTTATTTGTGGATCAACTAGCTAAGCCATAACGGCAAACCTATGTGGGTAACATAGTTAGGGACTAGAGGGTTCTACTAGAGTTCCCTTGAGCTGCCTCTTCAGCTTTCGAACCGAACCCCACCTCAAAGTCCTCCCGGTGCTTAGTCAATATCTCATAGATGATATTCATTAACATATACCCCTCCCCCACCCCTATTTTTTTATTTATTAAATTTCTTTTATTAAAAATTTTTAAAAAATTATTACTTCATCTCCCTCCCCCCCCCCCCCTCCTTCAAATAATAATTTAGATATTTTTATTTTTTAGAAAAACAAATCTACCCCGCCCTACCTAACCCTCCACTTTCTAATTTTTTTTCTCATTTTGTGTTATATATATATATATATATATATATATATATATATATATATATATATATATATAGAGAGAGAGAGAGAGAGAGAGAGATAGATAGATAGATAGATAGATATGATTTTAGGAAAATATTTTTTACTTGCACAAGACTTTTCTTAATATAATTTTTATTTTTGTCATATTCGGTATGCAAGTAGGAAAAAATATTTTTTAAAAATATATGTACATATCTATCACAAAATAAAAAACTATTTAAAAAAATTATAAATTAAGAGCGGAATGTTAAATGGGTGGGTATAATTTTATTTTAAAAAAAATAAAAATAATGACATTTTCTATGAAGGAGTGGGTGAGCAGGGGAGAGAAGTGGTGTAGTGTGTTGAGCAAAATATTTTTAATTTTATTTTTTAAAAAAAAATTAATTTTTAAAAAAGTATTTTTTTATAAAAAAATCATATTTTGGGGGGGATAGAAATACTTCTTTTAACTTTTAACTAATATTAATAGTTTATCTAATTTTGTCAAGGTGGACTATTTTATTCATGTGGCAAGATTTTTTCAAAAAATAGAAAGAGTAGAGAGTGTGTACTACAAAACCATAAACTAATAATCCAGACCCACTTGTGGGATTCCACTGGGTTGTTGTTGTTGTTGTTGTTAGGTGTGAAACTCACACTTCCAATAGTTTAGGTATGAAACTCAAAAAGAAGAATAGTTTAGATATATTTTTGACACTGATATCTTATTTTTATAAGGTTTCTTGGGTAAGTAAAATTCCATTTAGCTAAATAAGGATAAATTTGAAAGTCAAGAACATCATATATATCATATCGACCTGAGAAAGTACTAATTAACTTATATGGATAGTTCAACTATCTAATCATGGCATAATCTAAGGGATCTATTAGTATGCGGGATAATGTGGGATATCTCAAGATTATATCTGGGATTAGTTTTATATTATATTTGGTTGATATTATAAATTTATTTTGTGGTTGACATTATAAATTTATCCCAAACACAATATAAATTTGACATATAGTTAATCTTGGATTTTTCATCTTAACTCATCCAATTTGGTATTATTTTATTTCACCTAAAAGGTGGAAGAAATTAGTACATGAATTATAATTGTAGAATTATAATCCTGGGTCAATTAAACGTATATCCAAAATCGAGAAAAATAATTCAAAATCCAGTAGAATCCGAAGCAGATGTTGAGAAAACAAGAAACAAATATAGAGAAAGGGAAAGGGGATCATGTAAGATTGTTTTCCCACTTTATGAAGGCACAAGTGGTGCAGTGGAATTGAACTAACTCTTTTGATACATGAATAATGATTAAGAATGTGGTCCCGTCTATACCTCTGAGACTATGACTTTAATGGTAAAGATGGTTTTGCATGAAATGAATGAAGGTGGTTGTTGTTGGGGTTTGCTATGAGATGTGAACTTCAAAGACAGGTTATTTGGGGCTCCACTTCTATTAAGATGGTACAATCTGTTAAAGAGAAGAAACGAGTGTACATCCATTTAAACACAAAACTAAATACTTGTTCAATTATGGCAATCTGTCTCATCTTTATATGACTCCAATAAGATAGAGGCTAATCTTTTTGTTTTTTCTTTTTCTTTTCTTCAAGATAGTGACTTGTCTTGAGATGGCAAAACAAAAGAAAGAGGACCATTTAACCAGATTGGCGATATTTCGTTTTACCAGTTTTGAAATATAAATCTATTTGTCTATATCTATCTTTCTATATTATATTAAAAGCATGAAAATTCTTAATAATGTTGATAGAACTTTTTACCCTTTATTAAAAGACTCTGTTTTAGATAAAATCGTCTCTCAATTTATTATTTAATTAAATACATGGTAAAAAAAGAGAAGAAAATATATTATGGTATTAATATTAGGAGAATTAAACGTGACATGTTTCTTTTTTTCCTTTTTTATAGTTTGTGTCCAAATATATCACACTTTCAGAAAGAATTTTTTTTTTTGGGGGGAGAAGGAGTTCTAATATAAGAGGAAAGTATATGGTAAAAGCCAAAAGGTATGAGGAGAATATGAAAATATGTCGGAAGACCGTGCTAAGGAGAACCAATATCCTCCATATTCAACAATGGAGTTTGTAATTTTAACCTATTAATGAATCCATGTGCGTACGTATTCAACGATGAAGTTAATTAGCTTTATAATTTTAACTTATTAATGAAAGGTTTTGTTGGTTCCTTCATTAACACGATTTTGTCTCTCCCAAAAAGTTTGTGTTAGTATATATATTACCACGATTTTCTAAAAAGGCTCCATCTTTATCTGAGTTAGGCTCTTCAAGAATTTTGGTGTGTGCTGGAATATTTTTAAAAAATCTATTTCTATTATATTAAAAAAAAAGATGGTATAATTCCATCAAGAATTGTTGTTCGATTTGTTGAAGGTGTGAACGAGAGCGAATGGAATGGAGAATTGAAGTATCTTTAGGTTGACGATAGATATGGATTTCAGATATATTAACCGAAATCCGAGGAAGCTAAAATTATATGATGAACTGTTACACTAATTTCGTCCATAATCTCAATGTTTGAAGGATTCATGTCATGTTAAATTGTTAATAGCTCATATTTTAGATCCGAATGACTAAAGGTAACTAATTAATTAATTTTAAGTTGTGTTTTAAATTTCTAAGACTTTCAAATTATGAGGCCACTGACTTTCACAATACTTTGACAGTATTTTTAAATAATTATTAATTCCCATGTTTCGTGCTGATAAGTCGCCGGAGAATTGTTACGTTGTTGGGGTACTCGAAGATAGGCACTATGGTAAATTTTCTATTTGCAAATTTTTAATTATGTTATTTCGATATATTCAATCTAATCTTGATTCTTGATGCATGTATTTTGTATAAAATTTTGTACTTTAGTTCTATGGTAGGATGACTTTGTTACTTTGAAGACCATAAAATTGTATTTTCTAACGACCTATTATAAAGACTAGCACCATATTTTTAGAAGGTTGAAACATGAGATCATCAACCACATTTATGAAGGAAGATGATGACTATTTTTGCTTGGAATGATGTATTAAAAACATGATTAATTTATATCCCCTATGACAACTCTGCTAAGGTATCCTAAAATAATAAAGAACATGAATCCTAATTATATGTGAAGAGGTTTAAAATTAACTATGATAAAATATTAAATTATATCCATTTTGGTTTATGTCTACTCTACTTCTATAAAAGGTCTTTTAATTTCAAAAACTTATTCATCGATTTTTCGTACAATTTATTTCAGTTCATCCATTCGTGCTGCATCTTATTCTGCAATGGATAATTGCTATTTTTCAATAATCTATTCTATTTGTATGTATTAGTGCTAATTAATTGATACAACATATACTTATAATAACGCACACATACTAAAATTAAAAAAAACATATTTTTCATTTGAATAACTATATAATAGTATATATTGTAACTTCATTTAAATAAATATGTTATTGTATTTATTATAATCTATTCTTTATTATTTTTTATGCAATCTTTTATATTGTCGTGATACACACGTGCACCACACGTATTTTAAACTAGTACTATATTAAAAGCACGAAGGTCCTTAATAATATTGATCAACCTTTTTGTCCTTCATTAAATGACTCTCCTTTAGACAATATCGTCTTTTTACTATTTTCCTCTAATTATTATTTAATTATCTTTATAATATTGATATGTTTTTTCTAATGTCCACGTAAAAGAGTCTTAAAAATATAGGATAAGAGATATCTTAAAATATATGGTCAATCATTTTACGTTAAAAAGAGACCTGGATGAATTATTGATCAACTGCAAGTATGCTATCCTTCTATAAAAAGAATTTGATTCATAAATTTTTTATTTGATGTCCTAAATATTATTAAAAAAAAATAATTAATGTGAAATTCAAATCAAAAGGAAAACAACATTACTTATATGATGAATTTGGAGAAGAATGAATTGCGTTCTTTTATTAATTAATTAATTAGTTTTAAAGATATAATTATTCATTCTCAACATTAAAATAATAATTTATTTTTGCCAATTGGAGTTATTATTATTCTCACCGCAGTTTTAAATACTTAACTATAATCGTAATCTAATCAAATAACTACTAATTGTGATGTTATGTCTTTTCTTTTCTCTGTATAGATTTAGTATTTTATTTTTTTCAACCAAAGTTGGTTTAGGATTATTTTTTTTTATCAAAGTTGATTTTTGAATGAACTTTTACCTATAGCTGTTAATTACGTATAACTTTTAGAATCAAATCAATTTCAATTCAAAGAGATGAACATCTTTATGAAATAAGACAATATTTTATATTATTTAGAACTTTGAAATTAATTAAATACCTAATTTTTTATAGGTAAGTGTCACGACTTAAGCCTAAGGCCTAGACGTGACACAGTGATTGAGGAACCCGAAAGTACCTCAAATAAGCGTCTCAGCATTCATTTACCCTTTCATAGATAATGCTAAAAAAACAAGAGGAAACCATAATAGTAAATCTTCAACTTACATATATCCAACAATACTTCTAACTTATAGATTTATCGGGGGCTAACACAAGTCCCTAGCTCACCCTTAATCAAAATAAAATGAATTGTCACAGTAAGTGTCTAGAGGTCTCAATATATCATACGCTAGAACGACAAAGGAGTATTGTTTCTGAAATATGGGAACTCACCAAAAGTAGCCTTCAAACGAAATCTCAACTAGACATATGGAGGAGAACAATGAGGAGCACCGGTCCTTACATGGTGATATCATGTAGGTAAAAGAGTATGCTTTAGTTCTTTGATTGTACTAAGTATGTAGGCATGCATGAACATTGAGAAAACATTAAAATATTTATGTAATATGATACATAATGCAATGCATGCATAATAATCATATAGATATCCTTTTAAAAATTCATTTTGTAGGAAGATGACTATAACCAACATATAAGAACATGAAAGCTATTATATGAAATCCAGCATAACCCCCTACGTTAGCCGGAGAGACTACTTGCTGGGTAGAACTCCGACAAGTTCATTCATTTCTTTAACTTTAAGGGCAATTTTTGGATCTGTTATCCTAAGCCTACAAGGGCTCCTATGTTGGCACATAGTTAATGAGAGAAGGAGTTGCTACTAGGATTTCCTTACCAAATCTCACCTCAATGACCCATTCGGTGCTAAGTCATTCCCACAGAATAGTTTAATACTTATAAATATTCATAGCATATAGAAGGGAGAATTCAAAATATCATATTCGGTTGTATAGCTCATTAAACATTTGGTGATTCAAATATGCAAGAATTGTCCTTATTGCATAAAGAAACCATCATTCTTAGCATTTCATTATTCTATTATATCATAAAACTTTCTTTTGATCATAGACATTGCTTTCATAAATATTTATTTAGAGTCAAAACTTTCAAGTCAAACTTCATTGACAATATAATAAAACTAGGTGGGTTCTATCTATCATGACTCGTCTAATATCATTAATAGTTGAACACACAACTGATCCTTAAATGGCTTGCCTTGCTTTTACATCCGCTACCAATGATGATTCTGAATCATTTTGAACAAGAATACCACCCTCATTAATATCAATCCCCTTTTGGATTGAAACTCTTCTTGAAGGCATCTTCTAAAAATTGCAAAGAATAACTTTAAGGGGAAAAAGCCCTAGAGTATGCTCTAATGCATGACATGGATCATGAAAGAAGGAAAACTTTCCTAAACGCCTAATAGTTTCCTATTCATAATTGTGGCGCACTTCACAACCATGAACAAGACCATATTCGATGTGGTATTTTGGACTCCGAGGACTATTCCTAACCTCGGGCTGTAATACCAAGTTTGTCGTAATCCAAACCTAGGGGCTACACGTGACACGACGAATGAGGAACCCCAAAATACCTCAAACAAGCCTCTTAGCTTTCATTTATCCTTTCATAGGTAATGCTAAAAAAAAAGAGGAAACCATAATAGTAAATCTTCACCTTACATATGTCCAACAATACTTCTAACTTATAGATTTATTGGGGGCTAAGACAAGTCCCTAGATCACCCTTAATCAAAATAGAATGAATTGTCATAGTAAGTATCTAGAGGTCTCAACATATCATACGCTAGAACGACAAAGGAGTATTGTTTCTGAAATATGGGAACTCACCAAAACTAGCCTTCAAACGAAATCTCAACTAGACATATGGAGGAGAACAATGAGGAGCACAGGTCCTTACATGGTGATATCATATAGGTAAAAGAGTATGCTTTAGTACTTTGATTGTACTAAGTATGTAGGCATGCATGAACATTGAGGAAACATTAAAATATTTATGTAATATGAAACATAATGCAATGCATGCATAATAATCATATAGATATCCTTTTAAACATTCATTTTGTGGGAAAATGACTATAACCAACATATAAGAACATGAAAGCTATTACATGAAATCTAGCATCACCCCCTACGTTCGCCGGAGAGACTACTTGTTGGGTAGAACTCCGACAAGTTAATTCATTTCTTTAACTTTAAGGTCTATTTGTGGATCTGTTATCCTAACCCTTCAAGGACTCCTATATTGGCACATAGTTAATGAGAGAAGGAGTTGCTACTAGGATTTCTTTACCAAATCTCACCTCAATGACCCATTCGGTGCTAATCAATCCCACGAAATAGTTTAATACTTCAAAATATTCATAGCATATAGCGTGAGAATTCAAAATATCATATTCGGTTGTATATCTCATTAAATATTTGGTGATTCAAATATGCAAGAATTGTCCTTATTGCATAAAGAAACCATCATTCTTAGCATTTCATCATTCTTTTATTTCATAAAACTTTCTTTTGATCATAGACATTGCTTTCATAAATATTTATTTAGAGTCAAAGCTTTCAAGTCAAACTTCATTGAAAATATAATAAAACTAGGTGGGTTCTATCTATCATGACTCGTCTAATATCATTAATAGTTGAACACACAACCGATCCTTAAATGGCTTGCCTTGTTTTTACATCCGCTACCAATGATGATTCTGAATTATTTTGAACAAGAATACCACCCTCATTAATATCAATCCCCTTTTGGATTGAAAATCTTCTTGAAAACATCTACTAAAAATTGCAAAGAATAACTTTAAGGGGAAAAAGACCTAGAGTATGCTCTAATGCATGACATGGATCATTAAAGAAGGAAAACTTTCCTAAATGCCTCATAGTTTCCTATTCATAATTGTGGCGCGCTTCACAACCATGAACAACACCACATTCGACGTGGTATGTTGGACTCCGAGGACCATTCATAACCTCGGGCTCTGATACTAAGTTTGTCGCGATCCAAACCTAGAGGCTAGACGTGACACGGCGAATGAGAAACCCAAAAATACCTCAAACAAGCCTCTTAGCTTTCATTTATCCTTTCATAGGTAATGCTAAAAAACAGAGGAAACCATAATAGTAAATCTTCAGCTTACATATATCCAACAATACTTCTAACTTATAGATTTATCGGGGGCTAACACAAGTCCCTAGCTCACCCTTAATCAAAATAGAATGAAATATCATAGTAAGTGTCTAGAGGTCTCAACATATCATACGCTAGAACGACAAAGGAGTATTGTTTCTAAAATATGGGAACTCACCAAAAGAAGCCTTCAAACGAAATCTCAACTAGACACATGGAGGAGAATGATGAGGAGCACTGGTCCTTACATGGTGATATCATGTAGGTAAAAGAGTATGCTTTAGTACTTTGATTGTACTAAGTATGTATGCATGCATGAACATTGAGGAAAAATTAAAATATTTATGTAATATGAAACATAATGCAATGCTTGCATAATAATCATATAGATATCCTTTTAAACATTCATTTTGTGGGAAGATGACTATAACCAACATATAAGAACATGAAAGCTATTATATGAAATCCAGCATAACCTCCTACGTTGGCCGGATAGACTACTTATTGGGTAGAACTCCGACAACTTCATTCATTTCTTTAACTTTAAGGGCTATTTGTGGATCTGTTATCCTAAGCCTACAAGGGCTCCTATGTTGGCACATAGTTAATGAGAGAAGGAGGTTCTACTAGGATTTCCTTACCAATTCTCACCTCAATGACCCATTCGGTGCTAAGTCAATCTCACAGAATATTTAATACTTATAAATATTCATAGCATATAGAAGGGAGAATTCAAAATATCATATTCGTTTGTATATCTCATTAAACATTTGGTGAATTAAATATGCAAGAATTGTCCTTATTGCATAAAGCAACCATCATTCTTAGCATTTCATTATTCTTTTATTTCATAAAACTTTCTTTTGATCATAGACATTGCTTTCATAAATATTTATTTAGAGTCAAAGCTTTCAAGTCAAACTTCATTGAAAATATAATAAAACTAGGTGGGTTCTATCTATCATGACTCGTCTAATATCATTAATAGTTGAACACACAACCGATCCTTAAATGGCTTACCTTGCTTTTACATCCGCTACCAATGATGATTCTGAATCATCTTGAACAAGAATACCACCGTCATTAAAATCAATCCCCTTTTGGATTGAAACTCTTCTTAAAGGCATCTTCTAAAAATTGCAAAGAATAACTTTAAAGGGAAAAAGACCTAGAGTATGCTCTAATGCATGACATGAATCATGAAAGAAGGAAAACTTTCCTAAACGCCTCATAGTTTCCTATTCATAATTATGGCGCGCTTCACAACCATGAAAAGACCATATTCGACTTGGTATGTTTGACTCCGAGGACCATTCATAACCTTAGGCTCTGATACCAAGTTTGTCGCGATCCAAACCTAGGGGCTAGACGTGACACGGCGAATGAGAAACCCAAAAATACCTCAAACAAGCCTCTTAGCTTTCATTTATCCTTTCATAGGTAATGCTAAAAAAAGAGTAAACCATAATAGTAAATCTTCAACTTACATATGTCCAACAATACTTCTAACTTATAGATTTATCGGGGGCTAAGACAAGTCCCTAGATCACCCTTAATCAAAATAGAATGAATTGTCATAGTAAGTGTCTAGAGGTCTCAACATATCATACGCTAGAACGACAAAGGAGTATTGTTTCTGAAATATGGGAACTCACCAAAAGTAGCCTTCAAACGAAATCTAAACTAGATACATGTAGGAGAACGATGAGGAGCACAGGTCCTTACATGGTGATATCATGTAGGTAAAAGAGTATGCTTTAGTACTTTGATTGTACTAAGTATGTAGGCATGCATAAACATTGAGGAAACATTAAAATATTTATGTAATATGAAACATAATGCAATGCATGCATAATAATCATATAGATATCCCTTTAAACATTCATTTTGTGGGAAGATGACTATAACCAACATATAAGAACATGAAAGCTATTACATGAAATCTAGCATCATCCCCTACGTTGGCCGGAGAGACTACTTGCTGGGTAGAACTCCGACAAATTCATTCATTTCTTTAACTTTAAGGTCTATTTGTGGATCTGTTATCCTAAGCCTACAAGGGCTCCTATGTTGGCACATAGTTAATGAGAGAAGGAGTTGCTACTAGGATTTCCTTACCTAATCTCACCTCAATGACCCATTCGGTGCTAAGTCATTCCCACGGAATAGTTTAATACTTCAAAATATTAATAGCATATAGAAGGGAGAATTCAAAATATCATATTCGGTTGTATAGCTCATTAAACATTTGGTGATTCAAATATGCAAGAATTGTCATTATTGCATAAAGAAACCATCATTCTTAGCATTTCATTATTCTTTTATATCATAAAACTTTCTTTTGATCATAGACATTGCTTTCATAAATATTTATTTAGAGTCAAAGCTTTCAAGTCAAACTTCATTGAAAATATAATAAAACTAGGTGGGTTCTATCTATCATGACTCGTCTAATATCATTAATAGTTGAACACACAACTGATCCTTAAATGGCTTGCCTTGCTTTTACTTCCTCTACCAATGATGATTCTGAATCATTTTGAATAAGAATACCACCCTCATTAATATCAATCCCCTTTTGGATTGAAACTCGTCTTGAAGGCATCTTCTAAAAATTGCAAAGAATAACTTTAAGGGGAAAAAGACCTAGAGTATGCTCTAATGCATGACATGGATCATGAAAGGAGGAAAACTTTCCTAAACGCCTCATAGTTTCCTATTCATAATTGTGGCGCACTTCACAACCATGAACAAGATTATATTCGACATGGTATGTTGGACTCCGAGGACCATTCATAACCTCAGGCTCTGATATCAAATTTGTCGCGATCCAAACCTAGAGGCTAAACGTGACACGACGAATGAGGAACCAAAAATACCTCAAACAAGCCTCTTAGCTTTCATTTATCCTTTCATAGGTAATGTTAAAAAAAAAGAGGAAACCATAATAGTAAATCTTCAACTTATATATGTCTAACAATACTTCTAACTTATAGATTTACCGGTGGCTAAGACAAGTCCCTAGCTCACCCTCAATCAAAATAGAATGAATTGCCTTAGTAAGTGTCTAGAGGTATCAACATATCATAGTCTATAAATACAAAGGAGTATTATTCCAGAAATATGAAAACTCACCAAAAGTAGCCTTCAAACTAAATCTCAACTAGCCATGTGGAGAAGAATAAGGAGGAGCTCCCTACATGATGATATAATGTAGGCAAAAGAGTATGTGTCAGTACTTTGATTGTACTAAGTATATAGGCATTAATAAACATTGAGGAAACATTAAAATATTTATGTAATATAAAACATAATGCAATGCATGCATAATCAATCATATAGATATCCTTTAAAACATTCATTTTGTGGGAAGTTATCCATAATCGATATTTAAGACCATGAAAGCTATTACATGAAATCCAACATAACCCCCTATGTTGGCCAGGGAGACTACTTGCTAGGTAGAACTCCGACAACTTCATTCATTTCTTTAACTTTAACTTTAAGGGCTATTTGTGGATCCGTTATCCTAAGCCTACAAGGGCTCCTATGTTGGCACATAGTTAATGAGAGAAGGAGTTGCTACTAGGATTCTCTTACCAAATCTCAACTCAATGACCCATTCGGTGCTAAGTCAATCTCACGGAATAGTTTAATACTTCAAAATATTCATAGCATATAGCTTGAAAATTCAAAACATCATATTCGATGGAATAGCTAATTAAAACATTTGATGATTCAAATATGCAAGAATTGTCCTTGTTGTATAAAGAATCCATCATTCATAGTAGTTCATCATTCTTTTATATCATAAAACTCCTTTTTGATCATAGACATTGCTTTCATAAATATTTATTTGGAGCCAAAGCTTTCAAGTCAAACTTCATTGAAAATATAATAAAACTAGGTGGGTTAAAATCACTTCAAATTCCAAGCATATATGCAAATGAAATTATGTATAAATACTTTGAAATTTATCAATAAAAATAATCATGCTTTAAACAACCCACCATGAATTTCAAGAACCTTTAAGTAGTTAAATAGAGAAAATACTTGCAAACCATCAATCCATACATATGAAATTATTTTGCATTAAAATAGACTAATAATAATTAGTTTAACCATGATTCATGCTATTAAGTAGAAATAAGAATTATCAATAAGAAAATCTTACTTGAAATCAAGAGATTTAGTTGAAAGAGTTTTGGACTACATGGGTGGAAGAACCCATGGATAAAAACCATATAACGTAGAGTAAAGCTTAAAGAAAATAAACATAATTTATCATATAATAAAAATACTTTAGAAATGAGAGAGGAAGGAATACTCTCATTGAAGCCTTACATACCTCGCACAAGCATTTTGTGCATTACTCGGAGTATATGAATCACCGAAATAGTATTTCTCCACTACTAAGAACTAAAACTAAATTTTGAGAATGATTAAAGAAGTGTATAGGGAGAAGAGTTGCTTGAGAAAGCTTGATGAACAAAATGATGAAATAAGGTAGGTATTTATAGGTGTGAAACAGGGACCTAACAATAATTAAAATAATTATAAAAAAAATTAAAAATTTAATGGAGGATTGTGATGTCATAGGTGATATCAAATTGAGCACTATTGTCATGGGTGATGTCAAATGGATCTAGATCTTCTATGGTTGGTGATATAACTCTTCTTTTTACAGAATACCCTTTTTCGAAGCTACGTTTGAATAGGATAAATTTCTAATTAGAATTTGGTGTCTTCATATGAATTGTAGATCTAGAAGTTTTCTTTCAGTTCGTTTAAGAATCAACTGATTTGGATCATCCTACAGTGAGATATGATTTTTCTTCTATAAATACTCTATTTCGTCACAATACCATGTCTTGGAAAATTTAATTTATTTGACCTACTTAACCTCTAAATCTTATAATATGGTCCCATAAAAGTTGTAGGTAATGATGTTGGGGTTACACAAAAATTTGAATCACCTAATGTAGACCATCCTATGAAAAGTTATGCCCAAATTATAGAAGAAGTATTATTTTCATCAAGAATTAGAATACCATATATAACGTTTTTAGGGGGTGTTATAATAAAAAATCATAATATTCAGCACTTCTAAATCAATTAAAATTTTACCTTATATAAAAAAAAATCTAGAATTTTATTTAAGTAAATATTTTGGATCAAACTTTAAAAAATACACAAGCTTCTACTTCTATGTTTTCTTCTTATTTTGGTTTTGATGATTAGTTTTGATTCAAGTTGTTTTCTTGCATGCATTATCATTATTCTTTATATCTTTTTTATTTCTCTTAGGTAATAGTTTATAGATTATATATAAACTATACATAATCAATAATTGATAATGAATCATCCAGTTTTAATAATTTCTCATGTTTTTTCATTCAGTTGAAAATTTTAAATCAAAAATTTGGACAAAATAATCATATTGCCATCGAATGAAGTAGTCAAAAAAGTCAAAGATTTATCTCTTTACTTCTCCTTTTTGTTTAAATAAAAGCTTCCCCCAAGTGAGTGTCATAATTATCGAGGCCCGAGGGCGTGGAGTGGGGGTGATAGAAAAGCATAAATATATTGATGATTTTCTACGTCTTATCATGACATGATATATTGTTTAGGAAAATGAATGTCCTGTTATGTTTTGTAATAAAATTTTATGAATTTTTAAAAAAAGTTTTTTTACTTAATAATATAACGTATATATAATAATTTATCCTTTATATATATATTTATTATTAATTAACGTGATAAATACGTGCAAAACATGTACACTTAACTATACAATATATAATTTGCTATTCACTATTTTCCGCAAATTATGAATTAATTATTTTTATGATATTTTAGAATTAAGGAGTTCTAAAATATGTGGTAAAAGAATATATGGCTAGAGGTATTAAGAGAATTAACAATTAAGGAATCCAAAAATATATGATAAGAGGTAAATATATTTTAAAAATTGTTATTAACTTAAAATATCCATACTTTCCAATTTCGTGAATGTACTCCATTAACAACTTAAAATATCGATAGTTTAGAGTATGTTTCGTACATTAATACCAAATAGTTTGACTTTTCATATCAATGACAAAATTTAATTGTGACTAAAATCGCGATACACACAATGGAGTAAATATTTTTCTTTAGATATGGACCGATTTATTTCGTTAGTTGGCAGGATCTATTGGGTTGGAACTAATTGAATTAATTAAGGGGTTGTTTAGTTAGGGTTAATATAATCTCTATATAGATATTAGTATTAGTTTATGCAATTTTTGTTTGTCGAAAGAGATTTAGGTCTTCATTGTTTTCATTAACATTAAAATGTCTGAATTTAAATGCACATATGAATATTAAGATCTGAATACTAAATAGTTAAAATTATTTGTATTCTCAATACCTATATGTATAAAATGTTTTTAGTTTAAAGAATAGTAAATATGAAGTTCAAATAAAATATTAAAATTAATTGCTATTATTTTAATAAATTTATTCTTTTTGTATCAATTTTATTAATTAACGTGTTACACGTGCAAAGCACGTACACTAAATTGAGTATGGGATGAAGGAGACTATTACTTCCTTGGAGTGTTGGCTCATAGATGCGTGAGCACGATTGAGACCATGAAAGTCGAGATTAAAGCACTCAAGGGAGACATTGAAGTTGGAGAATCTGTGATGTCCTGTGGGGACAGGGAGGCCAAGGTTGAGGCTCCCAAGTCACCGGTGTTCAAAAGAGCTCGTGACGTGTAGGAGGTGGAAAAATTCCTTTGGCACTGGGAGAATTACTTTAAGTGTAACAACGTGAAGAGTGATGAGATGAGGATCAACACAGTCGTGCTATACCTCTCGGAGATGGCTATGTTGTGGTGTAAGTGAAAGGAGTCGGAGATAGGGAAGGGGTTGTGCACTATCACTACATGGGATCAGTTCTGAGATGAGTTAAAGAAGGCCATCTTCCCCAACAATGTCATCTATGAGGTAAAGTACTAATTCGGGAAGATGAAGCAGACGAGTAGCATAAGGGCATATGTGATGAAGTTTACCACCCTCTCCCTTCAGATTCCCAACCTCATGGATGAAGACATGTTGTTCCACTTTATGTATGGGTTGTAACATTAGGACAAGACGGATTTGGAATACCGACAAGTTAGCACCATCAATGAATCCATCACGCAAGACAAAGCTTTGAAGGAATTTAGCATGACAAAGGCAAAGGAAGAAAAGCAAGGAGCATGCATGTTAACTACGGGGGAGATCACAGCAAGACCAAGGAACAACACCCACACCCTAAGAGTCATAATAAGATCATCGACAAGAAGTTTGGACGCTAGGGATACGGTGAGAAGAAGGAGAAATCCATGAAGGGAACTGGCTACTACATATGTGGTGGTCCTCACGGCTTTGCAAGGTGCCCTGAAATGAAGAACCTTGGTGCCATATTACAAGAGCAAAAGTATAAGGAGGTGCAAGATCAGGGGCAAGGTTCAGACACAGCACAATTGGACATGATCACGCTATGTGGAGCTATTGCAAAGTGAGCAGATAATTCGGATGACTACTCCACATCAATGGTCGGCTAGCTCGTGCTATGATGGACTCTTGTGCAGAGGCCAGCATCATGACCAAGTCAATAGCTACAGAGTTGGGGCTAAGTTATATTTTAAGTAACACTTACCTCAAGATGGTCAATGCGCCACTGACTTTCGTGTATGGAGTGGCTCATAGAGTAGACATCACATTGGGTAAGTAGTAAGGTAGGACCAACTTCACTGTCACTCTCTTAGGTATCTTTGATATAATCCTTGGGCGATATTTCTTCTAAAGATGCCACATAATGATTGACCCCTACCTCCAACAACTCTTGGTGATAGAGTGAGAGGGATCCTACATGGTATCTCTAATCAAGGTGCCAAAGACGAAAGGACAATCCCACTTATCGCCATGCAGCTTGTGAAGGTCCTGAAAAAGGGGGAGCCGACATTCATAGCCATATTGCAAGACAATGGTGCTAAAAAGGCATTGCCACTTTTCATAGAGAGGGTTCTTGAATAAAATAAGGATGTGATACCGGAAGAGTTGCCGAGCCACCTACCTCTGAGGTGAGAGGAAGACAACAAGATTGAGTTGTAGCCCGAAGCTAGGTTGCCCGCATACCCTTCATACTTTATGGCTCCACCTGAGTTAGAGGATCTAAGGAAGCAGTTGAAGGATCTTCTCGAGGCCGGTCATATCCACCCATACAAAGCACCATATAGAGTGCCGATCTTATCCCAAAAGAAGAAGAAAAGATCCTTAAGCCTATGCATAGACTACCAAACACTCAATAAGGTGACAATAAAGAACAAACATCCTATCCCGCTCATTGACAACTTGTTTGATAGACTTGTATAAGACAAGTACTTCACCAAGGTGGATCTAAGGAAGGGTTATTACTAAGTAGGCGTAATGTAAGGAAATGAGCCAAAGACGACATATGTAATGAGATATGGGGCTTATGAGTGGTTGGTGATGCTCTTCGACTTAACCAATGCCCCTGCCACAGCTTTCATACTAATGAACAAGATCTTCCACCACTAGATCAATTCATGGTAATATACCTAGATAATATGCTCATCTATAGCGACATCTTTGAGCAACAAGTGGAGAATTTAAAGAATGTGTTCCAAGTCTTGTAAGAGAATGAGATCTACATCAAGTGGGATAAGTGTCAGTTTCCCCAGCATGAGGTGTGAACATGTAATCTGACAGGGTCAATTACGGATAGACGAGACAAAAGTTTGAGCTATCTAGCAGTAGGAGACGCCCACAAAGGTAACTAAATGTAGATCTTTCCTTACATTTGCTAACTATTATCACAGGTTCATACATGGCTACTCCACCAAATCCTCTCCACTAACTGAACTATTGAAGAAGATTAAACCGTGGGTTTGGAGTGATTTTCATAACAGAGGATTGATGCAAGATAGACACCCCATTGCATTTGAGAGCTACAAGCTAAATGAGACAGAACGATAGTACACTATTCAAGAAAAAGAGATAATGACCATTGTCCATTGCCTACACACGGGGAGACATTATCTACTTTGCTCCAAATTCATGGTCAATACTCACAATGTGTCTACTAGCGACTTCTAGTCATAGAAGAAGCTCACCCCAAAAAAGGCTAGGTGGCAAGACCTCTTGGCTAAATTTGACTATGAGTTGGAGTAGAAGCTAGGAAAGGGCAATGTCGTAACTGATGCCTTGAGCATCAAGTAGGGTTGTTTATCGGGCGGATTGGACAGATAATTTTACTTAACGGTTTGTCCTGTTAAATATCTATTTTTAAATTTACTAATCCACTAACCAACCTATAAGATATTTATTAGTTCGGTAATGGATTAACAATTATTGGACGGTTATCGGGCAGTGTATCGGCTAACCTCTAGTTAATTTTTATGGTACATATTTTCAATGAACGCATCTTACAAAAGAGATGACTTATTTTCACTATTTTAAATGCAGTGAGCCAGGGGATTCTTTGCGCGTTTACCTCTTTTAAACTTTAGTATTTTTTGAGTTTGCTGACTTGCTTTCTATTCTTGAAGACAAAATATATAATTATAGAAAAATAAATAAGTTTTCTTGGCTTTACGGCATTAGCCTTTTGGAGTTGGGATTAACAAAGGAAAAACATATAATTACTCTTATATATTATGATAAAATATTAAATGAGGTTGATATACCTAAAATAAAAGTGTAAGTATGGTAATTCATAATGGGTTAACGGTTTACCCGATAAGAAAATTGAATAATCCGCTTCTACACCAATAAGCCGCTAATTATAAAATTTTAATCTATTTTCTAACCGTTTATTCGATAATCCAATATCAATAAGCCAATAAGGCAATTTTGTAGTTGGCTTATCGATTATAGTTCAATTTTGAATACCCCTAGAAGGAAGTCCGAGCTTTCTTCCATCACTACAGCCCACTGTGACATTCAAGATGCAATCAAGGATCATCTACAACACGATACGAAAGTGGAGTGACTTGTAGAGATAGCCACACAAGGTAAGACGATGATCTTTTAGGTAGATGATGGACTATTGCTCACTGCCAAATGAAGGATCTATGTGCCCTAGTTTGGAACCATTAGGCGGTGGATCATGAAAGAGAGCCACGACACATTGTGGGTTGGACATCCCATGCAGCATCGTATGATGGCATTAATCGAGGTAATCTACTATGGGTCACACATGTGAGACGATTTCGAGTGCTACATGCAGACTTGTCTTATATGCCAACAAGAAAAACTAAAGCAGCGGCATCCAAGAGAACTCTTGAGCCTTTACCTGTAGCGGAGTGTTTATGGGAAGTGTGACTATGGATTTCCTAACTTATTTGTCGATGTTCGACGGGTATGGGATGATTATTGTCGTTGTGTACAGATTCTCTAAATATGCCAATTTCATGCCTTCTACAGATGGTTGCACTGCTAAGGAGGATGCCAAGCTATTCTTTAAGAATGTGGTGAAGTATTGGTGGTTGTCGAGGCATATCATTAGCGATAGATACCCACGCTTCACGGGAAACTTTTGGAGGGAGTTGTTTGAGATTCTTGGCATGGAGTCTCACTTCTCCACTAGTTTCCACCCGCAGAGGACGGCGAAACAGAGATATTTAATACCTTGTTGGAGTGCTACCTAAGGCACTTTATGAGCTCTCATCAGAAAGGTTGGGCAAGGCTATTAGACATAGCCCAATTCTCATATAACTTGCAGCAGAGTAAGGCCATTGGAAGGACATCATTTGAGCTAGCCACAGGACAACAACCATAAACTCCAAATTCACTACCGGTACATTTGAGAGTAAGATTTTGGGGGCTTATCATACAGCCAAAGGCTTTGAGTAACAGCTTGACACTACCAAGTCCTACTTGCACAAACTAGCAAAGAAGATGAAGAAATTTACTGACCACAAGCATCGTCCTACAAACTACAAAGTTGGAGACATGGTCTTGGTTATGTTCAATCCAAGGCCGTTTAAGGCATTGCGAGGCATACACCATAACTTGGTACGAAAGTATGAGGCCCTTCAAGATCGTTGCCAAGGTAGGAAAGATCTCATACTAGTTGGAGCTACCACCGCATCTCAAGGTTCATCCGACCTTCCATGCTAGCATCCTCAAGTCATACCATGAGGACAAGGATGACCCTAGCTAAGGTCAATCAATTCGGGCACCGATTACAATCACTACCTCTCCTGATTGAGATATCGAGGTCATTATTGACTACCAAGCCACGCGAAAATAGGGACAACAGGACACTGCCATGTTCCCCATCCACTGGAAGGGACAATCTCTGGAGGAGGCCATATGGGAACAATATGAAGACTTGTGGCAGTGTGAAGATAAAATTCAAGAGTTCTTGTAGTAGTAGTGCGCCACGGTTGTCGTTACATTAGGTCGAGGAGAATGTCATGACCCATCACTTGATTATCTAGAAGGAGGAACAATCTAGCGGCATGAAGAGGTTAATAAAAGACTCTAAAACATTATGGAGAAATCTTGAGAACACTTAGAATACTCTAGATATGTAGAGAATTCTAGAAGAGGGACTAGTTTGTAATATAGAAGAACTTGTATAGCAATTATTATTTGCACTTTATCCTCTAGTGTGTAGTATAAATAGGAGGGGGCGTTCATTTGTACAACCATCAAGCAAAATCAAGCAATCTTCCAAGCAATATACAAGTCTTCTTAAAAAGTTCTCTTGTCTTTCTTCAATCTAGCGTTCTCTTAGCGATCTAGTTTGCAAATGATTACTTGAGCTTACAAGATCGTGAAAGATTCATGAGAAAGTTGTCGAGTGGCGCACGGAAGTCTTAGTCGAAGTCTAAATCTGTGACAATGATCTCTTCATTTTCTCATAAAATCACAAAAAAGGCTGATTTTGTTAATTAGGAAAAATGCAATTTATATTTTTCAGAATGTAATTTTAATATGTCTAATAATAACAAACTTCAGAAATTTAAAAAATAAAGAACAAGAAAGAAGGAAGCTGAGATTTGATTTGAAGAATCCAAAAGTTTTGTTTTATTTTCATCTTCCCAACTACCTACCTCACCAGATCCACAATCTCCTCCAGCATGCAACTTTACTGCAAATAAAATTGTTTTCTAGGAAATTCTAATTTTATTTTCCTACTTTGCCCTATTAATTAGTTAGTAAAAATAAGTGTTCTTTAACAATAATTGTAAAAAAAATGAATTATTACAAAATTTAAGACAGGATGGAAATTACGAAAACATGCATATGTTAGGGGTGTTAAAAGAACATTTGGTGATGAACAGACACAAATAGATTATCCTACTTAAAGGGGGAATTTGAATAAAAAATCTCAAGATTTTGGGATCTCAACTTTTCTCATTCATTCGATATGGAGTTGCTCGAATTGTAAGCATCATTAACTTCTAATCCTAAAGTTATGAGTTTGAGTCACCAAAGAAATAAAAAGGTGAGAAATCATAGAGAAGGTTAAAAAAGATATTGAAAAGGAAGAAAAAACTTTTCCCATTCAATTAAAGTTTCACCAGAAATAGCAATTAATTGCTTCGTTCTCATATTTTTACTTGTCCATTTTAATAAAGATATATATCGAATTTTATTTTTCAATTTAAAATTTTCAAAAATAATTTATAACTAAGTTCTTAATTTATCATTCTTATAAACTATAGTCATTTTTCATAATATTAGATTTATTATATCCAAAAAAATAATATAATAAACTTATCATTTTATTGCTAACTTTTTAAAGGGTTCACCAAGTCAAACATGAACATATATAAATGGATGGGAAGTGGATATGCATGCTGGGTGATTTTTTCTTCTCATTGAATACGTCAAAAGATATCTTTTTCCACTATATTTCGGGTAAATAGAGTATTTTCCAATATATTTGGATCTTTTGCTGATCTTTGACATTATCTTTTTTTGGTATTAAAGATGCTATTTATGGGAGTTAGCGGGCAAAAATTACCCTTTTTTTTAATGTATATATAGAGATTTGAAATCTCCTAAACACAAAAGTAAATATTACCATAATGATTTAGAAGTTCAAAATTCACCTTAAAATTTTTAAATTGAAATTATAAATACAATATTTTTATTTTTTGAACGATTTTAATAAAAATTAGGAATCCACTGATACGTTTAATAAATTCAAGTAAACAGTACAGGGGAGTCATCAAGATCTCCACTAATGGAATACAAGATGTTAGCAATTGTAGCTATCATGTTCTCTAAACTAGGTGGGTCCTGAATAGTAGTGCTTACTGCTTAGTGTTTTCAAAGGCATTTGGGAGCGAGTGTTGAGGCCGGGTGTAAAAAAAATATTTTGGGATGTAAATTGAAGGCATAAATTGATATGGCGTGAGAGTTAGAATTTGGGGCTAAGACCCAAGCATAAAAATGTATGTACCAAACGTAAAAATTTATGGCTTGGCCTTTAATTTTAATTTTTATTATTTTAAAATTATTTTTGCTATAAATCATATTTTTTATTATTACAGCAACAACATATCTAGTGAAATTTTAATAAGTGGGGTCGGAGAGGGTAGAATGTACGCAGACTTTACTACTACCTCATGGAGATAGAAAAACTATTTTCGGAAGACCTTCAGCTCAAAAGTATCAGTCCCAAATAAGAGAGAAAAACCAATATACATCATAATGACAAAAACGGAAAGCAATGCAAATTATACAAGACAAGAACAATAATAATAGCAAAATAATTTGATAATCAAAATTAGTGTAATGATATTTATACTTTATGGTATCATATTTTTCAGGCTATAGTAATTTTTTTAAAAATATAAAAATAAATAAAGCAACTCTTATAGAAATTGATACTACAAATAATTTTTTAGATAATCATACCTGAAACTGATAGGATAGAAATTTCATAGCACTATCGTTAACCATTTTTTGTCCTTTCTCTTATACATTATATCATTTCCTTCTTTTAAATATATAAACAATAATCAATGCAAATATTAATTGAGGATGGAAACGACTAGTAGATATGGAGATGGATGATGATTTTATTTTAAATATTATCTGAAATTTTATATTTTTTGTGTTGTTACCTTTCTCAAACAATAATTATAATGTTATTTTTTATAATATTAGTGATTTATTTAAATTTATTTACCGAAATATTGAGTGTTTCACTTTTGTTAATTTTCTTAGTGATAAAATCATGAAGTTGAAGATACAAGAGATATATGCCTCGTAGATCCATGGAACTTATGCTCTGTGTATGAGAGCTTACATATCGCTTCGTGTGATGTAAAACATCTCATCTCACATCCCCGTCGAAAATGGAGAAGGAGAAAGTCATTCCTACTGCAATCCACTAGAAAATTTTTAAGTTTGGATCAAGTCTTAAAAGCACTCAAGGAATGGCGAGGCTGAAGCTCGCCGAACTTATTTGGCGACACACCAAATTGCACATGAGCTCTCCTAAACATTCAAAGAGTTTGGATCAGGGCTCGAGAAAGTTTGGCGAGAAAAGGCAAGATTGGCGACTCTCCAAACAGGTTCGGCGAGCTAAGAAATTATCACCGAAATATTCTAAGAGCACTGTCATAAGTTAAAGCCAAGTCGGCTAGAGGAAATGGAAACGACAACTCGCCGATCAAATCAGCAAGCACAACTGATATCGGTTTAAATATCAAAGATTTATGCTCAGGGGGCAATGCAAGTTGGCAATGTAGGATACATTCGGCGACTCACCGATCAAGCCAGTGAGCTCGACTGACGTAATCGAGTAGGACATCCGACAGTTATTTCCCAAGGTTCTTTCTTTTATTTCCTACCCATTTAAACCCTAAGTTATGTCAATTTAAGCCTAACCATAAGACTTATAACTACTTTTATCCTTCAAAGTTCCCTCATTCCCTCTCATTCACTGTAAAACCCTTAAAGCTCCCAAGAAATTCTCTCTCAAGGTATTTTTCTCCAATCAACTTAGGATTCAAGTTTCCTCTTTCAATTTAAAATATAAGAATCATTAAGGTATGTGGGAATTTCATCCATGGATCTTTCCATCCATGGAGTCCTAGCGAATCTTCAATTTCACTTTATGATTTCTTCCAAAAACCTAGGGTATTGATGATTTTGCATTGGTTTCAATTAATTATGATTTATTTTACTTCTATTGATCTTATTATGCATGATTTGATTTTCATTATATGTAATATCCCGGGTGTGAGAAAGATAGAGTACGGCGTAATAAGATGAATAATTAGCCTTGGTGAATCCATTGGTAGGATAAGGGAGATTTTCATTAAGGAAAGAGTAGTCTTTTTCCTATTTTTATAGGGGGAATGAATCTAGACAGGTTTTGGGCTAAGTTTCTAATCTATTTAATCTCCAAAAATCATAATTTTCCTCATTAATTCACTAATCACTCATCCTAAAAATCTTCTCTCTACAAAATATTCTCTAGACCTCCATTGAAGACCAAGCAAGAATCTTCTTCAATTCTCCATTGATCTTCAAGTTCTTCTTCAAGTTTTCTTCATAAATTGTATCCAATGTATGTGGGATTCATCCATGGGTACCTTACACCCATGCATCCCAAAGAATTTCTTAAATATTCCATGAGTTTCAAATAAAATTTTGAATCTTCTTATTTTTAACTTCAATTGCATGAGCTATGATGGATCTTGTGAATTCAAATCTATTTTGGCATAAATTAATTGGTAATTGCTTGAGATTGTTATATATATTCATTATAGTTTTAATTAGGGCTCAGGATCTCATTATAGGGGATGAAGACTCATGAAAAAGGATGAAAAATCTGGGAATTTGATAGGAAAATGCTGGGGCGGCATGCCACTATCACAACAGGAATGGGCCTCTGTAGTTTTCCTCATGGAGCGACGCGCCACTATAGCGCCTGCAGAGCGCCCAGTATTTTACACCTTGGCATGACGCTGCACTATAGCGTCATCGCCCAGTTTTTCATAAAATACATTCACTAAATACGACGTATGTGATAAAATTCTTTTATTTTGTTTTGTTGATCCTTCTCATCAACTACTATTTCAGGTGCATGAATTATATTTCATTTATGATTTAGCCTCTCAACTAAGTATGAATTACTCCTCCATTACATGAACTTACTTTCATGCATGACTATTCAAGTATGATTTTCAAGTATGTTTCAAATTATGCTTTATTCATACAAATTATGGAAAAGTTGACTTAGGGCCCTATGTGGTGACTTAAGGCCTAATTATATGAATTATGTATGCATGATTTATAATTTGGAAGGACAATACTCACGTTGCACTACGTTATGAAATGAGCTACTATATGAATTTCAAACCTATGATCATGTCTATGATATGTTAACTATGATTACTTTGCTACATATGTAGTCCGTGGGATTTGACTTAGCACCGAGTGGACAGGAGGTGGGGGCCCTACCAAAAGCCTTAGTAGCAATCTCATGTCCCATAAACTATGTGCCACCATAGGTTGCCTTATGTCTTAGCTAGTGGATCCACATATAGCATATGTATATGACCCACCTGACGGGGTAGAGTCTACCTTGGCTAGTAGATTCCCCTTTTCTTCATTATATGGGGAGATAACGAGATTCTATGATATAGCTCGCATGGTATTAATGTCGGTTACGGTTTTTATTTCACATATGTTTATGACTATTATGCTACTTTATGATCTTCAACCATGTCCTTTAAATGCTTTGATCATCATGGCATTCCCATGACTTTACTTAACCGTTTTATCATGTATAATTTTGATCACTGCATCTTATGATTTATGTTGCATGTCATGCCCATATACTTAGTACATTCCAATGTACTAATACATACTTTTACCTACACTGTCTCATAATGTAGGGGTTGAGGTTGAGGATCATATTCATCCATGTGGCTAGTTAAGCTTTCCTATCCGGCGAAGTTGTGGTGAGTCCTCTTTTATCGGGGACTAGTTATCGAGTTGGTTTTTGTTTCTAAAGACTTTTGTTAAGTTTTATTTTGAGAGTGAGTTATGGACATGTCTTAGCCCCCGCCCATGTTCATGAGTAGCGGCATCTAGTTGGACAAATATTTCGAGTCTATGTTGTCATGTGACATTCTTTATTTTCTATTCATGGTTTAGACTCTTTCTAATGTTTCTGCTTTTACTTTACTTTATGTATGCTTATGATATGAACAATAGGCTTGGTTGGAGTCCTTCGGGGTTTCGATCATCGTGTTATGACTAGTCCCTAGGTCGGATCGTGACATTATATATTTTTAGGGAATTTTACATGAACCCATTCAATCCCTATTCTATGATTATGAATTATATTTTGAAAATTATGCATGCATCATTAATTAAAGATATTATGATTTAAGGATGCTTTTAGATAAAATATCAAGTATGTTTTTATGAACCTAAGGTTGCTTCAAAGTGAAATATTCTCATCTTGAAGGATTTCCATGAGAAAAAGCTTATCGCGATCTAGATACTTTAGATAAGTGTCTTTATGAATATGTTATGACATCATGATATGTTAAAGGAGCTATTCTTATGATTCAAGTATGTTATAATAAATTTGGTATTGCTAGATTCTTTCCATTTTCAAAACTTATGATATGTTATGTATGACATTACGCTTAGTGTTTACATAGCTCCAAGAGCACTTTGGGATGGAGTCTCTCCATTAGTAGACGTCGGGTCTTTAGTAAAAATCTTATTGTCCCATAACTATATGCCCCCGTAGAATATCCTAATTGAATAAATTAGCTTAAGTTGGTGGATCCACATATAGCCCATGTCATGGTCCATACCTGGCAAGTAGGACAACCTCTTTTTGGTATGGGGAATAAACTGGACTCCATGTTAAAGCTCACATGATTTATATTGATTAATGATATCTCTCACAAAGACTTATGATTCTCAATTATGTTATGTAAAGTTTTATGAGTTTTGCACTGACCGTGTTTTATTTTTCTAACGATGTTTTAAGGAATTTGTCATGTTTTAGCTTGGTCATTGCATTATAATGTTTTATGTCATGCATTTTCCATTCCTTATAATCAGTACATTCCATAGTACTGCCACATACTTCTTTTGCCTATATTAATTTATAACATAGGTCACGACACTCCATCTCACACCCGTGGTTAGTATTGGATGTTGTCGGCATATACTACTTTGGTGAGTCCTAATGGTTCAAGGGCATGGCCATTTTATGAGTTATTCATGTCTTTATTTCAGGATTCTTCTAAGCTAGGTCTTGTCATATGTGACACCTATTCTAGTAGAGCCTTGTTGTCATACTTAGTATGATTTTTGCATTATTAGTTGTTGTACTCAAATTCTCCTTAAGAGATTCCACTTTTGAATTACTTGTTTATGCTATTTATTTAGATCCATGATTATGTCAAGTGGCTTATTTAGGGTCTCTCGGGATCTTATTTGCCATGTCACTTCTAGAGGGTAACTTGGGTCATGAAAAATATTGCATCATAGTATCAGGTCCAAGTGTCCTAGGGTGTCTGACAAGCTGCATTAAGAAGAGTCTTGTTCATCAGTGTGAAGCGCGCCACATGTATGAATAGGAAGTTATGATACATTTAAGAAATTTTACTTATTTCATCACTCTTAAGTTATGCGATAGAGTTAAACTCTATAAGGTTTCCTTCTAACCCATGTTCTATGCATTTCAGAATCATTCCTCCAAGAAGAGCTCCATTGAAAAGGAACGTGAATCAAGATGGGGATCAACCGGCACCTCAAGCTCTAGTTGATCCATTGGCCAAGCAATTCACTCATCATGAGTTTAGGGCTTCTTTTCAAGTGCTTGCCCAAACCATGATGGCACAATCCAATAGAGTGGTAGTAGCTCCTTTGAACCCAAATATGGGTATGATGGTGACAAGAGTTCAAGACTTCACAAGATTGAATCCTCTAGAATTTCATGATTCAAAGGTGGACGAGGATCCATAAGAGCTTGTTGAAAGGATCCAAAAGGTTGTGGACATCATGGGTGTAACTCTAGTGGAAAAGGTGGAATTGTCCACTTATCAACTAAAAGGGATTGCTCAAGTATAGTACACTCAATGGAAGGAAGAGAAGGCTATTAATGTAGATCATTTTGATTTGGACAAGTTCAAGGGCGCTTTTATAGACCATTTCTTTCCCCTTGAGATGATGGAGGCTAAAGTGCAAGATTTCATTAATTTGAAATAAGGAAATATGAGTGTAAGGGAATACGCTTTGAAATTCACTTAATTGTGCCATAGTCAAAAGTGTTGGAAGAACCATTGAGAAAATTGCTTAGCTGGTTCCATGCATATTATGGTTATGGTAAGATGAGTCATAAGGTGAGAGATTTCCCTTCGAGTGCTAGAAAGTGTAGATATGGTCGTTAGTAGACTCAATCTGCTTCTTCAGGCCACCCGGCTCAGTAGGGTACTTCATCTGGTTCTGGTGGCAGTCACTGTTAAAACACATTTTATGCTCTTCAAACTTGATAGGATCGTGAGAATTCCCCTAATGAGGTTACTTGTATGTTATGAGTCTTTTAGTTTGATGTTTATGATTTATTATAGCTTGAGTGAATATTTCTTTAGTAACTCCTTATGTTGCCATGAATTTTGATGTCAAATCTAAACTATTGTTAGAACCTTTTTTAGTCTCTACTCCTATCGGTGAACCTTTCTTAGTCTCTAATCCTATCGATGATTCAGTTTTAGCTAAACGAGTTTTCAGAAATTGTCCAGTCTCAATCTTTTAGAAAATTACCTCAGTTGATCTTGTAGAGTTAGATATGATTGAGTTTGATATTATTCTTGGTATGGATTGACTTCATTCTTGTTATGACTCTATTGACTATAGAACTCGAGTGATTAAGTTTTAGTTTCCAAATGAACCAGTCATCAAATAAAAGGGTAGTATTTCAATATTTAAGGGTCAATATATCTCGTGCCTTAAATCTTACAAGATTATTTTTAAAGGTTATATCTATTATCTAGTATGGATTAGGGATACAAATTTTAAAATCACTATTCTTGAGTCAGTTCCTATTATGAATGAGTTCCCAGAAGTGTTTTGTGATGATTTTCCTGGTATTCCTTATAAAGGGGAAATCGACTTTGGATTGACCTTTTTATAGATACCCAACCTATCTCTATTCCTCCTTACATGATGGCTTTGATAGATCTTAGGTAATCGAAAGAACTGTTAAAGTTAAAGGACATTTTTTATAACGGTTTCATTAGATCGAGTATCTCTATGGGGTGCTCCAGTTCTCCTTGTTTGAAAAAATATGGTTCTCTCTGCATGAGTATTGATTATTGTCAATTGAAAAAGGTCACAATCAAGAATAAGTATCCTATCCCAAGAATTGATAACTTGTTCAACCAGCTTTAAGGAGCTAGCTACTTTTCGAAGATTGATATTCGATATGGTTATCATCAGCTTAGAGTGAGAGTATATGTCATTTTGAAGACGACTTTTAAAACTCAGTATGGTCATTATGACTTTTTTTTATCTTTTAGACTAACATATGCTCTTGTAGCTTTTATGAATTTGATGAACAGGGTGTGCAAGCAATATTTGGATATGTTCATCACTATGTTTATTAATGATATTTTGATCTACTCTCGAAGTGAGGATGAGCATGCCAATTATTTGAGGATTATCTTGCAAGTTTTGAAGAATTGTCAGTAATTTGCTAAGTTTAGCAAATGTTTGTTTTGTTGAGGTCGATTCCATTCCTTGGCCATATTATTTCTGGTAATGATATTAGGTTTGATTCTAAGAAGACCAAGGCAGTTAAGAATTGGTGTAGACCTCTTTCTCCCTTAGATATTTGAAGTTTCTTGGGTTTAGCTTGTTATTATAGGTGGTTTGTAGAGCGATTTTACTCTTTTGCTTTGCCTTTGACTACTTTGACTCAGAAGAAGGTAAAATTTCAATGGTCGGAATCTTGTGAGAAAAGTTTTCAAGAGTTAAAATATCGACTCACTTTATCCCCAATTTTGACTTTATTGAAAGGATCTGATGGTTTTGTTATGTATTGTAATTCCTTCAAGGATTGGCCTTGGTTGTATGTTGATACAAAATGGAAAGGTGGTAGCCTATGGTTCTAGGCAACTTAAAATTCATGAAAAGAATTAATTGACTCATGATTTGGAGTTAGTGGCGGTGGTGTTTTCTTTGAAGATATGGAGACACTATCTCTATGGTGTTCATGTGGGTTTATTTACCGATCATAAGAGTTTGCAATATGTGTTTAAGCAAAAAAGACTTAAATCTACGCTAAAGAAAGTGACTGGAATCGTTGAAGGATTATGACATAAGTGTTGTTTACCATCCAGGTAAGGGAAACATGGTTGCCAATGCTCTTAGTATACTGTCCATGAATAGTGTTTCTCATATTTAGGATGAAAATAAGGATTGGTCCATGATGTGCATAGATTAGCTTATTTGGGAATTCATTTGGTTGATTCCTAGGATGGCTGTGTTATTGCACAAAATGGCTCAGAATCATCTCTTGAGTTGAATGTAAAGGCAAAACAAGATAGTGATCGACTTTGGTTTAATTGATGAAAGCAGTTTCAGAAAAAGCTATTGAGGCTTTCTTAAGGGGGAGATGGTGTGCTACATTATAAAGAGCGTTTATGTGTCTAGATGTATATGGTTTGAGGCAAGAAATTTTATAATAAGCTCATAGTTCTTTATATTCTATTCACCCGGGATCCAATAAGATGTTTCTTGATTTGAGGGATCTATTGGTGGAATGGCATGAAGAAAGATATTGCAGAATTTGTGGCTAAGTGTTCGAAATGCCAAAAAGTGAATGTTGAGCATTAGAAATTAGGAGGTTTGGCTCAAGATATTAGTATTCCTACTTGGAGGCAGGAAGACTTGAATATGTACGTCATTAGGGGTTTACCACGTATGTGTCATCAATATTGATTTGATTTGGGTTGTTGTAACTGAATGCTAAGTCAACACATTTTCTTCCTGTTAAGACTTCTTATTCAGCCAAGGATTATGCTAGATTTTATATTCGAGAGTTGGTTAAGTTTTATAGTATTCCATTTTCCATCATTTCTGATAGAGGCACTCACTTTACTTCTGAGTTGTAGAGATTATTTCAGAAAGGTCTTGGTACTCAAGTTAAGCTTAGCATAACTTTTCATCCCAAACCGATGGTCAAGCAGAGCAGACTATTTAGACTTTGGAAGATATTTTGTGAGCTTGTGTTGATTGAATTCAAGAATAATTGGTATGATTATTTACTTTTGATTGGGTTCAGTTATAGTAATATCTATCACTCGAGTTTTTAGATGGCTCTATTTAAGGCTCTCTATGGCAGGAGGTGTAGATCTCCTATTGGATGGTTTGAGGTTAGAGAGGTCACTTTGAGAGGGCATAAATTTTCTCATAAGGTTATGGAGAAAGTTATATTTATTAGAAAGAGGTTACAAACTGTCCAAAGTCAACAAAAAATCCTATGCAGATTGGGTTTACTTAAAATCTCACCTATGAAGGGTGTGATGTGTTTTGGTAAGAAATGGAAGCTTAGTCCCTGTTATTTAGGCCTATATTAGATTTTGATTCAGTAAAGTAGCTTATGAGTTTGATTTTCCTTCAGAATTAACATCGGTGCATCCGGTTCTTCATGTTTCCTTAGTGATGAAGTGTATAGGTGATCGTACTTCGACTGTGCCTTTGGAGAGTGTTGATATGAAACAAAGTCTCTCCTATGAAGAGGTTACGATTAAGATTCTTGATCCTCAATTTCAAAAGTTGAGAAATAAAGAAGTTGCTTTTGCTAATGTTCTTTGTAGAAATCAATTAGTTGAGGGTGCTACTTAGGAGGTAGAGACCGATATAATGTCCCAGTATCCTCATCTCTTACCCTCCTCTTCAGTTTCAATTTGAGGTATTAGTTCCTTATGTTTACTCTTTTGGATTCATGTGTTTTAGCTACTCTCATGTTTCCATATGTATCCATGTTCATGAAATTAGTTTTTAAGTTTATGTGTTATCTTGGGGTCGAGTACTCCTTGGTTTTATACATGTTGATTTATCTTGCATTCATGATGGGTTGTTAGATATCCTTCCCTACTCTATTCATGCTAGCCTGAGTTCCATTCGAAGATGAATGTTTCCAAGGGAAAGATATTTTAACACCCTAAAAAAATTCTAAGTTCTGACAAGTCTTAAAAGATCTCAAGGTATGGTGAGGCTAACGCTCGCCAAAATTATTCGGTGACTCGCAAAAGTTCACGTGACCTCAACCAAATATTCAAAGAGTTTGGATCAGGGCTCAAGAAAGTTCAGTGAGAAAGGACAAAATTGGCGACTTGCCGAATAAATTTGGCGAGCGAAGAGATTATAACTGAAATATTTTACAGACCCCATCATAAGTTAAAGCCAAGTAAGCGACAGTAAATAGGAATGGTGACTTGCTGATCAAGTTGGCGAGCACAATCGATCTCTCCTAAAATATTCGAGATTTCTACTTAGGGACCAAGGTAAGTTAGACATGTAAGGTACGTTCGTTGACTTACTAATCAAGTTGGCGAGCTCGACTAATGTCGTCATGTAGGACCTCTTGCAGTTATTTCATAAGTTTATTTCTATTATTTCCTACCCATTCAACCCCTTTGTTATGTCATTTTAAGACTATTCCTAAAACCTATAACTATTTTTATCCTTCAAAATTTCTGCATTCCCTCTCATTCACTCAAAACCCTATAAATCTCTCATGAAATTCTCTCTCAAGGTCTTCTTCTCCAAGTAGTCTAGGGTTCCAGTACTCAAGCTAAGTATGTTACGAGTCTTTCAGGTTGATGTTTATGCTTTGTTAGATCCTAGAGAAAATATTTCTTTCGTGACTCCTTATGTGACTATGAAATTTGATGTCTGTCTCAAAATCTTGTTAGAGCCTTTCTCAGTCTATACTCTCGTTGGTGATTCAATTTTAGTTAAATGGATTTTAAGAAATTGCTCGGTCTCATTTTTTCATAGTCACCTCAGCTGATCTTATGAAGTTAGATATGACTGACTTCAGTGTTATTTTGTTTTATGGATAGGCTTCACGCTTGTTATGCATCTATTGATTGTAGGACCCAAGTTGTTAAGTTCCAATTTACTGATGAGTCAGTCCTAAAATTGAAGGGAAATAATTTATGTTTAAGGGTCAGTTTATCCAGTGCCTTGAAGCTCGAAAAATAATTTCAAAGGTTGCATCTATCATCAAGTACATGTTAGGGATTAAATTCTGAAGCCCCTACTCTTGAGTCAATTCCCATTGTTAATGAGTTTCCAAAAGTGGTTTACGATGATCTTCTTGGTATTCCTATCGAAAGGGAAATTGACTTTGGATTGACTTTCTTCTCGATACCAAGCCTATTTAGATTCCTCCTTATAGAATGGCTCCAACAAAATTTAAGGAGTTAAAGGATCAGTTAAAGGACCAATTGGATAAGGATTTCATTAGACCACATTTTTATCCATTGGGTACTCTATTTCTCTTTGTTAAAAAGAAGGATAGTTCTCTCCATATGTGTATTAATTACTGCCAGTTGAATAAGGTCACCATCAAGAATAAGTATCCCATCTCGAGAATTGATAAATTATTTGATCAACATCAAGGTAATATCTACTTTTCTAAGATTGATGTTTGATCGGGTTATCATCAGCTTAGAGTGAGAGAATGTGATATTATGAAAATGGTTGTATGGTCAATATGATTTTTTTGTTATGTCTTTTGGATTAACAAATGCTCCTACAGCTTTTATGAATTTGATGAACAGGATGTTCAAAAATATTTGGATATATTCTTCATTGCGTTTATCGATGATATCTTGAATTTTTCCCAAAGTGAGGATGAACATGCCAATCATTTGAGGATTTTCTTGCAAGTTCTCAAGGATCACCATTTGCTTGCTAAGTTTAGAGTGTGGATTTTGGTTGAGGTTGGTTGTGTTCCTTAGCTATATTGTTTCTGGTGATGGTATAAGATTTGATCCTAATAAGACTAAGGCGATTAATTTTGTTCCTAGGCCTCTTTATCCCTCAGATATTCAGAGTTTCTTAGATTTAGTCGATTACTACAAATGGTTTGTAGAGGAATTTTCCTCTATTGCTTCACCTTTGACTACGTTGACTCAAAAGAAGGTGAACTTCCAATGGTCTAGACATGTGAGAAGAGTTTCCAAGAGTTGAAAGATCGACTTAGTTCATCCCTAGGTTTGACTTTACTGAAAAAGATCCAATGGTTTTATTGTGTATTATGATGCATCTAGAATTGGTCTTGGTTGTATTTTGATGCTAAATTGTAAGGTGATAGCCTATGCTTCTAGGCAACTTAAGGTTCATGAAAAGAACTACCCGATTCATGATTTAGAGTTAGCGGCGGTGGTATTTTCTTTGAATATTTGAAGACATTATCTCTATGGTGTTCTGTGGATATATTAACCGATCATAAGAGTTTGCAATATGTGTTTAAGGAAAAGGACTTAAACCTTCGATAAAGGAGGTGGCTTGAATCATGGAAGGATTATAACATGAGTGTGTTGTATCATCCGAAAAAGGCAAATGTGTTCATCGACACTCTTAGTAAATTATCCATGAATATTATTGCGCATATTGAGGATGAGAAAAAGGAGTTGGTTCGCGATGTGCATAGAATAACTCATTTGGGTCTTCTCTTGGTTGATTTTGAGGATGGTAGTATTGTTATGAAAAATGACCCGGAATCGTCTCTTGTTTCGGATGTGAAGGGGAAAAAGATAGTTATAGTTATCCAACTCTGGTTGAATTGAAGAAAATAGTTTTTGAAAAAGCCGTTGAGGTTTTCTCCCAAGGGAGAGATAGTGTACTTCGTTATCAAGCTCATTTATATGTTCTAGATGTTGATGGCTTGAGGGAAATCATATTGTCCAAAGATGTATCATGATTTGAGAGAAGTTTATTAGTTGAATGATATGAAGAATGATATTGCGGAGTTTATGGCAAAATATCCAAATTGCCAATAAGTGAAGGTTGAGCATAAAATATTGGGAGGTTTAGATCAAGATATTGAGATCTCCCTAGGAAATCGGAGGATTTGAATATGGAATTCATTACGGGTTTGACTTTCTCTTGTTTACTCTTTTGGATGCATGCATCTCAGTTATTCTCATATTTTCATATGCATGCATATTCATGAAATAAGTTTTAAAAGTTATGTTTCAGCTTGGGGTTGATTACTACTTGGTTTTATTCATTTTTATGTGTTTTGCATTCATGTTAGGTTGTTAGATCTCTTTCCCTGCTCCATTAATGTTATCTTGAGTCCATTCGAGGACAAATGTTTCCAAGGGGGGGATATTGTAAGACCTTGGAAGTTGGAAAGTTAAGATTTGAAAAAAGTTGTAGAAAATTGGTTCTGGTGCAGTGTTCCACAAGGAGGTCTATGGATTGTAGGAAGTTCTTCGGCCCGTAGGACCACTCGTAGAAGAGGGCCAAAGTGGAATATTGAAAGGTCAAATTATACTGACGATTATATGGTCCGTACAAGGTAACGGACCATAGACCCATTTGTAGAAAGCCCTTAGGAAAGTTGGAAAAGTTGAGTCTCTGAAATTAATCTACGAACAACCAAAATGGATCGTAGGAGGATCTGCAGAACACACCACCATACTTAGGGAATTTAGGAATTGGGATTTATATAGGAGGTTGTAGAACCCATGTAATGTTCCACGAGTTGTAGGCTTAGAAGTAAAAGAAAGATCAGAGAGTTGATTTTAAGAAGTTGTACAGCACGAGTAAGGTCTATGCACTGTAGAAGTTTCTATGATCCATAGAGTGTGATCGTAAAAGAGAACTTTAGAAAAATGATTTTTGACCCTTGACTTCCACTAGACCCTATATGACCCATATAGAGTTCTACGGACCGTAGAGGGAGTCCCTAAAACCTGCCAGCAGTTATCTCTTTGGGGGTAATTCAGACCTTTCCCATTCTTTTAATGTTAAGGCTATACTTTTTTGGGTTATTTTTTCACGAACAATAAATAATCAAACCCTCAAAATTTCCCCTATTCCCTCTCATTCTCCAAAAATTCTCTAAGGCATTCAAGGTTTTTCTCTCAAGTCTTCATCTTATTCACCAAGCTAGGGCTTCAAGAAGTCAAGTCTCCTCTCAAGCTTTAAGGATAAATTTCATTGAGTTATGTAAGAATTTCATCCGTGGATACTCTTTCATCCATGGAGTCCCAAAGTATTTTGAATTCCTGTTATGATTTATTCCTAAACCCTAGGTGATTTGATGATCTTGCATTGGGTTCAATTAATTATGATTTTATTCAATATCAATGATCTTATTATGTATGAGTGGATCTTAATTACTTATTTTTGATAAGTTTTACATGAACCCATACATTATGCCTATTTTCATGAAATTGACCTATGTTTAAGAACTATGCATGTATCATGGATTTATGACTATGATTTCCAAGATGTTTTTATGCAAAGAATAAATTACTATTTTTATGAACACAAAGGTTACTTCAAAGTAAAGTATTCTATCATGAATTTTATGAAAACTAAGTTTTACTTCAAAATGGAAGTAATCTAATCATGAAGGTTTTCCATGATTGTTCTATGAATGAGCTTATCATGATTTCTATGCTTAGGTGAGTCCTCATGCTTTGAGGTCAAAAACTATATAATGATGCCTTTCATTTCGTGATTTTAGTCTAAGATTATTTGGATGAGCTAGGGATTTTCCTATGCCCCCATCTATATAGTAGATGATATATCGGACTACTATGGTTATTTTCACTTTGCAAGTCCTACTCTTAAATTCTTTTATTTGAGTTTCTATAGTACGATTATTTTAAAATTGATCTTCCATATTTCTCTTATGTTATTCTAAATCATGTTATGTTATGCTAAGAGGCTTTTTTAGGGTCTCTCAAGATTCTGTTCGTCGTGTCACGTCTGGGTCTATCTTGGATCATAATAGTAAACATGAGTTAGTGGTTTATTTTGATACTTCTAGAATTAGTATTTGTTATCCTCATGATGTAGAGTGGTAAGGTTATCTCTCATGCGCAACGTAGCTTAAGATCCATGAGAAGAAATTGTCACGACCCAACTCCGTAGGCCATGACTGGTGCCCGAGTTAGGCACCCATACGTACCCTTATCCCCACTTAGTACATTAATCAAATAAACATAGGTAATGATTAGAAGGGATCTCTAAATAGATCACAAAATAGATATAACGCACGAGGGCCGATAGGCCATAACGAAACACACAAAACCCAAAACATATATACAAAACCCACATCTCATGTCTACAGACCTCTACATAATGATATCCTAGTCATATGACGGGACAGGGCCCCGCCGTACCCTAAACAACGTATATATATATACAACAGAAGGTGTCAGTACCAAAGTAGAACTCCGAACAAAGGAGTACTGTCGACCAACATGGTGGATGTCCTAAGCGAGCGGATCAGCAAACCAATCGTCTGTACCTGCGGGCATGTAACGCAGCCCCCGAAGAAAGGGGGTCAGTACGGAAAATGTACCGAGTATGTAAAGCATGGACTGAAATCAGTAAAGTCATTACCAGAGCAGAATGTGCAAAAATGAGCAAAATATCCAGAAATATCAAATGCTGATCAAAACCTCAGATAATGTATGCAGAAAAACATATGCCATATCCGGCCCCATTATGGGACTCGGTGAACAAAGTGTGGTCGCCCTCCCATCATCGGCGCCACGGCACAGCATAACACCAGAGTAGGGAATATCTCCGTAACAAATCATATCATATCAGATGGCCATATCAAATCATATCATATCATATCATATCACAAACATATATGTACATGGCACAGCATAACTCCGTGGCATAATATTTACCACCCCATGTACATGTCATACCTGCCCCCTCACGTCGGGACACGGCGAATAATGCAGAGAAGTACGCACGAAAACAAAACACGGCCCGGGCACGGTGAAGGAAGCATTGGGGCATCCACGAGTGGAGTAGTGAGAAACTAATGCAAATTAAATCATATTTGAGACTCAATGGAATAATCAGAATGAGCTATCATTTAAAAATCGAGACGAGACTCATGTCAAGTACCTTTCGAAAGTTATCCTGGATTATATCAGAATAAATCTTCTGGAATCATATAGACGTATCGAAGCATAATAAAATACCTTTTGGAAATCAAGGGATTGTCCATCCTAATGGCTCTAGGAATAGGAACCTCTTTGAAATTATATAAAAGTCATATTTTTGTTTCATAAATACCATACCAAAACAAATATTAGCTTTACATACTTATGTCAAAACATGAAAATCGAATGAATATGCTTTACATACTTATGTCAAAAACATGCCAAAAGAAAGAAAGGTTTTACATACTTATAACAAATACATGCCAAAAGAAGAGAAAGTATAAGCTTTACGTACTTATGACAAAGACATGCCAAAAGAAAAGAAAGGATAGACTTTACATACCTCTTACAGATTACTCTTAACTATGCTCGCCTCGTCGTCTCTTGAACCTATTTAACATGAAATTAATACTAAGGTTAATAAACTTTCACTTTCCAATTTCCAACTCTACACCCAAGTAACCATAGGAATCATTTCCTTATCTATGTCTCTCGACTAGTTTATTACTAGCTCCGAATCTACCGAAAATCGGGCAGCATCTCCCCTGTAACTTGAACATCCCCGAGTTTTCAACTCGGCCACCATGTCAACAACCATACCAACAACAACAAACAGCAGCATGTATACAATTAAATCACTTCAACTTTACACAATACAAGCTCTATACAACTCATTCCAAACTACGGTACCAAAATAGAGTTTTTAACCTTTATTTCGTAAAATATGTAATCATACCAAACGGAGGGTTGTGTGGCTGCAACCAGCAGCAACCACATCCATTTTTGAGTACTTTACAGCCCTGCAACACGCAATTAAACCACCACCAAACTGCAGCACCACAACAACAACACACTACGCGACTTCGATTTAACTACTACGACTTCCATTTAGTTTGTTTCCAACGTCAAACATCCTTATACATTTTTTTCCACTTCCAGCATATTTTAAGACATGTAATATACTTCATAACATCATCATAAAGTCCAGTTCAAAACAGAAAACGTTACCTTTCCCGAAATTCACCAAAACTCGCCAAAACTTGCCTCGGAATTCCCTTTAGCGCAGCTGAAACTTAGGGACTGTTTGGTAACGTTTTGGGCTGCCTAAAACCATAAAATTTCATTACTAACATCTTCATAACATCATGATATACCCTAGATAATTAATTCATTAAACGGAATCGAAGAACTTACCTTTTTCTCCTCCCAAAATCGTAGCTCTTTCCTTGTTTCTAGCCTAAGTTTCTCTTCTCTTCTCTTCTTTCTTCCTCTTGCTATTTCGTTTTGTTTCTCTTGAAATGTCTAGATGATTATGGAAATTAATGAGTCATAAGACTCATATATATATATACAACTTTAGGGGTGACACATGTCATCCCCTAAGTGGTGACACGTGTCAAGCCCTAAGTGGTGACAAATGTCAAGATCTAAGTGGTGACACATGTCAAGGTTTCATTGGTCCAACACACCCCTCTTCTCCAATCATGGGCTGACATGTGGCATGTGGGGCCCACATGAGTCTTCTTGAAGACTTTATGAAATTCCCATTTTACCCCTAGCCTTCCACAATATTACCATAGGCCACTTTGCGAATTTTCCTTTTTGCCCTTTGCCTTTTCCAATATTTCCACACTATTAATGATCATAAATAATATTCATATCCAACTTGTATATTAAATAAATTTTGGAAGATGTTCATTCCCTTAGCTTTACCACGGCTACCTTAAAACATCCAACCGTATAAAAAACGGGATATAACATCCTCCATGAGAAATTCCAATTTTTGCCCCTTACTTTTTCTAATATTTCCAAGTTGAAATTCCAATTTTGTCATAAGAATTTTGTATCCAACAAGATCAAACATAGCCTTGTCCTTGACTTGTTACCATTATCTCAAAAATATCCTAATGTGCAAAATACGGGTTATAACAGAAATATCCAACTCATAATCTTGAATTGGCAGCTGTAGTATTTTCCTTGAAGATTTAACATCATTATCTTTATGATACTCGTATAAATGTGTTGACTGACCATATGAGTCTTCAATATATGTTTAGTCAAAGACCTCAAACAAAGAAGAATGTTGGAATTTATTAAGGATTATGTTATGAGTATTCTCTATCACCCAGGTAAGGACAATATGGTTGTTGATGCTCTCAGTAGACTATTTATGGGGAATACAACTCACATTGAAAAAGATACAAAAAAGTTGACAAAGGAATTGCATAGACTAACATGCTTGGGGGTTATTCTTGTAGACTCAGAGGAAGGTGGTGTGGTTGTTTAGAATGGGATGAATCATCCTTAGTGATTGAAGTAAAAGAGAAGAAAAATGATGACCCTATCTTACTCCAGTTAAAGGAAATAGTTCTTAAGAAAAAGGTGATGACCTTCAAACAAGGAGAAATGGTGTATTAAAGTACCAAGGCAGGCTCTGTGTACCAAATGCGTAGAAAAATGGTAGAAGCATATAGTTCTAGGTATTCAATTCACTCATGTTCTATAAATATGTATCATAACTTGAGAGAAGTCTACTAGTGGAATGGTATGAAGATGGACATTGCTAATTTTGTTGCTAAGTGTTCGAGTTGTCAGCAGTTTAAGGTTAAGCACTAAAGGCCTTTTGGAATGCCTCAAAATGTAGCTCTCCCTGAGTGGAAGTGGAAGATTATTAATATGAGCTTTATTATCGTCTTATTGTGATCTCATCAACAACATGACTCAATTTGAATTATCAAGATCCGACCTAGGGTCTAGTCATAACACGGCGATTAGGATTATGAAGGATACTAGTCAATCTACCTTATCATACATTGCATACATAAGGTAAAGGAAACATAACAAGATAAGCGAAAGTATCAACTCAACATAGTAGTCAAAGAATTTAACTCCAACTAATGATACAAAATGGACTTACATCAACTTGAAACATCTAAACATGCCTCTATTCTAGACTTTGATGGAGGCTTAGGACAAGCTCCTAGCTCCCCCGAATTATAAGAGAAAGTCAAAGTAGCAATAGGAAAGAAAATTCATGTCCTCGATGAATGAGGACTCACCAAACTTTTGAATACTAAGGAACACTAGCCACGAATAAGATGGTTGTCGTCCACTCCTACATTATGAGACAATGCTGGCAAAATATGTGTTAGTATATAGAAGGTACTAAGTATGTGAGATATGCATGAATAAGTAAAGGAACGTGAACAATATGACATAAGATGCATGGCCAACATAATGAGCATGAATTAAACTGGAAGCATTTGAAATATCATAAAAACTATTGTCAAAGCATCACACTTCTTAGTAAACCTTTCATCTTTGCATATAAATTGATTGTGGGATAAGATATTTAATCGACATCTTAAGACCATGTGAGCTATAACATGAAATCTAATTTAACTCCCAAATCGAGAAGAGAGAGGCTACTTGCCAAGGTAGACTACGTGATAAACAACTTCAACTCAAGAGATATTTGTGGATTCACTAGCTAGGCAATAAAGGCAACCTACGTGGGCAACGTAGTTTGGGACTTTAGGTTGCTATTAGAATTCCGTTGGGTAACTACTAGGTTACCAGATCGAACTCCACCTAGAAGTCCTTTCGGTGCTTAGTCAATACACCAACAGAATTTATTAAGAATATATGAATGTCATCATTAACTTCATCATGAAAAATAATCATAGAATAACACATTAACTTTAATGATTTAAAGAATCCATAACTTTTGTGAGAATTGTCCTTATTACCATCTAAACATGATTGTGTGAGAATTGTACTTATCACACCATAATAACTTCCTTATATCATAATTGATCATCATCATAACTTTCATCATTAAATCATGAATCTCAACTTCATTCATAAAAGCTTTTATTTTCAAAATCATTGAACTTATAATCAAACTCATGAAAAATCATCTTTGAGCTTCATAATCATTATTGAAATCAACTTTATGCATGAAAATTCATAATTCAACTTGAAATCATTCTATTTATGTAGAAACATGCTTATATTGAGCATTGATAACATCTAAGAATGGAATTGAAACAACCTAATGCAATTCATAAAAACTAGGGTTAAATAACAATTGAAATTGAAGAAAACTTTGAAAAAACCTTGAGACTGCATGGGTGAAAGGAACCCAAGGGATCAATTCTCACATACCTTGATAAAAATCAGCTCAGAAGTGGAGAGGAACCTTGATGAAATTTGGAACCTTAGATTGAAGTTTGGAGAAGAAGCTTTGAGAGGAACTCTTAGTCTTACCTTAGGGAAAATTTGAAGAGTGAATTGAATAGGAAGGGAAATTTGAAGAATTAGGTATATATATATATATATATAGATATATATATATATATAGAGAGAGAGAGAGACTTTGAACTTGACCATAAAAGTGTCTAGGTTCATTTAACCGAGTTTGGGAAAAGATATATATATATATATATATATATATATATATATAGACTTTAAACTTGGCCATAAAAGTGCCTAGGTTCATTTAACCGAGCTTAGGAAAAGATAGAATTACCCTTCATTAAATTCTAAAATTTGGACCTACGAATGGTCTCCTATGAGTCGTAAGTGTTATGACAAGTTGTCAATACGATTCGTTCTGCAGGTGTTAGAAAAATCCTAAAAATCATGCCTCTGAAGTTGCTTCTACAAGTCGTGATTATGACTCATCTTTGGGATTACGAGTCGTCATATTTTTTCATCCTACAGGTCTAAAACATTCAATTTTAGAGGGTCTCTGAAGATTCTATACGACTCAATTCTATGAGTCATAATCATCTCTACGATTCGTCTTATTGAGTCATAGATAGTCTCGAGTCTCAGTAGTTGCGCGTGTTCAAACCCTGCACTAGGAGTGGTGTCTATAAGTCGTAGACTTCTTTATGAGTCATCAAATGAATTGTAGACCCACACACTTCCTTTGTTAAATTTTGTAGCCTCAGATTCAGTCCCATGAGTCACCTAAATGACTCATAAGGACCTCTACAAGTCGTAGACTCGAGAATGATCAATTTCTCCTTGAGTTCTCTTTTGATCATTTTTTTCAACTTTCTGGGCCTTACAGAATAATTGTAGAATGAATGACCAAGTCATCTTATTTCTTGTTAGTAAAGACAACAGACTCAGTTGAGGACTATATTAGATTGTACATCCTGAGATAGTCAATCTTCATGGAGTTCCATTATCCATTATTTTTTATAGGGGTGCTTAATTCACCACCTAATTTTGGAAGTCATTTTATAAAGGTTTGGGATCGAAGGTGAACTTTAGTACTATTTTTCATTCCCAGGCAGATGGTCAGGAAGAGCATACTATTCAACTCTAGAAAATATGTTAAGGTCTTATATCATTGACTTCAAGAGAAGTTTGGAAGACCACTTTCCTCTCATAGAGTTTAAATACAATAATAATTACCACTCTAGCATTCAGATGGCTCCGTATGAAGCACTTTATAAGAGAAGGTGCAGATCTCCGATTAGTTGGTTCAAAGTTGGTGAAGCATTATTAATAGGGACTAACATAGTTCAACGGGCCATGGAGAAGGTCAAGACTATTTAGGAAAGGTTGAAGACCGCAAAGAGCTATCTGAAGTCCTATACTGATGTTAGACGTAGGGACTTAGAATTTTAAGTGATGATTGAGTCTATTTAAAGGTCTTACCTATGGAGAGTATCATGAGATTTGGAAAGAAAGGAAAGCTTAGTCCCTTCTATACTGGTCCATACAAAATTTTGAAGAAATTGGTAAAGTAGCTTATGAGTTAAAGCTACCGGCAGAATTAGTAGTCGTCCACCGAGTGTTTCACATTTCCATACTTAAGAAGTGTATAGATGATCCTTCACTCATCGTAACCATAGAAAATATTGGTTTGAAGGACGGCTTGTCTTATGAGGAGGTTCTAATTAAGATTCTTAATCGCCAGGTTCGCAAGTTGAGGACCAAGGAAGTTGTGTCAATAAAGGTTCTATAGAAAAATCAATTTGTCTATGAGTCTATGTGGGAAGCCGATGAGGACATGAAATATACATACCCTAAGTTTTTCATGCTTCATAATTAAGATATTGAAGGTAAGAGTCCTTATCTTATTTTAGACTTCATACCTATACTTTGTAATTTAGTGTTTTAGTTCCTATGGTAAGTTCATACCTTGTGTTTCTTCAAATAGTTATGAACTTTATAGAAAGATAGCTCATATAAGTTATCTTAAGTTGGTTATCCTAGATTGACCATCATTTGAGGATGAATAATCCCAAGGGAGAGATATTGTAATACCTTACAAATTCTATTCTAAGGATTTGAACCATTTAGCATGAGAGTATAAAATTGGACCAGGTGATATCCTACTTGTACATGTATGGTAAGTTCCATTTATAAGTGTGGTAAGTGTATCGAATGTGGTTTAGGATCATAAGGGACCTCTAACACCAGGTCATGTGCAAAGCTTCTCTATCGATTGAGTTTTTGCATGAGATCATAGAATTGTAAAATTCAAATTAACATAACTCTCAAAATATGAAAGGTTACATGATTCATGAACCATAAAATTAAAGTTCTATGAGTCTTCTTTCCAATTCCATCTACCATTCGCCAATCTAAGTCCGCAGTAAAAAATTACAAGTCATTCACCAAAGAAGCTTCAACCTGACAGTGTGTGACGGTTAGAGTGACGGTCCATCACAAGTTTGATGGCTGGTCACACTTGGGCATCACACATGACCAATAGTCATTTTTGGCATGTTTTGATTGTCTGAATGATAGTTTGTCACCCAAGGAATGCTTCGTCACTCAGACGACGCTAGAATGTGACATTTTGCCAATTTTGTATTTAAAGAGGATATTGTTGTCCTAAAATTTTTTAAAAACTTATCTAAATAACCATGAAACGTGTATGAGGGTTAGAAAAAGTCAATTTTCATTATTCTCAACCCTCACATCCTTTTCTAAAAAAAATTTACGCTCAAAAACTTCAAGAGACACCAAGGTTAGGGTTCATCTTCCAAGATTTTTCTTCAAGATTCACCACTAAGGTATATAAGGTTATCTCCACACGTGGAAAAACCTTGTTATTCCACATGAAATACATTTTCATGGCTCAAAGAACCCACTAAGAATAAATTAGGGTTAGAATAAAACCCCATTTTCTTGAATTGTTCTTGAATCTTCCTGAAATCGAGGACTTTCCATGAAAGTATTTCAATTTTTTGATAACTAGTAAATTTTACTGCACTTCGAGCAGTAATAAAAAATTCTCATTGAATTTAAACAATTTTATAATACTAAATTAATATAGGTATTTTATACTAGATATATGATTTTTTATGTTCAACATATACTATAATTATTTCACTCAAAGAATTGAGGAGGTGCGCACAGCCTACTCCTGAAAATACTAAGAGTTGTAAAAGGTGGAGTTCCCACAGAACATACAAGAATAACTACAGTATGAATAACAAATATCTGACCAATTATCATTTCAAGATGTCATGTCAAAAAGGTAGTAAAATATAAAATAAAAGTATATAGAAAAAGTGAATAGATAAAAAGAAAGTTTAATCTAAAAAAATGGTTAATTTTAAGTCCCCGATAATAATGTCCAAAACATGTTATCCCAAATGCATACACATGTGATATACGTTTGTACAAGTAATAAAATAATAAGATTGAGTGTCAAACCCATATGAACTACAAGAATACTTCTCAAAAATTTTAACGTAAAAAAAAATAATATACCAAACAACCCGTAGTGACCTTTTATTTTTAGATTGGTTTACTGGACCACCGACTAGCCCCCCCGCCCCCCCTCCCCTCTCCCCCCAAAAAAAAAATAACAGAAAATAACAAACACTAATAAAGAAGAACCACCAACTTTAAGTACCTGGTCCTGCTAGAGATTGACCCACAAGACATAATTAAGTTTTTTTTCCCCTTATATACTTCCAACTTAAATAGCATGTTTTATTTTGGATTTTTCACCTAGTATTTGATATTATGTTGAAAATCAACTAATTCGAATTTGTGCATTTCAAAGTTTATTTTTGTGTGACACTATTAATTAGATTTTTTTTATTTCCAAGCTCCAATCCGATATTGATTAAGAAGGGAGAGATTACAGCCATAAAATTGATTTAAATTGCATGTATAAGATCTATTGTGACAATTAATTCGATCCGAAAATCAATTGTATGTACAAGATCTATTGTGACAAATAATTCGATCCGAGTTAGCTAGTTTTGAAGTCCAATTGATTGGAAAAAAATAATTTGTGGTCCAGAATTTGTCACATTTGTTCAGTATGGTCATAAAGTAGAATGGTTTGAAATTAATGGGTATAGCTAAAGCCAAATGTTTCAATAAAATTGACAGATACCAAATTAAAAGGACTTAATGTGGACCTCACGTCCAAACATGGTAATTAAGCATATTGCATATTTAGAAATATCTCTCGTTCTACTAAGAAAAAAGATTGAAGCAAAATCAAAGAAGAGAAAGATTCTTAAGAATAACTAATCACTAGTACATCTTAAGAAAACCACTGCTAAAGTTCAAAATACTTGAGCATTTATTTATGCATTAATTCAGGCATAACTAATATTGTATAAGACGTGATAACTTTTTTTAGTTTTTGAGAAAGATGAACATAATATGTTTTAGTGTGCGATGTTACAAATTTCGATCACATTCATGAAATAATAGTCCTACAATGTACATCTTCTTTCAATTAGCATAATGAGTGATGTTCCTATATCTATTTGAGTTTAAGTAAAATACATGTCCATGTAAATAAGTTTTTACATCATATTAGGTAAACAATATTTGTTGTAATATATAATCTTACTTTTAAGATAATAAACTTTCCATTTCGCTAAAAATTAAACAAGCGTTTTATCTATAAATACTGTTAATGTAAAAGAATTATACTATTATTATATAATTTTAACCCGTGTTTCTATTTTCACCATATAGTAAGTTAGTAACGAATACGAATTACCTACATTTTAAAATCTTGTATTGCACTAATGTGTTCGTAGTTCGACAATTGCCGAAGGCTATAACAAATTATTGACATTTTTAATACCTTAGGAAGTTTTAATCTCAATTTGGGACAACTTGGGTGGAGACTTTGATGGGGTTTGAGTTGAAATTTGAGTTACAGTTCAGAGGAAGAATATGAAGTTTCTGCCATGTATAACTGTGCAATCCTTTTGTATTTGTGTATATCCATATATACTGAGTGTCAAATGGGCGGATTTGATTGAAATTGAGAATATTAAAATGGGTTGAAATGTAAAAATCGGGTTGGGTAATGATCCGCGCAGATTTACATTGGGCTCAAATGGGCTGGGCTCAATTGGGCTAAAATTCGGGTTGGGTCATGACCCGCCCAATTTAACCGACTTAATCTCAATAATTTTAACATATTATTATTTACTTTTTATAACCCTATTTTAAATTTTACTTAAGAAAATAAAAATAAAAATTTACAAATGGATTGATTAATTCTAAAAGATATAAAATAGATAGTAATTGAAGAACCTTAAAACGGGTTGAAATTCAAGATTAAGTTGGATTAATTGAAGATTCTTTTAAAATGGGCTAAGACTTTAATGGATTGAGATTGAACCCAATACAAATTGTCTTGAGCCCAACCCATAAAAGTTTGAGTGGGTTAAGCGGATTACCTATATTTGGGCTTATTTTGACACCTATAATATATGGAAAAATTGTCAAATTACACATCTTATATTTCTATATTTTCAATTATTCCCTACCATTTGTAAAAATTTCAAAAATCTCACTTCTTATACATAGAAATGATGCTGATACATCATGATTTGATACATAAGTACTTTTTATGATATATCGCTAGTTGATACAAACCAAACACAAAATGTATCAGTAAAACATATGTTTTACTGCTATTTTTGTTGTGTTCATGATATATTAGGTGTTATAAGCTGATTCATAAGTTTTATTGATATTACAATGTTTGGTTTGTATCAACTAGCGATGTATCATGAAAATGACTTATGTATCAAATCGCAATGTATCAGCGTTAGGGGTGTACATGGACCGGGTTGGTTCGAATTTTTTTACAAACCAAACCAAACCATTTGTGTCGGGTTATTAAATCTATAAACCAAACCAAACCAATAAAAGTCGGGTTTTTTGATCAATTTTTTCTCGGATTTTTCGGGTTGGTTCGGATTTTTTACAAACCAAACCAAACCATTTATAGCCGAATAGGGTTTTCTAATTACATAACATGTTTTGGGCTTCCGGCGTTCATTTTCTTATGAACTTTTTGTATATTATTTAGATGGCCTTTTTGTATATTATTTAGATGAGTTTCTCAAGTCCAAATCTAAATGTAAGAAAGAAAACAAAAATTATGAAAAATTTTAAGAAAATATTTATAAATTACATTTTAATAAATATTTTTATGTATAACATAATTTAAAAGTAATATATCTATAATCGGATCGGTTTGGGTTCGGTTTGACTTTTTTTAATTAAAACCAAACCAACCCTATAATGGTCGGGTTTTTTTTCAAACACCAAACCACTAGTCGGGTTTTTTTCCGGTTTGATTTGGTTTGTCGGTTTGGTGCGGTTTATCGGTTTGCCCTGTACAACCCTAATCAGCGTCATTCGTATGTATTAAAAATCTGAAAAAGAGGAAATTCGGGTAATTACCAAAAAAAATTGGGATAAATTATAATTGATTTTTTTCACTATGAAATTTAAAAACATACACATATACTCATCCCTCTTTGAGATTCGTGGTATCATATAAGAACTTTTCTACTCAATGTCATATAAGCAAATCCTTGCAATGTCATTTTTCTACAATAAATTGATGTAGAACTAAAATTAGGAAACAAAACATAAATTTCCTTCTGTTTTTTCAAAGAGAAAAATAATAAGAATTTTAGTGGTAAAAAACTTGGATTAGCGTGACAACTTTGAATTTTTATTTTCTTTTTTCGTTTGTTCCAATCCCCAAAGGAATACCTTCCTCTTTTAGAGTTCTTAATGTTATGGGACCAAAAATGAATAGAAGAGTTATTAATTGATTTCTTTCTTTTTTTTGTTACTAGGAGTTGGTTCGACATTGATCTACGATCTGAAGTGTTTGACTTAAGCTTGTTTTGTTATATCATATTTATAGTACATTTTTCATGCGTTGAGATTTAAAACTTATTCCTTACTGAAGATGCGAGAATTTTAGATATACAAAGTATAGTCCAAACCTCAAGATAGGTTCTTGAGTAATTAAGCAAGCGATATTTAGTGTGAACAAAATCAACAACATTCTTCTTCTCAACTTCTCTCAGATAAGGTTTTTGTTTCTACACAACAATGAGGAAGAGAACTAAACATTTCATATACTAAACATTGGAGGAAACCAACTTTAAAAAACAGACAAAAGTTTGGGAAAAATTACAAGTGCGTCAATATTATAAATATGGAGGACTATTAATAGAATAAATGAAAGAATCAGAATAATTTTGAGTGTAAGCCTAAAGATAAAGGACTATTTTGAACCATTTCACAAAAAATTGTGTGTGGCTGTGTGAGGTCACACTACATATATTGAAAGGTCAGCTCCAATTATCCTTGGATCAGACCACTTCATTTATAACTGGTCCCTCTATGCCCATACGTCTCCAAGTAAAGAAATATAGACAACACAGTCCTTTGCTTCGCCTTATATCCTTTTTCTTCCAAATACTCTCTCACACACACACAGAGTAACTCTCTCATGGAGAAGACAGACAGAGAAACTCATGATTTCATGAACGTGGAGTCTTTCTCTCAGCTACCCTTTATCCGTCCAGGTCCAGGTCCAGCACTGCCTAAAGAAAAGGCCGGCATTAGGCTTTTTGGGAAAGAATTTGGAGCTGATGGTGATGCTGCAACCGAGGAATCAGAATCCAATGAAATTAAAGAGAACAATAATACCATTAGTAGCCGGAAATTCGAGTGCCATTACTGTTGCAGGAATTTCCCGACTTCACAAGCCTTAGGAGGACATCAAAATGCGCATAAGAGAGAACGACAGCATGCTAAAAGAGCTCATCTTCAATCTGCAATGGTCCATGGTGCAGCTTTCACTGAAGCAAATAATATTTATGGCATAATGAATTATCGCCTTCCTAATTACCATCATCCATCAGCATGGATGACAAACACTAGCAGATTTTATGCAAGTCCTTACACTTCTCATCAAACACCGCCTATAAATGGAAGTCCTTTAGCCTTCTGGAGGATCCCACCACCAACTAATAATTCTTCTAATTTTGGTCGTGAACGCTCCGTGATGCCAGTGTTTCCTGCTAATAATCAGGATTTCAAGCCTTCTCCAATCATCAATACTACTTCAACTTCTCAAGACCATGTGAGTTTAGATCTACACTTGTGAAATATTTGGAATTTCCAATCTAATTAAAATTCTTTAATCTTGGGCACAATTTCTTACATGCACCATATTTAAAGCTTTTCTTATTTCAGGAACCTTTAATTAGCCTACCGACGTTATATAAATGACATAATTTTAGTATATATATGCACTTCTCTTTCTTCTTCAATTTAATTCTCTACTCAATTACACTTGTAAAGCAGCCAGTAAAACTTTTGTCGGTCAGATTCAAGAATTTAGCCGCTTCATGCACTCCCATCTTAAATTCATTTTTTGGTAAAGAGCTTAACTTCATTTGCTACTTATTTCGAGGGTTTAATTTGGTGCTAATGTGAAGAATGTTTGGCCGTGGGTTATTATAATAACTAGTTTAATGTGTCTGGCATTAATCAATAAAATAATATATAGGAACAAAATTATTAAAAAATAGTAATTGATATTAAAATAGATGTATCTATTTAAATAACATAAATAAATATTGTATCTCAAATATGCTATCATTAGTTGTAGCTCAACTTTTCTTTTACAAATAATTTGTAGAGTTTATATTCTTTATTCTTAATCGATTTTAAAGTATTTTCACTCTTGTTTTGTTGTGATACTCTCTTTGATGGATCCTTTTTTTTTTATAAGTGGCATTATTATGAAACTTTTCTTTTATAAGTCTTTTTCTTATTTGATTAAGGTAATAATTTATTTGAGGTAAAATTGTAAAAGTTTATTTACAAAATACATTTTATACAAAATTTGTCAATGAAAAAATAGAGTTGAGGGAACAGACAAAGGTCATCATGATGGAGGAAGATGAATCCAAATACAATTTGGGAGAAGTCTTTCATTTGTCTTTAGAGTTTGAACACACACTTGCCTATATAATTTCGAATACAATTTAATTATCTCTAACTTTTAATACTACTATTTTCCACAATTAATATATCCGCACAAAAAAATCCTTCTTAAGGTAAAATATTTCTTTCACTAACCGTAATTGAATTAGAAGTCATAAATGTTAGAACTGTTAATATAATTCAAATAAGAAAAGATTTAAGAAACAAAATTTTAGTTTATTTTAAAGTATATAAGGAATTCTTACATTTTATAAATCTATTTTTAATTTAAATAGTCTCCTTATATAAATTCAAGACTATATTCTTAACTATTACAAATAAGTAAAGATTTAAGTATTTTGAATAAAATAATAAATGACAATTCAATTAACAATTCTCTATCAAAAATAAACGATCGTTTATTATTGTAAACTTCAAGAACAAACTAAATATTTTAAAAACTTACCTTAAATCAGTAACAAATTTATCTCTTTAATTATAGATGCTATTAGAATGTCAATTGGTACAAGAACCCCCTATGTCAATTTTGGAAGAATGGTATAAAATCTAAATAAAGAGAGACATGACTTAGTAATTCCTTAAATGGTTGAAGGAATTCTACCCTAAAATGATTCCTACAAGAAAATAAATTAAGTCCGTATAAAAATGAATTTAAATCGTAGTTTTTGGGTTTTTCAATTAAAAGAATCATTGCATAAACACATCTAATGAATACTCCACTTAAAAAGAATTTAATTATTGACTACTTTTTTTGAATCAAGACTATTTTAGTTGGAAAAAACATTTCCCGTGTAGGAATTTAATCATAATAAGAAAATTTTCTCCATTTAATTTTTATTATGTTTATTATAATCAATATTTAATATCATTAAAATAATGGTATAATAATTGAAAGAAAATAAAAAAAAGACAATTTATCTAAAGCGAAGTCTTTTAATGAATGATACAAAGTTCAAATAACATTTCTAAGAGTTTTCATGTTTTTAATATAGTATAGATATATATAGTTTCACTCCTAGCCATGATAGCGCAAAATAATAATACAACACTTAAAAGATTATTAGTAGCCCAAGTTAACCAAGTACTCCACCCGTTTTAACTTAATGATATACTTTTGACTTGTCAGGGAGTTTAACAAATTATATTATAATACTTTTGAATTTTATGATCTTACATTAATAATAGATAAAATTTATCAAAATGTTCTTTAATCTTATAATTTTAAGCATGTCAAGTGAAAAGTTCAAAATTATATAGTTGCCGAATTTTTATTTTTATTTTTTTTGAAACGGAAGAAATTCTAAAAAGATACATTAATATGGCAATATTTTTATACAGAGTCGTGTATATCAAACTAAGATTGTACACGTGTTTTTTCTAGTTTTGTCACTATAATTTTTTTTTGTTTAGAGACAAATGAAATCCGTCGCTACGCTATTTTGGTTTAGCGATGGAATATTGTCCGTCGCTACTTTGCTCATAGGTAACCGATTAGCAACAAAAAAATGAATCCTTCGGAAGCTTAGCGACGGATTCGCTACGGAAGTTATCCGTTGGCATGATTAGCGAAAAAAATATGTCGCTGTTTTTGCAATCTACGTCGCTAATTTTGTAAGTTATTTAGTCGTCTCATTTTATTGGCGACCAACTATTTGGCGCTAATTCCATCGCTATTTTTTATAAAATTCTACCTTTCTTTTATCGACAAAAAATATGTGTCACTGGATTTTTAATTTGTCGCTAATTTTATAAATTATTTCATCGTCTCATCATATTGGGCGACCAAATATTTGTCGCTAATTCTATCGCCATTCATTTAGTGAAAAACAATAATGTGTCACAAACCTTTCGGTAATTTTTTATTTGTATAATATTTTAAATATATTTGTTCAACACATTATATAATCAGAAAAAGGGAAAAGACATAAATTCCCCCATAAAGTTATACCGAAAAATTAGTTACACACTTAAACTATCATGGCGACCTATTACATACCTAAACTACCTAAAAGTGAAACTATTACCACTTACAACTAACGTGGCAAAAAAGAAGGAGCAGCGCATCAAATTCTGTAAAGTAAAAAAAATAAATTAAAAAAACAAAATCACCCGACCCCACATCCTTTCTTCTTCACACCCACCTACCCTCTTCTTTTTCACACCCACCTCCATTTACTTCCATTTTGAATCTTTACTTTTTTTCTTTCAAAACTCATTAAAGTAAAAAAATTTAAAAAACCAAATCACCCCCCCCCCCCCCCCCCCCCCGCGTTCTTTCTTCTTCACACCCACCTACCCTTTTCGTCTTTACACTCACCTCTATTTACTTTCCATTTTGAATCTTGATTTTTTTTTTTCAAAACCCATTAAGAAGAAGAAACATTCTTCTCCCCATTTTGGTGGAGAAGACGAGTGGGGTTTTGGGGTGGGTGGGTCGGATGAGTGATTAATAATTAATTAGAAGTTAATTAGTATAAAATATAGTTAATAAAAGAAAAATTAATTAATAAAGAAAACAAATATAAAAAATCAAATAGTTATGTCACGACCCAACATGGGCCTAGTCGTAACACGATGATTGAAGCCCCGAGGGGCTCCAACCAAGCCTCTTGTACATATCATAAGCATACATAAGGTAAAACAAAAGACGAAAACATCATAAGATAGTCTAAACCATGAATAGAAATTTAAGAACGTCACATGACAACATAAACTCGAAACATTTTTCCAACTAGATGCCTCTACTCATGAATATGAGCGGGGGCTAAGACATGTACCTAGCTCACACTCAATATGAAACATAGAAAAAGTCTTTAAAAGCAATAACTAACTCGATAACTAGTCCCTAATAAATGAGGACTCACCACAAACACTGTTGGATAGGAAAGCTTAACTAGCCATGTAGATGAGTGTGATCTTCAACCTCAACCGCTACATTATGAGACAATGTAGGCAAAAAGTATGTATTAGTATGTTGGAATGTACTAAGTATAAGGGCGTGACATGCAACGTATATCATGGAATGCAATGATCAAGTAAATCACATGATAAGATGAGGTAAGTAAAGACATGAGAAAAATCATATTGACCAAAGCATTAAAAAACATAATTTAAAATCATAGCATACATAAGAGATCATACATATGTGGGATAGGAATCATAACCGAAAATAAAACCATACGAGCTATAACATGAAATTCCGTTGTCTCCTCATACAATGAGAAAAAAAGGGAATCTACTTGTCAAGGTAGACTCTACCCCGCTAGGCGGGTCATGCATACGCTATATGTGGATCCAATAGCTAAGCCATGAAGGCAACCTACAGTGGAACGTAGTTTATGGGACATGAGGCTGTTACTAAGGCTTTTGGTAAGGCCCCCACCTCAATTCCATTCGGTGCTAAGTCAAATCCCACGGAATACATATATTGCATAGAAATCATAATTACATATATCATAGTCATGATCATAGGTTTGAAATCATAGAGTAGCTCATTTTCATAACATACTTGTAATGTGAGAATTGTTCTTTCATTATTATAATCATATTTGCATAATTCATATCGTTAGACATTAGGTCACCCCATAGGGCCCTAAGTCACCTTTTGTCAGGCCCCGGGAGGGTACCCTAGGTGTGGCCGGCACTCAAAAGCTATTTTTGGCCTCCAAGCGAACCACCTGGTCCAGTCACACATTCATTCAAACACATTCTCTTAGCGAAAGACTCAATTAATGAAGTACTAGTCATAATTCAGGGCCCAAGGCCAAATAACTATCAAATCAACCAAACAGTTATAGAGGAACTACTCAAAAGAACAATCCAACATTTCTACGCTCTGGTCTATGAAGCCTCTATCAACAATCTAGGAGGTGCCAATGACAAACCCATGGCTACCAACAATCAAAATAAAGGAAACAACACAAAACTATATAGGAAACTTAACATCCCCCGAAAACTAGGAGGACTCACCAACTAGCTGGGAGTGTGTGGATCTTCAACGGTGCACCAGTTGATGATTTCTAGCACTTATCTCTGCATCATGAAACGATGGAAGCCAAATGACATCAGTACATGAAATGTATGAGTATGTAAAATGGCCGAATGAAACGAACATCAAGGAAGAATCAAATCAACTCAGAATCTCAACTCAAGAGAAATAACAACTCAATCAAGTGTCCTAAGTATAAACAAGAATATGGTTTAGACGGGACCAATCATATACCATTCAACTCAATCCGACTTAGAGTACTATCAAGACCTATATGGGGGTTTCTATTATCCGACAATCATCACTTATGAGCCAGTGAAACTACAATAAACCGACGTTGTTGCCGCATCCGTTCATACTTTGCCAGGGTATGAACGAATTAACCAATTATGGATCCAATCCAACCAAGTCCTATAATGTCAGGACAATAATTTTGGGGAAGCATCCAACTTTAACGGTTCACTCCCCTCCTACGTTTGGCGATGTAGTTATTGGGTTCGAGTATGGACTATACTCTTGCCTAATTCGGTGCTCGATACTCCTCCCAAGACTCAATGCTCATAAAACTCCATCAAATCAAATCAATCAAATCATATCGACAAGTCTCATTACAACCTTGTCAACTCATCAACTCTATTACAATCAAACCTCTCCCAATCATACAATCCGATCAATCTCAATCATATTTTTTAAGAGTAGATTAAATATGCATTTATAACAACATACAAATCTATCCAATCGTTCCTCCATTCATTTAAAAAATCTTTTGGGACTCACCACAACTCCAAGGTTTTAAATCAACAATTCAAGATAAACAACATATTTAAGAAAATTATCATTTTTGTCATAATTCACATAGTTAAGAAAATCAATGAAGCATGTTTAACAACTCATCTTCATCGACTCATGCTAACAAGAAGATTTTAGAAATTTCTTAGCTCAACTATATCAACACAACAAGAATCAAATTACTAGATGACAAGACTTATTTGGACATAAGCCTATCAAGAAACTCCATCCTTATGAACATTTAATCCTCAAAGAAAGTGTAGGGCACATGGGTGGACTCAACCCATGTTTTGAGTAGCCTTACATACCTTAGAATAGTTTCTTGAAGAAACCTTGTTGTTGGGTCTTCAATGGAAAGCTTGAATCTTGAAGCTCTTGGAGGCACTTCTTGTTGGAGAAGGATTTGGAGAAGAAGAAGAAGAGAGGAAAATTTTCTAGGGCTTTTAGAGAGAGAGAGAGGCTAAAAATATGGTCCAAAAACATTCAAGGCTTGATACATATATAATTTGGATAATTCCCAAATTGCCCTTTCTCCAAATTCTAAAAAATAGGCTAAAAATGCTCTTGGCGTGATAGTGGCGCATCGCACCATTGCAGCGCCAGGTCGATTAGGCCTAAAATATGCTCACCTGTTAGTGGCGCACCGCTCCAAGGACCAAACTACTGAGGCATGTTCTTGGTGCAATAGTGGCACGTCGCGCCCTTCCAGCGCCAAGGCCATATTTTCTGAGTTGTACAAAATAGACTTGAAAACCCTGCACACCTCGTAGTGGCGTGCTGCGCCAGGGACCAAACTACTGAGGCTTGTTCCTGGCGCGATAGTGGCGCGTCGTGCCACTACAGCGCCAAGCCCAGATTTCCAGCAGTTGCACCCCAGGCCTGAAATTCCTGCCGTGCTAGTTCAACTTAGGATCATCGTATATTTTGACTCCGAACTGCAAAAATTACATTCTTGGTGGCGTTGGAAAGAAGACTCGACAACCTTTAATTTAATAGGTCATAGTCCACCCATATTGTCGTCTTTCAAAAGATAGGGTTGTTAGAAGTCGACTCCTTAAACGAACTTATCCAAAAACTTAGCCATGACGAACCTTTTGGACTTAGCTTGGTCCTAGGGGTTCTTTGTGACCCCACATCATCTCCAACACTCTTCAATTACTCAGGAACTCATCTTAACTCAAGCATAAACTTCACAATAATAGAGTTCGACCTTACTCAAATACAAAAAAGGTTTGAATCTTAGGGGAAATTTTTTGGGGGGTGTTACAATATCTCCCCCTTGGGATCATTCATCCTCGAATGACGAGTAAACCAAGAATGGAAATCGAGGTACAAATCACAATCAGAATTCAGTCATTGAACCAATCACATTCTCAAACAAATTACTAGTCAAGCTTAAAATGCACAAACGAATTTAAGTCAAGGAAATGGATATTACCTTCAACATTCTCATCGGTAGGCACGAATAGATGTGGATATTTAGATTTCATGTCTTCCTCCGCTTCCCATGTGGCTTCCTCAACAAATTGATTTCTCCATAGGACTTTGACTGAGGCAATCTCTTTGTTCCTCAATTTGCGAATTTGGCGATCAAGAATTTGGATCGGAACCTCTTCATAGGATAAGCTATCCTTAACTTCAATACTATCAATGGGGACTACAAACGAGGGATCGCCTAAGCACTTCTTCAACATCAAAACGTGAAATACTGGGTGAATAGAGGCTAGCTCCGAGGGTAACTCCAACTCATAGGCGATACTCCCAATCTGCCTCGTAATCTGATAAGGACTAATATATCGAGGTCTAAGCTTCCCCTTCCTTCCAAACCTCATGACACCCTTCATGGGTGACACTTTCAAATACACCCAATCATCCACCTCAAACTCTAAGTCTCTCCTCCTCACATCGGTGTAAATTTTTTGGCAGCTTTGGGATGTCTTTAGCCTGTCTTGAATAACTCTCACCTTCTCCATGACTTGGTGAACAAAATCAGGCCCAATCAAATCAACTTCACCAACCTCAAACCACCCAATGGGTGATCTACACCTCCTCCCATACAAATCTTCATAAGGAGCCATTTGAATGCTTGCATGATAGCTATTATTATATGCAAACTCTATGAGAGGTAAGTGATCATCCCAATTTTCTTTGAAGTCAAGCATACAAGCTCTCAACATATCCTCCAACGTCTGTATGGTGCGCTCCGCTTGGCCATCCGTTTGGGGATGAAAGGCCGTACTAAGGTTCACCTTTGAACCCAGTCCCTTCTAAAAGGATCTCTAGAATTTAGAAGTGAATTGAGCTCCTCGGTCTGAGATGATAGACAAGGGGACCCCATGCAATCTGATGATCTCCTGAATGTATAACTTTGCATAATCTTCTGCGGTGCTAGTAGTTTTAACTGCCAAGAAGTGAGCTGATTTCGTCATTCTATCCACAATCACCCAAATCGAATCATGTTATTTTTGGGACATCAGCAAACCTTTGATAAAGTCCATATTAATCATCTCCCACCTCCATTCTGGAATGTCTATATTTTGAGCCAAGCCACATGGCCTTTGATGCTCAACTTTCACCTATTGGCAATTCAGACACTTAGAAACGAATTCTGTAATATTTCTCTTCATCCCACTCCACCAATAGATTTCCCTCAAGTCATGATACATTTTTGTAGAGCCGAGATGAATAGAGTATCTGGAACTGTGTGCTTCAGCATAATCCTCTCTCGAACATCACCGACATCAGGTACACACAACCTATTTTGGTACCTTAACACACCATCTCCCCCTTTGGTAAAAACCATCACCTCTTGCTTATGAACAACTTCCTTCAATTGGAGAAGGATGGGATCTTGGTCTTCCTTTTCTTTTACCTCCGTCACGAGTGAGGATACAACCCCATCCTGAATATTAACTCCACCTTCATTGTTCTCTTCAAGATGAACTCCCAATCGGGCTAATCTGTGCACCTCCTTAGCCAATTCTTTCCTTCCCTCATCCACATGGGCAGTTCTACCCATAGATAACCTGCTAAGAGCATCAACAACAACATTAGCTTTACTTGGATGGTAAAGGATGCTCATATCGTAGTCTTTAAGTAGTTTGAGCCATCTCCTTTGCCTCAGGTTGAGTTCCTTCTGGCTAAAGACGTATTGTAAGCTCTTGTGATCAGTGAACATATCAACATGCACTCCATACAAGTAGTGGCGCCAAAGTTTAAGGGTAAATACCATAACTACCAGTTCAAGGTTATGAGTTGGGTAATTCCTCTCATGAACCTTAAGCTGTCTTGAAGCATAAGCTATCACTTTCCCCTTCTGCATCAGCACACAACCCAAACCAACTCTAGATGCATCACAATAGATCACAAAACCTTCTATTCCATCGGGCAAGGTTAGAATAGGAGTAGTGGTTAGCTTGGTCTTCAATTTCTGGAAACTCTCCTCACAAGCATCGGACTATTAGAACTTAGCCTTCTTTTGGGTCAGTTTGGTCAATGGTGATGATATGGATGAGAATCCCTCTACAAACCTTCGATAATAGCCGGCCAAACCCAAGAAGCTTCTTATCTCTATCGGGGACATGGGTCTGGGCCAATTCTTCACTGCCTCAATCTTCTGAGCATCAACCTGAATACCATCTCCAGATACAATGTGTCCTAGAAAAGCCACTGATGCAAGCCAAAATTCACATTTGGAGAACTTTGCATACAATACCTGGTCCTTCAGAGTTTGCAAGATGACTCTAAGATGATGGGCGTGCTCCTCCTTATTCTTGGAGTAAATCAAGATATCATTTATGAATACAATCACAAACATATCAAGGTACGGTTTAAATACTCGGTTCATGAGATCCATAAAAGCTGCGGGGGCATTAGTCAACCCAAAGGACATCACCAAGAACTTAAAGTGGCCATAGCGGGTCCAAAAAGCTGTCTTTGGGATATCACACTCCCTCACCTTCAACTGATGGTAGCCCAATCTTAGGTCTATCTTTGAGAAATAAGTGGCACCCTGAAGTTGATCAAATAAGTCGTCTATTCTGGGGAGAGGGTACTTGTTCTTTATGGTAACCTTGTTCAGCTGCCTGTAGTCAATACACATTCTAAGGGATCCATCTTTCTTTCGAACAAATAGGATCGGAGCACCCCATGGTGAGACACTCGGCCTAATGAATCCCTTATCTAACAAGTCTTTCAACTGTTCTTTCAACTCTTTCAACTCAGCCGGAGCCATTCTATATGAAGGGATTGAGATAGGCTGGGTATCAAGAAGGACATCAATCC